>NC_140594.1:1130192392-1130792392 GCF_964204655.1 Triturus cristatus | reverse complement strand
CAACATGAATGGAAGGTTTCTCAATGCGAGCGCTTGCGACTATCCGCTACCACCCGTGTTGAATAATCTAGCCAGTGGGTGGATTTTCCTCGCTCACGCTCGCCAACTTGATGTTGGCTAGCGAGGAAAAGACCCTTAGGTTTTTGGAACTCTGCAGAGCGCGGATTGCGAACACTGTGCATACAGATCAGAGTTCACCACTCAGACCTAGATAGGACACCCTAATTCCCTCACGTCAGTGGAGAACTATCCGATGTGCTACCAGATTTGATACAGCGTTTTCTAGTCTCACTTGCTTACCATTGGTCCTCCGAGAGACCTTTTTCTCCAACTGAGAGGTAATTGGAATCAACATTGACATCAATCAAATTCAATTTACAGTGCAACTTATTTGGCCACACAATGAGGACGAGGAATCGATAACTATAGTTAGGAAAATTTTTCACAAATTCAAAATCAAGTTAAGATACAGGACTCTTAGAACCATGCTGTAGACGTACAAAATAGCAACAGGTATTCCCAACCTACGGATTAAATTTAGGCGGACCAATATAAGACAAACAAGCAATTCAGTCACAGCAATACGAAAGATCAAGAGAAGTATCTGATGCTCAGGAAGAGTTGCAAGTTTTGTTATCTATGCATGGATGAATCTAATCACCTATGGTAGAGTTCCAGCTAAACGGATGGTTCTAAAAATCTAAAGAGTCTCAAAATCAGGAATTTTCATGAAGGGAATTAAAACCAGTCAAGGGAAAAAATAAGTAGGGAAGGTGCCAACATTTCAGAAGGTCGGTCAAAGACTTTTATGATTTAGAGAATAAGTGTTAGCTTAAGCTACACTCAGTAAATAACCAAAGGTAAACATTGAGGTTGAAACCTCTCAGAGGCCAAAGGAAAGGTAATCTCTGAAGGGGCAGAGAAGGTTTGAAAGAGATCTAAAGCACCTCTGGAAAAAAAGGGTTCTGCCCTCTGACGGGGTGAACACCAAGTTATAACACACTAACTTCTTCTCTGCAACACCCCCTTGTACGCATTGCCAGGGGTCCATTGTTCTCGTCCATTTTTCATGTTGCAGATTGCAACATCAGGGTAAAATCTCACAATGGACATGGGAACGAAATCTCCTTCTTACACACAGGTTAGATCGCAACATTGCTGAGTAGACCTTCCAGTTGACACTCTGGCTTCCTATGTTCTTTCGTCAAGGTCTTCTTCTTGGGCACTTTCTCTATCGCTAGTACAGTAATATATCTATTCTCAAACTAACAAATGCATGTGAATGCCTGCAAGAAATGTCATGTTAGCAGAAAATGGTAAACCGTATTTACGCAGCATGGTGAAATACAGGCCTAGTCTGAACAAGTTAAGGCATTGACTCAAAAGTGCACATTTAATATGCATGTGCACATTTAGAAACAAATGAATATAAGTTTCTAGTCAATGAGACTCGTGTTACATATAACTAGGGCTCCTGGTTTTATGGTATTTCTTTTTTGGACATTTCTGTCTGTATTTATCAATATTTATCTTTTGTTAATTTTATCTGTATTTATCGATTATCTATTTCGGGTTTTGTGAAAAAATTAAGTTGAAACTAGTATATTTCCACATTTATTTAACCAATAAATGTTCACTCACGCGTGAATACTTGCCAGGTTTGAATGATATGAACACCTACAGATAAATCAATGCACTTATATGAAAATATGCAAATTTCACTATCAATCTTGTACGTATCTACTGCTGTTTAAGCCTCTTTACTAAAATTCCTTTTTTTAAAGCATCCTTACCCATCAATCCACACAGTAATTGGCCTGGCAGTCATGTCAGACAGTATTTAGAAAAAAGCAATCTAATTTCCATTTGTATACCCATTTAAAAATAAATACAGACAAGAAACCTAATAGTTTTCTGTCTGTATTTATCTGTAGAAATCTGTAAAAACGGAAAACAGGGAGCCTTCCATACAGCGTATGATAAATCTTTAAAATAATTCTATGTAAGTATGACTAAGAACTACATTTATATCAGAATACATGAAGTATTAATGCACACATTACATAAACTTTTATCATTTTAAGTGAAATCACATTCTACATCTATGAAGAGGGTTTCTATTTAGTTTGTTAATCAATGAGGTTGCAGGGACATTATATTTTGGGTCAGATACAAAACAAGAGAAATTTAGCAGTTACGGTTACCTGAGCTAACTATAAATTATGCCCTCAAAATGCACTGCTTATGACCTCACATATTACAGCACTCATGCCTTGGCCAATGATATCACTGATGATATCTCAAATGACATCACTGATGACATCATCCATTAAGTCTGAGTGTTTTCTAAAAGTTTATGAGTGTTAAGTCCAATGGCCTCCGGCACAGGTAAGAGTGGTGGGGTGGGATGGGGCGGGGTGGGGGGTTGTGGAAGGGGATAGATGATGTGATAGAAAATATTAAATAAAAAAATGTATAACACCACTTACCTTGCACTTGCCGAATCGGCGAGCGCAAGGAAATTGCTTTTATTTATTTCTGTGTGGCGGTTTCCCATTTACAGCATATGATTGAGGTGTGTGACAGGTTAGAGAAACATGGTTTATGCTCAAGGGTCACAAGTGTAAGATGTTCGAAGAATCGGTGCACTATCTGGGCTACACTTCGTGTGGCAATGGAATAGTGCCAAAGAAGTCCAATGTAGATGCTACTGTGAATGTCCCTGCACCAACCACTAAAGAACCGTTGCTTTCATTTGCCGGCATGTGCAAGTATTCCTTCCAGTAAGTTCTTGGAAAACTTTGCCATTAAAATGGAACCAGTCAGAGAACTGCTGAGGCACAGTGTCCCTTATGTATGGTCAGGCAGACAGTTTGTGGCATTTGAGAGCATCAAACAAAAAATTGCTCAGGCTCCGACCTTAAGACCAATCTGTATAGGGAAGAGTGTGTCATCACAGTAGACGCTAGTATGTATGGTGTGGGCGGTGTACTGTCTCAAAGGTTCCTTACCACAGGAAGAATGGAATGTTGCTTTCGCCTCCTGTGCCCTGAATGAGACAGAACAGAGGTATGCCGTAATTGAGAAGGAGCTGATTGCTTGTGTGCGGGCTATTGAACATTTCCGAAATTACGTGTGGGGTAGTAAATGTATTCTGAGGACCGATCATAAACCTTTGGTTAACATTTTGTCTCCTGGCGGTGGTTGTAACTCTACAGCATGCATTGCTAAACTCACTTCAAGATTGCAGGAGTATAGTTTTAAAACTGAGTATGTACCTGGTAAGAAAAATGTGACGGCAGATTTTCTTTTGCGTTTACCATGCCACGAAGGTGGATCAAGATGTAGATGAAGGTGGTGAAGATTAAATGATTGCCACCATTAAAGATGTAGCTTCCAATGAGTTTGAGGAAATTTCAGAAAAGTTGTGGAAGGAGTTTGAGGTATCGGACGAGGTATGGCAAACCTCCAAGAAGTGTATTTTGGAAGGGTGGCCCTAGGAAGAGCGAAATAACACCGTAATGGTTACCAATGTATAAAGTGGCAGACAAACTGTTGTTTGAGGAGGTTTTTTGTTCAAAGAAGGAAAGTATGGTCCGCCCGTGGGAGGGCATGAAACTTTTCTTAAATTGGCTCACAATGGACATCTGAGAATGTCTGCCATGAAGCATCTTGTTCGCATTCATTTTTTGTGGCCAGGAAGGGATAGGACAATTGACAGGGCTATGAGAGAGTGTGAAGTGTGTGTGGGAAGTGAGAAGATGTTGAGGGTAAGTACCGCTCCCATGAAAAGTTATGTGGACCTGATTTGCCATGACAAAAGTTGGCTTTTGATATAACTGGACCTTTTAATTTTCTACCTGCGGATTCTCGGTTTGCGTTAGTCTTAATTGATTACCACCAAAAAATCGGGGGAGGAAGAGGTTAAAGCTAGGTTTACCCCCCTTACTGTATATAGTTTCACAAAATTCGAGTATATCGAAAGAAAACTAAACTATGGGGGAACTAGGATTCAACGAAAGTTCTTTGTAATCACCTTACTAGAAAAAAGACTCTTTTTCTAGAGCCCCTTCACCCACCAGGGTTTCCCCTAGGTGGCATGCTTCATCATAGGGGTTCCTCTTAATCCTCTACGAATTGAGGAGTGCTGCAACTTCCAAACTACGTAGGAGCACTCAGTTATGGACTATGTGAGGTGCAGTGATGTGATATCGAAGGAAGATAAGTCTTCGAATTACCTAACTAGTGAGCTACTATTTTATTCCCGCCCCTAGCTGGTATGGTTAAAATCAGGGGTTAATACCAGGGAGAAACCTGACCTTAATGAGTTTGGTTCCCCTAGTATTGCGTTTGTGTCAACATGTTTCAAGCTGTCCCCTACAAGCTCTTCATCAGGACTACATGGGAACCAGCCCTGTGCGTACAACTCCTAATAAATCCTATAATGAGGATACAGTGAAGTGCACACCTAATGTGTATACACAAAATACATACGGTTACCTACTGAGACTCTGTATCTGTATAAGAAGAAGCAAAGAGATACATTAAAAACAACTACTGCCCACCATACAAGCCAGCAGGCCTTATAGGCTTGTAAATACATGCAGCTCCTTACCAAGATCAATGCACCCGGACAGAGTGGGTGTACTTAGTGTTTATGTTGTGTGCTTATCTAGTGTGAAGTGAATGTGTCACACTCGATGCCAGCGAAAACACTCTGAATGAAAACCAGTGAGAAAAGACACCACGTGACAAAGACGTAAAATACATGTAGCATACGATGACACGTACGTCTATTTAGGCAATACCATTGCCTCATGGTCAACAATAGGGGTAGAGGGGCTTATAGTCAGACCCTAGAAATGGAGATAAGGCACTTATTTAGCCGTTTTGTTCTGAAGATAAAAAGATAAAATCCGGAGGATGGCAATTCCTCACCGGAGTACAGCAAGGCCCCCTTCTCTTTGTACTTACTTCATCAAAGCTCGCCTCTTGGTTCGTTACCTACTGCTGTCCCTGGAGACCGAATACTAATGCGTGTGTCTGGCGGGTTGCTATTTGAACTGCAGTTGAACTGGAGATGTCCTACCTATAGGCCATTATGCTGTGTTTTTAATAATAAACCTCCTATTTTATAGGATTACTTGATTTAACAGCTCCCTAACCCAGCTTTCTTAAACAGCTGGGTTGAGAGCAAGCGTTGAGAGAGAGCTCGATCCATCCAATCCTGGAGCTGCTCTCATGCTGGCTAACAGCACGAGAGCAGCACCAGCATTGGTTAGGCCGCGCTGGAGGAGAGAACACCGGGACCGGAGCGAGGACGTGCATCTAGGTAAGTGACTTTTATTTCCTTTTTTTTCATGTATTTTATGTGTGTATGTATGTCCTAAATCACCGACATGGATTACATTGCCTTTTTAAAGTTAATCATTTTAACTTTAAAATGATAACGTAATGCATGTCGGCATGAATTTAGGGATTATATATTTGTGCGGACCCCACTCTTCATAGCTGGCAGCCGCCACTGATTGCTTCCCCTGCCCACTCCCTGTTGCTTCTAACCATCCGCTACTTTCACCCACTCCTGCGTTACTTCCTCACTTTGGAGGGCTAAACCGCCGCTATTTGCTGCCAAGCTGCTCCACTATCGAAAATTGTGTCAGACAAGTAAATTTCATATTTTTTATTTACTTCTCCAAGTGCCGTCTTGGCTTGGTAAAGTAAAAAATGGCGCCAGTAAAACTCTATATGTGCGCTTATTCGTGGTGCGTGTACACACCCACATCATCATGCATGCGAATTGAGGAGTGCTGCAACTTCCAAACTACGTAGGAGCACTCAGTTATGGACTATGTGAGGTGCAGTGATGTGATATCGAAGGAAGATAAGTCTTCGAATTACCTAACTAGTGAGCTACTATTTTATTCCCGCCCCTAGCTGGTATGGTTAAAATCAGGGGTTAATACCAGGGAGAAACCTGACCTTAATGAGTTTGGTTCCCCTAGTATTGCGTTTGTGTCAACATGTTTCAAGCTGTCCCCTACAAGCTCTTCATCAGGACTACATGGGAACCAGCCCTGTGCGTACAACTCCTAATAAATCCTATAATGAGGATACAGTGAAGTGCACACCTAATGTGTATACACAAAATACATACGGTTACCTACTGAGACTCTGTATCTGTATAAGAAGAAGCAAAGAGATACATTAAAAACAACTACTGCCCACCATACAAGCCAGCAGGCCTTATAGGCTTGTAAATACATGCAGCTCCTTACCAAGATCAATGCACCCGGACAGAGTGGGTGTACTTAGTGTTTATGTTGTGTGCTTATCTAGTGTGAAGTGAATGTGTCACACTCGATGCCAGCGAAAACACTCTGAATGAAAACCAGTGAGAAAAGACACCACGTGACAAAGACGTAAAATACATGTAGCATACGATGACACGTACGTCTATTTAGGCAATACCATTGCCTCATGGTCAACAATAGGGGTAGAGGGGCTTATAGTCAGACCCTAGAAATGGAGATAAGGCACTTATTTAGCCGTTTTGTTCTGAAGATAAAAAGATAAAATCCGGAGGATGGCAATTCCTCACCGGAGTACAGCAAGGCCCCCTTCTCTTTGTACTTACTTCATCAAAGCTCGCCTCTTGGTTCGTTACCTACTGCTGTCCCTGGAGACCGAATACTAATGCGTGTGTCTGGCGGGTTGCTATTTGAACTGCAGTTGAACTGGAGATGTCCTACCTATAGGCCATTATGCTGTGTTTTTAATAATAAACCTCCTATTTTATAGGATTACTTGATTTAACAGCTCCCTAACCCAGCTTTCTTAAACAGCTGGGTTGAGAGCAAGCGTTGAGAGAGAGCTCGATCCATCCAATCCTGGAGCTGCTCTCATGCTGGCTAACAGCACGAGAGCAGCACCAGCATTGGTTAGGCCGCGCTGGAGGAGAGAACACCGGGACCGGAGCGAGGACGTGCATCTAGGTAAGTGACTTTTATTTCCTTTTTTTTCATGTATTTTATGTGTGTATGTATGTCCTAAATCACCGACATGGATTACATTGCCTTTTTAAAGTTAATCATTTTAACTTTAAAATGATAACGTAATGCATGTCGGCATGAATTTAGGGATTATATATTTGTGCGGACCCCACTCTTCATAGCTGGCAGCCGCCACTGATTGCTTCCCCTGCCCACTCCCTGTTGCTTCTAACCATCCGCTACTTTCACCCACTCCTGCGTTACTTCCTCACTTTGGAGGGCTAAACCGCCGCTATTTGCTGCCAAGCTGCTCCACTATCGAAAATTGTGTCAGACAAGTAAATTTCATATTTTTTATTTACTTCTCCAAGTGCCGTCTTGGCTTGGTAAAGTAAAAAATGGCGCCAGTAAAACTCTATATGTGCGCTTATTCGTGGTGCGTGTACACACCCACATCATCATGCATGCGCTTGTCCACAGAATGGCGCAGGTGTCAGCACGTCATGACGCATACCGGCGCATTCCTCTGTTCTTGTCAACACGCGGCCTGTTACTAAAATGCAAACAAAGGGTTAAAGAGGATGTGGGTTTATTGCCAGAGTTGCCGACTTTGGAACTGGGAAAGCCAGGTTTCAGTCTTGGCGTTGGTGGAACATCCTGTGATTCTGGGCAAATCACTTAAGTCGCCGTGTCTCAAAATAATGAATGCGACCTTGTGTAATGTAGCTGGTGATCATTCAACCCGCTCCAATACCTTGGGGTCGAGTTCACTCTATTTAAAACTGAAAAAAAAAAAACATGATTTGGAATTGTGGTGGTCCACCCTTTGGTCTAAGTCCTGTGTGGAGTCCGGAGAATCATCATAGTCATTTGATATCATTAGGTCCTTTGATTTAGGCCTTGTAGCGTAGTTCCTATATTCCTGATAGGCTCTGCGCATTGGAATAATATACACTATAGATTTGACATAGGACTGAGGTCAGTATGTCTCTATCGAGTACATTAACTTAATTACTTGTGTGTGCCAGCTAACTCAGAGGTAACTAGAAACATCTCGAATAAACTAGAAGGAATTAGTTTCTGACAACCGTATAAACATGACAACTTTGTTTCCCTTAGAATCGGAACAATCTCAGAATCGTGGAAACAATAGATAACAGTTTCACTCAGTCAATCGTGCATGCTTCGTTTCTTCAGAGTTACACAGAAATAGATAGACGGCGTTTCAATAAAAGGGGTTTATTGAACAGTCCTATTTCTCGTGCAAGAGATATAAACTGCTACAATCATAAGACAGAATGCGAAGTATAATACGTACAGCGTTAGCAGTAAGATAAAATAATACTGCAATAGCATGGTTTGTAGCTATGACAGATATTCATAAAAATACATACATAAATAACACAAGCTAAAATGTTAATACTCATCTGATGCTTCTAGCTTGTTCTACCCCAGTGCACCTAACCTAAGTGTAGTACAAGGTAAGAAGTAGGTGCTGTTTGTCTATAGTCTAGTTTAGCTATAGTTGCCAAGATTTGCCAAAAGTCGCTCTAGGTTCTAGTCCGCTCCATACCTTAAAATGAATGAGGTTGGAATCTCTTTCCGAGTCTCGATCTCTAACATCCCGCAAGGGGAGTCAGAAACACTGGAGCTGGATTCTCTGCGAGGAGGATGACAGCGTCTGGTCAGTGCATCAGGCGGGGACTTGACTTCCTTCCGAACTTGCCGTGGCGAGCCGTGTCGTGCAAGTAGGCAGCCGAACCGTGGTTTGCCATGGTAAGTAAAGGTATATTTATACCTTGAAGGTGTTTAGGAATGCCAGTATTGACGTAAAAGTCGGGCAGAAGAACGTCATGAATGAACCCCTAAGGATTAGATGTTAATGCATAATAAATTAGTTCTTGGAGAAATCAATATCCAAGCAAGGGGAAGTCCTAAAGGCTTAAGAGTCTGGTTTTCCAAGAACTCGTTGTGACGTAGTTGAACGGATGTAGGTGGCCATGCCTGTATTTGGTTAGCACGGATAAAGCCTAAATAAGGGTAGGATTTCTATGTCTAAATAAAGGCAATGCAAATTGTGCCTATATAAGGACATAAATCAGGAAACCTATATACGGCATCTAAATCGACACACAACAGCCTGTCCTGTGAAGATGATACAAAACATATTTTTAGGCTTTTACCACCCTCCGGAAAAGATCCAACATACACGTAACTTGTCAAATCTGGATAAGTATTGATATGTTAAAACGCAATAGACACAAAATTATGGGTCGATTTGTGGCCTGGATAGAATGTGGAATTTCGGCTTCTGGTCTATTCGGTTGTAATAGCGTGACGTTCATTCAACTCGCCTCTTGGCGCTGCCGGGTGTCTTGGCATGCAGACTGTCATTGTGGGCCTTTCTGCTGGTATGGAAAGGGGAACTTATTCCCGCCAGGCTCGGAACTAGAGGACTTAGTTATTCCTACCAGATACGAACTGGAAGTAGGGGATCTGGGGCAATAATTCCCAAATGTGTTTAGTAGCAGGCAAGAAGGGGTACCAACCACGTAATCACAACAGGTTTCCAGTTTGTGTATGCTCTGTTACAAGTCATTGTATAAATGTCCTTCTGGTTAAACGGAAGCAAAGCTCCGACTGGTACACAGAAACACAGCGGTGTCCTAACAACATGAAGCAAACTAGCAACCTCAGCAAGTAGTCGTCATGACAAAACTAAACCTGGGGAGAAATACATGACTGCCTAAAAAGGGTATGCCATTATTTTCAACATGCTCTCAGGTGACTGGGCAGTTATTTACGGCTGAAAAACACCTCCGCAGAGGGGCCACCTCTTGGTAGTGGGCAGAGTAGCTAAGGCTAAACCAAGAGTAGTGCACTTCACATCAGCAGAGCGGAGCATATCATCAAGATTCAGACGGGTGGGAAATCTACAGTAAGGCCCACACCCATCTCTCCCACCCTACCTCTTGCACAGTCGGTCACTACTCCAATACCGTATGCAGGGCGTAACAGTAAAGACCATACCCGTCACCAGGGCACAAGTCCTATAAAAATGTAGTGGGGGGACTGACAATATGCAAATGACCTCATGACGTCACTTGCTGAACGTACGTTCAGCGTATTTCTGTGGGGCCTGGCTTCTTGGCATGGAGGACGGTGTCACCCTGTGATAAGAGTGGGGAGACGCCGTGTACCTGCGTGTACCCCCGACTCGAGCCCTCACCGCAACAGCACCCCATTCCCCTTACCTAGCGCTGATTCAGAAAGTAACAGCTACAGAAACAAGGGCGCGATGCCAATGGTTTATAAACTATAATAGTTTGTAATGCTTCAGCATGCTACTGTGATCAGACAGACACAGTGTGTGTGTGCACGGCACTCTGCCAGCAGCGCACCAGGCTCATGCGATCCTTTACGGTGCCGTGCACTGCAAAAGATACAGGGACAGGAAGGAATCAAGATGGCTGTAAATGGAGCGATGTTAACACAAACCAAGCGCTCCGAAAATACACTTACTAGGGAGGTGCTTAACACTGATTACGGGAGGAGGCCGGAGCAATGCCAACGCGACACCCGGTAGTGCTCGCAACTCGGAACATATCGCAGATATGCTTAAAGGGAAATGAGAGAGACCGCGGCCCAGCAAGAGTCGGCGGGGACCATTCCAGGCAAATTAAAGAGTGCCCTAACAAACCAACAAAATTATTCAAACGTAATGGCACTTGTAACAGGAGCAGTCGCCTCGACATTGAAACCACACCCAAAGGCGGAACAATGAGCAGCGTTCCACCAATACAAACAAACGACTACAGAAAAGCACACAAAGGAACAAATAGAATGAGGGGGTGTGGTCTAACATCACAGATGGATTACTGCATGTCTCGCAGAGCAGCACATGCGTGCTGCCTCTAGGCTCGACCTTAAAACGATGAGAAATAATGCATTTCTTCTCGTTTTGCCAACTTAAGTCCAGGATTTTCCTGGTCTTAATTTTGGCGCTGCCTCCTATGTACGCTACCCTTGTACATAGGGGGCAGCATCAAATACAATGCGTGTTGTGGTGGAATGCCCAACATACACACACACTGCACGCCCCTTTCACGCTTACCATAGTGTGAAAGGGTGCCTTATGTACAAGGCAACGTTAAGCCACGTTAAGTGTCTTAACGCTGCCTTGAACATAAGGCGCACCTATTGCCACCACAACGTCCTTAAAAGTGACGTTGTGGTGGCGAAAGGGGCTTGTACATATGCCCCTGTATTTATAGTAGACAATCTAAAATCATAAAGGTGCCGAGAGAGATACAGAAGTGGGGAGTGACTAAAGAAAAAGAAAGACGTAAGAGAGAAACAGGCAGAGAGAGAGACACAGAGAGAAACAGAGAAACAAAGAGACAGAGAAAGCGTGAGAGACAGTGTGTGAGAAGGAGGACAGATAAATGCAAAGCGAGAGAGATAGAGAGAGACAGAGAGAGGGAGAGAGAATATTTTTGTGATACACAAAGTAGGTTTGAACAGGTTGTATGTAGCACAGGCCCTGTCACATCTGTCTGGTTATACATTAAGAGTGGCCTAGATCAGCTGTTGGGAGTCGTGTCTCTGACTGTTCCTTAGCCTCTGATTCCAAGCCTCCCAGTCAAGCCTCTCACTCAAGCCTCTCACTCTAAACCTCTCACTCAAGCCTCTCACTCAAGACTCTCACTCTAAACCTCTCACTCAAGCCTCTCACTCAAGACTCTAACTCCAAGCCTCTGACTCCAAGCCTGAGTCCAAATCTCTCACTCCAAATCTCAGGCTCTAAGCCTCTGACTCCAAGTCTCTCTCTCAAAGCCTCCCACCCCAAACCTCTCTCTCTCCAAGCCTCCTCCGCCAAGGCTCTCACTCAAGCCTATACCTCCAGGGAGCTGCAAAACACTGGTCTGTTGCTGCATGAGAGGACAGGACTACACGCCCCAGGCACACTTGCGGCAGGACGCTGTCGACGCTGCTTTCCATGCCCAGAGGTGCCCTTATCCCTACCACAGGGTCCCCGCAGGCACGGGACGCAGTCGGGTCGTGCCTGGGCGTGGCCTGGGCGAAGACTGGGCCAAGAGCAGGAACGGCTGCACCCGTCAGAGCCCGGAAGAGGCTGGGCAATCCCTTGTGGTTTTCTTTTCTACTTTATCTGGTCACAGCCTAAGAAAACAGCAAAATGGGTAAGTGAAAACTAGATCTGGAAAAGGGCAGGGGAAGCCCTGTCAAGCCCCAGACTCCAACCACATTGGATAATTATCTGGGAATTATCGAAGGAAATAGATATAGCTGAAGGACGCCTGAGTTTGGGTGAGGGATGGGGGACGCCTGAGCCACCTACACAGGTCCAGAGTTAGCTCTAAACCCTGCACGGTTGAAAAATAGGGATCCAGTCCCGGCAGAAGGAGGCTCAGCTGAGGCAGTAAGGAATAATAGGGACGACAGAGAAGGCCCGGGCACCCGTTCACATAAGAAGGATAACCTTCCTAAACTAAACCTCCCTCCTGAACGTGGCCCATATGTAGGAGTAATGACAGGGGCCGCTGAGTTACCTTCATCTACTAAGGAATCCACTGTGCATTTATGTAACAATGTTTGCCACTGGTTTTGTAAAAATGCTGACTTTAATGTAAGGGAGTACAAGGATAGTCTTTTTGCCAGAACGATAGGGTGGGTTGGACTGGGACAAAAACTGCGAAAAGGGGACTGTATTGTGGTCAACTGCAGAAACCCATCACTGGCAAAGTGGTTCATCCTTAGTTCTTACTGCCAGAGGTTGACAGATGAGGGAATTAGCCTTGAACCCCTGGGCTTTTTCTATGGTCACCTGAGGCCAACAAATAATCATATCCAGACCTACCAGAGAAACACTGGGAATATTTATTTTATTCCTCTGACTCCAAGCCTCTGACTCCAAGCCTCTTGCCCAAGCCACTGCCTCCAAACCTCTCACTCCAGCCTCTGCCTCCAAGTCTCTGACTGCAACCCTCTCACTTCAAGCCTCTCTCTCCAGGCCTCACACTCCAAGCCTATGACTCCAAGCCTCACACTCCAAGCCTCTCACTCCAAGCCTCTCTCTCCAAGCATCTCTCTCCAAAGCTCTCTCTCCAAGCCTTTGACTCCAAGAGGCTGACTCCAAGCTTCTCTCTCTCCAAGCCTCTGCCTCATAGCCTCAGACTCCAAACCTCTCTCTCCAGGCCTCTAACTCCAAAGACTCTCACTCCAGCCTCTGCCTCAAGCCCCTTCCTCCAAGCTCCTCTTTCCAAGCCACTGGGCTCAAAGCACTTGTCTCCAAGCCTCTTACTCTAAGTCTCTCTCTCCAAGCCTCTGACTCCAAGCCTCTGTCTCAAAGCCTCTGCCTCAAAGCCTCTGTCTCCAAGCCTCTACCTCCAAGCCTCTCACTCAAAGCTCTTCCTCCCAGCCTTTCATTCAAGCCTCTTTTTCTAAGCCTCTGCCTCCAAGTCTCTCTCTCAATGCCTCTAACTTTAAGCCTCTCATTCCAGCCTCTGCCTCAAGCCTCTGCCTCCAAGCCTCTCTTTCCAAGCCTCCGACTTCAAGGATCTGACTCCAAGCCTCTCTTTCCAAGCCTCTGACTCCAAGCCTCTGCCTCCAAGCCTCTCTCTTCAAGCCTCTCTCTCCAAGCCTCTGACTCCAAGCCTCTCACTCAAGCCTCTCTCTCCAGTCTTCTTTCCATGCCTATAACTCCAAGACTTGCAGACTCTCTCTCTCCGAACCTCCCACTCAAGTCTTTCACTCCAAACCTCTCACCCCAACCCTCTTATCCCAATCCTCTGACTCCAAGCCTCTGTATCCAAGCCTCTCTTTCCAAGCCTCTCTCCAAGCCTCTCCAGACCTCTGACTCCAATCCTCTCAGTCGAGCCTCTCCCTCCAAGCCTCTGACCCCAATCCTCCCAGTCGAGCCTCTAGCTTCTCTCTCCAGGCCTCTGACTGCAATCCTCTCAGTCGAGCCTCTCTCTCCAAGCCTCTGACACCAATCCTCAGACTGCAAGCTTTTTACTCCAAGCCTCTCACTAAATCTTTCCTCTCCAAGCCTCTCACTCAATCCTTTCTCTCCAAGCCTCTCACTCAATCCTTTCTCTCCAAGCCTCTGCCTCCAACCCCCTGACTCCAAGCCTCTCTCAAGCCTGTCACTCCAAGCTTCTCTCTCCAAGCCTCTGACTCCAATCTGCTGATTCCAAGCTTCTGCTTCCAAGTGTCTGACTCCAAGCCCCTGACTACAAGCATCCGACTCCAAGCCTCTCACTACAAACCTCTCTCTCAAGCCTGTCACTCCAAGCCTCTCACTTCAACCATCTGACCCCCATCCTGTGACACCAAGCCTCTCACTCAAGTTGCTCTGTGCAAGCCTCTGATTCCAAGCCTTTGGCTCCAAGCCTCTCACTTAAGCCTCTCTCTCCAAGCCTCTCACTCCAAGCCTCACTCCAAGCCTCTCTCTCCAAGCCTCTGCCTCCAAGCATCTGACTCCAAGCCTCTCACTTACACCTCTGCCTCCAAGCCTCTGCCTCCAAGCCTCTTCTTCCAAGCCTCACTCCAAGCCTCACTCCAAGCCTCTCTCTGCAAGCCTCACTCCAAGCTTCTCTTTCCAAGCCTCTGCCTCCAAGCATCTGACTCCAAGCCTCTCACTTAAGCCTCTTCCTCCAAGCCTCTCTCTCCAAGCCTCACTCCAAGCCTCTCTCTCCAAGACTCTGCCTCCAAGCATCTGACTCCAAGCCTCTCACTTACGCCTCTGCCTCCAAGCCTCTGCCTCCAAGCCTCTGCCTCCAAGCCTCTGCCTCCAAGCCTCTGCCGCCAAGCCTCTGCCGCCCAGCCTCTGCCGCCAAGCCTCTGCCTCCAAGCCTCTCACTCCAATCCTCTCTCACCAAGCCTCTGACTCCAAGCCTCTCACTCAAGCGTCTCACTCAAGCATTTCACTCCAAGCCTCTCACCCCAACCATCTTACCCCAATCTTCTGACTCCAAGCCTCTGACTCCAAGCCTATCACTCAAGCCTCTCTCTCCAGGCCTCTGACTCTAATCCTCTTATCACAAGCCTCTGACTCAAAACCGGTGACTCCAAACCTCTCTCTCCAAGCCTCTGCTTCCAAGCATCTGCCTCCAAGCCTCTGACTCCAAGCATCCGAGCCCAAGTCTCTATCTCGTAGCCTCTGACTTGAAATCCCTCTTTCCAGGCCTCTTGCTCCAACCCTCTCTCCAAGCCTCTCACCCAACACTCTGACTCCAAGCCACTCACTAAAGCCTCTGCCTCCAAACATCTGCCTTCAAGCCTCTGACTCCAACACTCTGACTCCAAGCCTTTCTCTGAAAGCCTCTTGGTCCAAGCCTCTCTCCAAGCCTCTCACTGGAAGTCTCTGACTCCAATCCTCTCTCCCACAAGCCGCTCTTTCAAGCCTCTAACTCCATGGCTCTCACTCCAATCCTCTTACCCCAATTCTCTGACCCCAATCCTCTCCCTACAGACCTCTCTCTCCAAGCCTCTGACTCCAACCCTCTGATTACAAGCATCTCTCTCAAAGGCTCTCTCCCCAAGCGTCTCACTCCAAGCCTCTCACTCAAAGCCTCTCACTCAAAGCCTCTCATTCGAAGACTCTCACTCCAAGCCTCTGACTCCAATCCTCTCACTCAGGCCTCTGACTCCAAGCCTCTGACTCCAAGCCTCTCATCAAGCCTTTCACTCAAGCCTCTCTCTCCAAGCCACTGACTCCAAGCCACTCTCTCCAGGCCTCTGACTCAAAGCCTCTGACTCCAAGCCTCTGCCTCCAAACCTCTCACTGAAACCTGTTTTCAAAAATCTCACTCAAGGCTCTGACTCCAAGCTTCTCTCTTCAGGCCTCCCACTGCAAGCCTCTGACTCCAAGCCTCTATCTTCAAGCCTCTGACTCCAAGCCTCTCTCACCAAGCCTCTGACTCCAAACCTCTGACTCCAAGCCTCTGACTCCAGGCCTCTGACTCCAGGCCTCTGACTCCAAACCTCTGACTCCAAACCTCTGACTCCAAGCCTCTGACTCCAGGCCTCTGACTCCAAGCCTCTGACTCCAAGCCTCTCTCTCTAAGCCTCTGACTGCAAGCCTCTGACTCCAAGCTTCTGCCTCCAAGCCTCTCTCTCCAAGCCTCTGACTCCAGGCCTCTGACTCCAAGCCTCTGACTTCAAGCCTCTGACTCCAAGGCTCTCTCTCCAGGCCTCCAACACCAAGCCTCTGATTTCAAGCCTCGTCCCTCCAAGCCTCTGACTCCAAGCCTCTGGCTCCAAGCCTCTGGCTCCAAGCCTCTGACTCCAAGCTTCTGACTCCAAGCCTCTGACTCCAGGCCTTTTTACTCCAAGCCTCTCTCTCCAAGCATCTGGCTCCAAGCCTCTACCTTCAAGCATCTGACTCGTATACTCTGACTTAGATTCCCTCTTTCTAAGCCTCTCACTCCAGCCCTCTCTCTTCAAGCCTCTGACTCTTAGCCTCTCACTCACGCGTCTCACTCAAGCCTTTCACTCCAAGCCTTTCACCCCAACCCTCTTACCCCAATCTTCTGACTCCAAGCCTCTCTCTCCAAGCCTCTGACTCCAAACCTCTGACTCCAAGCCTCTCTCTCCAAGCCTCTGACTCCATGCCTCTCTCTCCAGGCCTCCCACTCCAAGTCTCTGACTTCAAGCATCTGACTCCTAGACTCTGAGTCCAAGCTTCGGACTCCAAGACTCAGACTCCAAGCCTTTGATTCTAAGTCTTTCTCTCCAAGCCTCTGACCCAAATCCCCTGACTCCAAGTCTTTGACTTGTAGCCTCTGACTCGCATACCCTTTTTCCAAGCGTCTTGCTCCAACCTTCTCTCTCCAAGCCTCTGACTCAAAGACTCTGACCCCAAGCCTCTGAGTCCGAGCCTCTGACTCGTATACTCTGACTCGAAGTCCCTCTTTCCATGCCTCTCTCTTCAAGCCTCTGACTCCAAGCCTCTCGCTCAAGCCTCTGACTCCAAGCCTCTCACTCAAGCCTCTGACTCCAAGCCTCTTCTCCAAAGTTCTCACTCAAGCAGTCTCTGCCTCCTAACCTCTGACTCCAAGCCTCTGACTCGAAACCACTGACCCCAAGGCTCTCACTCTAGCCCTCTCTCTCCAGGCCTCCCACTCCAAGCCTCTGACTCCAAGCCTCTCGCCAAAGCCTCTGACTCCAAGCCTCTTACTCCAAGCCACTGCCTCCAACCCTCTCACTCAAGCCTCTGCCTCCTAGCCGCTGACTGCAACCCTCTCACTTCAAGCCTCTCTCTCCAGGCGTCCCACTCCAAGCCTCTGACTCCAAGCCTCTGACTCCAAGCCACAGACTCCAAGCCTCAGACTCCAAGCATCTGACTCCAGGCCTCTCTCCAGGCCTCTCTCTCCGGGCCTCCCACTCCTAGCCTCTGACTCCCAAGTCTCTCTCTCCAAGCCTCTGACTCCAAGCCTCTGACTCCAAGCCTGTGCCTCCAAGCCTCCTATTTTGTCTCTCTCTCTCCAAGCCTGTGTTTTCAAGCCTCTTACTCCAAGCCTCTGACTCCAAGCCTCTCTCTCCAAGACTCTGCCCCCAAGCATCTGACTCGTATCCTCTGACTTGAAGTCCCTCTTTCTAAGCCTTTCACTCCAACCCTCTCTCTCTAAGGCTCTGACCTCAAGGCTCTCACTCAAGCATCTCTCTCAAGCCTTTCACTCCAAGCTGCTCATCCCAACCCTCTTACCCTAATCTTCTGACTCCAAGCCTCTGACTCCAAGCCTCTAACTCCAAACCCCTGACTCCAAACCCCTGACTCCAAACCCCTGACTGCAAACCCCTGACTCCAAACCCCTGACTCCAAGCCTCTTCCTCCAAGCCCCTGCCTCCAAGCCTCTACCTCCAAACCTCTGCCTCCAAGCCTCTGACCCCAATCTTCTGACTCCAATCCTCTGACTCCAATCCTCTGACTCCAAGCCTCTCTCTCCAGGCCTCCCACTCCAAGACTCTGACTCCAAGTCTCTCACTCAACCCTTTGACTCCAAACCTCTCACTCAAGCCTCCGCCTCCAAGCCTCTGACTTTAAGTATCTCTCTCCATTCCTCTGGCTCCAAGCCTCTGACTCCAGGCCTTTTTACTCCAAGCCTCTCTCTCCAAGCATCTGGCTCAAAGCCTCTGCCTTCAAGCATCTGAATCATATACTCTGACTTAGAGTCCCTCTTTCTAAGCCTCTCACTCCAACCCTCTCTCTCCAAGCCTCTGACTCTTAGCCTCTCACTCAAGCGTCTCACTCAAGCCTTTCACTCCAAGCCTTTCACCCCAACCCTCTTACCCCAATCTTCTGACCCCAGGCCTCTCTCTCCAGGCCCCCCCACTCAAAGCCTCTGACTTTAAGTCTCTCTCTCCAAGCCTCTGACTCCAAGCCTCTAACTCCAAGCCTCTAACTCCAAGCCTCTGACTCCAAGCCTCTCTCTCCAAGCCTCTGACTCCAAGCCTCTCTCTCCAAGCCTCTCTCCCCAAGCCTCTCTCTCCAAGCCTCTCTCTCCAAGCCTCTCTCTCCAAGCCTCTCTCTCCAGGCCTCCCACTCCAAGTCTCTGACTTCAAGCATCTGACTCCTAGACTCTGAGTCCAAGCTTCGGACTCCAAGACTCTGACTCCAAGCCTTTGACTCTAAGTCTCTCTCTCCAAGCCTCTGACTCATATCCACTGACTAGAAGCCTCTGACTCCAACCCTCTCTCTCAAGCCTTTCACTCCAAGCCTCTGACACAAATCCCCTGACTCCAAGTCTCTGACTTGTAGCCTCTGACTCAAATTCTCTTTTTCCAAGCGTCTTGTTCCAACCTTCTTTCTCCAAGCCTCTGACTCAAGACTCTGACCCCAAGCCTCTGAGTCCAAGCCTCTGACTCGTATACTCTGACTCGAAGTCCCTCTTTCCATGCCTCTCTCTTCAAGCCTCTGACTGCAAGCCTCTGACTCCAAGCCTCTCACTCAAGCCTCTGACTCCAAGCCTCTTCCTCCAAAGTTCTCACTCAAGCAGTCTCTGCCTCCTAACCTCTGCCTCCAAGCCTCTTCTTCCAAGCATCTGAGTCCAAGCCACTGACTCGTAGCTTCTGAATCGAAATCCCTCTTTCCAGGCCTCTTGTTCCAACCCTCTCTCTCCAAGCCTCTGACCCCAATCCACTGAGTTCAAGTTTCTGATTGCAACACTATGACTCCAAGCCACACTCCCAAGCCTCTAACTCCAAGCCTCTCACTCCAAGCCTCATTTGAAGCCTCTCACTCCAAGCCTTTCACCTCAACCCTCTTACTCCAACCTTCTGACTACAAGCCTCTCAACCCAAACCTCATTTGAATCCTCTCACTCCAAGCCTCTCTCTCCAAGCCTCTCTCTCCAAGCCTCCGACTCCAAGTCTCTCACGCAACCCTTTGACCGCAAACCCCTCACTCAAGCCTCTGCCTCCAAGCCTCTGACTCCATGCCTTTGCCCCCAAGCCTTTGATTACAAGCCTCTCACTCCAAGCCTCTCATTCAAAGCCTCTCACTCTAAGCCTCATTCGAAACCTCTCACTCCAAGCCTGTCTCTCCAAGCTTCTGACTCCAAACCTCTGACTCCAAGCCTCTGACTCGAAACAACTGATGCCAAGGCTCTCACTCCAACCCTCTCTCTCCAGGCCTCTGACTCCAAGCCTCTGACTCAAAGCCTCTCGCCCAAGCCTCTTACTCAAAGCCTCTTACTCCAAGCCACTGCCTCTAAAATTCTCACTCAAGCCTTTGCCTCCATGCCTCTGACTGCAACCCTCTCAGTTCAAGCCTCTCTCTCCAGGCCTCGCACTCCAAGCCTCTGCCTCCAAGCCTCTGCCTCCAAGCCTCTGACTCGAAGCCTCTCACTCCAACTCTCTCTCTCCAAGCCTCTGATTCTTAGCCTCTCACTCAAGCGTCTCAAACAAGCCTTTCACACCAAGCCTTTCACCCCAAACCCTCTTATCCCAATCTTCTGACTCCAAGCCTCTTTATCCAGGCCCCCCACTCCAAGCCTCTGACCTTAAGTCTCTCTCTCAAAGCCTCTGACTCCAAGCCTCTGACTCCAAGCCTCTGACCACAAGCCTCTCTCTCCAAGCCTCTCTCTCCAAGCCTCTGACTCCAAGCCTCTGACTCCAAGCCTCTCTCTCCAAGCCTCTGACTCCATGCCTCTCTCTCCAGGCCTCCCACTCCAAGTCTCTGACTTCAAGCATCTGACTCCTAGACTCTGAGTCCAAGCATCAGACTCCAAGTCTCTGACTCCAAGCCTTTGACTCTAAGTCTCTCTCTCCAAGCCTCTGACTCGTATCCACTGACTTGAAGCCTCTGACTCCAACCCTCTCTCTCAAGCCTTTCACTCCAAGCCTCTGACCCAAATCCCCTGATTCCAAGTCTCTGACTTGTAGCCTCTGACTCGAATTCCCTTTTTCCAAACGTCTTGCTCCAAGCCTCTGACTCAAGACTCTGACCCCAAGACTCTGAGTCCAAGCCTCTGACTCGTATACTCTGACTCACTCGAAGTCCCTCTTTCCATGCCTCTCGCTTCAAGCCTCTGACTCCAAGCCTCTGACTCCAAGCCTTTCACTCAAGCCTCTGACTCCAAGCCTCTGACTCCAAGCCTCTCACTCAAGCCTCTGACTCCAAGCCTCTTCCTCCAAAGTTCTCACTCAAGCAGTCTCTGCCTCCTAACCTCTGCTACAAGACTCTTCTTCCAAGCATCTGAGTCCAAGCCACTGATTCGTAGCTTCTGAATCGAAATCCCTCTTTCCTGGACTGAGTTCAAGTTTCTGATTGCAACACTATGACTCCAAGCCGCACTCTCAAGCCTCTAACTCCAAGCCTCTCACTCCAAACCTCATTTGAAGCCTCTCACTCCAAGCCTTTCACCTCAACCCTCTTACTCCAATCTTCTGACTCCAAACCTCTCAACCCAAACCTCATTTGAAGCCTCTCTCTCCAAGCCTCTCTCTCCAAGCCTCTCACTCCAAGCATCTGACTCCAAACCTCTGATTCCAAACCTCTGATTACAAACCTGTGACTGCAACCCTCTCTCTCCAGGCCTCCCACTCCAAGCCTCTGACTCCAAGCCTCTCTCTCCAAGCCTCTGACTCCAAGGCTCTCACTCCAACCCTCTCTCTCCAGGCCTCCCACTCCAAGCCTCTGACTCTAATCCTCTCTCTCCAGGCCTCTCACTCCAAGCCTCTGACTCCAAGCCTCTCACTCAAGCCAAAGACTCCAAACCACTCACTCAAGACTCTGATTCCAAGCCTCGGACTCCAAGCCTCGGACTCCAAACCTCTCACTCAAGCCTCTGACTCCAAGCCTCTCACTTGAAGCCTCTCTCTCCAGGCCTCCCACTCCAAGTCTCTCTCTCCAAGCCTCTGACCCCAATCCTCTGACTCCAAACCTCTGACTCCAAGCCTTTCCCTCCAGGCCTCCCACTCCAAGTCTCTCACTCAACCCTTCTTGACTGCAAACCCCTCACTCAAGCCTCCGCCTCCAAGCCTCTGACTCCAGGCCTTTGCCTCCAAGCCTTTGATTACAAGCCTCTCACTCCAAGCCTCTCATTCAAAGCCTATCACTCCAAGCCTCATTCGAAACCTCTCACTCCAAGCCTCTCTCCCCAAGCATCTGACTGCAAGCCTCTCTCTCCAAGCCTCTGACACCAAGCCTCTGACTCTAAGCCTCTCTCTCCAAGCCTCTGACTCCATGCCTCTCTCTCCAGGCCTCCCACTCAAAGTCTCTGACTTCAAGCATCTGACTCCTAGACTGTGAGTCCAAGCGTCGGACTCCAAGACTCTGATTCCAAGCCTTTGACTCTAAGTCTCTCTCTCCAAGACTCTGCCTCCAAGCATCTGACTCGTATCCTCTAACTTGAAGTCCCTCTTTCTAAGCCTTTCACTCCAAGCCTTTGACTCTAAGTCTCTCTCTCCAAGCCTCTGACTCGTACCCACTGACTTGAAGCCTCTGACTCCAACCCTCTCTCTCAAGCCTTTCTCTCCAAGCCTCTGACCCAAATCCCCTGACTCCAAGTCTCTGACTTGTAGCCTTTGACTCAAATTTCCTTTTGCCAAGCGTCTTGCTCCAGCCTTTTCTCTCCAATCCTCTGACTCAAGACTCTGACCCCAAGCCTCTGAGTCCAAGCCTCTGACTCGTATACTCTGACTCGAAGTCCCTCTTTCCATGCCTCTCTCTTCAAACCTCTGACTCGAAGCCTCTCACTCAAGCCTCTGACTCCAAGCCTCTGACTCCAAGCCTCTGACTCCAAGCCTCTGACTCCAATCCTCTGACTCCAAGCCTCTCACTCAAGCCTCTTCCTCCAAAGTTCTCACTCAAGCAGTCTCTGCCTCCAAGACTCTTCTTCCAAGCCTCTGACTCGAAAACACTGATGCCAAGGGTCCGACTCCAAGTCTCTCACTCAATCCTTTGACCGCAAACCCCTCAATCAAGCCTCTGCCTCCAAGCCTCTGACTCCAGGCCTTTGCCTCCAAACCTTTGATTACAAGCCTCTCACTCCAAGCCTCTCATTCAAACTCTCTCAATCCAAGTCTCATTCGAAACCTCTCACTCCAAGCCTGTCTCTCCAAGCCTCTGACTCCAAACCTCTGACTCCAAGCCTCTCACTCCAAGCCTCATTTGAAACCTCTCACTCCAAGCCTGTCTCTCCAAGCCTCTGACTCCAAACCTCTGACTCCAAGCCTCTGACTCGAAACAACTGACTCCAAGGCTCTCACTCCAACCCTGTCTCTCCAGGCCTCCCACTCCAAGCCTCTGACTCCAAGCCTCTCACCCAAGCCTCTGACTCCAAGCCTCTTACTCCAAGCCACTGCCTCCAAACCTCTCACTCAAGCCTCTGCCTCCAAGCCTCTGACTGCAACCCTCTCAGTTCAAGCCTCTCTCTCCAATCTTCTGACTCCAAGCCTCTCAACCCAAACCTCATTTGAAGCCTCTCTCTCCAAGCCTCTCTCTCCAATCCTCTCACTCCAAGCATCTGACTCCAAACCTCTGACTCCAAACCTCTTCCAAACCTCTGACTCCAAACCTCTGACTCCAAGCCTCTGACTCCAAGCCTCTGACCTCAGTCCTCTGAGTTCAAGTTTCTGATTGCAACACGTTGACTCCAAGCCGAACTCTCAAGCCTCTAACTCCAAGCCTCTCACTCCAAACCTCATTTGAAGCCTCTCACTCCAAGCCCTTCACCTCAACCCTCTTACTCCAATCTTCTGACTCCAAGCCTCTCAACCCAAACCTCATTTGAAGCCCCTCACTCCAAGCCTCTCTCTCCAAGCCTCACACTCCAAGTATTTAACTCCAAACCTCTGACTCCAAACCTCTGACTCCAAACCTCTGACTCCAAACCTCTGACTCCAAACATCTGACTCCAAACATCTGACTCCAAGCCTCTGACTCCAAGCCTCTGACTCCAAGCCTCTGACCCCAATCCTCTGAGTTCAAGTTTCTGATTGCAACACTATGACCCCAAGCCGCACTCTCAAGCCTCTAACTCCAAGCCTCTCACTCCAAGCCTCATTTGAAGCCTCTCACTCCAAGCCTTTCACCTCAACCCTCTTACTCCAATCTTCTGACTCCAAGCCTCTCAACCCAAACCTCACTTGAAGCCTCTCACCTTAAGCCTCTCTCTCCAAGCCTCTCACTCCAATCATCTGACTCCAAACCTCTGACTCCAAACCTCTCTCTCCAGGCCTCCCACTCCAAGCCTCTGGCTCAAAGCCTCTCTCTCCAAACCTCTGACTCCAAACCTCTGACTCCACGCCTCTGACTCCACGCCTCTGACTCCAAGCCTCTGACTCCAAGCCTCAGACTTCAAGCCTCAGACTCCAAGCATCTGGCTTCAGGCCTCTCTCTCCAGGCCTCTCTCTCCAGGCCTCCCACTCCAAGGCTCTGACTCCAGGCCCCTGACTCCAGGCCTCTGACTCCAGGCCTCTGACTCCAAGCCTCTGACTCCAAGCCTCTGACTCCAAGCCTCTGCCTCCAAGCCTACTACTTTAAGTCTCTCTCTCTCCAAGCCTGTGATTCCAAGCCTCTTACTCCAAGCCTCTGACTCCAAGCCTCTCTCTCCAAGCCTCTGCCTCCAAACATCTGACTCGTATCCTCTGACTTGAAGTCCCTCTTTCTAAGCCTTTCACTCCAACCATCTCTCTCTAAGGCTCTGACCCCAAGCCTCTCACTCAAGCATCTCACTCAAGCTTTTCACTCCAAGCCTCTCATCCCAACCCTCTTACCCCAATCTTCTGACTCCAAGCCTCTAACTCAAAACCCCTGACTCTAAGCCTCTGACTCCAAGCCTCTGATTCCAAGCCTCTGACTCCAAGCCTCTGACTCAGAGCCTCTGACTCCAAGCCTCTCTCTCCAAGCCTCTCTCTCCAAGCCTCTGCCTCCAAGCCTCTGCCTACAAGCCTGTGACTTCAATCCTCTGACTCCAATCCTCTGACTCCAAGCCTCTCTCTCCAGGCCTCCCCGTCCAAGCCTCTGACTCCAAGCCTCTCTCTCCAAGCCTCTGCCTCCAAGCCTCTAACTCCAAACCCCTGACTCCAATCCTCTGACTCCAATCCTCTGACTCCAATCCTCTGACTCCAAGCCTCTCTCTCCAGGCCTCCCACTCCAAGCCTCTCACTCCAAGCCTCTGCCTCCAAGCCTCTGCCTCCAAGCTTCAGACTCATTGCATCTGCCTCCAGGCCTCTCTCTCCAGGCCTCTCTCTCCAGGCCTCCCACTCCAAGCCTCTGACTCCAAACCTCTCACTCAAGCCTTCGCCTCCAAGCCTCTGACTCCAAACCTCTGACTCCAAACCTCTGACTCCAAACCTCTGACTCCAAACCTCTGACTCCTAGACTCTGACTCCAAGCCTCTGACTCCAAGCCTTTCTCTCCAGGCCGACCACTCCAAGCCTCCGACTCCAAGTCTCTCACTCAACCCTTTGACCGCAAACCCCTCACTCAAGCCTCTGCCTCCAAGCCTCTGACTCCAGACCTTTGCCTCCAAGCCTTTGATTACAAGCCTCTCACTCCAAGCCTCTCATTCAAAGCCTCTCATTCAAAGCCTCTCACTCCAAGCCTCATTCGAAACCTCTCACTCCAAGCCTGTCTCTCCAAGCCTCTGACTCAAAACCTCTGACTCCAAGCCTATGACTGGAAACCACTGATGCCAGGGCTCTCACTCCAACCCTCTCTCTCCAGTCCTCCCCCCTCCAAGCCTCCGACTCCAAGTCTCTCACTCAACCCTTTGACCGCAAAACCCTCACTCAAGCCTCTGCCTCCAAGCCTCTGACTCCAGGCCTTTGTCTCCAAGCCTTTGATTACAAGCCTGTCACTACAAACCTCTCATTCAAAGCCTCTCACTCCAAGCCTCATTCGAAACCTCTCACTCCAAGCCTGTCTCTCCAAGCCTCTGACTCCAAGCCTCTGACTCGAAACAACTGACGCCAAGGCTCTCACTCCAACCCTGTCTCTCCAGGCCTCCCACTCCAAGCCTCTGACTCCAAGCCCCTCGCCCAAGCCTCTGACTCCAAGCCTCTTACTCCAAGCCACTGCCTCCAAACCTCTCACTCAAGCCTCTGCCTCCAAGCCTCTGACTGCAACCCTCTCAGTTCAAGCCTCTCTCTCCAGGCCTCCCACTCCAAGCCTCAGACTCCAAGCCTCTCTCTCCAAGCCTCTGCCTCCAAGCCTCTGACTGCAACCCTCTCAGTTCAAGCCTCTCTCTCCAGGCCTCCCACTCCAAGCCTCTGACTGCAAGCCTCTCTCTCCAAGACTCTGCCTCCAAGCATCTGACTCGTATCCTCTTACTTTGAAGGCCCTCTTTCTAAGCCTTTCACTCCAACCCTCTCTCTCTAAGACTCTGACCCCAAGCCTCTCACTCAAGCATCTCACTCAAGACTTTCACTCCAAGCCTCTCATCCCAACCCTCTGACCCAAATCCCCTGACTCCAAGTCTCTGACTTGTAGCCTCTGACTCAAATTCCCTTTTTCCAAGCGTCTTGCTCCAACCTTCTCTCTCCAAGCCTCTCACTCAAGACTCTGACCCCAAGCCTCTGAGTCCAAGCCTCTGACTCGTATACTCTGACTCGAAGTCCCTCTTTCCATGTCTCTCTCTTCAAGCCTCTCTCTTCAAGCCTCTGACTCCAAGCCTCTGACTCCAAGCCTCTGACTCCAAGCCTCTGACTCAAGCCTCTGACTCCAAGCCTCTGACTCCAAGCCTCTGACTCCAAGCCTCTGACTCCAGGCCTCTGACTCCAGACCTCTTCCTCCAAAGTTCTCACTCAAGTAGTCTCTGCCTCCTAACCTCTGCCTCCAAGCCTCTTTCTCCAAGCATCTGAGTCCAAGCCACTGACTCGTAGCTTTTGATTTGAAATCCCTCTTTCCAGGCCTCTTGTTCCAACCCTCTCTCTCCAAGCCTCTAACCCCAATCCTCTGAGTTCAAGTTACTGATTGCAACACTATGACTCCAAGCCGCTCTCTCAAGCCTCTCACTCCAAGCCTCTCACTCCAAGCCTCATTTGAATTCTCTCACTCCAAGCCTTTCACCTCAACCGTCTTACGCCAATCTTCTGACTCAAAGCCTCTCAATCCAAACCTCACTTGAAGCCTCTGCCTCCAAGACTCTGCCTCCAATCCTCTGACTCCAATCCTCTGACTCCAATCCTCTGACTCCAAGCCTCTCTCTCCAGGCCTCCCACTCCAAGCCTCTCACTCCAAGCCTCTGCCTCCAAGCCTCTCCCTCCAAGCTTCAGACTCCAAGCATCGGCCTCCAGGCCTCTCTCTCCAGGCCTCTCTCTCCAGGCCTCCCACTCCAAGCCTCTGACTCCAAACCTCTCACTCAAGCCTCCGCCTCCAAGCCTCTGACTCCAAACCTCTGACTCCAAACCTCTGACTCCAAACCTCTGACTCCAAACCTCTGAGTCCAAACCTCTGACTCCAAACCTCTGACTCCAAACCTCTGACTCCAAGCCTCTGACTCCTAGACTCTGACTCCAAGCCTCTGACTCCAAGCCTTTCTCTCCAGGCCGACCACTCCAAGCCTCCCACTCCAAGTCTCTCACTCAACCCTTTGACCGCAAACCCCTCACTCAAGCCTCCGTCTCCAAGCCTCTGACTCCAGGCCTTTGCCTCCAAGCCTTTGATTACAAGCCTTTCACTCCAAGCCTCTCACTCCAAGCCTCTCATTCAAAGCCTCTCACTCCAAGCCTCATTCGAAACCTCTCACACCAAGCCTCTCTCTCCGAGCCTCTGAGTCCAAACCTCTGACTCCAAGCCTCTGACTCGAAACCACTGACCCCAAGGCTCTCACTCCAACACTCTCTCTCCAGGCCTCCCACTCCAAGCGTCTGACTCCAATCCTCTCTCCCCAGGCCTCTCACTCCAAGCCTCTGACTCCAAGCCCCTCACTCAAGCCTCTGACTCCAAGGCTCGGACTCCAAGCCTCGGACTCAAAACCTCTCACTCAAGCCTCTGACTCCAAGCCTCTCACTTGAAGCCTCTCTCTCCAGGCCTCCCTCTCCAAGCCTCTGATTCCAAGTCTCTCTCTCCAAGCCTCTGACCCCAATCCTCTGACTCCAAGCCTCTCTCTCCAGGCCTCCCACTCCAAGCCTCTGCCTGAAAGCCTCTCTCTCCAAACCTCTGACTCCAAACCTCTGACTCCGAACCTCTGACTCCAAACCTCTGACTCCAAGCCTTTCTCTCCAAGCCTTTCTCTCCAAGCCTCCCACTCCAAGTCTCTCACTCAACCCTTTGACCGCAAACCCCTCACTCAAGCCTCTGTCTCCAAGCCTCTAACTCCAGGCCTTTGCCTCCAAGCCTTTGATTACAAGCCTTTCACTCCAAGCCTCTCACTCCAAGCCTCTCATTCAAAGCCTCTCACTCCAAGCCTCATTCGAAGCCTCTCACACCAAGCCTCTCTCTCCGAGCCTCTGACTCCAAACCTCTGACTCCAAGCCTCTGACTCGAAACCACTGACCCCAAGGCTCTCACTCCAACACTCTCTCTCCAGGCCTCCCACTCCAAGCCTCTGACTCCAAGCCTCTTACTCCAAGTCACTGCCTCCAAACCTCTCACTCAAGCCTCTGCCTCCAAGCCTCTGACTGGAACCCTCTCACTTCAAGCCTCTCTCTCTCCAGGCCTCCCACTCCAAGCCTCTGACTCCATGCCTCTGGCTCCAAGCCTCAGACTCCAAGCCTCAGACTCCAAGCATCTGACTCCAGGCCTCTCTCTCCAGGCCTCTCTCTCTAGGCCTCCCACTCCAAGCCTCTGACTCCAAGCCTCTCTCTCCAAGCCTCTCTCTCCAAGCCTCTCTCTCCAAGCCTCTGCATCCAAGCCTCTGCATCCAAGCCTCTGCCTCCAAGCCTCCTACTTTAAGTCAATCTCTCTACAAGCCTGTGATTCCAAGCCTCTTACTCCAAGCCTCTGACTCCAAGCATCTGACCCCAAGCCTCTCACTCAAGCATCGCACTCAAGCCTTTCACTCCAAGCCTCTCATCCCAACCCTCTTACCCCAATCTTCTGACTCCAATCCTCTCACTCAAGCATCTCTCTCCAAGTCTCTGACCCCAGTCTTCTGACTCCAAGCCTCTGACTTCAAGCAACTCTCTCTCCAAGCCTCTAACTCCAAACCCCAATTCCAAGCCTCTGCCCCAATGCCTCTGACCCCGATCTTCTGACTCCAATCCTCTGACTCCAAGCCTCTCTCCCCAGGCCTCCCACTCCAAGCCTCTGACTCCAAGTCTCTCCAGGCCCCTGACTCCAAGCCTCTGACTTTAAGTATCTCTCTCCAAGCCTCTGACTCCAAGCCTCTCTCTCAAGACCTCCCACTCCAAGCCTCTGACTCCAAACCTCTTACTCCAAGCCTCTCTCCAAGCCTCTTACTCCAAGCCTCTCTCCAAGCCTCTGACTCCAAGCCTCTCTCCAAGCCTCTGACTCCATGCCTCTATCTCAAGCCACTCTCCAGGCCTCTGACTCTATGCCTCTGACTCCAAACATCTCACTCAAGCCTCTGCCTCCAACACTCCCACTCCAAACCTTTCTCTCCAAGCCTCCCACTCCAAGCCTCTGACTCCGAGCCTCTCACTCAATCTTCTGCCTCCAAGCCTCTGCCTCTAAGCCTCTTACTCCAAGCCTCTGACTCCAAGCCTCTCTCTCCAGAACCCCCACTCCAAACCTCTAACTCCAAGTCTCTGACTCCAAACCTCTGCCTCCAAGCCTCTCACTCAAGCCTCTGCCTCCAAGTCTCTTACTCCAAGCCTCTGCATCCAAGCTTCTCACTCAAGCCTCTGACTCCAAGCCTCTCACTCAAGCCTCTGACTCCAAGTCTTTGAATCCAAGCCTCTGCCTCCAAGCCTCTCACTCAAGCCTCTGACTCCAACACTCTGACCTCCATCCTATGACTCCAAGACTTTCACCCAAGCCTCTCTCTCTCCAAACCTCTTATTCCAAGCCTATGACTCCAAGCTTCTTACTCCAAAACTCTCACTCCAAGCCTCTCTTTCCAAGCCTCCGACCCCAAGCCTTTCACTACAAACCTCTCTCCGAAGCCTCTCACTCCAAGCCTATCACTCAAGCCTCTCTCTCCAAGCCTCTGACTCCTAGCTTCTGACTCCCAGTCTCTCTCTAAAACCCTCTAACTCCAAGCCTCTGACTCCAAGCCTTTCTTGCCAAGCCTCTCACTCCAACCATCTCTCTCCAAGCCTCTCATGCCAAGCCTCTATCTCCTAGCTTCTCACTCCAAACCTCTCACTCCAAGCCTCTCTTTCCAAGCCTCTAACTCTAAGCCTCTCACTCCAACACTCTGACCCCAAGCTTCTGACACCCAGCCTCTCTCTACAACCCTCTAACTCCAAGCCTCTCACTCAAACCTCTGACCACAAGCCTCTCTGTCCAAGCCCCTCTCTCAAAGCCTCTGACTCCAAGCCTCTGACTCGAAACCTTTATTTCCAAGCCTCTGACTCGTAGCCTCTCTCTCTAAGCCTTTGACTCCAAGCCTCTCTCTCCAAGCCTCCGACTCCAAGCCTGTGACTCCAAGCCTCGCACTTATGCCTCTCTCTCTAAGCCTCTGACTCCAAGCTTTTCTCTCCAAGCCTCTCTCTCCAAGCCTCTGACTCCAGGCATTTGACTCCAAGCGTCTGACTCCAAGCGTCTGACTCCAAGCCTCTGACTCCAAGCTTTTTTCTCCAAGCATCTCTCTCCAAGCCTCTGACTCCAAGCCTCTCTCTCCAAGCCTCTGACTCCAGGCCTTTGACTCCAGGCCTTTGACTCCAAGCCTCTGACTCCAAGCTTTTCTCTCCAAGCCTGCATAACTTTCCGCGAGACCCATCTCATCCAATCCTTTCTTCTGCCCTGGGCGTTACTGGGGAATGAAAGTAGCCCTGGCAAAAATACTCAACCCAGCCCGTTCCCTTCCCTTCCTCACTCCCCCTCTCTCTTTACACCCATCCCCACTCACTATCTCTTCCTCTCCAATCTCTTCCTTTCTGCCCTCTTTCCCCATCCATCCCTCTCTCTTTTTGAAGCCTCCAAGCCCATCTGAGGTGGCATGGTCTGCGAAATAACGATGGAGTGGGATGCGGCCCGAGTAACTACCAGTGGCTGATCCAAACATTCATCACTTTTTTATATACCTTATACATGTAACAGGCTTGGATTCCATTTCTGAATATAAATGTTTTACTGATTTGTCAGAGAATTTGGCTGTTTGAGGCAACTCCACACCATGTGCAGGAAGTCGGCTCCCCTAGCTTTGCACAAGCCCAAGCAGACGCTCTACCGGGGTAAACCATTGCTAACGTTTGAGGTGTGGTATCCTCATGTGTAAATAGTGAAACTGAACTAACTTGAAATGTGCAGTAGGTGAAACATATTTGATCTGCTCGCACGCCTTGTTCTAGTCGTGACTGTTTCCCCTGCACTGAGATTATGTCCCTCCCTATTGTGTATTAAGACAGAGTATAAGTTAGTAATCAGTCGCCTGCGAGTTGGCAAAGAGAGGGTGTTACAGCAAACAAATGATGGACGGAATGCTGACAATGCAAACATTCTCCCCCAGTCAAAAGATCTGGGTTAAATCCATAATTCTTTTACCCACTACGCCACCCCAGTTTGGACCCAGCCATATGCAAATCAGTCTTGACCCTGTGCCCCATGGGAACAGTCCACACTGAATTTCCAGGCCAGGTCCTCCCTGGACCGGAAACAAGCATCCATGCAAGAGAGGGTGTCAGTGCATTTGCTTCTGAAGGAGTCTCCATGAAGATAGTCCAAACCTTGCTGATGATGCCTTCCAGTCTTGCATGCTGCAAGAATTGGCCACGACCAAGTCCGTAAATTTGCTTAGCCTCAAATGTCAAAGACTTACAGTTCGGATTAGATTAGTTTAGTTTATTGATGTTCAATTAATTAAAATCAGAACACCTCGGCAAAAAAACCAAATAAAAAGTACAAAAGGACATAATAAAACACTATTTCACGAAAGAGTAAATGCTGAGTTTGTGATCCGACTCGGCTCCCTATTCCTGGTTTGTCCGCATCGCACATGTGCTTTGCCCTTCCATGGCAGAATTCATGGGAGCCACTGGGCCGAGCACATTAACTTAATTTATACCTTGACCCGGCCCAATCATGAGTAGGCTTGGGCGTGAAATCCCACAAGGCTCACGTATTTTCCTCACTCTGCGCGCGCAGTGGAGTTTTTTCCTTGCTAGCCAACGTTAAGTTTGCGATCGCCAGTGGGCAAACTCTTACTCCAGACCATCTCTCGGCGAGATTTTTCAACACGGGCGGTCGCGGAGGGCAGCAGCCGCTCACGTTGAGAAACCTTCCGTTCGCATTGAGGAAGCTGCCGCTGGAGAAGGACATCTACTCGAGCGGCAGAAAGAAGCAGCGCGCTCTTGCGCTGCGCATGTTGCCGTTCAGCCTGATTTTCCAGCGTGGTACAAACACCCGGCACCAAAAATCCCCACAAACGTCTGACCTAACACACTCCACTGCTTGCGGAACTCCGCGTAGCGCGGTGGAGTTTTTTGGTGAACTTCATTAACCCCGCACAGGCCTAATCATGACAGCTGCATAGCAATGTACAGTTCTTAGGTGCTTGAGGCTCAAGGTGCTTCATCAGTCCGTTCAGCTAAAGTGCGACCCAGTAAAGTGCAATCCGGAGAGATCAAACAGTACTCCGTGCTTACAAGAATGAAGCCATCATGGACAAGCTCTAATCATGAAACTAATGGTATACGTCTTAAGTGCTTAAGGCTGACAGTGCTTCATTGTTCCTTGCAGGTAAAGTGCAGCTCAGTAAGGCGCATTCCAAGTAAATCAAAGGTGCTCCATGCTACAAGTAAGACCATTATGGAAATTTTGGGTGGCCTGTTGCTGCTTTCATAAATTTAATGAAACGTCCAGATAGCTGGCATGATTCTCCTTGTAAACTGGCCGCCCGACATGTCCTCACATTGAAGATACCAATATTAGGCCGAAGCCAGTATCACCTCAAGGGTTTAAGAGCTTCACAGATGCAAATTACATGTATTAGGGACTCTTCGGCTTTGCCACACCATCTGCACCGTAAATCAACTCCATCCCTCCTGAAGACCGTACCAATAACCCCTTATTGGAATTAGACATTTTTAACAAATCCCTAGCACAAAACAGTACATTTTATGGATCGGAAATAAAAGGCCAAAGAGTAAGCACAAAATATCTTGGACATATGTAAGTTGTCTTGTTTTTTAATCCAGTGTATCTTCAGGCTGAAAAATCTCCTTAGGACAATAGCAATTATTGAAATTAGACCCTAGTGCATTCTCATGAGAGTATACTTTGCGTGGTCCGGAAGGGGCGAGCTCAGGGATTCCGGTAGAATACCTGCTGAGTACAGGTTCGCTGCCCAGCTGCCATCATGTTTGGTTTAGATCCTCGAGTACCTGGTCCCATGAGATTAATTTAGCTTGTTTTTTAAAATAATCTTGCTGTTCTTTGTGGTAAAGTGATTTTTATTAGGTCTTCTGCACCTAAGGCCTTGATAGAGGTTGCCAGACATTGCCCTTTATATTGAGCTGGGCTCCTGGAATTTCTCCCACAGATGTTTCATTGAGCCAGTTAGGGCCATTTGCAATGTTTGACAGTAAGATACAAATTTGGCCAGCATGCTCAGATCCTGCTTCGACAATTTGACTGGACCACTTCCTTCCTCTCCGGCAGAACCCAGAGCGCCCGCCTCCCACCTTTCCGGTCAGAAGCCACCGACATCATCTGCGGCGTCCCCCAGGGCTCATCCCTCAGCCCAACGCTGTACAACATCTACATGGCCCCCCTCTCATAAGTGGCCCGCCACCACAACCTTAACATCATCTCCTACGCCGACGACACCCAGCTCATCCTCTCCCTCACAAAGGACCCTCACACTGCCAAAACCAACATCCACGAGGGTATGAAGGCCATCGCCGACTGGATGAGGAGCAGCCGTCTGAAACCGAACTCGGACAAGACGGAGGTCCTCATCCTCGGACCCACCCCCTCAGCCTGGGACGACTCCTGGTGGCCGACCGTTCTGGGGACAGCACCGACACCCATCGACCACGCAGGCAACCTAGGATTCATCCTCGACTCCTCCCTCTCCATGTCCAAGCAGGTCAACGCCGTCTCCTCCTCCTGCTACAACACCCTACGCACGCCCCGCCAGATCTACAAGTGGATCCCAACCGAAACAAGAAGAACAGTGAAACAGGCCCTCATCAGCAGCAGACTGGACTACGGCAACACACTCTACGCAGGAATCCCAGCCAAACACCAACGGCGGCTCCGCCCGACTGATCGTCAACACCCCCCGCCGCAGCCACATCACCCCCCACCTGAGAGACCCGCACTGGCTCCCCATCGACAAGAGGATCACCTTCAAGCTCCTCACCCACGCACACAAAGCACTCCACAACGCCGGACCAGCCTACCTGAACATCAGACTCAGCTTCTACACCCCCACTCGCCAGCTCTGCTCCGCCAGCCTCGCCCTCGCAGCTGTCCCCCGCATCCAACGTACGACCGCCGGCGGCAGATCCTTCTCCTACCTCGCCGCCAAGACCTGGAACACCCTCCCAACCCACCTACGACAGACCCAAGACCTACTCGCCTTCAGAAGACTCCTCAAGACCTGGCTCTTCAAGCAGTAGCGGCACCACCCTCCCCCCCCCTCCCCCCAGCACCTTGAGACTCTCACGGGTAAGTAGCGCGCTTTACAAGTACCCTGATTGATTGATTTAAATTTCAATCTTATTTGTGATTGGTCAGTGCAATCTGGAAGTGCAGGTAGGTGCTGACAACAGATACATTGCTGTTTGTCTAGCCACTTGCGTAGATTGTCCTTAAACACCATTGGGCCAGATGTCAATGCAGGCACCGTCTTGGCTGCCACCACCGTTAGGAGGGTGTTTGTAATTTTGCATGCAATGCTTCTCTCAAATTGGCCCATCCTGCATGTCAGATGTTTTGCCATCATTTTCAGTGAGCCCAGCTGGGATTTCTTGCCCCCTCTTTCGTCAAGTGTAACGAGGTACTTGAAGCTTGTTGCTCTTTCCAATCTTGACCCTCCGATGGAACAAGCGCTCTTTTTTATCACATGCCTGCCAAAGATCACCGGTTTTAGACTGAAGGGAACCTCATTTATTGCACAGTACTGTTAGAGTGCATTCAGTGATCTCTGATGGCCAATTTGGGTGTTATCAAGAGCAACTATGTCATCTGCATATTGCAGGATTTGCATTTTCCGCTTCATCAGTCGAGGCGGGCAAGTCCATGGGACTATCAGATGGCTTTCCAAGTCTGCCATATACAGTTTGAAGAGCAGGGGGGCGAGGATGCAGTCCTGTTTCAGTCCTTTATCAGTGAAGATTTTCTCTGATGTTGCCCAATTAGCTGATAATTTAACTCTGACCCATATGTTAGTGTACAATGAATCTATTGCCATTAGGAGGTGCGGTGGTATCTGCCATTTCTTTACCTTTGACCACAGCCTCCCCCTTGGGATGTTATTAAAAGCATTTGTGAAGTCAATAATTACCGCATTTAATGGACGAGCCTTTGGGCTCATTGCTTCGTCAATTAGGCATGTCAAGGTCTGATATTATCCTCAACACGCATGTATCTTTGGAAGCCAGTCTGAAGCCATGGGACCAGGTTCTTCTCTTTAGCCCACATTTCTAGTTCCTCAGACGTAACCTTGCATAGCACTTCCCTTTCACATCCAATAGTGCTCTCATTCTCTAATTTTCAGGTAGAGCTCTACTTCTCATTTTATATATAGGTACCAGAGTTGAACCGCTCCAACTTTCGCGGACAGTTGCCATACGATACATTCCGAGAAGAGCTGGGTTAGGATGGGCGTCCACAGACTCAGGTCAGATTTTAATAGGGCGACTGGGAGACCATTGGGGCCTGGTGACCCGGCAGTTCTCACACTCCTTAAGGCTGTTTCGACCTTTCTCAAGGGCAGCCATGGGTTGGTATTCAGGGATATCCTTTTGGTGGACCTTTCCCTCTTCCCGGATAGAACCTTCGAAGAGTCAGTTGTGTCCAATCATTGTGGCCCCAATTGGTGCCCTATGGTGGGCTCGCTGAGTAGGCTGTCATGTTCTGCGGGCCACGTCTCTTACTTATTGTGCCTGTAGGTGAGATCGGCTATTGAGCAATAAGCAGTTGAGCAATAAAGCTGCTTTATGTGACCGGCCCGTTCCTTTGTCGTGATATGACAGCCTTTTAGGCTTTGTGGTTGAATGAGTTTGTGTATTAGCCCCCAACATTTCTTTGAGTCTTTTGACTTGAGGGCAGCATGGAGTTTGGCCCAGGACAGTTCATTGGCCATCCATTTGTTCGCCCATAGCTGCTTTCTCTTTGCTTGGCTTATTGGTTTCATTTTTTTGTGCATGCCCTTACCCACCAGATTTTTGTATTTAAGGCTGTGGAGGGCTTTGTTTTGATCCCTCCTTAAACTGTGTGTTTGATAACTCCCAGCATATCCCTTCTGTCATATTCCGATCTTCTTTTTGGGCTAGATTGCCTTGTACCAGTGTGATCAGAGTGGTCCAACCTGTTATTGATCAAATTTTCTTCTTTTTTTCTCTAAGTGTTTCTATTATACCTATACATTGTTTGATTTTGTCTATTTGGGACTTCTCCATCCGCCAGTTTATTCTTTTTAATGGGCGCAGAATCTTCCTGGCAACCCAGTATCTTTATTACTTGGTGCCTTTTCAGGGGTGCAATGATCCTGCATGTGAATACTGCATGGTCACTTGTCATTGTTATCTGGAATCCTTCTATGGAAGTGTTCTACTGCGGTCCATAAGTAGTCCAGGGTTGCAGATCTCAAAGAGGAGAGGTGAGTGTATGCTGATGGACAATCAGACGTTACTCTACAATTGATACAGCGCATTCCAAGGGCCTCCAAGGCATTTGCCAGGTAAGCACCAAGTTTGTCCTGCCTCTAGTCCTGAGAGGTCACCTGCAGGATGCCCCAGTATACATCCCCCCCTCTCTTTCCATTCCTCATGATTGTTGTTTCTGAGTATGTTTGAGTTGGAATCCCCTCCAATCAATAGATGAGCTGTGGGATATTCGGCCCCAAAGGTTTTCTAAATAACCCAGTAGGTGTTTCACAGACTCGCTTTTCCGTGCAAGTGTTGAGTTCTGATAGATATTACCAGTAATTAAGGGAGGGTTTATTCTATTACTTTTGCTTTTGCGTTGATCAGTTTTTGCAATGATGGCATCCCCTTTTCCTGGACAGATCATAGAAGATCTTCTGTAAATTTGCTTTTTATTTGAATTGAACCCCCCGATGGCCACCACATTGGGATGGTAGAGCTGGTGTTGCAAAGTTAGCATACTCCAAAAACAGCTCCGGCTCCAGACGCCATGTTTCCTGCAGGCAAATTATATAGTTCTTAGCAAATTCCCCCAGCTCCCTTAGTTTATCTTTGTCTTCCGATAGGTCCCTCACATTCCAATAGCAGATTTGTTATCTCTCGCGTGGTGAGGCCAACTTTATTTATCATACATTGATTAGGAGAGATTATTTAGGCAACCAGCCAACCATGTCCTACTGGAGTGGTGTGGTGGGGTCTCCTGTGCCTTGTTAGTGTCGCGACCTGAGAATCAACAACCTTCGCCCATTTCTGTGAGCTCCGCTCTGATCGTAGATGACTTGCTCCACCTTTGGGACTCGCATCGATTTTCGGCAGGGCATTCTTGTTGCCATACCCTCCACATTCCTCAGAACTGCTATGTTTTTTGTGCCTTGGGCGTTATTTTTGATGGACTGGCGTGCGTTGGAAGTGGGGGGGGGGGGGATTCAAAATCCTGGGGTATCTCTTAGGTATGCTGAAACTAAAATTGACACCCTTGAACCTGCTTCACCTAACCTAAGGTGGCAGCTGCCAGATCAAAATGGCACTAGAGGGGTTGGTGATGGCCAACGGACTGTGAGAAGAGCGTAAGGGGGAGCCCTGGGCCCTGATTCAAGTAGACGAGCCAACTGGACACCTCATAAAGAGGAACACGTTAATAAAAGGCCGCTAGCACAATTAACGCCATTAGCTCAACCAATAATGCCACCAATAAGAACTGAAATCAATAATGGACAAAGGGAACAAATTAAACAAGAGAGGTTGTGACCTTACGGCCTGAGCTGCCGGCTTTGGAGCTGGGGAACCAGGTTCAAGCCTCGGCGTCGGCTCAACATCCTGTGATTCTGGGCAAATCACTTAATCTCCCCGTGCCTACCAAAAATGTATGTGTCCTTGTGTAATGTGATGTGCTCCAATACCTTCGGGTCGAGGTCACGCTATATAAATCTGCAAAACATAAAATAAAAAACATTTGGTTTATGTGGGACATCCCAGTGCTCCAGGAGGGGAACATAAAGTCCACAAGTTCTGCACCTGAGTCATGCTAAGGGTATCCCCCTTAGTTCTAAATGAACCTCAAAGGCATGGGTTCAATAAGGGACCGCCCATAAGATGGCAACAAGAGAGATGCCTTGCACGGGCCTAAACAAAGTTACATCATATCCTGAATACATCTCACCAGGAAATTGGGGCATCCTAAATAGGCAGAATATTCTAAGAGTAGCAGCTAAACTGCCAGGACTGGAAAATATGAGATCAAAGGATTTGGAGTAGGTGGCTTTTAAACCTCCAGGCCATGGAGACATTAACGAATGAAGTGAGAGGGGCTGTAAGGATGAGAGGTTACCCACAAGCTTTATAAACCATAAAAATCCACTCTCTAGGTGGGGTTAAATTTCAGATATAAATCTGCCACTGTCTGGTAGCCACACTCTCTCCATCTAGTCATGGGCATGTCTATAAAGGGCTTGAGAGACCAGAAAGGGATATTGGTTGGGGGAGGGGGTAATGTTAGAAGTTTCTTCAGTTTTGTGGTGACCCCTTTTCCCCTCTCTTACTCACTTGTTTGTCCAAGTATGGGTAGTCTTCTGGCACATTACTTCTTCATTACTTCCAAGAATGAACATTTTGGGTAGTATACTTGGCGGTACCACACCCTCCCCAGGAGGTTATTCCCCAGTTATCCTCCTTGGCAAACCAGAGTATCACAAGTAAAGTATGTAAGTAAACAAAAGTTTGTGATAAGGAACTTCCACACAAAAATATCTTTAGCAAGAGAATTCTCCCATAAAACATAGATGTTTGCTGCATTTTTCTCACAAGACAGAATTTGCTTGATTTTTTTCTCACACTCTTAAAACTTTTTCCCATTTGCAATTTATCTGGTTTGCACAATTTTGATAAAGTTTGCAAAGTTTACAGAGCAAAAACTTTACAACTTCGCAAACCCCAGCTTGAAATAAACAAGCATTGGCATAGCCAATAGGTCTCGCCTTGGGGACCTTATAAGTGTTTAGCCATGCAACGGTTGATGTTCTTGCACCAAGGATATTGTGCTGCATAACTAAATACTTATAAGGTCCCAAAAGCGAGATCTATTGGCTATGCCAATGCTTGTTATTTATTACAGAAGCTCACTGATAACTCTGTCAGTTAGACTCTAGGTTTGTTGCCAGTAGTTCAGTCTTTCACGTCTCTGCCTATCTGCGTTTAACCTGACATGAGGCATTTTGACCTGGTAGATTTAATGATTGTGGAGTTTTGGACTCAATTAACTCACAGGAAAGGTGTAATGCATTTCTACTTTCAAGCCAAGATACTTTGGAAGCCATGGCCTTGTCAAGATGGTGGAAAGCTAACATTAAGGACGTGTTGGTTAAGTGACATCTCAAGGTAGTGGTGAGTAGATTAAGGCATGTGCCCGCTCCGTGGAACTGGGTTGACAGTATAAACCTACCAATCTTGATCATCTGTGTCTAGATTCTTCATACATACACTCTCGGATGCCACGGGTTGCTAGACATGAGTTTTTTTTTCCGCCAATACTTTGCAGAAAGCCCTCCTTTCTGTAACAGTGGTAGGACAGGTCTACAAGGGAGGTAACATTTCTTGCCTCTTTGAATGGCGGTAGAAATGACTTTTTTCTGAATGGAGAAATGTGTGCAATAAAACCATTATCTCATCTAAAAACAAGCATTTGCAATGCAATTGGTCTTTGCGAGAGTTTGAGCAATTAGCAGGGCCAGATTTAGAGCTGTTGGTGCCCAGTGTGACAATCATTTTTGCCCCCTCCCCATGACCACCTCCTCGGATTCGCTCACGACCACGGACCTCTGGGCAAAAGTGCCCCATATCTCTCCATAGGCCCTCTTACATACTTTTCATTTGTTTTAAAGCACTGGTACAGGCAGGCTTTACTAATAAGAAGAGAAGGTATATTTAACCAAGTAAACCATTTTCAGCAAAATTAGGAATAGATAATGAAAGACTGGGGGGAAAACAGAACATCCTAACCTATTTTATTCAGTTTTCATGCGGCTCCCCGATGACAGTTCGTAACAGTCATTGTTCTATATTAGAGTTGTATTTTATGAACTGCGGTGACAAAAGGATCTCTTTGACAAAAGCAGTAATCCACTCAGCTATCCACATAAAATACCGAGCTGTGGCCTGCATGGTATGCGCTCTTTGCAGCAGACATATTAACCCACTGTGCTACTTTATGGAGTCAAAGCTGGCACTAGACAAAACTCTGATCTCTCTCTCTAGCAGGAACATTAATCACAAGAGTTCTCTTGACATTTTTATTGCTGCCTGAAATCTGAATGCACAAGGAACTCTTTTGCAGCTGTTTTTAAATTGTAGCTTATTGCTAAGTACAGAACCCCCTCCCCAGGTCAGTGCCCAGTGCGGTCGCACCAGTTGCACTGCCCTAAAGCTGGGCCTGGCTATTGGCATTGTAAATGACGATGCCTTTCATTTATGTGTTTTGAAGACATGCAAGCAGTGCGTAAACATGCACTTTGTACTTATAGTACTTGCTTACTAGAAGCAAGGCTGGCAGTAACTGCGCCTCTTTTACTGCCAGCCTTGCTTCTCCTAAGCAAGGACTATAAGTACAAAGTGCGTGTTTACGTAGGGCTTGCAGGTTTTCAAAACACATAAATAAAAGGCCTTGTCATTTACAATTTCAATAGCTCAAAATTGCAAATGTGAGACCTATTGCGATGTCAGAGTTGTGCAGAGTGGCAGACTGTGAGAGTCTGGATTATAAATTACTGTGGAGAGCAAGGAAAGAGCTCCCATAAAACTTAAAATAACACAGTTCCTAAATTGCACAAAGCAGATTTCAGACAGAAATCTTAGATTTAACCCGGGTGTCTATGACTCACACAGTAAGCTTCTTTCAGAGAGGAATGAGATACAGTATTTAAGCAACATCAAAACGATGTAAAAGACTGGCAAAAAAAAAAGAAAATTCTTAGATCAATTCAGTAGAAAGAAGAACAATATATTACATGAACACCAAACTGGAAATCCAAACTGGGGGTTTAGGATTTAGGACTATCCGGAGGAAATGTCAAAAAAGTCCCCTCATAGAAAACAAGAAAGAGTAAAACACAATGACACTTTATGGTGTGAAGAGGGCCAGGTCCTAAGTGCCTTTTCAGACCAACTATCCTGTAGATCTTACGAGACAATTCTGGCCCTACAATGAGCCTCCTTGCGGTCAGCTATAATGGAACTACTATGGTGTCTACTGGGAGCAAGTTACTTAAGTAATGGACAGATATTGCCAACAAGCTTTATTCCTTTGTTATTCAGGTGGGCAAATTCTTTCACAACCTTATGTATTCCGAGTTACTTGAAATACTCAAATAACAATAAGGTTAAAAAGGCCGGTATATAAAAAGGCAAATATCTCAATCAGTTGCGTTTACCAGGAAATGTTCCGGGCCACAAATATGCACCAAAGCAAACTATAAGAAGCACGTCTATAGGTTCATGACCAGACATGGGGGCATATTATCAAGCACGGCGTAAAAATTATAGCCGCTTTAGCGGCAGAAAACTGCCGCTAAAACAGCGATAATGGGCTTGATAATATGCCGCAGAGAATTCTAATAGAAGCCCATGTTCACACCAGAACATGGGCTTCTATGGGAATTCTCAAGGGCATATTATCAAGCCCTTTATCGCCGCTTTAGCGGCAGTTTTCTGCCGATAAAGCGGCGATAATTTTAACGCCGGACCTTGATAATATGCCCCATGGAGAGCAAACGCAGGAAAGGGGAAAGCCATGACACCAAAGAGTTACCAAAAAAACAACAATTGCTGTATGAACTATTTAAATAAAATGCACATATTCTCAACACTTAATTTCCGTTTGTGCTGAAATGCTTCCTCAGTTGCACCATAAAATGTTGGTCGTGGCTTTCAGGTACATAACCGTTCTTTCCACAAACTATACGTGAACATGCACTTCAAAGAACGATGGCGTTCCTTTACATCCAGATTACCACACATCCCTTTCCCCCCCAAAATGTTCCACTTAATATGAGGCTAACCAGGGACCGTCAAAAAAGAAATACAAGTCAAGAATTAGCCTGCCTGCCGAAATTCAAATGTTTATAACTGATTGAACAGTATTAAACTGCAAAAATGGAAAACAGAGAAAATACAAACATCGCTGTGTTCTTGGTAATGACAACTGTTTGCAGTACTGTGGCAACATTGAAATACGGTAAAAGCAGCACGCGCACACATCTGAGGTGCTTTGAATGCCATTACCCTGTATTACAAGCAATACTTGCTTACAGCCCTCCTGAAAGCGTACGAAAAGATACATGCTTTGCAGTGTGGAAAACTCTTTATAGTAGTCTGTTGCGCACTTTTGCGTGACTGTACAAAACGGATAGGATTTGCCACTACTCTCTGCGAAGGCTCTGCGATGATCTGTTTCACACCAGCCCATAATCGCTTGGACAACCTGAGCTACGTGGGGAGCAATCTCGAGCACCCGAAAACTTAAATACTCGTATGCAAAAGTATAATTGCTCGTGGTTCACGCGCTGTGTAGTAATCATTTGGCGCGAAGGTCACCACAGCAAATGAAGATATAGACCTTCACTGCGCATACTTGCGAACACTTACACCTGCGATCCAACAATGCAATCCTTGGTGTACCCTGAACAGCAGGCACTGATCCTTTAGCATAGGAGCCCCATCCTTTGTTCCTGGGTGCGCACCTACTAGCGTATGCATGTGCAATCCAACACATGAATTCTGCTACAGATGCATGCCCCACACAGTCACTTCTCAGTCTGCATAGCACAGAGCAACCAGCATGGAGAGCACTGATTGCGGTAAGACCAAGCATCTGTCATGCAATGGGTCTTGCGTTACTGAAAGATTGAGCTATTGGCGTTGCTAATAGTAATGCAACGCCATTAGCTCAAGCCTTCAGAAATGCGAGAGCTATTGCATTCCGAATGGATCACGGCACCTGTGCTTTAGCTTTAAACATCTGAAGCTAAAGCGCGGGTGCCGCGATTGCTTCAAAAGTAAAGAAATAGAGAATGTGCATTTTTTCTATGTCTGTACTTTTGAAGCAATCGCGGCACCCGCGCTTTAGCTTCAGATGTTTAAAGCTAAAGCGTGGGTACTGCCATTGTAAGCAAATGTAACTAAACAGGAAAAAACAAGCACAAGCGCACGCGGCAGCAGGGGGAGGGGAAAGAGGAGGGGGCCTGCGCGATTCACTTGCGGGAGCGAGTGGCTGGCGCCGGGATAATTGCTACCATATGGCACCGCGCGCTCCCGCAAGTGAATCTCCACACGTGCAGGCGTTGCCACTGAAGGCAATGGAACACGTGCACATTTTTGGCTGAAAAGCCGAAGCCATTCCAAAAGGTCTTTTTGCCAATGCAAAGAACTTCTGTGTCACGTGCAGGTTTCAGCATCAGTGACGTCAGTACGAGTCTTCTAGTCGCTGGTACTTTCCTGCATTCAGATTGGTGTCCAGTACTTTGGTGAGTGTTGACAGAAAGGACACTGAGTTACCTTTGATGTCTCATGTTCATCCTGGGTGGGTGTCTGCTTGAAGGGTGTATTTCATTTTTAGGTCTCGCCTGAGCCAGCGCTGTAGCGTTGCTCTTGCGAGAGCTTTTGGAAACAGGGGGATTTGGAAGTGCAAACTAGTGCTTGCAGGCCTCCAAATACAGTGCATGTGCGCCGGGCGCGCGCACCATTTGGCAGCCTGCGTGATCATTTTGCGGCCGCTTTGATGTTCTCACTTCTCAGTGAGCCGCGCCGCGAAATGATCTGATTTTTTATACTTCTTGTCAATTCTGCTTATTCAGTATTCGTATAATATTTGGGAAGTGTTTTTGTTGCCTAATGGGGTTTTTATAGTGGTCTACATTTTTACAGATATTTTAGTTTTCCTGAGGTGAGAGCGCATACCTTGTACTTCGTGCTATTAGCTGTTGTATATTATTTTGCCTCATAGGACGTGCTTCCAAAGTCAAAAACGAGGCACTATTTTACACCTGAAATGCATACTCAAACTTCACACTGAGGGGGAGATTTACAAAAAAGTCATGCAATGCAGCGCAGCCCCCCTCCGTGAGGCTGTGCTGCGTTGCCCAACAGGAAGGAAGCAGGAGGGCGTCATATCTACAGTGATATGGCTCTCTCCTCCCCTTTCCCTTGTGCGGGCGTGATTTCAGCTGTCGGCGCTGGGCACACACCTTAGCGCTGCCACGCTAGGCTGTGTGCATTAGTCTGGCATAGGTTTTGTACACAAAGGGTACCCTTCCTGTACAAAATACGATGCCCAGACATGATGCAACATTTTTCCCACTTTGTATGCATGCTGCATAGTGCAGCACGCGTGCAAAGTCGGAAAAGCACAGAGAAATGACAAAATTTCTTCTTCCTTGCACCTAGTTGAAAATGGAGCCGTTTTCTCACGCTAAACCCAACTTACTTTATTTAGTAAATTGGGTTTAGCATGAGAAACCTTGGGTGGTTGCATGGGAACGCCCATGCACCACCCTTGGCACGCCCCTCGCAAAGTAATGCAAAGCAGCGAATTACTTTTCTGTTATTTCCAGTGTTAAACAAGTTTAGCGCCAGAAAGTAAATAGGGTAAAAATGATTTTGTGCCATTTTGCGTCACTTTTGTGACGCAAACACGGCACAAAATCTTAGTGAATCTCCCCCTTAATGTCAAATCCAATTGTTCATTGCATACAATGTTGATGCTGGTACAGAAAAAAACGATCTATTTTTTTAAATTTTTTTTTACAGCAAAGACACATTCGTTTACTTTGGGGAACAACCTTTACAACGCAACTTTTACAACGCACTACCAGTACAACGAAACTGTTACAACGCGAGTGCATTGACAACGCAGGACATTACAACGCAAGTCTTTACATCGACTTGCACTAGATGGTGTGCTAACATTAAAAATAGTGTAGTTTACTATCCCAACACCTTCCCTACTGTTACGTGGACTGGAGTTGGAATAGTAAATTACACTTTTTTAATGTTAGCACGCCATCTAGTGCAAGTCGATGTAAAGACTTGCGTTGTAATGTCCTGCGTTGTCAATGCACTCGCGTTGTAAAACGTTTGTTGTAACAGCATGCGTTGTAACAGCATGCGTTGTAACGTCATACATCCGTTTACTTTACCACACTACAAATGATTTTCTACGATGCCAAAGCACCCATTAGAGGAACCACCCTTCAGCATCCCTAGCAACACATTGAGCCACTGGTCTGCTGATAAAGACTGAGGATGCCTGCGGGCACCTGTGTTGCTGCTGTGAGGCCGCAGTGAAAATACAAATCTGGCAAGCCCAGCAGCTTTGGCGAGAGCCTTCCTTTTTTTAACGAAAATGTAAACGACAAGTAACTGCTTTGCCACTTCTTCTTCTTTTTTTATTTATTTTTTATACATTGAAGCTAGTTTTTTTTTAAACTGGATGTGAAGTTTCTCGATGGTCTTTGGAACTTTACAGGCCAAGAGTTGTTTGGAAATGTTCCTTGTTTTCAATACTTCTCTTCACCATGGGTTCTCTTGTCATTCTTCATTTTGTGTAGAAAGTGTTACATCTTAGTTAGAAATTCTCTTCCTGTTTGAATAATAACAAACTGCGAAAGAGGTGTTAATGTGTGTTTCTCACTAGAATGTGCTGATTTAGATAAAAGACCTTAGAAGTACACAAATTAACAAATAAATGAGTCTGGTTCAAACTTGTACTACACCTGCTGGAGAGAAACTGGTACTCTGCTCCTCTGTTAAATGTATTTAGCTACTGCATGTGTTGGTTCGGGGGCAACTGTTGCCCCAGAGGCCACCGTCTGCTGCTGCTGCACCTTCTCTCAACTGGAATCTCGGATCTTTCCTGATAGGGGATGGACAGTGAGAGCAGTGGTGATTGCACTTTGCTGTCTTGTAGTCAGTGCTGGAAATAGAAACAAGCATTGGCATAGCCAATAGGTCTCGCCTTTGGGACCTTATAAGTGTTTAGCTATGCAACAGTTGCATGACTAAATACTTATAAGGTCCCAAAAGCGAGACCTATTGGCTATGCCAAGCGGCCGTGCGGCCGCGAAAGTGAAAGTAATCGCGGTAAAGCGCGGCGCGCACGCCCGCGCTCATGTACTGTAGCTCTAGGCTGGCCTGGTAGCACTTTTTGGAGCCCTCTCAATAAGTCTCGCCAGACCAGCGCATGCGCTGGGTCAGGCGAGACCTAAAAATACTCTGGGATCCAATAAGTTAGGTCAAGATACGGCAGTAGAAAGCGGTTGTGCCACAAGGGGGTAATTATGATAAGCGGAGTTTGACAGTCAATTTAAACCTTTTTTTTTAAAGAAAAAAAACAAACAAAAAAAACTATGCTATGTTGTGAATAAATTGGCAACAAGGGAACATGTGACGCTAAATCTGTTCCGATTAATTTAATGGGTCACAAAGAGGCTGCCTTGTAAAATATTTTTTGAGAGTAAGGCACCTGCTGCAGAGATATTTGTGAGCCAAACAATATACAGAGGACAATAATAACAGTAAGATAACTCTGGTGGTTAGTGCACCTGCTGGAGAGATCTGTCTTTTGTCTAGTCAAGTAGCATAGAGGGTTAGTTTGCCTGCTGCAAAACACGGACTGCAGGTTTTCATTTAATATAAATAGCTCACATGGATCCTTTTGTTATTTGCAGCTCATGAGTTCCAATCCTTCTAATATAGCACAGGGAGCTATGAACCTCCATTAACGAGCTTCATACAATCTGCAAGGCACAAGTTTAGAAACAAATTGTTTTTTTCTCAATCTTTTGCTATTTTGACATTGAAGCAAAGGTAGTAGTAAAGACTTATTAGAACAGACAACCCCAAGCTTTGAGTTATGTTTTAAATCCTCACATAGGGTCTGATTTAGATCTTGGTGGACAGGTTGCTCCATCACAACGGTGACGAATATCCCGTCCGCCGAAATATAAATCCCATAGGATATAATGGGATCCGGCCCTCAGTGTTTCTCCAGTCCAAGCAAGCTTAATTTATAATCCAGTGTGCGTGACATGTCACTCCAAGACTGTGGGATTCTATCAGTCTTATGTAACATTTCCTGTACTTTGATGTACACGCTTGCATAATTAATTGTCTCTGTATAATATATGTGCATGATGTAAAGCGTTCTGACATCCTACAGTGGGACGAGTAGCTCTATAAAGGAATTTACATTAAAAAGTAAATTTCTAAGTGCCATTGAAACCATTATTATTGTAATTGCTCATACAGACAGATACAGCTGAAATTGTTACAGTACATGCATAATGCATATACAGATGTTGAATAAAGTTAAAAACTTGTCTCTAATAATAGTATTTTTGAAGCACTTGTGAAGAGGTGACAAGTTCAGTGCTGTGGTTTCCCTCCATTGCATTGGCAGCTAGGTGTTAGGCTCCAAATTGTTCCAAGCCAGGTTGGGACTCCAACAAAAGGGGGGCTGGTGGCCCCTTAAGTGAGTCTTTTAGGTTGGACCCACCTGGAAAATAAAATAAACGTGCAGACATTGCGGAATGTGTCCTGGTGATGATGGTAAATTACTCTGGGGTAAATTCGGCATATTTCACTGGCGCCTGCCCATCTCCCAAATCTGAAGTCCAATTGGTCGCACACTGCTCTACCTACCAGCGTGTTGCCCCAAAGAATTGTGGTCCCTGAAGTCAGCGTCGGCGGGTACGCCTATGCCCGAGTCTTGAGTGCAAGTAAGTGTAGCGTTAGCCATCCCTGGACACGTGTTTCGAGGTAGTTGCCTCTCGTCAGCAGGGAGTAGGTGAGTGTGTAGGGTTGCTGTGTAGGCTGCTAAAATAAGTGTTCTCAGGTAAAGTACCTCTCGTAGCGCGCAGGTGCGTAACCATGAGCTCGTCAGCTCCACCGGCTCAAGGAGCCTGAATATTAACAAAAGTCCAATTGGTCGCACACTGCTCTACCTACCAGCGTGTTGCCCCAAAGAATTGTGGTCCCTGAAGTCAGCGTCGGCGGGTACGCCTATGCCCGAGTCTTGAGTGCAAGTAAGTGTAGCGTTAGCCATCCCTGGACACGTGTTTCGAGGTAGTTGCCTCTCGTCAGCAGGGAGTAGGTGAGTGTGTAGGGTTGCTGTGTAGGCTGCTAAAATAAGTGTTCTCAGGTAAAGTACCTCTCGTAGCGCGGAGGTGCGTAACTATGAGCTCATCAGCTCCACCGGCTCAAGGAGCCTGAATATTAACAAAAGTCCAATTGGTCGCACACTGCTCTACCTACCAGCGTGTTGCCCCAAAGAATTGTGGTCCCTGAAGTCAGCGTCGGCGGGTCCGCCTATGCCCGATTCTTGAGTGCAAGTAAGTGTAGCGTTAGCCATCCCTGGACACGTGTTTCGAGGTAGTTGCCTTTCGTCAGCACGGAGTAGGTGAGTGTGTAGGGTTGCTGTGTAGGCTGCTAAAATAAGTGTTCTCAGGTAAAGTACCTCTCGTAGCGCGCAGGTGCGTAACCATGAGCTCGTCAGCTCCACCGGCTCAAGAAGCCTGAATATTAACAAAAGTCCAATTGGTCGCACACTGCTCTACCTACCAGCGTGTTTCCCCAAAGAATTGTGGTCCCTGAAGTCAGCGTCGGCGGGTACGCCTATGCCCGAGTCTTGAGTGCAAGTAAGTGTAGCGTGAGCCATCCCTGGACACGTGTTTCGAGGTAGTTGCCTCTCGTCAGCAGGGAGTAGGTGAGTGTGTAGGGTTGCTGTGTAGGCTACTAAAATAAGTGTTCTCAGGTAAAGTACCTCTCATAGCGCGCAGGTGCGTAACCATGAGCTCATCAGCTCTACCGGCTCAAGGAGCCTGAATATTAACAGAAGTCCAATTGGTCGCACACTGCTCTACCTACCAGCGTGTTGCCCCAAAGAATTGTGGTCCCTGAAGTCAGCGTCGGCGGGTACGCCTATGCCCGAGTCTTGAGTGCAAGTAAGTGTAGCGTTAGCCATCCCTGGACACGTGTTTCGAGGTAGTTGCCTCTCATCAGCAGGGAGTAGGTGAGTGTGTAGGGTTGCTGTGTAGGCTGCTAAAATAAGTGTTCTCAGGCAAAGTACCTCTCGTAGCGCGCAGGTGCGTAACCATGAGCTCGTCAGCTCCACCGGCTCAAGGAGCCTGAATATTAACAAAAGTCCAATTGGTCGCACACTGCTCTACCTACCAGCGTGTTGCCCCAAAGAATTGTGGTCCCTGAAGTCAGCGTCGGCGGGTACGCCTATGCCCGAGTCTTGAGTGCAAGTAAGTGTAGCGTTAGCCATCCCTGGACACGTGTTTCGAGGTAGTTGCCTCTCGTCAGCAGGGAGTAGGTGAGTGTGTAGGGTTGCTGTGTAGGCTGCTAAAATAAGTGTTCTCAGGTAAAGTACCTCTCGTAGCGCGCAGGTGCGTAACCATGAGCTCGTCAGCTCCACCGGCTCAAGGAGCCTGAATATTAACAAAAGTCCAATTGGTCGCACACTGCTCTACCTACCAGCGTGTTGCCCCAAAGAATTGTGGTCCCTGAAGTCAGCGTCGGCGGGTACGCCTATGCCCGAGTATTGAGTGCAAGTAAGTGTAGCGTTAGCCATCCCTGGACACGTGTTTCGAGGTAGTTGCCTCTCGTCAGCAGGGAGTAGGTGAGTGTGTAGGGTTGCTGTGTAGGCTGCTAAAATAAGTGTTCTCAGGTAAAGTACCTCTCGTAGCGCGCAGGTGCGTAACCATGAGCTCGTCAGCTCCACCGGCTCCAGGAGCCTGAATATTAACAAAAGTCCAATTGGTCGCACACTGCTCTACCTACCAGCGTGTTGCCCCAAAGAATTTTTTGGCAGCCTACGCAGCAACCCTACACACATACCTACTCCCTGCTGACGAGAGGCAACTACCTCGAAACACGTTTCCAGGGATGGCTAACGCGACATTCATTTTCATTTTAAACTTTTCGCATAGGCGTACCCGCCGACGCTACTTCATGGACCACAATTCTTTGGGGTAACACGCTGGTAGGACTAGCAGAGTGCGGCCAATCGGATTTTTGTTTATATTCAGGCTCCCTTGAGCCGGTGGGGCTGACGAGCCCATGGCTACGCACCTGCGCTCCTTGAGTGGTACTTTACCTGAGAATATTTTTTGGCAGCCTACGCAGCAACCCTACACACATACCTACTCCCTGCTGACGAGAGGCAACTACCTCGAAACACGTGTCCAGGGATGGCTAACGCGACATTCATTTTCATTTTAAACTTTTGGCATAGGCGTACCTGCCGACGCTACTTCATGGACCACAATTCTTTGGGGTAACACGCTGGTAGGACTAGCAGAGTGCGGCCAATCGGATTTTTGTTTATATTCAGGCTCCCTTGAGCCGGTGGGGCTGACGAGCCCATGGCTACGCACCTGCGCGCCTTGAGTGGTACTTTACCTGAGAATATTTTTTGGCAGCCTACGCAGCAACCCTACACACATACCTACTCCCTGCTGACGAGAGGCAACTACCTCGAAACACGTGTCCAGGGATGGCTAACGCGACATTCATTTTCATTTTAAACTTTTGGCATAGGCGTACCCGCCGACGCTACTTCATGGACCACAATTCTTTGGGGTAACACGCTGGTAGGACTAGCAGAGTGCGGCCAATCGGATTTTTGTTTATATTCAGGCTCCCTTGAGCCGGTGGGGCTGACGAGCCCATGGCTACGCACCTGCGTGCCTTGAGTGGTACTTTACCTGAGAATATTTTTTGGCAGCCTACGCAGCAACCCTACACACATACCTACTCCCTGCTGATGAGAGGCAACTACCTCGAAACACGTGTCCAGGGATGGCTAACGCGACATTCATTTTCATTTTAAACTTTTGGCATAGGCGTACCCGCCGACGCTACTTCATGGACCACAATTCTTTGGGGTAACACGCTGGTAGGACTAGCAGAGTGCGGCCAATCGGATTTTTGTTTATATTCAGGCTCCCTTGAGCCGGTGGGGCTGACGAGCCCATGGCTACGCACCTGCGCGCCTTGAGTGGTACTTTACCTGAGAATATTTTTTGGCAGCCTACGCATCAACCCTACACACATTACTACTCCCTGCTGACGAGAGGCAACTACCTCGAAACACGTGTCCAGGGATGGCTAACGCGACATTCATTTTCATTTTAAACTTTTGACATAGGCGTACCCGCCGACGCTACTTCATGGACCACAATTCTTTGGGGTAACACGCTGGTAGGACTAGCAGAGTGCGGCCAATCGGATTTTTGTTTATATTCAGGCTCCCTTGAGCCGGTGGGGCTGACGAGCCCATGGCTATGCACCTGCGCGCCTTGAGTGGTACTTTACCTGAGAATATTTTTTGGCAGCCTACGCAGCAACCCTACACACATACCTACTCCCTGCTGACGAGAGGCAACTACCTCGAAACACGTGTCCAGGGATGGCTAACGCGGCATTCATTTTCATTTTAAACTTTTGGCATAGGCGTACCCGCCGACGCTACTTCATGGACCACAATTCTTTGGGGTAACACGCTGGTAGGACTAGCAGAGTGCGGCCAATCGGATTTTTGTTTATATTCAGGCTCCCTTGAGCCGGTGGGGCTGACGAGACCATGGCTACGCACCTGCGTGCCTTGAGTGGTACTTTACCTGAGAATATTTTTTGGCAGCCTACGCAGCAACCCTACACACATACCTACTCCCTGCTGACGAGAGGCAACTACCTCGAAACACGTGTCCAGGGATGGCTAACGCGACATTCATTTTCATTTTAAACTTTTGGCATAGGCGTACCCGCCGACTCTACTTCATGGACCACAATTCTTTGGGGTAACACGCTGGTAGGACTAGCAGAGTGCGGCCAATCGGATTTTTGTTTATATTCAGGCTCCCTTGAGCCGGTGGGGCTGACGAGCCCATGGCTACGCACCTGCGCGCCTTGAGTGGTACTTTACCTGAGAATATTTTTTGGCAGCCTACGCAGCAACCCTACACACATACCTACTCCATGCTGACGAGAGGCAACTACCTCGAAACACGTGTCCAGTGATGGCTAACGCGACATTCATTTTCATTTTAAACTTTTGGCATAGGCGTACCCGCCGACGCTACTTCATGGACCACAATTCTTTGGGGTAACACGCTGGTAGGACTAGCAGAGTGCGGCCAATCAGATTTTTGCTTATATTCAGGCTCCCTTGAGCCGGTGGGGCTGACGAGCCCATGGCTACGCACCTGCGCGCCTTGAGTGGTACTTTACCTGAGAATATTTTTTGGCAGCCTACGCAGCAACCCTACACACATACCTACTCCCTGCTGACGAGAGGCAACTACCTCGAAACACGTGTCCAGGGATGGCTAACGCGACATTCATTTTCATTTTAAACTTTTGGCATAGGCGTACCTGCCGACGCTACTTCATGGACCACAATTCTTTGGGGTAACACGCTGGTAGGACTAGCAGAGTGCGGCCAATCGGATTTTTGTTTATATTCAGGCTCCCTTGAGCCGGTGGGGCTGACGAGCCCATGGCTACGCACCTGCGCGCCTTGAGTGGTACTTTACCTGAGAATATTTTTTGGCAGCCTACGCAGCAACCCTACACACATACCTACTCCCTGCTGACGAGAGGCAACTACCTCGAAACACGTGTCCAGGGATGGCTAACGCGACATTCATTTTCATTTTAAACTTTTGGCATAGGCGTACCCGCCGACGCTACTTCATGGACCACAATTCTTTGGGGTAACACGCTGGTAGGACTAGCAGAGTGCGGCCAATCGGATTTTTGTTTATATTCAGGCTCCCTTGAGCCGGTGGGGCTGACGAGCCCATGGCTACGCACCTGCGTGCCTTGAGTGGTACTTTACCTGAGAATATTTTTTGGCAGCCTACGCAGCAACCCTACACACATACCTACTCCCTGCTGATGAGAGGCAACTACCTCGAAACACGTGTCCAGGGATGGCTAACGCGACATTCATTTTCATTTTAAACTTTTGGCATAGGCGTACCCGCCGACGCTACTTCATGGACCACAATTCTTTGGGGTAACACGCTGGTAGGACTAGCAGAGTGCGGCCAATCGGATTTTTGTTTATATTCAGGCTCCCTTGAGCCGGTGGGGCTGACGAGCCCATGGCTACGCACCTGCGCGCCTTGAGTGGTACTTTACCTGAGAATATTTTTTGGCAGCCTACGCATCAACCCTACACACATTACTACTCCCTGCTGACGAGAGGCAACTACCTCGAAACACGTGTCCAGGGATGGCTAACGCGACATTCATTTTCATTTTAAACTTTTGACATAGGCGTACCCGCCGACGCTACTTCATGGACCACAATTCTTTGGGGTAACACGCTGGTAGGACTAGCAGAGTGCGGCCAATCGGATTTTTGTTTATATTCAGGCTCCCTTGAGCCGGTGGGGCTGACGAGCCCATGGCTATGCACCTGCGCGCCTTGAGTGGTACTTTACCTGAGAATATTTTTTGGCAGCCTACGCAGCAACCCTACACACATACCTACTCCCTGCTGACGAGAGGCAACTACCTCGAAACACGTGTCCAGGGATGGCTAACGCGGCATTCATTTTCATTTTAAACTTTTGGCATAGGCGTACCCGCCGACGCTACTTCATGGACCACAATTCTTTGGGGTAACACGCTGGTAGGACTAGCAGAGTGCGGCCAATCGGATTTTTGTTTATATTCAGGCTCCCTTGAGCCGGTGGGGCTGACGAGACCATGGCTACGCACCTGCGTGCCTTGAGTGGTACTTTACCTGAGAATATTTTTTGGCAGCCTACGCAGCAACCCTACACACATACCTACTCCCTGCTGACGAGAGGCAACTACCTCGAAACACGTGTCCAGGGATGGCTAACGCGACATTCATTTTCATTTTAAACTTTTGGCATAGGCGTACCCGCCGACTCTACTTCATGGACCACAATTCTTTGGGGTAACACGCTGGTAGGACTAGCAGAGTGCGGCCAATCGGATTTTTGTTTATATTCAGGCTCCCTTGAGCCGGTGGGGCTGACGAGCCCATGGCTACGCACCTGCGCGCCTTGAGTGGTACTTTACCTGAGAATATTTTTTGGCAGCCTACGCAGCAACCCTACACACATACCTACTCCATGCTGACGAGAGGCAACTACCTCGAAACACGTGTCCAGTGATGGCTAACGCGACATTCATTTTCATTTTAAACTTTTGGCATAGGCGTACCCGCCGACGCTACTTCATTGACCACAATTCTTTGGGGTAACACGCTGGTAGGACTAGCAGAGTGCGGCCAATCAGATTTTTGCTTATATTCAGGCTCCCTTGAGCCGGTGGGGCTGACGAGCCCATGGCTACGCACCTGCGCGCCTTGAGTGGTACTTTACCTGAGAATATTTTTTGGCAGCCTACGCAGCAACCCTACACACATACCTACTCCCTGCTGACGAGAGGCAACTACCTCGAAACACGTGTCCAGGGATGGCTAACGCGACATTCATTTTCATTTTAAACTTTTGGCATAGGCGTACCCGCCGACGCTACTTCATGGACCACAATTCTTTGGGGTAACACGCTGGTAGGACTAGCAGAGTGCGGCCAATCGGATTTTTGTTTATATTCAGGCTCCCTTGAGCCGGTGGGGCTGACGAGCCCATGGCTACGCACCTGCACGCCTTGAGTGGTACTTTACCTGAGAATATTTATTTTGGCAGCCTACGCAGCAACCCTACACACATACCTACTCCCTGTTGACGAGAGGCAACTACCTCGAAACACGTGTCCAGGGATGGCTAACGCGACATTCATTTTCATTTTAAACTTTTGGCATAGGCGTACCCGCCGACGCTACTTCATGGAACACAATTCTTTGGGGTAACACGCTGGTAGGACTAGCAGAGTGCGGCCAATCGGATTTTTGTTTATATTCAGGCTCCCTTGAGCCGGTGGGGCTGACGAGCCCATGGCTACGCACCTGCGCGCCTTGAGTGGTACTTTACTTGAGAATATTTTTTGGCAGCCTACGCAGCAACCCTACACACATACCTACTCCCTGCTGACGAGAGGCAACTACCTCGAAACACGTGTCCAGGGATGGCTAACGCGACATTCATTTTCATTTTAAACTTTTGGCATAGGCGTACCCGCCGACGCTACTTCATGGACCCCAATTCTTTGGGGTAACACGCTGGTAGGACTAGCAGAGTGCGGCCAATCGGATTTTTGTTTATATTCAGGCTCCCTTGAGCCGGTGGGGCTGACGAGCCCATGGCTACGCACCTGCGCGCCTTGAGTGGTACTTTACCTGAGAATATTTTTTGGCAGCCTACGCAGCAACCCTACACACATACCTACTCCCTGCTTACGAGAGGCAACTACCTCAAAACACGTGTCCAGGGATGGCTAACGCGACATTCATTTTCATTTTAAACTTTTGGCATACCCGCCGACGCTACTTCATGGAACACAATTCTTTGGGGTAACACGCTGGTAGGACTAGCAGAGTGCGGCCAATCGGATTTTTGTTTATATTCAGGCTCCCTTGAGCCGGTGGGGCTGACGAGCCCATGGCTACGCACCTGCGCGCCTTGAGTGGTACTTTACCTGAGAATATTTTTTGGCAGCCTATGCAGCAACCCTACACACATACCTACTCCCTGCTGACGAGAGGCAACTACCTCGAAACACGTGTCCAGGGATGGCTAACGCGACATTCATTTTCATTTTAAACTTTTGGCATAGGCGTACCCGCCGACGCTACTTCATGGACCACAATTCTTTGGGGTAACACGCTGGTAGGACTAGCAGAGTGCGGCGAATCGGATTTTTGTTTATATTCAGGCTCCCTTGAGCCGGTGGGGCTGACGAGCCCATGGCTACGCACCTGCGCGCCTTGAGTGGTACTTTACCTGAGAATATTTTTTGGCAGCCTACGCAGCAACCCTACGCACATACCTACTCCCTGCTGACGAGAGGCAACTACCTCGAAACACGTGTCCAGGGATGGCTAACGCGACATTCATTTTCATTTTAAACTTTTGGCATAGGCGTACCCGCCGACGCTACTTCATGGACCACAATTCTTTGGGGTAACATGCTGGTAGGACTAGCAGAGTGCGGCCAATCGGATTTTTGTTTATATTCAGGCTCCCTTGAGCCGGTGGGGCTGACGAGCCCATGTCTACGCACCTGCGCGCCTTGAGTGGTACTTTACCTGAGAATATTTTTTGGCAGCCTACGCAGCAACCCTACACACATACCTACTCCCTGCTGACGAGAGGCAACTACCTCGAAACACGTGTCCAGGGATGGCTAACGCGACATTCATTTTCATTTTTAACTTTTGGCATAGGCGTACCTGCCGACGCTACTTCATGGACCACAATTCTTTGGGGTAACACGCTGGTAGGACTAGCAGAGTGCGGCCAATCGGATTTTTGTTTATATTCAGGCTCCCTTGAGCCGGTGGGGCTGACGAGCCCATGGCTACGCACCTGCGCGCCTTGAGTGGTACTTTACCTGAGAATATTTTTTGGCAGCCTACGCAGCAACCCTACACACATACCTACTCCCTGCTGACGAGAGGCAACTACCTCGAAACACGTGTCCAGGGATGGCTAACGCGACATTCATTTTCATTTTAAACTTTTGGCATAGGCGTACCCGCCGACACTACTTCATGGACCACAATTCTTTGGGGTAACACGCTGGTAGGACTAGCAGAGTGCGGCCAATTGGATTTTTGTTTATATTCAGGCTCCCTTGAGCCGGTGGGGCTGACGAGCCCATGGCTACGCACCTGCGCGCCTTGAGTGGTACTTTACCTGAGAATATTTTTTGGCAGCCTACGCAGCAACCCTACACACATACCTACTCCCTGCTGACGAGAGGCAACTACCTCGAAACACGTGTCCAGGGATGGCTAACGCGACATTCATTTTCATTTTAAACTTTTGGCATAGGCGTACCGGCCGACGCTACTTCATGGACCACAATTCTTTCGGGTAACACGCTGGTAGGACTAGCAGAGTGCGGCCAATCGGATTTTTGTTTATATTCAGGCTCCCTTGAGCCGGTTGGGCTGACGAGCCCATGGCTAAGCACCTGCGCGCCTTGAGTGGTACTTTACCTGAGAATATTTTTTGGCAGCCTACGCAGCAACCCTACACACATACCTACTCCCTGCTGACGAGAGGCAACTACCTCGAAACACGTGTCCAGGGATGGCTAACGCGACATTCATTTTCATTTTAAACTTTTGGCATAGGCGTACCCGCCGACGCTACTTCATGGACCACAATTCTTTGGGGTAACACGCTGGTAGGACTAGCAGAGTGCTGCCAATCGGATTTTTGTTTATATTCAGGCTCCCTTGAGCCGGTGGGGCTGACGAGCCCATGGCTACGCACCTGCGCGCCTTGAGTGGTACTTTACCTGAGAATATTTTTTGGCAGCCTACGCAGCAACCCTACACACATACCTACTCCCTGCTGACGAGAGGCAACTACCTCGAAACACGTGTCCAGGGATGGCTAACGCGACATTCATTTTCATTTTAAACTTTTGGCATAGGCGTACCCGCCGACGCTACTTCATGGACCACAATTCTTTGGGGTAACACGCTGGTAGGACTAGCAGAGTGCGGCCAATCGGATTTTTGTTTATATTCAGGCTCCCTTGTGCCGGTGGGGCTCACGAGCCCATGGCTACGCACCTGCGCGCCTTGAGTGGTACTTTAGCTGAGAATATTTTTTGGCAGCCTACGCAGCAACCCTACACACATACCTACTCCCTGCTGATGAGAGGCAACTACCTTGAATCACGTGTCCAGGGATGGCTAACGCGACATTCCTTTTCATTTTAAACTTTTGGCATAGGCGAACCCGCCGATGCTACTTCATGGACCACAATTCTTTGGGGTAACACGCTGGTAGGACTAGCAGAGTGCGGCCAATCGGATTTTTGTTTATATTCAGGCTCCCTTGAGCCGGTGGGGCTGACGAGCCCATGGCTACGCACCTGTGCGCCTTGAGTGGTACTTTACCTGAGAATATTTTTTGGCAGCCTACGCAGCAACCCTACACACATACCTACTCCCTGCTGACGAGAGGCAACTACCTCGAAACACGTGTCCAGGGATGGCTAACGCGACATTCATTTTCATTTTAAACTTTTGGCATAGGCGTACCCGCCGACGCTACTTCATGGACTACAATTCTTTGGGGTAACACGCTGGTAGGACTAGCAGAGTGCGGCCAATCGGATTTTTGTTTATATTCAGGCTCCCTTGAGCCGGTGGGGCTGACGAGCCCATTGCTACGCACCTGCGCGCCTTGAGTGGTACTTTACCTGAGAATATTTTTTGTCAGCCTACGAAACAATACTACACACATACCTACTCCCTGCTGACGAGAGGCAACTACCTCGAAACACGTGTCCAGGGATGGCTAACGCGACATTCATTTTCATTTTAAACTTTTGGCATAGGCGTACCCGCCGACGCTACTTCATGGACCACAATTCTTTGGGGTAACACGCTGGTAGGACTAGCAGAGTGCGGCCAATCGGATTTTTGTTTATATTCAGGCTCCCTTGAGCCGGTGGGGCTGACGAGCCCATGGCTACGCACCTGCGCGCCTTGAGTGGTACTTTACCTGAGAATATTTTTTGGCAGCCTACGCAGCAACCCTACACACATACCTACTCCCTGCTGACGAGAGGCAACTACCTCGTAACACGTGTCCAGGGATGGCTAACGCGACATTCATTTTCATTTTAAACTTTTGGCGTAGGCGTACCGGCCGACTCTACTTCATGGACCACAATTCTTTGGGGTAACACGCTGGTAGGACTAGCAGAGTGCGGCCAATCGGATTTTTGTTTATATTCAGGCTCCCTTGAGCCGGTGGGGCTGACGAGCCCATGGCTACGCACCTGAGCGCCTTGAGTGGTACTTTACCTGAGAATATTTTTTGGCAGCCTACGCAGCAACCCTACACACATACCTACTCCCTGCTGACGAGAGGCAACTACATCGAAACACGTGTCCAGGGATGGCTAACGCGACATTCATTTTCATTTTAAACTTTTGGCATAGGCGTACCCTCCGACGCTACTTCATGGACCACAATTCTTTGGGGTAACACGCTGGTAGGACTAGCAGAGTGCGGCCAATCGGATTTTTGTTTATATTCAGGCTCCCTTGAGCCGGTGGGGCTGACGAGCCCATGGCTACGCACCTGCGCGCCTTGAGTGGTACTTTACCTGAGAATATATTTTGGCAGCCTACGCAGCAACCCTACACACATACCTACTCCCTGCTGACGAGAGGCAACTACCTCGAAACACGTGTCAAGGGATGGCTAACGCGACATTCATTTTCATTTTAAACTTTTGGCATAGGCGTACCGGCCGACGCTACTTCATGGACCACAATTCTTTGGGGTAACACGCTGGTAGGACTAGCAGAGTGCGGCCAATCGGATTTTTGTTTATATTCAGGCTCCCTTGAGCCGGTGGGGCTGACGAGCCCATGGCTAAGCACCTGCGCGTCTTGAGTGGTACTTTACCTGAGAATACTTTTTGGCAGCCTACGCAGCAACCCTACACACATACCTACTCCCTGCTGACGAGAGGCAACTACCTTGAAACACGTGTCCAGGGATGGCTAACGCGACATTCATTTTCATTTTAAACTTTTGGCATAGGCGTACCCGCCGACGCTACTTCATGGACCACAATTCTTTGGGGTAACACGCTGGTAGGACTAGCAGAGAGCGGCCAATCGGATTTTTGTTTATATTCAGGCTCCCTTGAGCCAGTGGGGCTGACGAGCCCATGGCTACGCACCTGCGCGCCTTGAGTGGTACTTTACCTGAGAATATTTTTTGGCAGCCTACGCAGCAACCCTACACACATACCTACTCCCTGCTGACGAGAGGCAACTACCTCGAAACACATGTCCAGGGATGGCTAACGCGACATTCATTTTCATTTTAAACTTTTGGCATAGGCGTACCCGCCGACGCTACTTCATGGACCACAATTCTTTGGGGTAACACGCTGGTAGGACTAGCAGAGTGCGGCCAATCGGATTTTTGTTTATATTCAGGCTCCCTTGAGCCGGTGGGGCTGACGAGCCCATGGCTACGCACCTGCGCGCCTTGAGTGGTACTTTACCTGAGAATATTTTTTGGCAGCCTACGCAGCAACCCTACACACATACCTACTCCCTGCTGACGAGAGGCAACTACCTCGAAACACGTGTCCAGGGATGGCTAACGCGACATTCATTTTCATTTTAAACTTTTGGCATAGGCGTACCCGCCGACGCTACTTCATGGACCACAATTCTTTGGGGTAACACGCTGGTAGGACTAGCAGAGTGTGGCCAATCGGATTTTTGTTTATATTCAGGCTCCCTTGAGCCGGTGGGGCTGACGAGCCCATGGCTACGCACCTGCGCGCCTCAAGTGGTACTTTACCTGAGAATATTTTTTGGCAGCCTACGCAGCAACCCTACACACATACCTACTCCCTGCTGACGAGAGGCAACTACCTCGAAACACGTGTCCAGGGATGGCTAACGCGACATTCATTTTCATTTTAAACTTTTGGCATAGGCGTACCCGCCGACGCTACTTCATGGACCACAATCTTTGGGGTAACACGCTGGTAGGACTAGCAGAGTGCGGCCAATCGGATTTTTGTTTATTTTCAGGCTCCCTTGAGCCGGTGGGGCTGACGAGCCCATGGCTACGCACCTGCGCGCCTTGAGTGGTACTTTACCTGAGAATATTTTTTGCCAGCCTACGCAGCAACCCTACACACATACCTACTCCCTGCTGATGAGAGGCAACTACCTCGAAACACGTGTCCAGGGATGGCTAACTCGACATTCATTTTCATTTTAAACTTTTGGCATAGGCGTACCCGCCGACTCTACTTCATGGACCACAATTCTTTGGGGTAACACGCTGGTAGGACTAGCAGAGTGCGGCCAATCGGATTTTTGTTTATATTCAGGCTCCCTTGAGCCGGTGGGGCTGACGAGCCCATGGCTACGCACCTGCGCGCCTTGAGTGGTACTTTACCTGAGAATATTTTTTGGCAGCCTACGCAGCAACCCTACACACATACCTACTCCCTGCTGACGAGAGGCAACTACCTCGAAACACGTGTCCAGGGATGGCTAACGCGACATTCATTTTCATTTTAAACTTTTGGCATAGGCGTACCCGCCGACGCTACTTCATGGACCACAATTCTTTGGGGTAACACGCTGGTAGGACTAGCAGAGTGCGGCCAATCGGATTTTTGTGTATATTCAGGCTCCCTTGAGCCGGTGGGGCTCACGAGCCCATGGCTACGCACCTGCGCGCCTTGAGTGGTACTTTACCTGAGAATATTTTTTGGCAGCCTACGCAGCAACCCTACACACATACCTACTCCCTGCTGATGAGAGGCAACTACCTTGAATCACGTGTCCAGGGATGGCTAACGCGACATTCATTTTCATTTTAAACTTTTGGCATAGGCGAACCCGCCGATGCTACTTCATGGACCACAATTCTTTGGGGTAACACGCTGGTAGGACTAGCAGAGTGCGGCCAATCGGATTTTTGTTTATATTCAGGCTCCCTTGAGCCGGTGGGGCTGACGAGCCCATGGCTACGCACCTGCGCGCCTTGAGTGGTACTTTACCTGAGAATATTTTTTGGCAGCCTACGCAGCAACCCTACACACATACCTACTCCCTGCTTATGAGAGGCAACTACCTCGATACACGTGTCCAGGGATGGCTAACGCGACATTCATTTTCATTTTAAACTTTTGGCATAGGCGTACCCGCTGACGCTACTTCATGGAACACAATTCTTTGGGGTAACACGCTGGTAGGACTAGCAGAGTGCGGCCAATCGGATTTTTGTTTATATTCAGGCTCCCTTGAGCCGGTGGGGCTGACGAGCCCATGTCTGCGCACCTGCGCGCCTTGAGTGGTACTTTACCTGAGAATATTTTTTGGCAGCCTACGCAGCAACCCTACACACATACCTACTCCCTGCTGACGAGAGGCAACTACCTCGAAACACGTGTCCAGGGATGGCTAACGCGACATTCATTTTCATTTTAAACTTTTGGCATAGGCGTACCCGCCAACGCTACTTCATGGACCACAATTCTTTGGGGTAACACGCTGGTAGGACTAGCAGAGTGCGGCCAATCGGATTTTTGTTTATATTCAGGCTCCCTTGAGCCGGTGGGGCTGACGAGCCCATGGCTACGCACCTGCGCGCCTTGAGTGGTACTTTACCTGAGAATATTTTTTGGCAGCCTACCCAGCAACCCTACGCACATACCTACTCCCTGCTGACGAGAGGCAACTACCTCGAAACACGTGTCCAGGGATGGCTAACGCGACATTCATTTTCATTTTAAACTTTTGGCATAGGCGTACCCGCCGACGGTACTTCATGGACCACAATTCTTTGGGGTAACACGCTGGTAGGACTAGCAGAGTGCAGCCAATTGGATTTTTGTTTATATTCATGCTCCCTTGAGCCGGTGGGGCTGACGAGCCCATGGCTACGCACCTGCGCGCCTTGAGTGGTACTTTACCTGAGAATATTTTTTGGCAGCCTACGCAGCAACCCTACACACATACCTACTCCCTGCTGACGAGAGGCAACTACCTCGAAACACGTGTCCAGGGATGGCTAACGCGACATTCATTTTCATTTTAAACTTTTGGCATAGGCGTACCCGCCGACGCTACTTCATGGACCACAATTCTTTGGGGTAACACGCTGGTAGGACTAGCAGAGTGCGGCCAATCGGATTTTTGTTTATATTCAGGCTCCCTTGAGCCGGTGGGGCTGACGAGCCCATGGCTACGCACCTGCGCGCCTTGAGTGGTACTTTACCTGAGAATATTTTTTGTCAGCCTACGCAGCAACCCTACACACATACCTACTCCCTGCTGACGAGAGGCAACTACCTCGAAACACGTGTCCAGGGATGGCTAACGCGACATTCATTTTCATTTTAAACTTTTGGCATAGGCGTACCCGCCGACGCTACTTCATGGACCACAATTCTTTGGGGTAACACGCTGGTAGGACTAGCAGAGTGCGGCCAATCGGATTTTTGTTTATATTCAGGCCCCCTTGAGCCGGTGGGGCTGACGAGCCCATGGCTACGCACCTGCGCGCCTTGAGTGGTACTTTACCTGAGAATATTTTTTGGCAGCCTACGCAGCAACCCTACACACATACCTACTCCCTGCTGACGAGAGGCAACTACCTCGAAACACGTGTCCAGGGATGGCTAACGCGACATTCATTTTCATTTTAAACTTTTGGCATAGGCGTACCTGCCGACGCTACTTCATGGACCACAATTCTTTGGGGTAACACGCTGGTAGGACTAGCAGAGTGCGGCCAATCGGATTTTTGTTTATATTCAGGCTCCCTTGAGCCGGTGGGGCTGACGAGCCCATGGCTACGCACCTGCGCGCCTTGAGTGGTACTTTACCTGAGAATATTTTTTGGCAGCCTACGCAGCAACCCTACACACATACCTACTCCCTGCTGACGAGAGGCAACTACCTCGAAACACGTGTCCAGGGATGGCTAACGCGACATTCATTTTCATTTTAAACTTTTGGCATAGGCGTACCCGCCGACGCTACTTCATGGACCACAATTCTTTGGGGTAACACGCTGGTAGGACTAGCAGAGTGTGGCCAATCGGATTTTTGTTTATATTCAGGCTCCCTTGTGCCGGTGGGGCTCACGAGCCCATGGCTACGCACCTGCGCGCCTTGAGTGGTACTTTAGCTGAGAATATTTTTTGGCAGCCTACGCAGCAACCCTACACACATACCTACTCCCTGCTGATGAGAGGCAACTACCTTGAATCACGTGTCCAGGGATGGCTAACGCGACATTCCTTTTCATTTTAAACTTTTGGCATAGGCGAACCCGCCGATGCTACTTCATGGACCACAATTCTTTGGGGTAACACGCTGGTAGGACTAGCAGAGTGCGGCCAATCGGATTTTTGTTTATATTCAGGCTCCCTTGAGCCGGTGGGGCTGACGAGCCCATGGCTACGCACCTGCGCGCCTTGAGTGGTACTTTACCTGAGAATATTTTTTGGCAGCCTACGCAGCAACCCTACACACATACCTACTCCCTGCTGACGAGAGGCAACTACCTCGAAACACGTGTCCAGGGATGGCTAACGCGACATTCATTTTCATTTTAAACTTTTGGCATAGGCGTACCCGCCGACGCTACTTCATGGACCACAATTCTTTGGGGTAACACGCTGGTAGGACTAGCAGAGTGCGGCCAATCGGATTTTTGTTTATATTCAGGCTCCCTTGAGCCGGTGGGGCTGACGAGCCCATGGCTACGCACCTGCGCGCCTTGAGTGGTACTTTACCTGAGAATATTTTTTGTCAGCCTACGAAACAATACTACACACATACCTACTCCCTGCTGACGAGAGGCAACTACATCGAAACACGTGTCCAGGGATGGCTAACGCGACATTCATTTTCATTTTAAACTTTTGGCATAGGCGTACCCGCCGACGCTACTTCATGGACCACAATTCTTTGGGGTAACACGCTGGTAGGACTAGCAGAGTGCGGCCAATCGGATTTTTGTTTATATTCAGGCTCCCTTGAGCCGGTGGGGCTGACGAGCCCATGGCTACGCACCTGCGCGCCTTGAGTGGTACTTTACCTGAGAATATTTTTTGGCAGCCTACGCAGCAACCCTACACACATACCTACTCCCTGCTGACGAGAGGCAACTACATCGAAACACGTGTCCAGGGATGGCTAACGCGACATTCATTTTCATTTTAAACTTTTGGCATAGGCGTACCCGCCGACGCTACTTCATGGACCACAATTCTTTGGGGTAACACGCTGGTAGGACTAGCAGAGTGCGGCCAATCGGATTTTTGTTTATATTCTGTGTTGGACAGGCCACACGAAGGGCTTGCTCCCTCCCCGCACGACAGGGCCCGAGCTCCGGCCCACCAGGCATAACCCACGAAAAGCACCTGTACCCCGTCTCCCGACGGATCTTCTGCCCTCGGACCTCTACTCATCACGGGGCCCAGCCCCACCGGCTCCCCCGGCCGGTTCAAGCCGCCATCTTGGGCCCTGCACCACGAGGCCGCGTGGCCTCGCCCCGACCCTAACCCCGGGCCTGGCCGGCCCCGACATCCCGGCACCACCATCCACCCAGGAGGTGAGCGGACCACTTGGCAGGTCAATGGGAGGACGAAGTGTCAAGAGCTCTTCCCCCGCCAGGTGCCGATCGCCTCCAGCTCCCCCAGGCGCTGGCTCCACCCCCTGCTGGGTGTCTGGACACCTTCATCCCGGGCCCTCCGACCTCCAAGTGCGAGGGTCCGGACATCAAAGGGCGCCTGCCCTATAACTGGGGCAACTCCGGAGCAGGAAGGCAGTTGTATCCTGGAGTCGAGAGACACCGAGAGAACTCCGCCTTGACGGACTACTGGCGCTGCCGTAGCCCGCTCTTGTGAACCATCGTCCTGCCTGCTGGCGCTGCCGCGGCCTTCTGCAACATCCATCCTCGTCGGGACCTGCTGGCGCTGCCGCGGCCCGTTGTAACGACCATCCTCACCGGGACCTGCTGGCGCTGCCGCGGACCGTACATCGACCATCTTTCCGGGACCTGCTGGCGCTGCTGCGGACCGTGTACCGACCATCTTTCCGGGACCTGCTGGCGCTGCCGCGGACCGTGTCCCGACTATCTCGACCGGGACCTGTTGGCGCTGCCGCGGCCCGTACCAACTAAACCACCAAGCTCGAGGATTGTGAGCTAGTCATCATCTCATCCGAACTACCTGACTGGTAAACAGACTGTCCCGCTCCCCCTTACCCTGCATTGAGAGACTTGAATCGAGGGGACCCCTGAGTCCAGACCTCCTTGTACCATTCAACCGTACCTTAAGAAGTGCTTATAAAGAACACTGAACCTTATCCGTGTGTGGTATCTGTCTGTGGGGGGGGAAGTTACTTGTCTGTACGATCGCTGGAGACGGCTCTCCCCGGAGACCTCTCCTCCTGACCCCGGCCGACCCTCCCGGTCCGTCTACCCTTTCTAACATTGGTGGCCAGCGGCGCGATCCGAATCAACGCGTAATCGTACAGAGAGTAGCTCACCCCACGACAAAAACACGATGTCAGCCAAAGATAGCAGCTCCACCGAGAAATTCCAAATGGATAAGTTAGAAGAATACAACCACCGCGAACTGAGACAATTCTGCATAGAACTTGGCATTGCTACCACCGGCCTGAGTACCAAGGATGATCTAAAGCACGCCCTAGAGTCGTGGACAGAAACTGGGGTCGCCGGACCCTCCGACCAAAGCAGCATCACACCAGAGGGGAACGCCACGGCTCCCGAGGAGCGGGGAACGGGCCTCTCGCAGGAGGAGATCCGAGAAAGAGAAAGAACCAGATTGCACGAGTTGGAAATGGCACGACTCAAGATGGATGGGGAACTCAAGTTAGCTGAACAGAAACTCAACCTCGAGCATATGCGGCTCCGAGAAGAACGAGAAGAGAAGCAGAGACAGAGAGAGCTGGAGGAGAAAAAAATAACGCTCGAGCACGAGCGCCAACTAGCGGAGATAGAACTTCGGAAACAGAATAAAGAACTGGGGGTGCCTGAGCGACCACACACCCCGGGGCCAATCGAGAAAAAAGTCCACATCCCCAAGGATGTTGTCCGCGAGTATGTCCGAGAAGACGACATACAACAGTGGTTTAAAGCCTACGAGATCGCCATGACCTCCCACCGGATCGACCGGAGTGATTGGGGAGCCGGACTTTGGGGGAGGTTTGTCAACGAGGGTCGCGATGCCCTACTGCAGCTCCCAGATCACCAAATGTCGTCCTACGACCACATGAAGGCTGCCCTCCTCACCCGCTACGGCCTCACACCCGAGATGTACCGCCAGAGGTTCAGAGATTGCACCCGGATCCCAGGTACAACTTGGGTAGAATACGTGAACTATTTCAGCCGTGCCTTCGAGGGTTGGATCAAGGGGAGCCATGTCACCACCTACGAACAACTCTTTAACCTTATGGTATGGGAGCACCTGTCGAACAACTGTTTCGTCGAACTCAGGCAGCACCTCCTCGACAGTAAGCTGACTGACCCCCGGCAGCTCGCCGCCGAAGCTGACCGATGGGAAAGCACCCGAGTGGGCCGGAGGGGGCCACACGAACAGAACAGAAGCAACCAAGGCCAGCACCGTCCTCGGGGAGGAGGAGGGGGCCAGGGGCGAGGGAGAGACGCCTTGCCAGCAACACCCGTGGCCAGCACCCCGCCTCCGGCCGGCCGGGGCAACCCCCCGTGGCGTCCTGGGTTCCGAGCCAACGTCACGTGCCACCGATGCCAGCGAGTCGGCCACTACGCCAATGACCCGAGCTGCCCGCAGAACCAAACACCCAAGCCCCGCCAGGTAGCTGCCGCCGCCCTGGGGGAAGAGCGATTATCGGAGGAACCAGAAGAGTATGAGCCGGCCCAGCAAGAGTGGGAACCGGCCGCCATGGTCCTGGCGTGCTTAGGGGGAAGAGACATGGTCCCACGGGCTCCCCTACCCGCTAACACCAGGAAATACGGTCAGTGGGTGACCATTAATGGACAGCGAGCCGAGGCCTTGCGTGACACAGGCGCCAGTGTGACGGCCGTCCGCTGTCACCTGGTGAAACCCGAGCAGATCCTGCCGAACATTCTCTGCCCCGTCCGCTCGGCAGACAACTCTGAGAGTATGTGTCAAATGGCCTGCGTCCCATTCGAATGGGGAGGGGTCTCCGGCCTGTTGAAGGTGACGGTCCGGGACGATGCCCCCGTGGACTGCCTCCTGGGGAATGACCTCGAGAGTTCCCCGTGGGCCACCATTGAGAGAAGAGAGCACCTGGGGATGCTGGGCCTCCCGGACTGGGCCTGCATAACCACCCGGTCCATGGCCGCCCGTGCCGTCCCCCGATCAGAAGAACCGGAATGGCCAGCACCTCCGCCCCCGGTCGCCCCAGTAGAAGACAACGACGAGGCCAGCCTCCCAGACCCGACGACCGAAGGGGACGCGCAACCCCAGGACCTTCCTGACCTGGCTCAGTGGCGTCAAGAAGGGGGGCCCACCCAAGAACAGTTCCGCCAGGAACAAAAGACCTGTCCCTCCCTCGAGGGACTCCGCCAACAAGCCAGCGCCCAGAACGCAGGGGACTCCACCGGAACTCACTGGGTCTACTGGGATAACGACCTGCTATACAGCGAGCAAAGAATCGCCGAGCTGGGGGCCGGTCGAGTACTGGTGGTACCTCTCCGCTTCAGAGACTTTCTGCTCAACCTGGCCCACGATGTCCCCCTGGCTGGACACCTGGGCCAGGACAAAACGTACAGCCGCCTAGTGACCCACTTTTTCTGGCCGAAAATGAGGAACGACGTCCTGAACCACTGCCGATCTTGCCCCACATGCCAAGCCAGCGGGAAGAGTGGTCGGAAGCTGAAAGCCCCTCTGCAACCCTTCCCTGTGGTCACCACCCCGTTCGAGAGGGTGGGGATAGACATTGTGGGGCCTCTGGCCCCCCGCACGGCACAAGGACACAGGTTCATCTTAGTACTGGTGGACCATGCCACCCGCTACCCCGAGGCGGTGCCCCTACGGACCGTGACAGCTCCGGTGGTTGGCCGGGCCCTAATGGGGATCTTCTCCCGGGTAGGCTTCCCCCGAGAAGTCGTCAGCGACTGAGGCACGAACTTTATATCCAAATACATGAAGTCCCTCTGGCAACAATGCGGGGTCACCTACAGATTCACGACCCCCTATCACCCCCAAGGGAACGGACTTGTGGAGCGTTTTAACCGCACTCTCAAGGGGATGATTGGGGGATTGGAAGAGCCCCTCCGTCGCCAGTGGGATGTACTACTCCCGTGCCTCCTCTTCGCCTACCGAGAAGTTCCCCAGAAGTCCCTCGGTTTTAGCCCTTTCGAACTCCTGTACGGGCACCCTGTGCGAGGGCCCCTCAGCCTAGTAAAAGAAGGTTGGGAGATGGCCCCCCTAAAGACCCCTCCAGACGTCTTCAAATACCTCCTGGCCCTACGCAATCAGACCCGGCGCTTCAGAGAGATGGCCAAGGCGAACCTCGAGGCCAGCCAGGAGGACATGAAGAGGTGGTATGATCACAATGCCTCCTCCGTTGAGTTCGAGCCTGGACAACAAGTATGGGTGATGTCCCCCACCGAACCATGTGCCTTGCAAGATAAGTGGACGGGGCCCTTCAAAGTGGTCGAGCGCAAAAGCCCCGTCACTTACCTCATCGACCTGGGGACCTCCCGGAACCCCCTTCGGGTCCTCCACACCAACCGACTCAAACCACACTTTGTGCGCTCAGAACTCAGCCTCCTGATGGCTACGGACAGTGGGGCAGAGGAAGACTCCGAACCCCTCCCGGATCTTCTGAAGACTCAGGAGAATGACGGCTCCGTGGACGGGGTCCGGCTCTCTGACGCCCTCACTTCGGAGCAACGCCAGGGCTGCCGGAACCTCCTGCTGCAGTTCGCTACCCTGTTCTCCCTCACCCCCGGGGTCACCCCTTGGTGTTTGCACGACGTGGACACCGGGGACAGTCCCCCTGTCCGACACCGGGCCTACCGCGTACCAGATCGGGTACGGGCCTGCATACAGGAGGAAGTGGCCAAGATGCTCACAATCAGGGTCATCGAGCCCTCGGACAGTCCCTGGGCCAGTCCGGTTGTATTGGTTCTCAAAGCCGCTGCCCCCGGCACCGCACCTGAACTGAGATTCTGCGTCGACTACCGGGGCTTGAACGCTGTCACCCGGACCGACGCTCATCCGATCCCCCGAGCAGACGAGCTGATCGACCGGCTGGGGGCCGCCCGCTACCTCAGTATCTTCGACCTAACAGCGGGCTACTGGCAGATCGGCCTCACACCCAGGGCTCAGGAACGGTCAGCCTTCTCTACCCCCGATGGCCACTACCAATTCAAGGTCATGCCCTTCGGCATGAAGAATGCCCCCGCCACGTTTCAACGCCTCGTGAACCAGGTCTTGGCGGGGCTCGAAGAGTTCAGCGCTGCCTACCTGGACGATATCGCTGTATACAGCCGCCACTGGCCCGACCACCTCCGTCACCTCCAAGAGGTCCTACAGGCCCTCCAGCGGGCCGGCCTCACAATTAAGGCCGGCAAGTGCCAAATTGGCCAAGGGTCTGTGACCTACCTTGGGCACCAAGTGGGAAGCGGGCTGGTGGCCCCGCTACAACTTAAGATTGCTGCCATCCAGTCCTGGCAGCCCCCCGTCACCCAGACCGAGGTCCGAGCCTTCTTGGGGCTCACCGGCTACTACCGGCGGTTCGTGAAGGACTACGGCAGCATCGTGGGGCCCCTCACGGGTCTCACGTCCAAGAACCAACCGAAGCGGATTAACTGGACCCCCGATTGTCAAGCGGCCTTCGAGAAGCTGAAGGCCGCCCTGTGCACCGCCCCTGTGCTCCAGGCCCCCGATTACAGTCGGGAATTCGTGGTACAGACCGACGCCTCCGACCACGGCATCGGAGCCGTCCTTTCTCAGTTAAACCCCGAAGGTCATGACCAGCCGGTGGCCTTCATCAGTCGACGTCTCCTGGCCCGAGAACAGCGCTGGAGCACCATCGAGAGGGAGGCCTTCGCAGTGGTGTGGGCCCTCAAAAAGCTCCGGCCCTATCTCTTCGGTACCCACTTCCGGGTACAAACCGACCATCGACCCCTGCAGTGGCTGATGCAGATGCGGGGGGAGAACCCAAAACTCTTGCGCTGGTCCATTTCCCTGCAGGGAATGGACTTCACTGTGGAGCACCGACCAGGCCAAGACCACGCCAACGCGGATGGCCTGTCCCGCTTTTTCCGCCTCGACGAAGAGAGTCCCCAAGGAGATGGGTGACTCTCCCCGCCTTCAGCTGGGGGGGACGCATGTTGGACAGGCCACACGAAGGGCTTGCTCCCTCCCCGCACGACAGGGCCCGAGCTCCGGCCCACCAGGCATAACCCACGAAAAGCACCTGTACCCCGTCTCCCGACGGATCTTCTGCCCTCGGACCTCTACTCATCACGGGGCCCAGCCCCACCGGCTCCCCCGGCCGGTTCAAGCCGCCATCTTGGGCCCTGCACCACGAGGCCGCGTGGCCTCGCCCCGACCCTAACCCCGGGCCTGGCCGGCCCCGACATCCCGGCACCACCATCCACCCAGGAGGTGAGCGGACCACTTGGCAGGTCAATGGGAGGACGAAGTGTCAAGAGCTCTTCCCCCGCCAGGTGCCGATCGCCTCCAGCTCCCCCAGGCGCTGGCTCCACCCCCTGCTGGGTGTCTGGACACCTTCATCCCGGGCCCTCCGACCTCCAAGTGCGAGGGTCCGGACATCAAAGGGCGCCTGCCCTATAACTGGGGGCAACTCCGGAGCAGGAAGGCAGTTGTATCCTGGAGTCGAGAGACACCGAGAGAACTCCGCCTTGACGGACTACTGGCGCTGCCGTAGCCCGCTCTTATGAACCATCGTCCTGCCTGCTGGCGCTGCCGCGGCCTTCTGCAACATCCATCCTCATCGGGACCTGCTGGCGCTGCCGCGGCCCGTTGTAACGACCATCCTCACCGGGACCTGCTGGCGCTGCCGCGGACCGTACATCGACCATCTTTCCGGGACCTGCTGGCGCTGCCGCGGACCGTGTACCGACCATCTTTCCGGGACCTGCTGGCGCTGCCGCGGACCGTGTCCCGACTATCTCGACCGGGACCTGTTGGCGCTGCCGCGGCCCGTACCAACTAAACCACCAAACTCGAGGATTGTGAGCTAGTCATCATCTCATCCGAACTACCTGACTGGTAAACAGACTGTCCCGCTCCCCCTTACCCTGCATTGAGAGACTTGAATCGAGGGGACCCCTGAGTCCAGACCTCCTTGTACCATTCAACCGTACCTTAAGAAGTGCTTATAAAGAACACTGAACCTTATCTGTGTGTGGTATCTGTCTGTGGGGGGGGAAGTTACTTGTCTGTACGATCGCTGGAGACGGCTGTCCCCGGAGACCTCTCCTCCTGACCCCGGCCGACCCTCCCGGTCCGTCTACCCTTTCTAACATTCTGGCTCCCTTGAGCCGGTGGGGCTGACGAGCCCATGGCTACGCACCTGCGCGCCTTGAGTGGTACTTTACCTGAGAATATTTTTTGGCAGCTTACGCAGCAACCCTACACACATACCTACTCCCTGCTGACGAGAGGCAACTACCTCGAAACACGTGTCCAGGGATGGCTAACGCGACATTCATTTTCATTTTAAACTTTTGGCATAGGCGTACCGGCCGACGCTACTTCATGGACCACAATTCTTTGGGGTAACACGCTGGTAGGACTAGCAGAGTGCGGCCAATTGGATTTTTGTTTATATTCAGGCTCCCTTGAGCCGGTGGGGCTGACGAGCCCATGGCTAAGCACCTGCGCGTCTTGAGTGGTACTTTACCTGAGAATATTTTTTGGCAGCCTACGCAGCAACCCTACACACATACCTACTCCCTGCTGACGAGAGGCAACTACCTTGAAACAAGTGTCCAGGGATGGCTAACGCGACATTCATTTTCATTTTAAACTTTTGGCATAGGCGTACCCGCCGACGCTACTTCATGGACCACAATTCTTTGGGGTAACACGCTGGTAGGACTAGCAGAGTGCGGCCAATCGGATTTTTGTTTATATTCAGGCTCCCTTGAGCTGGTGGGGCTGACGAGCCCATGGCTACGCACCTGCGCGCCTTGAGTGGTACTTTACCTGAGAATATTTTTTGGCAGCCTACGCAGCAACCCTACACACATACCTACTCCCTGCTGACGAGAGGCAACTACCTCGAAACACGTGTCCAGGGATGGCTAACGCGACATTCATTTTCATTTTAAACTTTTGGCATAGGCGTACCCGCCGACGCTACTTCATGGACCACAATTCTTTGGGGTAACACGCTGGTAGGACTAGCAGAGTGCGGCCAATCGGATTTTTGTTTATATTCAGGCTCCCTTGAGCCGGTGGGGCTGACGAGCCCATGGCTACACACCTGCTCGCCTGGTACTTTACCTGAGAATATTTTTTGGCAGCCTACGCAGCAACCCTATACACACACCTACTCCCTGCTGACGAGAGGCAACTACCTTGAAACACGTGTCCAGGGATGGCTAACGCGACATTCATTTTCATTTTAATCTTTTGGCATAGGCGTACCCGCCGACGCTACTTCATGGACCACAATTCTTTGGGGTAACACGCTGGTAGGACTAGCAGAGTGCGGCCAATCAGATTTTTGTTTATATTCAGGCTCCCTTGAGCCGGTGGGGCTGACGAGCCCATGGCTACGCACCTGCGAGCCTTAAGTGGTACTTTACCTGAGAATATTTTTTGGCAGCCTACGCAGCAACCCTACACACATACCTACTCCCTGCTGACGAGAGGCAACTACCTCGAAACACGTGTCCAGGGATGGCTAACGCGACATTCATTTTCATTTTAAACTTTTGGCATAGGCGTACCCGCCGACGCTACTTCATGGACCACAATTCTTTGGGGTAACACGCTGGTAGGACTAGCAGAGTGCGGCCAATCGGATTTTTGTTTATATTCAGGCTCCCTTGAGCCGGTGGGGCGACGAGCCCATGGCTAAGCACCTGCGCGCCTTGAGTGGTACTTTACCTGAGAATATTTTTTGGCAGCCTACGCAGCAACCCTACACACATACCTACTCCCTGCTGACGAGAGGCAACTACCTCGAAACACGTGTCCAGGGATGGCTAACGGGACATTCATTTTCATTTTAAACTTTTGGCATAGGCGTACCCGCCGACTCTACTTCATGGACCACAATTCTTTGGGGTAACACGCTGGTAGGACTAGCAGAGTGCGGCCAATCGGATTTTTGTTTATATTCAGGCTCCCTTGAGCCGGTGGGGCTGACGAGCCCATGGCTACGCACCTGCGCGCCTTGAGTGGTACTTTACCTGAGAATATTTTTTGGCAGCCTACGCAGCAACCCTACACACATACCTACTCCCTGCTGACGAGAGGCAACTACCTCGAAACACGTGTCCAGGGATGGCTAACGCGACATTCATTTTCATTTTAAACTTTTGGCATAGGCGTACCCGCCGACGCTACTTCATGGACCACAATTCTTTGGGGTAACACGCTGGTAGGACTAGCAGAGTGCGGCCAATCGGATTTTTGTTTATATTCAGGCTCCCTTGAGCCGGTGGGGCTGACGAGCCCATGGCTACGCACCTGCGCGCCTTGAGTGGTACTTTACCTGAGAATATTTTTTGGCAGCCTACGCAGCAACCCTACACACATACCTACTCCCTGCTGACGAGAGGCAACTACCTCGAAACACGTGTCCAGGGATGGCTAACGCGACATTCATTTTCATTTTAAACTTTTGGCATAGGCGTACCCGCCGACGCTACTTCATGGACCACAATTCTTTGGGGTAACACGCTGGTAGGACTAGCAGAGTGCGGCCAATCGGATTTTTGTTTATATTCAGGCTCCCTTGAGCCGGTGGGGCTGACGAGCCCATGGCTACGCACCTGAGCGACTTGAGTGGTACTTTACCTGAGAATATTTTTTGGCAGCCTACGCAGCAACCCTACACACATACCTACTCCCTGCTGACGAGAGGCAACTACCTCGAAACACTTGTCCAGGGATGGCTAACGCGACATTCATTTTCATTTTAAACTTTTGGCATAGGCGTACCCGCCGACGCTACTTCATGGACCACAATTCTTTGGGGCAACACGCTGGTAGGACTAGCCGAGTGCGGCCAATCGGATTTTTGTTTATATTCTGGCTCCCTTGAGCCGGTGGGGCTGACGAGCCCATGGCTACGCACCTGCTCGCCTGGTACTTTACCTGAGAATATTTTTTGGCAGCCTACGCAGCAACCCTATACACATACCTACTCCCTGCTGACGAGAGGCAACTACCTTGAAACACGTGTCCAGGGATGGCTAACGCGACATTCATTTTCATTTTAAACTTTTGGCATAGGCGTACCCGCCGACGCTACTTCATGGACCACAATTCTTTGGGGTAAGACGCTGGTAGGACTAGCAGAGTGCGGCCAATCGGATTTTTGTTTATATTCAGGCTCACTTGAGCCGGTGGGGCTGACGAGCCCATGGCTACGCACCTGCGCGCCTTAAGTGGTACTTTACCTGAGAATATTTTTTGGCAGCCTACGCAGCAACCCTACACACATACCTACTCCCTGCTGACGAGAGGCAACTACCTCGAAACACGTGTCCAGGGATGGCTAACGCGACATTCATTTTCATTTTAAACTTTTGGCATAGGCGTACCCGCCGACGCTACTTCATGGACCACAATTCTTTGGGGTAACACGCTGGTAGGACTAGCAGAGTGCGGCCAATCGGATTTTTGTTTATATTCAGGCTCCCTTGAGCCGGTGGGGCGACGAGCCCATGGCTAAGCACCTGCGCGCCTTGAGTGGTACTTTACCTGAGAATATTTTTTGGCAGCCTACGCAGCAACCCTACACACATACCTACTCCCTGCTGACGAGAGGCAACTACCTCGAAACACGTGTCCAGGGATGGCTAACGCGACATTCATTTTCATTTTAAACTTTTGGCATAGGTGTACCCGCCGACTCTACTTCATGGACCACAATTCTTTGGGGTAACACGCTGGTAGGACTAGCAGAGTGCGGCCAATCGGATTTTTGTTTATATTCAGGCTCCCTTGAGCCGGTGGGGCTGACGAGCCCATGGCTACGCACCTGCGCGCCTTGAGTGGTACTTTACCTGAGAATATTTTTTGGCAGCCTACGCAGCAACCCTACACACATACCTACTCCCTGCTGACGAGAGGCAACTACCTCGAAACACGTGTCCAGGGATGGCTAACGCGACATTCATTTTCATTTTAAACTTTTGGCATAGGCGTACCCGCCGACGCTACTTCATGGACCACAATTCTTTGGGGTAACACGCTGGTAGGACTAGCAGAGTGCGGCCAATCGGATTTTTGTTTATATTCAGGCTCCCTTGAGCCGGTGGGGCTCACGAGCCCATGGCTACGCACCTGCGCGCCTTGAGTGGTACTTTACCTGAGAATATTTTTTGGCAGCCTACGCAGCAACCCTACACACATACCTACTCCCTGCTTACGAGAGGCAACTACCTCGATACACGTGTCCAGGGATGGCTAACGCGACATTCATTTTCATTTTAAACTTTTGGCATAGGCGTACCCGCCGACGCTACTTCATGGAACACAATTCTTTGGGGTAACACGCTGGTAGGACTAGCAGAGTGCGGCCAATCGGATTTTTGTTTATATTCAGGCTCCCTTGAGCCGGTGGGGCTGACGAGCCCATGGCTACGCACCTGCGCGCCTTGAGTGGTACTTTACCTGAGAATATTTTTTGACAGCCTACGCAGCAACCCTACACACATACCTACTCCCTGCTGACGAGAGGCAACTACCTCGAAACACGTGTCCAGGGATGGCTAACGCGACATTCATTTTCATTTTAAACTTTTGGCATAGGTGTACCCGCCGACGCTACTTCATGGACCACAATTCTTTGGGGTAACACGCTGGTAGGACTAGCAGAGTGCGGCCAATCGGATTTTTGTTTATATTCAGGCTCCCTTGCGCCGGTGGGGCTGACGAGCCCATGGCTACGCACCTGTGCGCCTTGAGTGGTACTTTACCTGAGAATATTTTTTGGCAGCCTACGCAGCAACCCTACGCACATACCTACTCCCTGCTGACGAGAGGCAACTACCTCGAAACACGTGTCCAGGGATGGCTAACGCGACATTCATTTTCATTTTAAACTTTTGGCATAGGCGTACCCGCCGACGCTACTTCATGGACCACAATTCTTTGGGGTAACACGCTGGTAGGACTAGCAGAGTGCGGCCAATCAGATTTTTGTTTATATTCAGGCTCCCTTGAGCCGGTGGGGCTGACGAGCCCATGGCTACGCACCTGCGAGCCTTAAGTGGTACTTTACCTGAGAATATTTTTTGGCAGCCTACGCAGCAACCCTACACACATACCTACTCCCTGCTGACGAGAGGCAACTACCTCGAAACACGTGTCCAGGGATGGCTAACGCGACATTCATTTTCATTTTAAACTTTTGGCATAGGCGTACCCGCCGACGCTACTTCATGGACCACAATTCTTTGGGGTAACACGCTGGTAGGACTAGCAGAGTGCGGCCAATCGGATTTTTGTTTATATTCAGGCTCCCTTGAGCCGGTGGGGCGACGAGCCCATGGCTAAGCACCTGCGCGCCTTGAGTGGTACTTTACCTGAGAATATTTTTTGGCAGCCTACGCAGCAACCCTACACACATACCTACTCCCTGCTGACGAGAGGCAACTACCTCGAAACACGTGTCCAGGGATGGCTAACGCGACATTCATTTTCATTTTAAACTTTTGGCATAGGTGTACCCGCCGACTCTACTTCATGGACCACAATTCTTTGGGGTAACACGCTGGTAGGACTAGCAGAGTGCGGCCAATCGGATTTTTGTTTATATTCAGGCTCCCTTGAGCTGGTGGGGCTGACGAGCCCATGGCTACGCACCTGCGCGCCTTGAGTGGTACTTTACCTGAGAATATTTTTTGGCAGCCTACGCAGCAACCCTACACACATACCTACTCCCTGCTGACGAGAGGCAACTACCTCGAAACACGTGTCCAGGGATGGCTAACGCGACATTCATTTTCATTTTAAACTTTTGGCATAGGCGTACCCGCCGACGCTACTTCATGGACCACAATTCTTTGGGGTAACACGCTGGTAGGACTAGCAGAGTGCGGCCAATCGGATTTTTGTTTATATTCAGGCTCCCTTGAGCCGGTGGGGCTCACGAGCCCATGGCTACGCACCTGCGCGCCTTGAGTGGTACTTTACCTGAGAATATTTTTTGGCAGCCTACGCAGCAACCCTACACACATACCTACTCCCTGCTTACGAGAGGCAACTACCTCGATACACGTGTCCAGGGATGGCTAACGCGACATTCATTTTCATTTTAAACTTTTGGCATAGGCGTACCCGCCGACGCTACTTCATGGAACACAATTCTTTGGGGTAACACGCTGGTAGGACTAGCAGAGTGCGGCCAATCGGATTTTTGTTTATATTCAGGCTCCCTTGAGCCGGTGGGGCTGACGAGCCCATGGCTACGCACCTGCGCGCCTTGAGTGGTACTTTACCTGAGAATATTTTTTGGCAGCCTACGCAGCAACCCTACACACATACCTACTCCCTGCTGACGAGAGGCAACTACCTCGAAACACGTGTCCAGGGATGGCTAACGCGACATTCATTTTCATTTTAAACTTTTGGCATAGGTGTACCCGCCGACGCTACTTCATGGACCACAATTCTTTGGGGTAACACGCTGGTAGGACTAGCAGAGTGCGGCCAATCGGATTTTTGTTTATATTCAGGCTCCCTTGCGCCGGTGGGGCTGACGAGCCCATGGCTACGCACCTGTGCGCCTTGAGTGGTACTTTACCTGAGAATATTTTTTGGCAGCCTACGCAGCAACCCTACGCACATACCTACTCCCTGCTGACGAGAGGCAACTACCTCGAAACACGTGTCCAGGGATGGCTAACGCGACATTCATTTTCATTTTAAACTTTTGGCATAGGCGTACCCGCCGACGCTACTTCATGGACCACAATTCTTTGGGGTAACACGCTGGTAGGACTAGCAGAGTGCGGCCAATCAGATTTTTGTTTATATTCAGGCTCCCTTGAGCCGGTGGGGCTGACGAGCCCATGGCTACGCACCTGCGAGCCTTAAGTGGTACTTTACCTGAGAATATTTTTTGGCAGCCTACGCAGCAACCCTACACACATACCTACTCCCTGCTGACGAGAGGCAACTACCTCGAAACACGTGTCCAGGGATGGCTAACGCGACATTCATTTTCATTTTAAACTTTTGGCATAGGCGTACCCGCCGACGCTACTTCATGGACCACAATTCTTTGGGGTAACACGCTGGTAGGACTAGCAGAGTGCGGCCAATCGGATTTTTGTTTATATTCAGGCTCCCTTGAGCCGGTGGGGCGACGAGCCCATGGCTAAGCACCTGCGCGCCTTGAGTGGTACTTTACCTGAGAATATTTTTTGGCAGCCTACGCAGCAACCCTACACACATACCTACTCCCTGCTGACGAGAGGCAACTACCTCGAAACACGTGTCCAGGGATGGCTAACGCGACATTCATTTTCATTTTAAACTTTTGGCATAGGCGTACCTGCCGACTCTACTTCATGGACCACAATTCTTTGGGGTAACACGCTGGTAGGACTAGCAGAGTGCGGCCAATCGGATTTTTGTTTATATTCAGGCTCCCTTGAGCCGGTGGGGCTGACGAGCCCATGGCTACGCACCTGCGCGCCTTGAGTGGTACTTTACCTGAGAATATTTTTTGGCAGCCTACGCAGCAACCCTACACACATACCTACTCCCTGCTGACGAGAGGCAACTACCTCGAAACACGTGTCCAGGGATGGCTAACGCGACATTCATTTTCATTTTAAACTTTTGGCATAGGCGTACCCGCCGACGCTACTTCATGGACCACAATTCTTTGGGGTAACACGCTGGTAGGACTAGCAGAGTGCGGCCAATCGGATTTTTGTTTATATTCAGGCTCCCTTGAGCCGGTGGGGCTGACGAGCCCATGGCTACGCACCTGCGCGCCTTGAGTGGTACTTTACCTGAGAATATTTTTTGGCAGCCTACGCAGCAACCCTACACACATACCTACTCCCTGCTGACGAGAGGCAACTACCTTGAAACACGTGTCCAGGGATGGCTAACGCGACATTCATTTTCATTTTAAACTTTTGGCATAGGCGTACCCGCCGACGCTACTTCATGGACCACAATTCTTTGGGGTAACACGCTGGTAGGACTAGCAGAGTGCGGCCAATCGGATTTTTGTTTATATTCAGGCTCCCTTGAGCCGGTGGGGCTGACGAGCCCATGGCTACGCACCTGCGCGCCTTGAGTGGTACTTTACCTGAGAATATTTTTTGGCAGCCTACGCATCAACCCTACACACATTACTACTCCCTGCTGACGAGAGGCAACTACCTCGAAACACGTGTCCAGGGATGGCTAACGCGACATTCATTTTCATTTTAAACTTTTGGCATAGGCGTACCCGCCGACGCTACTTCATGGACCACAATTCTTTGGGGTAACACGCTGGTAGGACTAGCAGAGTGCGGCCAATCGGATTTTTGTTTATATTCAGGCTCCCTTGAGCCGGTGGGGCTGACGAGCCCATGTCTACGCACCTGAGCGACTTGAGTGGTACTTTACCTGAGAATATTTTTTGGCAGCCTATGCAGCAACCCTACACACATACCTACTCCCTGCTGACGAGAGGCAACTACCTCGAAACACTTGTCCAGGGATGGCTAACGCGACATTCATTTTCATTTTAAACTTTTGGCATAGGCGTACCCGCCGACGCTACTTCATGGACCACAATTCTTTGGGGCAACACGCTGGTAGGACTAGCCGAGTGCGGCCAATCGGATTTTTGTTTATATTCAGGCTCCCTTGAGCCGGTGGGGCTGACGAGCCCATGGCTACGCACCTGCTCGCCTGGTACTTTACCTGAGAATATTTTTTGGCAGCCTACGCAGCAACCCTATACACATACCTACTCCCTGCTGACGAGAGGCAACTACCTTGAAACACGTGTCCAGGGATGGCTAACGCGACATTCATTTTCATTTTAAACTTTTGGCATAGGCGTACCCGCCGACGCTACTTCATGGACCACAATTCTTTGGGGTAAGACGCTGGTAGGACTAGCAGAGTGCGGCCAATCGGATTTTTGTTTATATTCAGGCTCCCTTGAGCCGGTGGGGCTGACGAGCCCATGGCTACGCACCTGCGCGCCTTAAGTGGTACTTTACCTGAGAATATTTTTTGGCAGCCTACGCAGCAACCCTACACACATACCTACTCCCTGCTGACGAGAGGCAACTACCTCGAAACACGTGTCCAGGGATGGCTAACGCGACATTCATTTTCATTTTAAACTTTTGACATAGGCGTACCCGCCGACGCTACTTCATGGACCACAATTCTTTGGGGTAACACGCTGGTAGGACTAGCAGAGTGCGGCCAATCGGATTTTTGTTTATATTCAGGCTCCCTTGAGCCGGTGGGGCGACGAGCCCATGGCTAAGCACCTGCGCGCCTTGAGTGGTACTTTACCTGAGAATATTTTTTGGCAGCCTACGCAGCAACCCTACACACATACCTACTCCCTGCTGACGAGAGGCAACTACCTCGAAACACGTGTCCAGGGATGGCTAACGCGACATTCATTTTCATTTTAAACTTTTGGCATAGGCGTACCCGCCGACTCTACTTCATGGACCACAATTCTTTGGGGTAACACGCTGGTAGGACTAGCAGAGTGCGGCCAATCGGATTTTTGTTTATATTCAGGCTCCCTTGAGCCGGTGGGGCTGACGAGCCCATGGCTACGCACCTGCGCGCCTTGAGTGGTACTTTACCTGAGAATAGTTTTTTGGCAGCCTACGCAGCAACCCTACACACATACCTACTCCCTGCTGACGAGAGGCAACTACCTCGAAACACGTGTCCAGGGATGGCTAACGCGACATTCATTTTCATTTTAAACTTTTGGCATAGGCGTACCCGCCGACGCTACTTCATGGACCACAATTCTTTGGGGTAACACGCTGGTAGGACTAGCAGAGTGCGGCCAATCGGATTTTTGTTTATATTCAGGCTCCCTTGTACCGGTGGGGCTCACGAGCCCATGGCTACGCACCTGCGCGCCTTGAGTGGTACTTTACCTGAGAATATTTTTTGGCAGCCTACGCAGCAACCCTACACACATACCTACTCCCTGCTTACGAGAGGCAACTACCTCGATACACGTGTCCAGGGATGGCTAACGCGACATTCATTTTCATTTTAAACTTTTGGCATAGGCGTACCCGCCGACGCTACTTCATGGAACACAATTATTTGGGGTAACACGCTGGTAGGACTAGCAGAGTGCGGCCAATCGGATTTTTGTTTATATTCAGGCTCCCTTGAGCCGGTGGGGCTGACGAGCCCATGGCTACGCACCTGCGCGCCTTGAGTGGTACTTTACCTGAGAATATTTTTTGGCAGCCTACGCAGCAACCCTACACACATACCTACTCCCTGCTGACGAGAGGCAACTACCTCGAAACACGTGTCCAGGGATGGCTAACGCGACATTCATTTTCATTTTAAACTTTTGGCATAGGTGTACCCGCCGACGCTACTTCATGGACCACAATTCTTTGGGGTAACACGCTGGTAGGACTAGCAGAGTGCGGCCAATCGGATTTTTGTTTATATTCAGGCTCCCTTGCGCCGGTGGGGCTGACGAGCCCATGGCTACGCACCTGTGCGCCTTGAGTGGTACTTTACCTGAGAATATTTTTTGGCAGCCTACGCAGCAACCCTACGCACATACCTACTCCCTGCTGACGAGAGGCAACTACCTCGAAACACGTGTCCAGGGATGGCTAACGCGACATTCATTTTCATTTTAAACTTTTGGCATAGGCGTACCCGCCGACGGTACTTCATGGACCACAATTCTTTGGGGTAACACGCTGGTAGGACTAGCAGAGTGCAGCCAATCGGATTTTTGTTTATATTCAGGCTCCCTTGAGCCGGTGGGGCTGACGAGCCCATGGCTACGCACCTGCGCGCCTTGAGTGGTACTTTACCTCAGAATATTTTTTGGCACCCTACGCAGCAACCCCACACACATACCTACTCCCTGCTGACGAGAGGCAACTACCTCGAAACACGTGTCCAGGGATGGCTAACGCGACATTCATTTTCATTTTAAACTTTTGGCATAGGCGTACCCGCCGACGCTACTTCATGGACCACAATTCTTTGGGGTAACACGCTGGTAGGACTAGCAGAGTGCGGCCAATCGGATTTTTGTTTATATTCAGGCTCCCTTGAGCCGGTGGGGCTGACGAGCCCATGGCTACGCACCTGCGCGCCTTGAGTGGTACTTTACCTGAGAATATTTTTTGTCAGCCTACGCAGCAACCCTACACACATACCTACTCCCTGCTGACGAGAGGCAACTACCTCGAAACACGTGTCCAGGGATGGCTAACGCGACATTCATTTTCATTTTAAACTTTTGGCATAGGCGTACCCGCCGACGCTACTTCATGGACCACAATTCTTTGGGGTAACACGCTGGTAGGACTAGCAGAGTGCGGCCAATCGGATTTTTGTTTATATTCAGGCTCCCTTGAGCCGGTGGGGCTGACGAGCCCATGGCTACGCACCTGCGCGCCTTAAGTGGTACTTTACCTGAGAATATTTTTTGGCAGCCTACGCAGCAACCCTACACACATACCTACTCCCTGCTGACGAGAGGCAACTACCTCGAAACACGTGTCCAGGGATGGCTAACGCGACATTCATTTTCATTTTAAACTTTTGGCATAGGCGTACCCGCCGACGCTACTTCATGGACCACAATTCTTTGGGGTAACACGCTGGTAGGACTAGCAGAGTGCGGCCAATCGGATTTTTGTTTATATTCAGGCTCCCCTGAGCCGGTGGGGCGACGAGCCCATGGCTAAGCACCTGCGCGCCTTGAGTGGTACTTTACCTGAGAATATTTTTTGGCAGCCTACGCAGCAACCCTACACACATACCTACTCCCTGCTGACGAGAGGCAACTACCTCGAAACACGTGTCCAGGGATGGCTAACGCGACATTCATTTTCATTTTAAACTTTTGGCATAGGCGTACCCGCCGACGCTACTTCATGGACCACAATTCTTTGGGGTAACACGCTGGTAGGACTAGCAGAGTGCGGCCAATCGGATTTTTGTTTATATTCAGGCTCCCTTGAGCCGGTGGGGCGACGAGCCCATGGCTAAGCACCTGCGCGCCTTGAGTGGTACTTTACCTGAGAATATTTTTTGGCAGCCTACGCAGCAACCCTACACACATACCTACTCCCTGCTGACGAGAGGCAACTACCTCGAAACACGTGTCCAGGGATGGCTAACGCGACATTCATTTTCATTTTAAACTTTTGGCATAGGCGTACCCGCCGACTCTACTTCATGGACCACAATTCTTTGGGGTAACACGCTGGTAGGACTAGCAGAGTGCGGCCAATCGGATTTTTGTTTATATTCAGGCTCCCTTGAGCCGGTGGGGCTGACGAGCCCATGGCTACGCACCTGCGCGCCTTGAGTGGTACTTTACCTGAGAATAGTTTTTTGGCAGCCTACGCAGCAACCCTACACACATACCTACTCCCTGCTGACGAGAGGCAACTACCTCGAAACACGTGTCCAGGGATGGCTAACGCGACATTCATTTTCATTTTAAACTTTTGGCATAGGCGTACCCGCCGACGCTACTTCATGGACCACAATTCTTTGGGGTAACACGCTGGTAGGACTAGCAGAGTGCGGCCAATCGGATTTTTGTTTATATTCAGGCTCCCTTGAGCCGGTGGGGCTCACGAGCCCATGGCTACGCACCTGCGCGCCTTGAGTGGTACTTTACCTGAGAATATTTTTTGGCAGCCTACGCAGCAACCCTACACACATACCTACTCCCTGCTTACGAGAGGCAACTACCTCGATACACGTGTCCAGGGATGGCTAACGCGACATTCATTTTCATTTTAAACTTTTGGCATAGGCGTACCCGCCGACGCTACTTCATGGAACACAATTATTTGGGGTAACACGCTGGTAGGACTAGCAGAGTGCGGCCAATCGGATTTTTGTTTATATTCAGGCTCCCTTGAGCCGGTGGGGCTGACGAGCCCATGGCTACGCACCTGCGCGCCTTGAGTGGTACTTTACCTGAGAATATTTTTTGGCAGCCTACGCAGCAACCCTACACACATACCTACTCCCTGCTGACGAGAGGCAACTACCTCGAAACACGTGTCCAGGGATGGCTAACGCGACATTCATTTTCATTTTAAACTTTTGGCATAGGTGTACCCGCCGACGCTACTTCATGGACCACAATTCTTTGGGGTAACACGCTGGTAGGACTAGCAGAGTGCGGCCAATCGGATTTTTGTTTATATTCAGGCTCCCTTGCGCCGGTGGGGCTGACGAGCCCATGGCTACGCACCTGTGCGCCTTGAGTGGTACTTTACCTGAGAATATTTTTTGGCAGCCTACGCAGCAACCCTACGCACATACCTACTCCCTGCTGACGAGAGGCAACTACCTCGAAACACGTGTCCAGGGATGGCTAACGCGACATTCATTTTCATTTTAAACTTTTGGCATAGGCGTAACCGCCGACGGTACTTCATGGACCACAATTCTTTGGGGTAACACGCTGGTAGGACTAGCAGAGTGCAGCCAATCGGATTTTTGTTTATATTCAGGCTCCCTTGAGCCGGTGGGGCTGACGAGCCCATGGCTACGCACCTGCGCGCCTTGAGTGGTACTTTACCTCAGAATATTTTTTGGCAGCCTACGCAGCAACCCTACACACATACCTACTCCCTGCTGACGAGAGGCAACTACCTCGAAACACGTGTCCAGGGATGGCTAACGCGACATTCATTTTCATTTTAAACTTTTGGCATAGGCGTACCCGCCGACGCTACTTCATGGACCACAATTCTTTGGGGTAACACGCTGGTAGGACTAGCAGAGTGCGGCCAATCGGATTTTTGTTTATATTCAGGCTCCCTTGAGCCGGTGGGGCTGACGAGCCCATGGCTACGCACCTGCGCGCCTTGAGTGGTACTTTACCTGAGAATATTTTTTGTCAGCCTACGCAGCAACCCTACACACATACCTACTCCCTGCTGACGAGAGGCAACTACCTCGAAACACGTGTCCAGGGATGGCTAACGCGACATTCATTTTCATTTTAAACTTTTGGCATAGGCGTACCCGCCGACGCTACTTCATGGACCACAATTCTTTGGGGTAACACGCTGGTAGGACTAGCAGAGTGCGGCCAATCGGATTTTTGTTTATATTCAGGCTCCCTTGAGCCGGTGGGGCTGACGAGCCCATGGCTACGCACCTGCGCGCCTTAAGTGGTACTTTACCTGAGAATATTTTTTGGCAGCCTACGCAGCAACCCTACACACATACCTACTCCCTGCTGACGAGAGGCAACTACCTCGAAACACGTGTCCAGGGATGGCTAACGCGACATTCATTTTCATTTTAAACTTTTGGCATAGGCGTACCCGCCGACGCTACTTCATGGACCACAATTCTTTGGGGTAACACGCTGGTAGGACTAGCAGAGTGCGGCCAATCGGATTTTTGTTTATATTCAGGCTCCCTTGAGCCGGTGGGGCGACGAGCCCATGGCTAAGCACCTGCGCGCCTTGAGTGGTACTTTACCTGAGAATATTTTTTGGCAGCCTACGCAGCAACCCTACACACATACCTACTCCCTGCTGACGAGAGGCAACTACCTCGAAACACGTGTCCAGGGATGGCTAACGCGACATTCATTTTCATTTTAAACTTTTGGCATAGGCGTACCCGCCGACTCTACTTCATGGACCACAATTCTTTGGGGTAACACGCTGGTAGGACTAGCAGAGTGCGGCCAATCGGATTTTTGTTTATATTCAGGCTCCCTTGAGCCGGTGGGGCTGACGAGCCCATGGCTACGCACCTGCGCGCCTTGAGTGGTACTTTACCTGAGAATATTTTTTGGCAGCCTACGCAGCAACCCTACACACATACCTACTCCCTGCTGACGAGAGGCAACTACCTCGAAACACGTGTCCAGGGATGGCTAACGCGACATTCATTTTCATTTTAAACTTTTGGCATAGGCGTACCCGCCGACGCTACTTCATGGACCACAATTCTTTGGGGTAACACGCTGGTAGGACTAGCAGAGTGCGGCCAATCGGATTTTTGTTTATATTCAGGCTCCCTTGAGCCGGTGGGGCTCACGAGCCCATGGCTACGCACCTGCGCGCCTTGAGTGGTACTTTACCTGAGAATATTTTTTGGCAGCCTACGCAGCAACCCTACACACATACCTACTCCCTGCTTACGAGAGGCAACTACCTCGATACACGTGTCCAGGGATGGCTAACGCGACATTCATTTTCATTTTAAACTTTTGGCATAGGCGTACCCGCCGACGCTACTTCATGGAACACAATTCTTTGGGGTAACACGCTGGTAGGACTAGCAGAGTGCGGCCAATCGGATTTTTGTTTATATTCAGGCTCCCTTGAGCCGGTGGGGCTGACGAGCCCATGGCTACGCACCTGCGCGCCTTGAGTGGTACTTTACCTGAGAATATTTTTTGGCAGCCTACGCAGCAACCCTACACACATACCTACTCCCTGCTGACGAGAGGCAACTACCTCGAAACACGTGTCCAGGGATGGCTAACGCGACATTCATTTTCATTTTAAACTTTTGGCATAGGTGTACCCGCCGACGCTACTTCATGGACCACAATTCTTTGGGGTAACACGCTGGTAGGACTAGCAGAGTGCGGCCAATCGGATTTTTGTTTATATTCAGGCTCCCTTGCGCCGGTGGGGCTGACGAGCCCATGGCTACGCACCTGTGCGCCTTGAGTGGTACTTTACCTGAGAATATTTTTTGGCAGCCTACGCAGCAACCCTACGCACATACCTACTCCCTGCTGACGAGAGGCAACTACCTCGAAACACGTGTCCAGGGATGGCTAACGCGACATTCATTTTCATTTTAAACTTTTGGCATAGGCGTACCCGCCGACGGTACTTCATGGACCACAATTCTTTGGGGTAACACGCTGGTAGGACTAGCAGAGTGCAGCCAATTGGATTTTTGTTTATATTCAGGCTCCCTTGAGCCGGTGGGGCTGACGAGCCCATGGCTACGCACCTGCGCGCCTTGAGTGGTACTTTACCTGAGAATATTTTTTGGCAGCCTACGCAGCAACCCTACACACATACCTACTCCCTGCTGACGAGAGGCAACTACCTCGAAACACGTGTCCAGGGATGGCTAACGCGACATTCATTTTCATTTTAAACTTTTGGCATAGGCGTACCCGCCGACACTACTTCATGGACCACAATTCTTTGGGGTAACACGCTGGTAGGACTAGCAGAGTGCGGCCAATCGGATTTTTGTTTATATTCAGGCTCCCTTGAGCCGGTGGGGCTGACGAGCCCATGGCTACGCACCTGCGCGCCTTGAGTGGTACTTTACCTGAGAATATTTTTTGTCAGCCTACGCAGCAACCCTACACACATACCTACTCCCTGCTGACGAGAGGCAACTACCTCGAAACACGTGTCCAGGGATGGCTAACGCGACATTCATTTTCATTTTAAACTTTTGGCATAGGCGTACCCGCCGACGCTACTTCATGGACCACAATTCTTTGGGGTAACACGCTGGTAGGACTAGCAGAGTGCGGCCAATCGGATTTTTGTTTATATTCAGGCTCCCTTGAGCCGGTGGGGCTGACGAGCCCATGGCTACGCACCTGCGCGCCTTGAGTGGTACTTTACCTGAGAATATTTTTTGGCAGCCTACGCAGCAACCCTACACACATACCTACTCCCTGCTGACGAGAGGCAACACCTCGAAACACGTGTCCAGGGATGGCTAACGCGACATTCATTTTCATTTTAAACTTTTGGCGTAGGCGTACCGGCCGACGCTACTTCATGGACCACAATTCTTTGGGGTAACACGCTGGTAGGACTAGCAGAGTGCGGCCAATCAGATTTTTGTTTATATTCAGGCTCCCTTGAGCCGGTGGGGCTGACGAGCCCCTGGCTACGCACCTGCGCGCCTTGAGTGGTACTTTACCTGAGAATATTTTTTGGCAGCCTACGCAGCAACCCTACACACATACCTACTCCCTGCTGACGAGAGGCAACTACCTCGAAACACGTGTCCAGGGATGGCTAACACGACATTCATTTTCATTTTAAACTTTTGGCATAGGCGTACCCGCCGACGCTACTTCATGGACCACAATTCTTTGGGGTAACACGCTGGTAGGACAAGCAGAGTGCGGCCAATCGGATTTTTGTTTATATTCAGGCTCCCTTGAGCCGGTGGGGCTGACGAGCCCATGGCTACGCACCTGCGCGCCTTGAGTGGTACTTTACCTGAGAATATTTTTTGGCAGCCTACGCAGCAACCCTACACACATACCTACTCCCTGCTGACGAGAGGCAACTACCTCGAAACATGTGTCCAGGGATGGCTCACGCGACATTCATTTTCATTTTAAACTTTTGGCATAGGCGTACCGGCCGCCGCTACTTCATGGACCACAATTCTTTGGGGTAACACGCTGGTAGGACTAGCAGAGTGCGGCCAATCGGATTTTTGTTTATATTCAGGCTCCCTTGAGCCGGTGGGGCTGACGAGCCCATGGCTAAACACCTGCGCGCCTTGAGTGGTACTTTACCTGAGAATATTTTTTGGCAGCCTACGCAGCAACCCTACACACATACCTACTCCCTGCTGACGAGAGGCAACTACCTTGAAACACGTGTCCAGGGATGGCTAACGCGACATTCATTTTCATTTTAAACTTTTGGCATAGGCGTACCCGCCGACGCTACTTCATGGACCACAATTCTTTGGGGTAACACGCTGGTAGGACTAGCAGAGTGCGGCCAATCGGATTTTTGTTTATATTCAGGCTCCCTTGAGCCGGTGGGGCTGACGAGCCCATGGCTACGCACCTGCGCGCCTTGAGTGGTACTTTACCTGAGAATATTTTTTGGCAGCCTACGCAGCAACCCTACACACATACCTACTCCCTGCTGACGAGAGGCAACTACCTCGAAACACGTGTCCAGGGATGGCTAACGCGACATTCATTTTCATTTTAAACTTTTGGCATAGGCGTACCCGCTGACGCTACTTCATGGACCACAATTCTTTGGGGTAACACGCTGGTAGGACTAGCAGAGTGCGGCCAATCGGATTTTTGTTTATATTCAGGCTCCCTTGAGCCGGTGGGGCTGACGAGCCCATGGCTACGCACCTGCGCGCCTTGAGTGGTACTTTACCTGAGAATATTTTTTGTCAGCCTACGCAGCAACCCTACACACATACCTACTCCCTGCTGACGAGAGGCAACTACCTCGAAACACGTGTCCAGGGATGGCTAACGCGACATTCATTTTCATTTTAAACTTTTGGCATAGGCGTACCCGCCGACGCTACTTCATGGACCACAATTCTTTGGGGTAACACGCTGGTAGGACTAGCAGAGTGCGGCCAATCGGATTTTTGTTTATATTCAGGCTCCCTTGAGCCGGTGGGGCTGACGAGCCCCTGGCTACGCACCTGCGCGCCTTGAGTGGTACTTTACCTGAGAATATTTTTTGGCAGCCTACGCAGCAACCCTACACACATACCTACTCCCTGCTGACGAGAGGCAACTACCTCGAAACACGTGTCCAGGGATGGCTAACACGACATTCATTTTCATTTTAAACTTTTGGCATAGGCGTACCCGCCGACGCTACTTCATGGACCACAATTCTTTGGGGTAACACGCTGGTAGGACAAGCAGAGTGCGGCCAATCGGATTTTTGTTTATATTCAGGCTCCCTTGAGCCGGTGGGGCTGACGAGCCCATGGCTACGCACCTGCGCGCCTTGAGTGGTACTTTACCTGAGAATATTTTTTGGCAGCCTACGCAGCAACCCTACACACATACCTACTCCCTGCTGACGAGAGGCAACTACCTCGAAACATGTGTCCAGGGATGGCTCACGCGACATTCATTTTCATTTTAAACTTTTGGCATAGGCGTACCGGCCGCCGCTACTTCATGGACCACAATTCTTTGGGGTAACACGCTGGTAGGACTAGCAGAGTGCGGCCAATCGGATTTTTGTTTATATTCAGGCTCCCTTGAGCCGGTGGGGCTGACGAGCCCATGGCTAAACACCTGCGCGCCTTGAGTGGTACTTTACCTGAGAATATTTTTTGGCAGCCTACGCAGCAACCCTACACACATACCTACTCCCTGCTGACGAGAGGCAACTACCTTGAAACACGTGTCCAGGGATGGCTAACGCGACATTCATTTTCATTTTAAACTTTTGGCATAGGCGTACCCGCCGACGCTACTTCATGGACCACAATTCTTTGGGGTAACACGCTGGTAGGACTAGCAGAGTGCGGCCAATCGGATTTTTGTTTATATTCAGGCTCCCTTGAGCCGGTGGGGCTGACGAGCCCATGGCTACGCACCTGCGCGCCTTGAGTGGTACTTTACCTGAGAATATTTTTTGGCAGCCTACGCAGCAACCCTACACACATACCTACTCCCTGCTTACCAGAGGCAACTACATCGAAACACGTGTCCAGGGATGGCTAACGCGACATTCATTTTCATTTTAAACTTTTGGCATAGGCGTACCCGCCGACGCTACTTCATGGACCACAATTCTTTGGGGTAACACGCTGGTAGGACTAGCAGAGTGCGGCCAATCGGATTTTTGTTTATATTCAGGCTCCCTTGAGCCGGTGGGGCTGACGAGCCCATGGCTACGTCCCTGCGCGCCTTGAGTGGTACTTTACCTGAGAATATTTTTTGGCAGCCTACGCAGCAACCCTACGCACATACCTACTCCCTGCTGACGAGAGGCAACTACCTCGAAACACGTGTCCAGGGATGGCTAACGCGACATTCATTTTCATTTTAAACTTTTGGCATAGGCGTACCCGCCGACGGTACTTCATGGACCACAATTCTTTGGGGTAACACGCTGGTAGGACTAGCAGAGTGCAGCCAATCGGATTTTTGTTTATATTCAGGCTCCCTTGAGCCGGTGGGGCTGACGAGCCCATGGCTACGCACCTGCGCGCCTTGAGTAGTACTTTCTCTGAGAATATTTTTTGGCAGCCTACGCAGCAACCCTACACACATACCTACTCCCTGCTGACAAGAGGCAACTACCTCGAAACACGTGTCCAGGGATGGCTAACGCGACATTCATTTTCATTTTAATCTTTTGGCATAGGCGTACCCGCCGACGCTACTTCATGGACCACAATTCTGTGGGGTAACACGCTGGTAGGACTAGAAGAGTGCGGCCAATCGGATTTTTGTTTATATTCAGGCTCCCTTGAGCCGGTGGGGCTGACGAGCCCATGGCTACGCACCTGCGCTCCTTGAGTGGTACTTTACCTGAGAATATTTTTTGGCAGCCTACGCAGCAACCCTACACACATACCTACTCCCTGCTGATGAGAGGCAACTACCTCGAAACACGTGTCCAGGGATGGCTAACGCGACATTCATTTTCATTTTAAACTTTTGGCGTAGGCGTACCGGCCGACGCTACTTCATGGACCACAATTCTTTGGGGTAACACGCTGGTAGGACTAGCAGAGTGCGGCCAATCGGATTTTTGTTTATATTCAGGCTCCCTTGAGCCGGTGGGGCTGACGAGCCCATGGCTACGCACCTGCGCGCCTTGAGTGGTACTTTACCTGAGAATATTTTTTGGCAGCCTACGCAGCAACCCTACACACATACCTACTCCCTGCTGATGAGAGGCAACTACCTCGAAACACGTGTCCAGGGATGGCTAACGCGACATTCATTTTCATTTTAAACTTTTGGCATAGGCGTACCCGCCGACGCTACTTCATGGACCACAATTCTTTGGGGTAACACGCTGGTACGACTAGCAGAGTGCGGCCAATCGGATTTTTGTTTATATTCAGGCTCCCTTGAGCCGGTGGGGCTGACGAGCCCATGGCTACGCACCTGCGCGCCTTGAGTGGTACTTTACCTGAGAATATTTTTTGGCAGCCTACGCAGCAACCCTACACACATACCTACTCCCTGCTGACGAGAGGCAACTACCTCGAAACACGTGTCCAGGGATGGCTAACGCGACATTCATTTTCATTTTAAACTTTTGGCATAGGCGTACCGGCCGCCGCCACTTCATGGACCACAGTTCTTTGGGGTAACACGCTGGTAGGACTAGCAGAGTGCGGCCAATCGGATTTTTGTTTATATTCAGGCTCCCTTGAGCCGGTGGGGCTGACGAGCCCATGGCTAAACACCTGCGCGCCTTGAGTGGTACTTTACCTGAGAATATTTTTTGGCAGCCTACGCAGCAACCCTACACACATACCTACTCCCTGCTGACGAGAGGCAACTACCTTGAAACACGTGTCCAGGGATGGCTAACGCGACATTCATTTTCATTTTAAACTTTTGGCATAGGCGTACCCGCCGACGCTACTTCATGGACCACAATTCTTTGGGGTAACACGCTGGTAGGACTAGCAGAGTGCGGCCAATCGGATTTTTGTTTATATTCAGGCTCCCTTGAGCCGGTGGGGCTGACGAGCCCATGGCTACGCACCTGCGTGCCTTGAGTGGTACTTTACCTGAGAATATTTTTTGGCAGCCTACGCAGCAACCCTACACACATACCTACTCCCTGCTTACCAGAGGCAACTACATCGAAACACGTGTCCAGGGATGGCTAACGCGACATTCATTTTCATTTTAAACTTTTGGCATAGGCGTACCCGCCGACGCTACTTCATGGACCACAATTCTTTGGGGTAACACGCTGGTAGGACTAGCAGAGTGCGGCCAATCGGATTTTTGTTTATATTCAGGCTCCCTTGAGCCGGTGGGGCTGACGAGCCCATGGCTACGTCCCTGCGCGCCTTGAGTGGTACTTTACCTGAGAATATTTTTTGGCAGCCTACGCAGCAACCCTACACACATACCTACTCCCTGCTGACGAGAGGCAACTACCTCGAAACACGTGTCCAGGGATGGCTAACACGACATTCATTTTCATTTTAAACTTTTGGCATAGGCGTACCCGCCGACGCTACTTCATGGACCACAATTCTTTGGGGTAACACGCTGGTAGGACAAGCAGAGTGCGGCCAATCGGATTTTTGTTTATATTCAGGCTCCCTTGAGCCGGTGGGGCTGACGAGCCCATGGCTACGCACCTGCGCGCCTTGAGTGGTACTTTACCTGAGAATATTTTTTGGCAGCCTACGCAGCAACCCTACACACATACCTACTCCCTGCTGACGAGAGGCAACTACCTCGAAACATGTGTCCAGGGATGGCTCACGCGACATTCATTTTCATTTTAAACTTTTGGCATAGGCGTACCGGCCGCCGCTACTTCATGGACCACAATTCTTTGGGGTAACACGCTGGTAGGACTAGCAGAGTGCGGCCAATCGGATTTTTGTTTATATTCAGGCTCCCTTGAGCCGGTGGGGCTGACGAGCCCATGGCTAAACACCTGCGCGCCTTGAGTGGTACTTTACCTGAGAATATTTTTTGGCAGCCTACGCAGCAACCCTACACACATACCTACTCCCTGCTGACGAGAGGCAACTACCTTGAAACACGTGTCCAGGGATGGCTAACGCGACATTCATTTTCATTTTAAACTTTTGGCATAGGCGTACCCGCCGACGCTACTTCATGGACCACAATTCTTTGGGGTAACACGCTGGTAGGACTAGCAGAGTGCGGCCAATCGGATTTTTGTTTATATTCAGGCTCCCTTGAGCCGGTGGGGCTGACGAGCCCATGGCTACGCACCTGCGCGCCTTGAGTGGTACTTTACCTGAGAATATTTTTTGGCAGCCTACGCAGCAACCCTACACACATACCTACTCCCTGCTTACCAGAGGCAACTACATCGAAACACGTGTCCAGGGATGGCTAACGCGACATTCATTTTCATTTTAAACTTTTGGCATAGGCGTACCCGCCGACGCTACTTCATGGACCACAATTCTTTGGGGTAACACGCTGGTAGGACTAGCAGAGTGCGGCCAATCGGATTTTTGTTTATATTCAGGCTCCCTTGAGCCGGTGGGGCTGACGAGCCCATGGCTACGTCCCTGCGCGCCTTGAGTGGTACTTTACCTGAGAATATTTTTTGGCAGCCTACGCAGCAACCCTACGCACATACCTACTCCCTGCTGACGAGAGGCAACTACCTCGAAACACGTGTCCAGGGATGGCTAACGCGACATTCATTTTCATTTTAAACTTTTGGCATAGGCGTACCCGCCGACGGTACTTCATGGACCACAATTCTTTGGGGTAACACGCTGGTAGGACTAGCAGAGTGCAGCCAATCGGATTTTTGTTTATATTCAGGCTCCCTTGAGCCGGTGGGGCTGACGAGCCCATGGCTACGCACCTGCTCGCCTTGAGTAGTACTTTCTCTGAGAATATTTTTTGGCAGCCTACGCAGCAACCCTACACACATACCTACTCCCTGCTGACAAGAGGCAACTACCTCGAAACACGTGTCCAGGGATGGCTAACGCGACATTCATTTTCATTTTAATCTTTTGGCATAGGCGTACCCGCCGACGCTACTTCATGGACCACAATTCTGTGGGGTAACACGCTGGTAGGACTAGCAGAGTGCGGCCAATCGGATTTTTGTTTATATTCAGGCTCCCTTGAGCCGGTGGGGCTGACGAGCCCATGGCTACGCACCTGCGCTCCTTGAGTGGTACTTTACCTGAGAATATTTTTTGGCAGCCTACGCAGCAACCCTACACACATACCTACTCCCTGCTGACGAGAGGCAACTACCTCGAAACACGTGTCCAGGGATGGCTAACGCGACTGTTAGAAAAGGTAGATGGACCGGGAGGGTCGGCCGGGGTCAGGAGGAGAGGTCTCCGGGGAGAGCCGTCTCCAGCGATCGTACAGACAAGTAACTTCCCCCCCACAGACAGATATCACACACGGATAAGGTTCAGTGTTCTTTATAAGCACTTATTTAAGGTACGGTTAAAGGGTACAAGGAGGTCTGGACTCAGGGGTCCCCTCGATTAGAGTCTCGCAAGGTAGGGAAGGGGGTAGCGGGACAGTCTATTTACCAATCAGGTAGTTCGGATGAGATGATGATGAGCTCACAATCCTCGAGCTTGGTGGTTGGGTGGTATGGGCCGCGGCAGCGCCAGCAGGTCCCGGTGTGGATGGTCGATACAACGGGCCGCGGCAGCGCCAGCAGGTCCCCGGAAGATATACGGTCCGCGGCAGCGCCAGCAGGTCCCGGTGAGGATGGTCGTTACAACGGGCCGCGGCAGCGCCAGCAGGTCCCAGGAAGAGGACTGTTGCAGAAGGCCGCGGCAGCGCCAGCAGGTCCCGGTGAGGATGGTCGTTACAACGGGCCGCGGCAGCGCCAGCAGGTCCCAGGAAGATGAAGGTTGCAGAAGGCCGCGGCAGCGCCAGCAGGCAGGACGATGGTTCACAAGAGCGGGCTACGGCAGCGCCAGTAGACCGTCAGGGTTGAGTTCACTCGGTGTCTCTCGACTCCAGGATACAACTGCCTTCCTGCTCCGGAGCTGCCTCAGTTATAGGGCTGGTGCCCTTTGATGTCCGGACCCTCGCACTTGGAGGTCGGAGGGTCCGGGATGAAGGTGTCCAGACACCCAGCAGGGGGTGGAGCCAGTGCCTGGGGGAGCTGGGGGCGATCGGCACCTGGCGGGGGAGAGCCCTTGACACTTCGTTCTCCCATTGACCTGCCAAGTGGTCCGCTCACCTCCTGGGTGGATGGTGGTGCCGGGATGTCGGGGCCGGCCAGGCCCGGGGTTAGGGTCGAGGGGAGGCCATGCGGCCGCATGGTGCAGGGCCCAAGATGGCGGCTTGACCCGGCCGGGAAAGCCGGTGGGGCTGGACCCCGTGATGAGTAGGGGTCCGAGGGCAGAGGGTCCGTCGGGAGACGGAGTACAGGTGCTTGTTGCGGGGATATGCCAGGTGGGCCGGAGTTCGGGCCCTGTCGAGCGGGGAGGGAGCAAGCCGTCTGTGAGGCCTGTCCAACATGCGTCCCCCCCAGCTGAAGGCGGGGAGAGTCACCCATCTCCTTGGGGACTCTCTTCGTCGAGGCGGAAAAAGCGGGACAGGCCATCTGCGTTGGCGTGGTCTTGGCCTGGTCGGTGCTCCACGGTTAAGTCCATTCCCTGCAGGGAAATGGACCAGCGCAAGAGTTTTGGGTTCTCCCCCCGCATCTGCATCAGCCATTGCAGGGGTCGATGGTCGGTTTGTACCCGGAAGTGGGTACCGAAGAGATAGGGTCGGAGCTTTTTGAGGGCCCACACTACTGCAAAGGCCTCCCTCTCGATGGTGCTCCAACGCTGTTCTCGGGCCAGGAGACGTCGGCTGATGAAGGCCACCGGCTGGTCATGACCTTCGGGGTTCAACTGAGAGAGGACGGCCCCGATGCCGTGGTCGGAGGCGTCGGTCTGCACCACAAATTCCCGACTGTAATCGGGGGCCTGGAGCACCGGGGCGGTGCACAGGGCGGCCTTCAGCTCCTCGAAGGCCGCTTGACAATCAGGAGTCCAGTTGACCCGCTTCGGCTGGTTCTTGGATGTGAGACCCGTGAGGGGCCCCACGATGCTGCCGTAGTCCTTCACGAACCGCCGGTAGTAGCCGGTGAGCCCCAAGAAGGCTCGGACCTCGGTCTGGGTGACGGGGGGCTGCCAGGACTGGATGGCAGCAATCTTAAGTTGTAGTGGGGCCACCAGCCCGCTCCCCACTTGGTGCCCAAGGTAGGTCACAGACCCTTGGCCAATCTGGCACTTGCCGGCCTTAATGGTGAGGCCGGCCCGCTGCAGGGCTTGTAGGACCTCTTGGAGGTGACGGAGGTGGTCGGTCCAGTGGCGGCTGTATACAGCGATATCGTCCAGGTAGGCAGCGCTGAATTCTTCAAGCCCTGCCAGGACCTGGTTCACAAGGCGTTGGAACGTGGCGGGGGCATTCTTCATGCCAAAGGGCATGACCTTAAATTGATAGTGGCCATCGGGGGTAGAGAAGGCTGACCGTTCCTGAGCCCTGGGTGTGAGGCCGATCTGCCAGTAGCCCGCCGTTAGGTCGAAGATACTAAGGTAGCGGGCGGCCCCCAGCCGGTCGATCAGCTCGTCTGCTCGGGGGATGGGATGAGCGTCGGTCCGGGTGACAGCGTTCAAGCCCCGGTAGTCGAGGCAGAATCTCAGTTCAGGGGCGGAGCCGGGGGCAGCGGCCTTGGGAACTAATACGACCGGACTGGCCCAGGGACTGTCCGAGGGCTCGATGACCCCGATCGTGAGCATCTTGGCCACTTCCTCCTGTATGCAGGCCCGTACCCGATCTGGTACGCGGTAGGCCCGGTGCCGGACAGGGGGACTGTCCCCGGTGTCTACGTCGTGCAAACACCAGGGGGTGACCCCGGGGGTGAGGGAGAACAGGGCAGCGAACTGCAGCAGGAGGTTCCGGCAGTCCTGGCGTTGCTCCGAAGTGAGGGCGTCAGAGAGCCGGACCCCGTCCACGGAGCCGTCCTTCTCCTGAGTCTTCAGGAGATCCGGGAGGGGCTCGGAGTCTTCTTCTGTGCCACTGTCTGTAGCCATCAAGAGGCTTAGTTCGGAGCGCACAAAGTGCGGTTTGAGCCGGTTGGTGTGGAGGACCCGAAGGGGGTTCCGGGAGGACCCCATGTCGATGAGGTAAGTGACGGGGCTTTTGCGCTCGACCACTTTGAAGGGCCCCGTCCACTTATCTTGCAGGGCACATGGTTCGGTGGGGGACATCACCCATACTTGCTGCCCAGGCTCGAATTCAACGGAGGAGGCATTGTGATCATACCACCTCTTCATGTCCTCCTGGCTGGCCTCGAGGTTCGCCTTGGCCATCTCCCTGAAGCGCCGGGTCTGGTTTCGTAAGGCCAGGATGTATTTGAAGACGTCTGGAGGGGTCGTTAGGGGGGCCATCTCCCAACCTTCCTTGACTAGGCTGAGGGGCCCTCGCACAGGGTGTCCGTATAGGAGTTCAAAGGGGCTAAAACCGAGGGACTTCTGGGGAACTTCCCGGTAGGCGAAGAGGAGGCACGGGAGCAGTACATCCCACTGGCGACGGAGAGGTTCTTCCAATCCCCCAATCATCCCTTTGAGATTGCGGTTAAAACGCTCCACTAGTCCGTTCCCTTGGGGGTGATAGGGGGTCGTGAATCTGTAGGTGACCCCGCATTGTTGCCAGAGGGACTTCATGTATTTTGATATGAAATTCGTGCCTCGGTCGCTGACGACTTCTCGGGGGAAGCCTACCCAGGAGAAGATCCCCATCAGGGCCCGGCCAACCACTGGAGCGGTCACTGTCCGTAGGGGCACCGCCTCGGGGTAGTGGGTGGCATGGTCCACTAGTACCAAGATGAACCTGTGTCCTTGTGCCGTGCGGGGGTCCAGAGGTCCCACAATGTCTATCCCCACCCTCTCGAACGGGGTGGTGACCACCGGGAAGGGTTGTAGAGGGGCCTTCAGCTTCCGGCCACTCTTCCCGCTGGCTTGGCATGTGGGGCACGATCGGCAGTGGTTCAGGACGTCATTCCTCATTTTCGGCCAAAAAAAGTGGGTCACCAGGCGACTGTACGTTTTGTCCTGGCCCAGGTGTCCAGCCAGGGGGACATCGTGGGCTAGGTTGAGCAGAAAGTCTCGGAAGCGGAGCGGTACCACCAGAACTCGACCGGCCCCCAGCTCGGCGATTCTTTGCTCGCTGTAGAGCAGGTCGTTATCCCAGTAGACCCAGTGGGTTCCGGTGGTGTCCCCGGCGGTTTGGGTGCTGGCTTGCTGGCGGAGTCCCTCGAGGGAGGGACAGGTCTTTTGTTCCTGGCGGAACTGTTCTTGGGTGGGCCCCCCTTCTTGCCGCCACTGAGCCAGATCCGGAAGGTCCTGGTGTTGCGCGTCTTCTTCGGTAGTCGGGTCCGGGAGGTCGGACTCGCCGTTGTCCTCTACGGGGGCAACCGGGGGCGGAGGTGCTGGCCATTCGGTGTCTTCTGATCGGGGGGCGGCACGGGCGGCCATGGATCGGGTGGTTATGCAGGCCCAGTCCGGGAGGCCCAGCATCCCCAAGTGCTCTCTTCTCTCGACGGTGGCCCACGGGGAACTCTCGAGGTCATTCCCCAGGAGGCAGTCCACGGGGGCATCGTCCCGGACCGTCACCTTCAGTAGGCCGGAGACCCCTCCCCATTCAAACGGGACGCAGGCCATCTTACACATGCTCTCAGAGTTATCTGCCGAGCGGACGGGGCAGAGAATGTTCGGCAGGATCTGCTCGGGCTTCACCAGGTGACAGCGGACGGCCGTCACGCTGGCGCCGGTGTCACGCAAGGCCTCGGCTCTCTGTCCATTAATGGTCACCCACTGACCGTATTTTCTGGTGTTGGCGGGTAGGGGAGCCCGCGGAACCATGTCCCTTCCCCCTAAGCATGCCAGGACCATGGCGGCCGGTTCCCACCCTTGCTGGTCCGGCTCATACTCCTCGGGTCCCTCCGATTATTGCTCTTCCCCCAGGGCAGCGGCAGCTACCTGGCGGGGCTTGGGTGGTTGTATTCTTCTAATTTCTCCATTCGGAACTTCTCGGTGGAGCTGCTATCTTTGGTCGACATCGTGCTTTGTCGTGGGGTGAGCTACTCTCTGTACGATTACGCGTTGATTCGGATCGCGCCGCTGGCCACCAATGTTAGAAAAGGTAGATGGACCGGGAGGGTCGGCCGGGGTCAGGAGGAGAGGTCTCCGGGGAGAGCCGTCTCCAGCGATCGTACAGACAAGTAACTTCCCCCCCACAGACAGATATCACACACGGATAAGGTTCAGTGTTCTTTATAAGCACTTATTTAAGGTACGGTTAAAGGGTACAAGGAGGTCTGGACTCAGGGGTCCCCTCGATTAGAGTCTCGCAAGGTAGGGAAGGGGGTAGCGGGACAGTCTATTTACCAATCAGGTAGTTCGGATGAGATGATGATGAGCTCACAATCCTCGAGCTTGGTGGTTGGGTGGTATGGGCCGCGGCAGCGCCAGCAGGTCCCGGTGTGGATGGTCGATACAACGGGCCGCGGCAGCGCCAGCAGGTCCCCGGAAGATATACGGTCCGCGGCAGCGCCAGCAGGTCCCGGTGAGGATGGTCGTTACAACGGGCCGCGGCAGCGCCAGCAGGTCCCAGGAAGAGGACTGTTGCAGAAGGCCGCGGCAGCGCCAGCAGGTCCCGGTGAGGATGGTCGTTACAACGGGCCGCGGCAGCGCCAGCAGGTCCCAGGAAGATGAAGGTTGCAGAAGGCCGCGGCAGCGCCAGCAGGCAGGACGATGGTTCACAAGAGCGGGCTACGGCAGCGCCAGTAGACCGTCAGGGTTGAGTTCACTCGGTGTCTCTCGACTCCAGGATACAACTGCCTTCCTGCTCCGGAGCTGCCTCAGTTATAGGGCTGGTGCCCTTTGATGTCCGGACCCTCGCACTTGGAGGTCGGAGGGTCCGGGATGAAGGTGTCCAGACACCCAGCAGGGGGTGGAGCCAGTGCCTGGGGGAGCTGGGGGCGATCGGCACCTGGCGGGGGAGAGCCCTTGACACTTCGTTCTCCCATTGACCTGCCAAGTGGTCCGCTCACCTCCTGGGTGGATGGTGGTGCCGGGATGTCGGGGCCGGCCAGGCCCGGGGTTAGGGTCGAGGGGAGGCCATGCGGCCGCGTGGTGCAGGGCCCAAGATGGCGGCTTGACCCGGCCGGGAAAGCCGGTGGGGCTGGACCCCGTGATGAGTAGGGGTCCGAGGGCAGAGGGTCCGTCGGGAGACGGAGTACAGGTGCTTGTTGCGGGGATATGCCAGGTGGGCCGGAGTTCGGGCCCTGTCGAGCGGGGAGGGAGCAAGCCGTCTGTGAGGCCTGTCCAACAGCGACATTCATTTTCATTTTAAACTTTTGGCGTAGGCGTACCGGCCGACGCTACTTCATGGACCACAATTCTTTGGGGTAACACGCTGGTAGGACTAGCAGAGTGCGGCCAATCGGATTTTTGTTTATATTCAGGCTCCCTTGAGCCGGTGGGGCTGACGAGCCCATGGCTACGCACCTGCGCGCCTTGAGTGGTACTTTACCTGAGAATATTTTTTGGCAGCCTACGCAGCAACCCTACACACATACCTACTCCCTGCTGACGAGAGGCAACTACCTCGAAACACGTGTCCAGGGATGGCTAACGCGACATTCATTTTCATTTTAAACTTTTGGCATAGGCGTACCCGCCGACGCTACTTCATGGACCACAATTCTTTGGGGTAACACGCTGGTAGGACTAGCAGAGTGCGGCCAATCGGATTTTTGTTTATATTCAGGCTCCCTTGAGCCGGTGGGGCTGACGAGCCCATGGCTAAACACCTGCGCGCCTTGAGTGGTACTTTACCTGAGAATATTTTTTGGCAGCCTACGCAGCAACCCTACACACATACCTACTCCCTGCTGACGAGAGGCAACTACCTTGAAACACGTGTCCAGGGATGGCTAACGCGACATTCATTTTCATTTTAAACTTTTGGCATAGGCGTACCCGCCGACGCTACTTCATGGACCAAAATTCTTTGGGGTAACACGCTGGTAGGACTAGCAGAGTGCGGCCAATCGGATTTTTGTTTATATTCAGGCTCCCTTGAGCCGGTGGGGCTGACGAGCCCATGGCTACGCACCTGCGCGCCTTGAGTGGTACTTTACCTGAGAATATTTTTTGGCAGCCTACGCAGCAACCCTACACACATACCTACTCCCTGCTTACCAGAGGCAACTACATCGAAACACGTGTCCAGGGATGGCTAACGCGACATTCATTTTCATTTTAAACTTTTGGCATAGGCGTACCCGCCGACGCTACTTCATGGACCACAATTCTTTGGGGTAACACGCTGGTAGGACTAGCAGAGTGCGGCCAATCGGATTTTTGTTTATATTCAGGCTCCCTTGAGCCGGTGGGGCTGACGAGCCCATGGCTACGTCCCTGCGGGCCTTGAGTGGTACTTTACCTGAGAATATTTTTTGGCAGCCTACGCAGCAACCCTACGCACATACCTACTCCCTGCTGACGAGAGGCAACTACCTCGAAACACGTGTCCAGGGATGGCTAACGCGACATTCATTTTCATTTTAAACTTTTGGCATAGGCGTACCCGCCGACGGTACTTCATGGACCACAATTCTTTGGGGTAACACGCTGGTAGGACTAGCAGAGTGCAGCCAATCGGATTTTTGTTTATATTCAGGCTCCCTTGAGCCGGTGGGGCTGACGAGCCCATGGCTACGCACCTGCGCGCCTTGAGTAGTACTTTCTCTGAGAATATTTTTTGGCAGCCTACGCAGCAACCCTACACACATACCTACTCCCTGCTGACAAGAGGCAACTACCTCGAAACACGTGTCCAGGGATGGCTAACGCGACATTCATTTTCATTTTAAACTTTTGGCATAGGCGTACCCGCCGACGCTACTTCATGGACCACAATTCTGTGGGGTAACACGCTGGTAGGACTAGCAGAGTGCGGCCAATCGGATTTTTGTTTATATTCAGGCTCCCTTGAGCCGGTGGGGCTGACGAGCCCATGGCTACGCACCTGCGCTCCTTGAGTGGTACTTTACCTGAGAATATTTTTTGGCAGCCTACGCAGCAACTCTACACACATACCTACTCCCTGCTGACGAGAGGCAACTACCTCGACACACGTGTCCAGGGATGGCTAACGCGACATTCATTTTCATTTTAAACTTTTGGCGTAGGCGTACCGGCCGACGCTACTTCATGGACCACAATTCTTTGGGGTAACACGCTGGTAGGACTAGCAGAGTGCGGCCAATCGGATTTTTGTTTATATTCAGGCTCCCTTGAGCCGGTGGGGCTGACGAGCCCATGGCTACGCACCTGCGCGCCTTGAGAGGTACTTTACCTGAGAATATTTTTTGGCAGCCTACGCAGCAACCCTACACACATACCTACTCCCTGCTGACGAGAGGCAACTACCTCGAAACACGTGTCCAGGGATGGCTAACGCGACATTCATTTTCATTTTAAACTTTTGGCATAGGCGTACCCGCCGACGCTACTTCATGGACCACAATTCTTTGGGGTAACACGCAGGTAGGACTAGCAGAGTGCGGCCAATCGGATTTTTGTTTATATTCAGGCTCCCTTGAGCCGGTGGGGCTGACGAGCCCATGGCTACGCACCTGCGCGCCTTGAGTGGTACTTTACCTGAGAATATTTTTTGGCAGCCTACGCAGCAACCCTACACACATACCTACTCCCTGCTGACGAGAGGCAACTACCTCGAAACACGTGTCCAGGGATGGCTAACGCGACATTCATTTTCATTTTAAACTTTTGGCATAGGCGTACCCGCCGACGCTACTTCATGGACCACAAATCTTTGGGGTAACACGCTGGTAGGACTAGCAGAGTGCGGCCAATCGGATTTTTGTTTATATTCAGGCTTCCTTGAGCCGGTGGGGCTGACGAGCCCATGGCTACGCACCTGCGCGCCTTGAGTGGTACTTTACCTGAGAATATTTTTGGCAGCCTACGCAGCAACCCTACACACATACCTACTCCCTGCTGACGAGAGGCAACTACCTCGAAACACGTGTCCAGGGATGGCTAACGCGACATTCATTTTCATTTTAAACTTTTGGCATAGGCGTACCCGCCGACGCTACTTCATGGACCACAATTCTTTGGGGTAACACGCTGGTAGGACTAGCAGAGTGCGGCCAATCGGATTTTTGTTTATATTCAGGCTCCCTTGAGCCGGTGGGGCTGACGAGCCCATGGCTACGCACCTGCGCGCCTTGAGTGGTACTTTACCTGAGAATATTTTTTGGCAGCCTACGCAGCAACCCTACACACATACCTACTCCCTGCTGACGAGAGGCAACTACCTCGAAACACGTGTCCAGGGATGGCTAACGCGACATTCATTTTCATTTTAAACTTTTGGCATAGGCGTACCCGCCGACGCTACTTCATGGACCACAATTCTTTGGGGTAACACGCTGGTAGGACTAGCAGAGTGCGGCCAATCGGATTTTTGTTTATATTTAGGCTCCCTTGAGCCGGTGGGGCTGACAAGCCCATGGCTACGCACCTGCGCGCCTTGAGTGGTACTTTACCTGAGAATATTTTTTGGCAGCCTACGCAGCAACCCTACACACATACCTACTCCCTGCTGACGAGAGGCAACTACCTCGAAACACGTGTCCAGGGATGGCTAACGCGACATTTATTTTCATTTTAAACTTTTGGCATAGGCGTACCCGCCGACGCTACGTCATGGACCACAATTCTTTGGGGTAACACGCTGGTAGGACTAGCAGAGTGCGGCCAATCGGATTTTTGTTTATATTCAGGCTCCCTTGAGCCGGTGGGGCTGACGAGCCCATGGCTACGCACCTGCACGCCTTGAGTGGTACTTTACCTGAGAATATTTTTTGGCAGCGTACGCAGCAACCCTACACACATACCTACTCCCTGCTGACGAGAGGCAACTACCTCGAAACACGTGTCCAGGGATGGCTAACGCGACATTCATTTTCATTTTAAACTTTTGGCATAGGTGTACCCGCCGACGCTACTTCATGGACCACAATTCTTAGGGGTAACACGCTGGTAGGACTAGCAGAGTGCGGCCAATCGGATTTTTGTTTATATTCAGGCTCCCTTGAGCCGGTGGGGCTGACGAGCCCATGGCTACGCACCTGCGCGCCTTGAGTGGTACTTTACCTGAGAATATTTTTTGGCAGCCTACGCAGCAACCCTACACACATACCTACTCCCTGCTGACGAGAGGCAACTACCTCGAAACACGTGTCCAGGGATGGCTAACGCGACATTCATTTTCATTTTAAACTTTAGACATAGGCGTACCCGCCGACGCTACTTCATGGACCACAATTCTTTGGGGTAACACGCTGGTAGGACTAGCAGAGTGCGGCCAATCGGATTTTTGTTTATATTCAGGCTCCCTTGAGCCGGTGGGGCTGACGAGCCCATGGCTACGCACCTGCGCGCCTTGAGTGGTACTTTACCTGAGAATATTTTTTGGCAGCCTACGCAGCAACCCTACACACATACCTACTCCCTGCTGACGAGAGGCAACTACATCGAAACACGTGTCCAGGGATGGCTAACGCGACATTCATTTTATTTTTAAACTTTTGGCATAGGCGTACCCGCCGACGCTACTTCATGGACCACAATTCTTTGGGGTAACACGCTGGTAGGACTAGCAGAGTGCGGCCAATCGGATTTTTGTTTATATTCAGGCTCCCTTGAGCCGGTGGGGCTGACGAGCCCATGGCTACGCACCTGCGCGCCTTGAGTGGTACTTTACCTGAGAATATTTTTTGGCAGCCTACGCAGCAACCCTACACACATACCTACTCCCTGCTGACGAGAGGCAACTACCTCGAAACACGTGTCCAGGGATGGCTAACGCGACATTCATTTTCATTTTAAACTTTTGGCATAGGCGTACCCGCCGACGCTACTTCATGGACCACAATTCTTTGGGGTAACACGCTGGTAGGACTAGCAGAGTGCGGCCAATCGGATTTTTGTTTATATTCAGGCTCCCTTGAGCCGGTGGGGCTGACGAGCCCATGGCTACGCACCTGCGCGCCTTGAGTGGTACTTTACCTTAGAATATTTTTTGGCAGCCTACGCAGCAACCCTACACACATACCTACTGTTAGAAAGGGTAGACGGACCGGGAGGGTCGGCCGGGGTCAGGAGGAGAGGTCTCCGGGGAGAGCCGTCTCCAGCGATCGTACAGACAAGTAACTTCCCCCCCCACAGACAGATACCACACACGGATAAGGTTCAGTGTTCTTTATAAGCACTTCTTAAGGTACGGTTGAATGGTACAAGGAGGTCTGGACTCAGGGGTCCCCTCGATTCAAGTCTCTCAAAGCAGGGTAAGGGGTAGCGGGACAGTCTGTCTACCAGTCAGGTAGGTCGGATGAGATGATAACTAGCTCACAATCCTCGAGCTTGGTGGTTTAGTTGGTACGGGCCGCGGCAGCGCCAGCAGGTCCCGGTTGAGATGGTCGGTACACGGTCCGCGGCAGCACCAGCAGGTCCCGGAAAGATGGTCGATGTACGGTCCGCGGCAGCGCCAGCAGGTCCCGGTGAGGATGGTCGATGCAACGGGCCGCGGCAGCGCCAGCAGGTCCCGACGAAGATGGTCGTTACAACGGGCCGCGGCAGCGCCAGCAGGTCCCGACTAGGATGGATGTTGCAGAAGGCCGCGGCAGCGCCAGCAGGCAGGACGATGGTTCACAAGAGCGGGCTACGGCAGCGCCAGTAGTCCGTCAAGGCTGAGTTCTCTCGGTGTCTCTCGACTCCAGGATACAACTGCCTTCCTGCTCCGGAGCTGCCCCAGTTATAGGGCAGGCGCCCTTTGATGTCCGGACCCTCGCACTTGGAGGTCGGAGGGCCCGGGATGAAGGTGTCCAGACACCCAGCAGGGGGTGGAGCCAGCGCCTGGGGGAGCTGGAGGCGATCGGCACCTGGCGGGGGAAGAGCTCTTGACACTTCGTTCTCCCATTGCCCTGCCAAGTGGTCCGCTCACCTCCTGGGTGGAGGGTGGTGCCGGGATGTCGGGGCCGGCCAGGCCCGGGGTTAGGGTCGGGCCGAGGCCACGCGGCCTCGTGGTGCAGGGCCCAAGATGGCGGCTTGAACCGGCCGGGGGAGCCGGTGGGGCTGGGCCCCGTGATGAGTAGAGGTCCGAGGGCAGAAGATCCGTCGGGAGACGGGGCACAGGTGCTTTTCGTGGGTTATGCCTGGTGGGCCGGAGCTCGGGCCCTGTCGTGCGGGGAGGGAGCAAGCCCTTCGTGTGGCCTGTCCAACATGCGTCCCCCCCAGCTGAAGGCGGGGAGAGTCACCCATCTCCTTGGGGACTCTCTTCGTCGAGGCGGAAAAAGCGGGACAGGCCATCCGCGTTGGCGTGGTCTTGGCCTGGTCGGTGCTCCACAGTGAAGTCCATTCCCTGCAGGGAAATGGACCAGCGCAAGAGTTTTGGGTTCTCCCCCCGCATCTGCATCAGCCACTGCAGGGGTCGATGGTCGGTTTGTACCCGGAAGTGGGTACCGAAGAGATAGGGCCGGAGCTTTTTGAGGGCCCACACCACTGCGAAGGCCTCCCTCTCGATGGTGCTCCAGCGCTGTTCTCGGGCCAGGAGACGTCGACTGATGAAGGCCACCGGCTGGTCATGACCCTCGGGGTTTAGCTGAGAAAGGACGGCTCCGATGCCGTGGTCGGAGGCGTCGGTCTGTACCACGAATTCCCGACTGTAATCGGGGGCCTGGAGCACAGGGGCGGTGCACAGGGCGGCCTTCAGCTTCTCGAAGGCCGCTTGACAATCGGGGGTCCAGTTAATCCGCCTCGGCTGGTTCTTGGGCGTGAGACCCGTGAGGGGCCCCACGATGCTGCTGTAGTCTTTCACGAACCGCCGGTAGTAGCCGGTGAGCCCCAAGAAGGCTCGGACCTCGGTCTGGGTGGCGGGGGGCTGCCAGGACTGGATGGCAGCAATCTTAAGTTGTAGCGGGGCCACCAGCCCGCTTCCCACTTGGTGCCCAAGGTAGGTCACAGACCCTTGGCCAATTTGGCACTTGCCGGCCTTAATTGTGAGGCCGGCCCGCTGGAGGGCCTGTAGGACCTCTTGGAGGTGACGGAGGTGGTCGGGCCAGTGGCGGCTGTATACAGCGATATCGTCCAGGTAGGCAGCGCTGAACTCTTCGAGCCCCGCCAAGACCTGGTTCACGAGGCGTTGAAACGTGGCGGGGGCATTCTTCATGCCGAAGGGCATGACCTTGAATTGGTAGTGGCCATCGGGGGTAGAGAAGGCTGACCGTTCCTGAGCCCTGGGTGTGAGGCCGATCTGCCAGTAGCCCGCTGTTAGGTCGAAGATACTAAGGTAGCGGGCGGCCCCCAGCCGGTCGATCAGCTCGTCTGCTCGGGGAATCGGATGAGCGTCGGTCCGGGTGACAGCGTTCAAGCCCCGGTAGTCGACGCAGAATCTCAGTTCAGGTGCGGTGCCGGGGGCAGCGGCTTTGGGAACCAATACAACCGGACTGGCCCAGGGACTGTCCGAGGGCTCGATGACCCCGATTGTGAGCATCTTGGCCACTTCCTCCTGTATGCAGGCCCGTACCCGATCTGGTACGCGGTAGGCCCGGTGTCGGACAGGGGGACTGTCCCCGGTGTCCACGTCGTGCAAACACCAAGGGGTGACCCCGGGGGTGAGGGAGAACAGGGTAGCGAACTGCAGCAGGAGGTTCCGGCAGCCCTGGCGTTGCTCCGAAGTGAGGGCGTCAGAGAGCCGGACCCCGTCCACGGAGCCGTCATTCTCCTGAGTCTTCAGAAGATCCGGGAGGGGTTCGGAGTCTTCCTCTGCCCCACTGTCCGTAGCCATCAGGAGGCTGAGTTCTGAGCGCACAAAGTGTGGTTTGAGTCGGTTGGTGTGGAGGACCCGGAGGGGGTTCCGGGAGGTCCCCAGGTCGATGAGATAAGTGACGGGGCTTTTGCGCTCGATCACTTTGAAGGGCCCCGTCCACTTATCTTGCAAGGCACATGGTTCGGTGGGGGACATCACCCATACTTGTTGTCCGGGCTCGAACTCAACGGAGGAGGCATTGTGATCATACCACCTCTTCATGTCCTCCTGGCTGGCCTCGAGGTTCGCCTTGGCCATCTCTCTGAAGCGCCGGGTCTGGTTGCGTAGGGCCAGGATGTATTTGAAGACGTCTGGAGGGGTCTTTAGGGGGGCCATCTCCCAACCTTCTTTTACGAGGCTGAGGGGCCCTCGCACAGGCTGCCCGTACAGGAGTTCGAAAGGGCTAAAACCGAGGGACTTCTGGGGAACTTCTCGGTAGGCGAAGAGGAGGCACGGGAGTAGTACATCCCACTGGCGACGGAGGGGCTCTTCCAATCCCCCAATCATCCCTTTGAGAGTGCGGTTAAAACGCTCCACTAGTCCGTTCCCTTGGGGGTGATAGGGGGTCGTGAATCTGTAGGTGACCCCGCATTGTTGCCAGAGGGACTTCATGTATTTGGATATAAAGTTCGTGCCTCGGTCGCTGACGACTTCTCGGGGGAAGCCTACCCGGGAGAAGATCCCCATTAGGGCCCGGCCAACCACCGGAGCTGTCACGGTCCGTAGGGGCACCGCCTCGGGGTAGCGGGTGGCATGGTCCACCAGTACTAAGATGAACCTGTGTCCTTGTGCCGTGCGGGGGTCCAGAGGCCCCACAATGTCTATCCCCACCCTCTCGAACGGGGTGGTGACCACAGGGAAGGGTTGCAGAGGGGCTTTCAGCTTCCGGCCACTCTTCCCGCTGGCTTGGCATGTGGGGCAAGATCGGCAGTGGTTCAGGACGTAGTTCCTCATTTTCGGCCAGAAAAAGTGGGTCACTAGGCGGCTGTACGTTTTGTCCTGGCCCAGGTGTCCAGCCAGGGGGACATCGTGGGCCAGGTTGAGCAGAAAGTCTCTGAAGCGGAGAGGTACCACCAGTACTCGACCGGCCCCCAGCTCGGCAATTCTTTGCTCGCTGTATAGCAGGTCGTTATCCCAGTAGACCCAGTGAGTTCCGGTGGAGCCCCCTGCGTTCTGGGCGCTGGCTTGTTGGCGGAGTTCCTCGAGGGAGGGACAGGTCTTTTGTTCCTGGCGGAACTGTTCTTGGGTGGGCCCCCCTTCTTGACGCCACTGAGCCAGGTCAGGGAGGTCCTGGGGTTGCGCGTCCCCTTCGGTCGTCGGGTCTGGGAGGCTGGCCTCGTCGTTGTCTTCTACTGGGGCGACCGGGGGCGGAGGTGCTGGCCATTCTGGTTCTTCTGATCGAGGGACGGCACGGGCGGCCATGGACCGGGTGGTTATGCAAGCCCAGTCCGGGAGGCCCAGCATCCCCAGGTGCTCTCTTCTCTCAACGGTGGCCCACGGGGAACTCTCGAGGTCATTCCCCAGGAGGCAGTCCACGGGGGCATCGTCCCGGACCGTCACCTTCAACAGGCCGGAGACCCCTCCCCATTCGAATGGGACGCAGGCCATTTGACACATACTTTCAGAGTTGTCGGCCGAGCGGACGGGGCAGAGAATGTTCGGCAGGATCTGCTCGGGATGCACCAGGTGACAGCGGACGGCCGTCACACTGGCGCCTGTGTCGCGCAAGGCCTCGGCTCGCTGTCCATTAATGGTCACCCACTGACCGTATTTCCTGGTGTTAGCGGGTAGGGGAGCCCACGGGACCATGTCTCTTCCCCCTAAGCACGCCAGGACCATGGCGGCCGGTTCCCACTCTTGCTGGGCCGGCTCATACTCTTCTGGTTCTTCCGATGAACGCTCTTCCCCCAGGGCGGCGGCAGCTACCTGGCGGGGCTTGGGTGTTTGGTTCTGCGGGCAGCTCGGGTCATTGGCGTAGTGGCCGACTCGCTGGCATCGGTGGCACGTGACGTTGGCTCGGACCCCAGGACGCCACGGGGGGTTGCCCCGGCCGGCCGGAGGCGGGGTGCTGGTCACGGGTGTTGCTGGCAAGGCGTCTCTCCCTCGCCCCTGGCCCCCTCCTCCTCCCCGAGGACGGTGCTGGCCTTGGTTGCTTCTGTTCTGTTCGTGTGGCCCCCTCCGGCCCACTCGGGTGCTTTCCCATCGGTCAGCTTCGGCGGCGAGCTGCCGGGGGTCAGTCAGCTTACTGTCGAGGAGGTGCTGCCTGAGCTCGACGAAACAGTTGTTCGACAGGTGCTCCCATACCATAAGGTTAAAGAGTTGTTCGTAGGTGGTGACATGGCTCCCCTTTATCCAACCCTCGAAGGCACGGCAGAAATAGTTCACGTATTCTACCCAAGTTGTACCTGGGATCCGGGTGCAATCTCTGAACCTCTGGCGGTACATCTCGGGTGTGAGGCCATAGCGGGTGAGGAGGGCAGCCTTCATGTGGTCGTAGGACGACATTTGGTGATCTGGGAGCTGCAGCAGGGCATCGCGACCCTCGTTGATAAACCTCCCCCAGAGTCCGGCTCCCCAATCACTCCGGTCGATCCGGTGGGAGGTCATGGCGATCTCGTAGGCTTTAAACCACTGTTGTATGTCGTCTTCTCGGACATACTCGCGGACAACATCCTTGGGGATGTGGACTTTTTTCTCGATTGGCCCCGGGGTGTGTGGTCGCTCAGGCACCCCCAGTTCTTTATTCTGTTTCCGAAGTTCTATCTCCGCGAGTTGGCGCTCGTGCTCGAGCGTTATTTTTTTCTCCTCCAGCTCTCTCTGTCTCTGCTTCTCTTCTCGTTCATCTCGGAGCCGCATATGCTCGAGGTTGAGTTTCTGTTCAGCTAACTTGAGTTCCCCATCCATCTTGAGTCGTGCCATTTCCAACTCGTGCAATCTGGTTCTTTCTCTTTCTCGGATCTCCTCCTGCGAGAGGCCCGTTCCCCGCTCCTCGGGAGCCGTGGCGTTCCCCTCTGGTGTGATGCTGCTTTGGTCGGAGGGTCCGGCGACCCCAGTTTCTGTCCACGACTCTAGGGCGTGCTTTAGATCATCCTTGGTACTCAGGCCGGTGGTAGCAATGCCAAGTTCTATGCAGAATTGTCTCAGTTCGCGGTGGTTGTATTCTTCTAATTTATCCATTTGGAATTTCTCGGTGGAGCTGCTATCTTTGGCTGACATCGTGTTTTTGTCGTGGGGTGAGCTACTCTCTGTACGATTACGCGTTGATTCGGATCGCGCCGCTGGCCACCAATGTTAGAAAGGGTAGACGGACCGGGAGGGTCGGCCGGGGTCAGGAGGAGAGGTCTCCGGGGAGAGCCGTCTCCAGCGATCGTACAGACAAGTAACTTCCCCCCCCACAGACAGATACCACACACGGATAAGGTTCAGTGTTCTTTATAAGCACTTCTTAAGGTACGGTTGAATGGTACAAGGAGGTCTGGACTCAGGGGTCCCCTCGATTCAAGTCTCTCAAAGCAGGGTAAGGGGTAGCGGGACAGTCTGTCTACCAGTCAGGTAGGTCGGATGAGATGATGACTAGCTCACAATCCTCGAGCTTGGTGGTTTAGTTGGTACGGGCCGCGGCAGCGCCAGCAGGTCCCGGTTGAGATGGTCGGTACACGGTCCGCGGCAGCGCCAGCAGGTCCCGGAAAGATGGTCGATGTACGGTCCGCGGCAGCGCCAGCAGGTCCCGGTGAGGATGGTCGATGCAACGGGCCGCGGCAGCGCCAGCAGGTCCCGACGAAGATGGTCGTTACAACGGGCCGCGGCAGCGCCAGCAGGTCCCGACTAGGATGGATGTTGCAGAAGGCCGCGGCAGCGCCAGCAGGCAGGACGATGGTTCACAAGAGCGGGCTACGGCAGCGCCAGTAGTCCGTCAAGGCTGAGTTCTCTCGGTGTCTCTCGACTCCAGGATACAACTGCCTTCCTGCTCCGGAGCTGCCCCAGTTATAGGGCAGGCGCCCTTTGATGTCCGGACCCTCGCACTTGGAGGTCGGAGGGCCCGGGATGAAGGTGTCCAGACACCCAGCAGGGGGTGGAGCCAGCGCCTGGGGGAGCTGGAGGCGATCGGCACCTGGCGGGGGAAGAGCTCTTGACACTTCGTTCTCCCATTGCCCTGCCAAGTGGTCCGCTCACCTCCTGGGTGGAGGGTGGTGCCGGGATGTCGGGGCCGGCCAGGCCCGGGGTTAGGGTCGGGCCGAGGCCACGCGGCCTCGTGGTGCAGGGCCCAAGATGGCGGCTTGAACCGGCCGGGGGAGCCGGTGGGGCTGGGCCCCGTGATGAGTAGAGGTCCGAGGGCAGAAGATCCGTCGGGAGACGGGGCACAGGTGCTTTTCGTGGGTTATGCCTGGTGGGCCGGAGCTCGGGCCCTGTCGTGCTGGGAGGGAGCAAGCCCTTCGTGTGGCCTGTCCAACACCTACTCCCTGCTGACGAGAGGCAACTACCTCGAAATACGTGTCCAGGGATGGCTAACGCGACATTCATTTTCATTTTAAACTTTTGGCATAGGCGTACCCGCCGACTCTACTTCATGGACCACAATTCTTTGGGGTAACACGCTGGTAGGACTAGCAGAGTGCGGCCAATCGGATTTTTGTTTATATTCAGGCTCCCTTGAGCCGGTGGGGCTGACGAGCCCATGGCTACGCACCTGCGCGCCTTGAGTGGTACTTTACCTGAGAATATTTATTTTGGCAGCCTACGCAGCAACCCTACACACATACCTACTCCCTGCTGACGAGAGGCAACTACCTCAAAACACGTGTCCAGGGATGGCTAACGCGACATTCATTTTCATTTTAAACATTTGGCATAGGCGTACCCGCCGACGCTACTTCATGGAACACAATTCTTTGGGGTAACACACTGGTAGGACTAGCAGAGTGCGGCCAATCGGATTTTTGTTTATATTCAGGCTCCCTTGAGCCGGTGGGGCTGACGAGCCCATGGCTACGCACCTGCGCGCCTTGAGTGGTACTTTACTTGAGAATATTTTTTGGCAGCCTACGCAGCAACCCTACACACATACCTACTCCCTGCTGACGAGAGGCAACTACCTCGAAACACGTGTCCAGGGATGGCTAACGCGACATTCATTTTCATTTTAAACTTTTGGCATAGGCGTACCCGCCGACGCTACGTCATGGACCACAATTCTTTGGGGTAACACGCTGGTAGGACTAGCAGAGTGCGGCCAATCGGATTTTTGTTTATATTCAGGTTCCCTTGAGCCGGTGGGGCTGACGAGCCCATGGCTACGCACCTGCGCGCCTTGAGTGGTACTTTACCTGAGAATATTTATTTTGGCAGTCTACGCAGCAACCCTACACACATACCTACTCCCTGCTGACGAGAGGCAACTACCTCGAAACACGTGTCCAGGGATGGCTAACGCGACATACATTTTCATTTTAAACTTTTGGCATAGGCGTACCCGCCGACGCTACTTCATGGAACACAATTCTTTGGGGTAACACGCTGGTAGGACTAGCAGAGTGCGGCCAATCGGATTTTTGTTTATATTCAGGCTCCCTTGAGCCGGTGGGGCTGACGAGCCCATGGCTACGCACCTGCGCACCTTGAGTGGTACTTTACTTGAGAATATTTTTTGGCAGCCTATGCAGCAACCCTACACACATACCTACTCCCTGCTGACGAGAGGCAACTACCTCGAAACACGTGTCCAGGGATGGCTAACGCGACATTCATTTTCATTTTAAACTTTTGGCATAGGCGTACCCGCCGACGCTACTTCATGGACCACAATTCTTTGGGGTAACACGCTGGTAGGACTAGCAGAGTGCGGCCAATCGGATTTTTGTTTATATTCAGGCTTCCTTTGAGCCGGTGGGGCTGACGAGCCCATGGCTACGCACCTGCGCGCCTTGAGTGGTACTTTACCTGAGAATATTTTTTGGCAGTCTACGCAGCAACCCTACACATATACCTACTCCCTGCTGACGAGAGGCAACTACCTCGAAACACGTGTCCAGGGATGGCTAACGCGACATTCATTTTCATTTTAAACTTTTGGCATAGGCGTACCCGCCGACGCTACTTCATGGAACACAATTCTTTGGGGTAACACGCTGGTAGGACTAGCAGAGTGCGGCCAATCGGATTTTTGTTTATATTCAGGCTCCCTTGAGCCGGTGGGGCTGACGAGCCCATGGCTACGCACCTGCGCGCCTTGAGTGGTACTTTACCTGAGAATATTTTTTGGCAGCCTACGCAGCAACCCTACACACATACCTACTCCCTGCTGACGAGAGGCAACTACCTCGAAACACGTGTCCAGGGATGGCTAACGCGACATTCATTTTCATTTTAAACTTTTGGCATAGGCGTACCCGCCGACGCTACTTCATGGACCACAATTCTTTGGGGTAACACGCTGGTAGGACTAGCAGAGTGCGGCCAATCGGATTTTTGTTTATATTCAGGCTCCCTTGAGCCGGAGGGGCTGACGAGCCCATGGCTACGCACCTGCGCGCCTTGAGTGGTACTTTACCTGAGAATATTTTTTGTCAGCCTACGAAACAATACTACACACATACCTACTCCCTGCTGACGAGAGGCAACTACCTCGAAACACGTGTCCAGGGATGGCTAACGCGACATTCATTTTCATTTTAAACTTTTGGCATAGGCGTACCCGCCGACGCTACTTCATGGACCACAATTCTTTGGGGTAACACGCTGGTAGGACTAGCAGAGTGCGGCCAATCGGATTTTTGTTTATATTCAGGCTCCCTTGAGCCGGTGGGGCTGACGAGCCCATGGCTACGCACCTGCGCGCCTTGAGTGGTACTTTACCTGAGAATATTTTTTGGCAGCCTACGCAGCAACCCTACACACATACCTACTCCCCGCTGACGAGAGGCAACTACCTCGTAACACGTGTCCAGGGATGGCTAACGCGACATTCATTTTCATTTTAAACTTTTGGCGTAGGCGTACCGGCCGACTCTACTTCATGGACCACAATTCTTTGGGGTAACACGCTGGTAGGACTAGCAGAGTGCGGCCAATCGGATTTTTGTATATATTCAGGCTCCCTTGAGCCGGTGGGGCTGACGAGCCCATGGCTATGCACCTGCGCGCCTTGAGTGGTACTTTACCTGAGAATATTTTTTGGCAGCCTACGCAGCAACCCTACACACATACCTACTCCCTGCTGACGAGAGGCAACTACATCGAAACACGTGTCCAGGGATGGCTAACGCGACATTCATTTTCATTTTAAACTTTTGGCATAGGCGTACCCGCCGACGCTACTTCATGGACCACAATTCTTTGGGGTAACACGCTGGTAGGACTAGCAGAGTGCGGCCAATCGGATTTTTGTTTATATTCAGGCTCCCTTGAGCCGGTGGGGCTGACGAGCCCATGGCTACGCACCTGTGCGCCTTGAGTGGTACTTTACCTGAGAATATTTTTTGGCAGCCTACGCAGCAACCCTACACACATACCTACTCCCTGCTGACGAGAGGCAACTACCTCGAAACACGTGTCCAGGGATGGCTAACGCGACATTCATTTTCATTTTAAACTGTTGGCATAGGCGTACCGGCCGACGCTACTTCATGGACCACAATTCTTTGGGGTAACACGCTGGTAGGACTAGCAGAGTGCGGCCAATCGGATTTTTGTTTATATTCAGGCTCCCTTGAGCCGGTGGGGCGACGAGCCCATGGCTAAGCACCTGCGCGCCTTGAGTGGTACTTTACCTGAGAATATTTTTTGGCAGCCTACGCAGCAACCCTACACACATACCTACTCCCTGCTGACGAGAGGCAACTACCTCGAAACACGTGTCCAGGGATGGCTAACGCGACATTCATTTTCATTTTAAACTTTTGGCATAGGCGTACCCGCCGACGCTACTTCATGGACCACAATTCTTTGGGGTAACACGCTGGTAGGACTAGCAGAGTGCGGCCAATCGGATTTTTGTTCATATTCAGGCTCCCTTGTGCCGGTGGGGCTCACGAGCCCATGGCTACGCACCTGCGCGCCTTGAGTGGTACTTTACCTGAGAATATTTTTTGGCAGCCTACGCAGCAACCCTACACACATACCTACTCCCTGCTGATGAGAGGCAACTACCTTGAATCACGTGTCCAGGGATGGATAACGCGACATTCATTTTTATTTTAAACTTTTGGCATAGGCGAACCCGCCGATGCTACTTCATGGACCACAATTCTTTGGGGTAACACGCTGGTAGGACTAGCAGAGTGCGGCCAATCGGATTTTTGTTTATATTCAGGCTCCCTTGAGCCGGTGGGGCTGACGAGCCCATGGCTACGCACCTGCGCGCCTTGAGTGGTACTTTACCTGAGAATATTTTTTGGCAGCCTACGCAGCAACCCTACACACATACCTACTCCCTGCTTACGAGAGGCAACTACCTCGATACACGTGTCCAGGGATGGCTAACGCAACATTCATTTTCATTTTAAACTTTTGGCATAGGCGTACCCGCCGACGCTACTTCATGGAACACAATTCTTTGGGGTAACACGCTGGTAGGACTAGCAGAGTGCGGCCAATCGAATTTTGTTTATATTCAGGCTCCCTTGAGCCGGTGGGGCTGACGAGCCCATGGCTACTGTTAGAAAAGGTAGATGGACCGGGAGGGTCGGCCGGGGTCAGGAGGAGAGGTCTCCGGGGAGAGCCGTCTCCAGCGATCGTACAGACAAGTAACTTCCCCCCCACAGACAGATATCACACACGGATAAGGTTCAGTGTTCTTTATAAGCACTTATTTAAGGTACGGTTAAATGGTACAAGGAGGTCTGGACTCAGGGGTCCCCTCGATTAGAGTCTCGCAAGGTAGGGAAGGGGGTAGCGGGACAGTCTATTTACCAATCAGGTAGTTCGGATGAGATGATGATGAGCTCACAATCCTCGAGCTTGGTGGTTAGGTGGTATGGGCCGCGGCAGCGCCAGCAGGTCCCGGTGTGGATGGTCGATACAACGGGCCGCGGCAGCGCCAGCAGGTCCCCGGAAGATATACGGTCCGCGGCAGCGCCAGCAGGTCCCGGTGAGGATGGTCGTTACAACGGGCCGCGGCAGCGCCAGCAGGTCCCAGGAAGATGACTGTTGCAGAAGGCCGCGGCAGCGCCAGCAGGTCCCGGTGAGGATGGTCGTTACAACGGGCCGCGGCAGCGCCAGCAGGTCCCAGGAAGATGAAGGTTGCAGAAGGCCGCGGCAGCGCCAGCAGGCAGGACGATGGTTCACAAGAGCGGGCTACGGCAGCGCCAGTAGACCGTCAGGGTTGAGTTCACTCGGTGTCTCTCGACTCCAGGATACAACTGCCTTCCTGCTCCGGAGCTGCCTCAGTTATAGGGCTGGTGCCCTTTGATGTCCGGACCCTCGCACTTGGAGGTCGGAGGGTCCGGGATGAAGGTGTCCAGACACCCAGCAGGGGGTGGAGCCAGTGCCTGGGGGAGCTGGGGGCGATCGGCACCTGGCGGGGGAGAGCCCTTGACACTTCGTTCTCCCATTGACCTGCCAAGTGGTCCGCTCACCTCCTGGGTGGATGGTGGTGCCGGGATGTCGGGGCCGGCCAGGCCCGGGGTTAGGGTCGAGGGGAGGCCATGCGGCCGCGTGGTGCAGGGCCCAAGATGGCGGCTTGACCCGGCCGGGAAAGCCGGTGGGGCTGGACCCCGTGATGAGTAGGGGTCCGAGGGCAGAGGGTCCGTCGGGAGACGGAGTACAGGTGCTTGTTGCGGGGATACGCCAGGTGGGCCGGAGTTCGGGCCCCGTCGAGCGGGGAGGGAGCAAGCCGTCTGTGAGGCCTGTCCAACATGCGTCCCCCCCAGCTGAAGGCGGGGAGAGTCACCCATCTCCTTGGGGACTCTCTTCGTCGAGGCGGAAAAAGCGGGACAGGCCATCTGCGTTGGCGTGGTCTTGGCCTGGTCGGTGCTCCACGGTGAAGTCCATTCCCTGCAGGGAAATGGACCAGCGCAAGAGTTTTGGGTTCTCCCCCCGCATCTGCATCAGCCATTGCAGGGGTCGATGGTCGGTTTGTACCCGGAAGTGGGTACCGAAGAGATAGGGTCGGAGCTTTTTGAGGGCCCACACTACTGCAAATGCCTCCCTCTCGATGGTGCTCCAACGCTGTTCTCGGGCCAGGAGACGTCGGCTGATGAAGGCCACCGGCTGGTCATGACCTTCGGGGTTCAACTGAGAGAGGACGGCCCCGATGCCGTGGTCGGAGGCGTCGGTCTGCACCACAAATTCCCGACTGTAATCGGGGGCCTGGAGCACCGGGGCGGTGCACAGGGCGGCCTTCAGCTCCTCGAAGGCCGCTTGACAATCAGGAGTCCAGTTGACCCGCTTCGGCTGGTTCTTGGATGTGAGACCCGTGAGGGGCCCCACGATGCTGCCGTAGTCCTTCACGAACCGCCGGTAGTAGCCGGTGAGCCCCAAGAAGGCTCGGACCTCGGTCTGGGTGACGGGGGGCTGCCAGGACTGGATGGCAGCAATCTTAAGTTGTAGTGGGGCCACCAGCCCGCTCCCCACTTGGTGCCCAAGGTAGGTCACAGACCCTTGGCCAATCTGGCACTTGCCGGCCTTAAGGGTGAGGCCGGCCCGCTGGAGGGCTTGTAGGACCTCTTGGAGGTGACGGAGGTGGTCGGACCAGTGGCGGCTGTATACAGCGATATCGTCCAGGTAGGCAGCGCTGAATTCTTCAAGCCCTGCCAAGACCTGGTTCACAAGGCGTTGGAACGTGGCGGGGGCATTCTTCATGCCAAAGGGCATGACCTTAAATTGATAGTGGCCATCGGGGGTAGAGAAGGCTGACCGTTCCTGAGCCCTGGGTGTGAGGCCGATCTGCCAGTAGCCCGCCGTTAGGTCGAAGATACTAAGGTAGCGGGCGGCCCCCAGCCGGTCGATCAGCTCGTCTGCTCGGGGGATGGGATGAGCGTCGGTCCGGGTGACAGCGTTCAAGCCCCGGTAGTCGACGCAGAATCTCAGTTCAGGGGCGGAGCCGGGGGCAGCGGCCTTGGGAACTAATACGACCGGACTGGCCCAGGGACTGTCCGAGGGCTCGATGACCCCGATCGTGAGCATCTTGGCCACTTCCTCCTGTATGCAGGCCCGTACCCGATCTGGTACGCGGTAGGCCCGGTGCCGGACAGGGGGACTGTCCCCGGTGTCTACGTCGTGCAAACACCAGGGGGTGACCCCGGGGGTGAGGGAGAACAGGGCAGCGAACTGCAGCAGGAGGTTCCGGCAGTCCTGGCGTTGCTCCGAAGTGAGGGCGTCAGAGAGCCGGACCCCGTCCACGGAGCCGTCCTTCTCCTGAGTCTTCAGGAGATCCGGGAGGGGCTCGGAGTCTTCTTCTGTGCCACTGTCTGTAGCCATCAAGAGGCTTAGTTCGGAGCGCACAAAGTGCGGTTTGAGCCGGTTGGTGTGGAGGACCCGAAGGGGGTTCCGGGAGGACCCCATGTCGATGAGGTAAGTGACGGGGCTTTTGCGCTCGACCACTTTGAAGGGCCCCGTCCACTTATCTTGCAGGGCACATGGTTCGGTGGGGGACATCACCCATACTTGCTGCCCAGGCTCGAATTCAACGGAGGAGGCATTGTGATCATACCACCTCTTCATGTCCTCCTGGCTGGCCTCGAGGTTCGCCTTGGCCATCTCCCTGAAGCGCCGGGTCTGGTTTCGTAAGGCCAGGATGTATTTGAAGACGTCTGGAGGGGTCGTTAGGGGGGCCATCTCCCAACCTTCCTTGACTAGGCTGAGGGGCCCTCGCACAGGGTGTCCGTATAGGAGTTCAAAGGGGCTAAAACCGAGGGACTTCTTGTATTTTGATATGAAATTCGTGCCTCGGTCGCTGACGACTTCTCGGGGGAAGCCTACCCGGGAGAAGATCCCCATCAGGGCCCGGCCAACCACTGGAGCGGTCACTGTCCGTAGGGGCACCGCCTCGGGGTAGTGGGTGGCATGGTCCACTAGTACCAAGATGAACCTGTGTCCTTGTGCCGTGCGGGGGTCCAGAGGTCCCACAATGTCTATCCCCACCCTCTCGAACGGGGTGGTGACCACCGGGAAGGGTTGTAGAGGGGCCTTCAGCTTCCGGCCACTCTTCCCGCTGGCTTGGCATGTGGGGCACGATTGGCAGTGGTTCAGGACGTCATTCCTCATTTTCGGCCAAAAAAAGTGGGTCACCAGGCGACTGTACGTTTTGTCCTGGCCCAGGTGTCCAGCCAGGGGGACATCGTGGGCTAGGTTGGGCAGAAAGTCTCGGAAGCGGAGCGGTACCACCAGAACTCGACCGGCCCCCAGCTCGGCGATTCTTTGCTCGCTGTAGAGCAGGTCGTTATCCCAGTAGACCCAGTGGGTTCCGGTGGTGTCCCTGGCGGTTTGGGTGCTGGCTTGTTGGCGGAGTCCCTCGAGGGAGGGACAGGTCTTTTGTTCCTGGCGGAACTGTTCTTGGGTGGGCCCCCCTTCTTGCCGCCACTGAGCCAGATCCGGAAGGTCCTGGTGTTGCGCGTCTTCTTCGGTAGTCGGGTCCGGGAGGTCGGACTCGCCGTTGTCCTCTACGGGGGCAACCGGGGGCGGAGGTGCTGGCCATTCGGTTTCTTCTGATCGGGGGGCGGCACGGGCGGCCATGGATCGGGTGGTTATGCAGGCCCAGTCCGGGAGGCCCAGCATCCCCAAGTGCTCTCTTCTCTCGACGGTGGCCCACGGGGAACTCTCGAGGTCATTCCCCAGGAGGCAGTCCACGGGGGCATCGTCCCGGACCGTCACCTTCAGTAGGCCGGAGACCCCTCCCCATTCAAACGGGACGCAGGCCATCTTACACATGCTCTCAGAGTTATCTGCCGAGCGGACGGGGCAGAGAATGTTCGGCAGGATCTGCTCGGGCTTCACCAGGTGACAGCGGACGGCCGTCACGCTGGCGCCGGTGTCACGCAAGGCCTCGGCTCTCTGTCCATTAATGGTCACCCACTGACCGTATTTTCTGGTGTTGGCGGGTAGGGGAGCCCGCGGAACCATGTCCCTTCCCCCTAAGCATGCCAGGACCATGGCGGCCGGTTCCCACCCTTGCTGGTCCGGCTCATACTCCTCGGGTCCCTCCGATGATTGCTCTTCCCCCAGGGCAGCGGCAGCTACCTGGCGGGGCTTGGGTGGTTGGTTTAGCGGGCAGTTCGGATCGTTGGCGTAGTGGCCTAGTCGCTGGCACCGGTGGCACGTGACGTTGGCTCGGTACCCAGGCCGCAACGGGGGGTTGCCCCGGCCGGCCGGAGGTGGGGTGCTGGCCACGGGTGTTGCTGGTAAGGCGTCTCTCCCTCGCCCCTGGCCCCCTCCTCCTCCCCGAGGACGGTGCTGGCCTTGGTTGCTTCTGTTCTGGTCGTGTGGCCCTTTCCGGCCCACTCGGGTGCTTTCCCACCGGTCAGCTTCTGCGGCGAGCTGCCGGGGGTCAGTCAGCTTACTGTCGAGTAGGTGCTGCCTGAGCTCGACGAAACAGTTGTTTGACAGGTGCTCCCACACCATAAGGTTGAAGAGTTGTTCGTAGGTGGTGACCTGATTTCCCTTGATCCAACCCTCGAAGGCCCGGCTGAAATAGTTCACGTATTCCACCCAAGTTGTACCTGGGATCCGGGTGCAATCTCTGAACCTCTGGCGGTACATCTCGGGCGTGAGGCCGTAGCGGGTGAGGAGGGCAGCCTTCATGTGGTCGTAGGACGACATTTGGTGATCGGGGAGCTGCAGCAGGGCATCGCGACCCTCGTTGATGAATCTCCCCCAAAGTCCGGCTCCCCAATCACTCCGGTCGATCCGGTGGGAGGTCATTGCGATCTCATAGGCTTTAAACCACTGTTGTATGTCGTCTTCTCGGACATACTCGCGGACCACATCCTTGGGGATGTGAACTTTTTTCTCAATAGGCCCCGGGGTGTGTGGTCGCTCAGGCACCCCCAGTTCCTTATTCTGTTTGCGCAGTTCTATTTCCGCCAGTCGGCGCTCGTGCTCGAGCGTTATTTTTTTCTCTTCCAGCTCTCTTTGTCTCTGCTTTTCTTCTCGTTCCTCTCGAAGCCGCATATGCTCGAGGTTGATTTTCTGTTCAGCTAACTTAAGTTCCCCATCCATCTTGAGTCGTGCCATCTCTAATTCGTGTAATCTGACTCTGTCTCTTTCTCGTATCTCCTCCTGTGAGAGGCCCGTTCCCCGCTCCTCGGGAGCCGTGGCGTTCCCCTCTGGTGTGATGCTGTTTTGGTCTGGTGTGACGCTGCTTTGATCGGAGGGTCCTGCGACCCTAGTTTCTGTCCATGACTCAAGAGCGCGCTTTAGATCATCCTTGGTACTCAGGCCGGTGGTAGCAATGCCAAGTTCTATGCAAAATTGTCTCAGTTCGCGGTGGTTGTATTCTTCTAATTTCTCCATTTGGAACTTCTCGGTGGAGCTGCTATCTTTGGTCGACATCGTGCTTTGTCGTGGGGTGAGCTACTCTCTGTACGATTACGCGTTGATTCGGATCGCGCCGCTGGCCACCAATGTTAGAAAAGGTAGATGGACCGGGAGGGTCGGCCGGGGTCAGGAGGAGAGGTCTCCGGGGAGAGCCGTCTCCAGCGATCGTACAGACAAGTAACTTCCCCCCCACAGACAGATATCACACACGGATAAGGTTCAGTGTTCTTTATAAGCACTTATTTAAGGTACGGTTAAATGGTACAAGGAGGTCTGGACTCAGGGGTCCCCTCGATTAGAGTCTCGCAAGGTAGGGAAGGGGGTAGCGGGACAGTCTATTTACCAATCAGGTAGTTCGGATGAGATGATGATGAGCTCACAATCCTCGAGCTTGGTGGTTAGGTGGTATGGGCCGCGGCAGCGCCAGCAGGTCCCGGTGTGGATGGTCGATACAACGGGCCGCGGCAGCGCCAGCAGGTCCCCGGAAGATATACGGTCCGCGGCAGCGCCAGCAGGTCCCGGTGAGGATGGTCGTTACAACGGGCCGCGGCAGCGCCAGCAGGTCCCAGGAAGATGACTGTTGCAGAAGGCCGCGGCAGCGCCAGCAGGTCCCGGTGAGGATGGTCGTTACAACGGGCCGCGGCAGCGCCAGCAGGTCCCAGGAAGATGAAGGTTGCAGAAGGCCGCGGCAGCGCCAGCAGGCAGGACGATGGTTCACAAGAGCGGGCTACGGCAGCGCCAGTAGACCGTCAGGGTTGAGTTCACTCGGTGTCTCTCGACTCCAGGATACAACTGCCTTCCTGCTCCGGAGCTGCCTCAGTTATAGGGCTGGTGCCCTTTGATGTCCGGACCCTCGCACTTGGAGGTCGGAGGGTCCGGGATGAAGGTGTCCAGACACCCAGCAGGGGGTGGAGCCAGTGCCTGGGGGAGCTGGGGGCGATCGGCACCTGGCGGGGGAGAGCCCTTGACACTTCGTTCTCCCATTGACCTGCCAAGTGGTCCGCTCACCTCCTGGGTGGATGGTGGTGCCGGGATGTCGGGGCCGGCCAGGCCCGGGGTTAGGGTCGAGGGGAGGCCATGCGGCCGCGTGGTGCAGGGCCCAAGATGGCGGCTTGACCCGGCCGGGAAAGCCGGTGGGGCTGGACCCCGTGATGAGTAGGGGTCCGAGGGCAGAGGGTCCGTCGGGAGACGGAGTACAGGTGCTTGTTGCGGGGATACGCCAGGTGGGCCGGAGTTCGGGCCCCGTCGAGCGGGGAGGGAGCAAGCCGTCTGTGAGGCCTGTCCAACAGCTACGCACCTGCGCGCCTTGAGAGGTACTTTACCTGAGAATATTTTTTGGCAGCCTACGCAGCAACCCTACACACATACCTACTCCCTGCTGACGAGAGGCAACTACCTCGAAACACGTGTCCAGGGATGGCTAACGCGACATTCATTTTCATTTTAAACTTTTGGCATAGGCGTACCCGCCGACGCTACTTCATGGACCACGATTCTTTGGGGTAACACGCTGGTAGGACTAGCAGAGTGCGGCCAATCGGATTTTTGTTTATATTCAGGCTCCCTTGAGCCGGTGGGGCTGACGAGCCCATGGCTACGCACCTGCGCGCCTTGAGTGGTACTTTACCTGAGAATATTTTTTGGCAGCCTACGCAGCAACCCTACGCACATACCTACTCCCTGCTGACGAGAGGCAACTACCTCGAAACACGTGTCCAGGGATGGCTAACGCGACATTCATTTTCATTTTAAACTTTTGGCATAGGCGTACCCGCCGACGGTACTTCATGGACCACAATTCTTTGGGGTAACACGCTGGTAGGACTAGCAGAGTGCAGCCAATCGGATTTTTGTTTATATTCAGGCTCCCTTGAGCCGGTGGGGCTGACGAGCCCATGGCTACGCACCTGCGCGCTTTGAGTGGTACTTTACCTGAGAATATTTTTTGGCAGCCTACGCAGCAACCCTACACACATACCTACTCCCTGCTGACGAGAGGCAACTACCTCGAAACACGTGTCCAGGGATGGCTAACGCGACATTCATTTTCATTTTAAACTTTTGGCATAGGCGTACCCGCCGACGCTACTTCATGGACCACAATTCTTTGGGGTAACACGCTGGTAGGACTAGCAGAGTGCGGCCAATCGGATTTTTGTTTATATTCAGGCTCCCTTGAGCCGATGGGGCTGACGAGCCCATGGCTACGCACCTGCGCGCCTTGAGTGGTACTTTACCTGAGAATATTTTTTGTCAGCCTACGCAGCAACCCTACACACATACCTACTCCCTGCTGACGAGAGGCAACTACCTCGAAACACGTGTCCAGGGATGGCTAACGCGACATTCATTTTCATTTTAAACTTTTGGCATAGGCGTACCCGCCGACGCTACTTCATGGACCACACTTCTTTGGGGTAACACGCTGGTAGGACTAGCAGAGTGCGGCCAATCGGATTTTTGTTTATATTCAGGCTCCCTTGAGCCGGTGGGGCTGACGAGCCCATGGCTACGCACCTGCGCGCCTTGAGTGGTACTTTACCTGAGAATATTTTTTGGCAGCCTACGCAGCAACCCTACACACATACCTACTCCCTGCTGACGAGAGGCAACTACCTCGAAACACGTGTCCAGGGATGGCTAACGCGACATTCATTTTCATTTTAAACTTTTGGCATAGGCGTACCCGCCGACGCTACTTCATGGACCACAATTCTTTGGGGTAACACGCTGGTAGGACTAGCAGAGTGCGGCCAATCGGATTTTTGTTTATGTTCAGGCTCCCTTGAGCCGGTGGGGCTGACGAGCCCATGGCTACGCACCTGCGCGCCTTGAGTGGTACTTTACCTGAGAATATTTTTTGGCAGCCTACGCAGCAACCCTACACACATACCTACTCCCCGCTGACGAGAGGCAACTACCTCGTAACACGTGTCCAGGGATGGCTAACGCGACATTCATTTTCATTTTAAACTTTTGGCGTAGGCGTACCGGCCGACTCTACTTCATGGACCACAATTCTTTGGGGTAACACGCTGGTAGGACTAGCAGAGTGCGGCCAATCGGATTTTTGTTTATATTCAGGCTCCCTTGAGCCGGTGGGGCTGACGAGCCCATGGCTATGCACCTGCGCGCCTTGAGTGGTACTTTACCTGAGAATATTTTTTGGCAGCCTACGCAGCAACCCTACACACATACCTACTCCCTGCTGACGAGAGGCAACTACATCGAAACACGTGTCCAGGGATGGCTAACGCGACATTCATTTTCATTTTAAACTTTTGGCATAGGCGTACCCGCCGACGCTACTTCATGGACCACAATTCTTTGGGGTAACACGCTGGTAGGACTAGCAGAGTGCGGCCAATCGGATTTTTGTTTATATTCAGGCTCCCTTGAGCCGGTGGGGCTGACGAGCCCATGGCTACGCACCTGTGCGCCTTGAGTGGTACTTTACCTGAGAATATTTTTTGGCAGCCTACGCAGCAACCCTACACACATACCTACTCCCTGCTGACGAGAGGCAACTACCTCGAAACACGTGTCCAGGGATGGCTAACGCGACATTCATTTTCATTTTAAACTGTTGGCATAGGCGCACCGGCCGACGCTACTTCATGGACCACAATTCTTTGGGGTAACACGCTGGTAGGACTAGCAGAGTGCGGCCAATCGGATTTTTGTTTATATTCAGGCTCCCTTGAGCCGGTGGGGCGACGAGCCCATGGCTAAGCACCTGCGCGCCTTGAGTGGTACTTTACCTGAGAATATTTTTTGGCAGCCTACGCAGCAACCCTACACACATACCTACTCCCTGCTGACGAGAGGCAACTACCTCGAAACACGTGTCCAGGGATGGCTAACGCGACATTCATTTTCATTTTAAACTTTTGGCATAGGCGTACCCGCCGACGCTACTTCATGGACCACAATTCTTTGGGGTAACACGCTGGTAGGACTAGCAGAGTGCGGCCAATCGGATTTTTGTTCATATTCAGGCTCCCTTGTGCCGGTGGGGCTCACGAGCCCATGGCTACGCACCTGCGCGCCTTGAGTGGTACTTTACCTGAGAATATTTTTTGGCAGCCTACGCAGCAACCCTACACACATACCTACTCCCTGCTGATGAGAGGCAACTACCTTGAATCACGTGTCCAGGGATGGCTAACGCGACATTCATTTTTATTTTAAACTTTTGGCATAGGCGAACCCGCCGATGCTACTTCATGGACCACAATTCTTTGGGGTAACACGCTGGTAGGACTAGCAGAGTGCGGCCAATCGGATTTTTGTTTATATTCAGGCTCCCTTGAGCCGGTGGGGCTGACGAGCCCATGGCTACGCACCTGCGCGCCTTGAGTGGTACTTTACCTGAGAATATTTTTTGGCAGCCTACGCAGCAACCCTACACACATACCTACTCCCTGCTTACGAGAGGCAACTACCTCGATACACGTGTCCAGGGATGGCTAACGCGACATTCATTTTCATTTTAAACTTTTGGCATAGGCGTACCCGCCGACGCTACTTCATGGAACACAATTCTTTGGGGTAACACGCTGGTAGGACTAGCAGAGTGCGGCCAATCGAATTTTGTTTATATTCAGGCTCCCTTGAGCCGGTGGGGCTGACGAGCCCATGGCTACGCACCTGCGCGCCTTGAGTGGTACTTTACCTGAGAATATTTTTTGGCAGCCTACGCAGCAACCCTACACACATACCTACTCCCTTCTGACGAGAGGCAACTACCTCGAAACACGTGTCCAGGGATGGCTAACGCGACATTCATTTTCATTTTAAACTTTTGGCATAGGCGTACCCGCCGACGCTACTTCATGGACCACAATTCTTTGGGGTAACACGCTGGTAGGACTAGCAGAGTGCGGCCAATCGGATTTTTGTTTATATTCAGGCTCCCTTGAGCCGGTGGGGCTGACGAGCCCATGGCTACGCACCTGCGCGCCTTGAGTGGTACTTTACCTGAGAATATTTTTTGGCAGCCTACGCAGCAACCCTACGCACATACCTACTCCCTGCTGACGAGAGGCAACTACCTCGAAACACGTGTCCAGGGATGGCTAACGCGACATTCATTTTCATTTTAAACTTTTGGCATAGGCGTACCCGCCGACGGTACTTCATGGACCACAATTCTTTGGGGTAACACGCTGGTAGGACTAGCAGAGTGCAGCCAATCGGATTTTTGTTTATATTCAGGCTCCCTTGAGCCGGTGGGGCTGACGAGCCCATGGCTACGCACCTGCGCGCCTTGAGTGGTACTTTACCTGAGAATATTTTTTGGCAGCCTACGCAGCAACCCTACACACATACCTACTCCCTGCTGACGAGAGGCAACTACCTCGAAACACGTGTCCAGGGATGGCTAACGCGACATTCATTTTCATTTTAAACTTTTGGCATAGGCGTACCCGCCGACGCTACTTCATGGAACACAATTCTTTGGGGTAACACGCTGGTAGGACTAGCAGAGTGCGGCCAATCGAATTTTGTTTATATTCAGGCTCCCTTGAGCCGGTGGGGCTGACGAGCCCATGGCTACGCACCTGCGCGCCTTGAGTGGTACTTTACCTGAGAATATTTTTTGGCAGCCTACGCAGCAACCCTACACACATACCTACTCCCTGCTGACGAGAGGCAACTACCTCGAAACACGTGTCCAGGGATGGCTAACGCGACATTCATTTTCATTTTAAACTTTTGGCATAGGCGTACCCGCCGACGCTACTTCATGGACCACAATTCTTTGGGGTAACATGCTGGTAGGACTAGCAGAGTGCGGCCAATCGGATTTTTGTTTATATTCAGGCTCCCTTGAGCCGGTGGGGCTGACGAGCCCATGGCTACGCACCTGCGCGCCTTGAGTGGTACTTTACCTGAGAATATTTTTTGGCAGCCTACGCAGCAACCCTACGCACATACCTACTCCCTGCTGACGAGAGGCAACTACCTCGAAACACGTGTCCAGGGATGGCTAACGCGACATTCATTTTCATTTTAAACTTTTGGCATAGGCGTACCCGCCGACGGTACTTCATGGACCACAATTCTTTGGGGTAACACGCTGGTAGGACTAGCAGAGTGCAGCCAATCGAATTTTTGTTTATATTCAGGCTCCCTTGAGCCGGTGGGGCTGACGAGCCCATGGCTACGCACCTGCGCGCCTTGAGTGGTACTTTACCTGAGAATATTTTTTGGCAGCCTACGCAGCAACCCTACACACATACCTACTCCCTGCTGACGAGAGGCAACTACCTCGAAACACGTGTCCAGGGATGGCTAACGCGACATTCATTTTCATTTTACACTTTTGGCATAGGCGTACCCGCCGACGCTACTTCATGGACCACAATTCTTTGGGGTAACACGCTGGTAGGACTAGCAGAGTGCGGCCAATCGGATTTTTGTTTATATTCAGGCTCCCTTGAGCCGATGGGGCTGACGAGCCCATGGCTACGCACCTGCGCGCCTTGAGTGGTACTTTACCTGAGAATATTTTTTGTCAGCCTACGCAGCAACCCTACACACATACCTACTCCCTGCTGACGAGAGGCAACTACCTCGAAACACGTGTCCAGGGATGGCTAACGCGACATTCATTTTCATTTTAAACTTTTGGCGTAGGCGTACCGGCCGACGCTACTTCATGGACCACAATTCTTTGGGGTAACACGCTGGTAGGACTAGCAGAGTGCGGCCAATCGGATTTTTGTTTATATTCAGGCTCCCTTGAGCCGGTGGGGCTGACGAGCCCATGGCTACGCACCTGCGCGCCTTGAGTGGTACTTTACCTGAGAATATTTTTTGGCAGCCTACGCAGCAACCCTACACACATACCTACTCCCTGCTGACGAGAGGCAACTACCTCGAAACACGTGTCCAGGGATGGCTAACGCGACATTCATTTTCATTTTAAACTTTTGGCATAGGCGTACCCGCCGACGCTACTTCATGGACCACAATTCTTTGGGGTAACACACTGGTAGGACTAGCAGAGTGCGGCCAATCGGATTTTTGTTTATATTCAGGCTCCCTTGAGCCGGTGGGGCTGACGAGCCCATGGCTACGCACCTGCGCGCCTTGAGTGGTACTTTACCTGAGAATATTTTTTGGCAGCCTACGCAGCAACCCTACACACATACCTACTCCCTGCTGACGAGAGGCAACTACCTCGAAACACGTGTCCAGGGATGGCTAACGCGACATTCATTTTCATTTTAAACTTTTGGCATAGGCGTACCGGCCGCCGCTACTTCATGGACCATAATTCTTTGGGGTAACACGCTGGTAGGACTAGCAGAGTGCGGCCAATCGGATTTTTGTTTATATTCAGGCTCCCATGAGCCGGTGGGGCTGACGAGCCCATGGCTAAACACCTGCGCGCCTTGAGTGGTACTTTACCTGAGAATATTTTTTGGCAGCCTACGCAGCAACCCTACACACATACCTACTCCCTGCTGACGAGAGGCAACTACCTTGAAACACGTGTCCAGGGATGGCTAACGCGACATTCATTTTCATTTTAAACTTTTGGCATAGGCGTACCCGCCGACGCTACTTCATGGACCAAAATTCTTTGGGGTAACACGCTGGTAGGACTAGCAGAGTGCGGCCAATCGGATTTTTGTTTATATTCAGGCTCCCTTGAGCCGGTGGGGCTGACGAGCCCATGGCTACGCACCTGCGCGCCTTGAGTGGTACTTTACCTGAGAATATTTTTTGGCAGCCTACGCAGCAACCCTACGCACATACCTACTCCCTGCTGACGAGAGGCAACTACCTCGAAACACGTGTCCAGGGATGGCTAACGCGACATTCATTTTCATTTTAAACTTTTGGCATAGGCGTACCCGCCGACGGTACTTCATGGACCACAATTCTTTGGGGTAACACGCTGGTAGGACTAGCAGAGTGCAGCCAATCGGATTTTTGTTTATATTCAGGCTCCCTTGAGCCGGTGGGGCTGACGAGCCCATGGCTACGCACCTGCGCGCCTTGAGTGGTACTTTACCTGAGAATATTTTTTGGCAGCCTACGCAGCAACCCTACACACATACCTACTCCCTGCTGACGAGAGGCAACTACCTCGAAACACGTGTCCAGGGATGGCTAACGCGACATTCATTTTCATTTTAAACTTTTGGCATAGGCGTACCCGCCGACGCTACTTCATGGACCACAATTCTTTGGGGTAACACACTGGTAGGACTAGCAGAGTGCGGCCAATCGGATTTTTGTTTATATTCAGGCTCCCTTGAGCCGGTGGGGCTGACGAGCCCATGGCTACGCACCTGCGCGCCTTGAGTGGTACTTTACCTGAGAATATTTTTTGGCAGCCTACGCAGCAACCCTACACACATACCTACTCCCTGCTGACGAGAGGCAACTACCTCGAAACACGTGTCCAGGGATGGCTAACGCGACATTCATTTTCATTTTAAACTTTTGGCATAGGCGTACCGGCCGCCGCTACTTCATGGACCATAATTCTTTGGGGTAACACGCTGGTAGGACTAGCAGAGTGCGGCCAATCGGATTTTTGTTTATATTCAGGCTCCCATGAGCCGGTGGGGCTGACGAGCCCATGGCTAAACACCTGCGCGCCTTGAGTGGTACTTTACCTGAGAATATTGTTTGGCAGCCTACGCAGCAACCCTACACACATACCTACTCCCTGCTGACGAGAGGCAACTACCTTGAAACACGTGTCCAGGGATGGCTAACGCGACATTCATTTTCATTTTAAACTTTTGGCATAGGCGTACCCGCCGACGCTACTTCATGGACCAAAATTCTTTGGGGTAACACGCTGGTAGGACTAGCAGAGTGCGGCCAATCGGATTTTTGTTTATATTCAGGCTCCCTTGAGCCGGTGGGGCTGACGAGCCCATGGCTACGCACCTGCGCGCCTTGAGTGGTACTTTACCTGAGAATATTTTTTGGCAGCCTACGCAGCAACCCTACGCACATACCTACTCCCTGCTGACGAGAGGCAACTACCTCGAAACACGTGTCCAGGGATGGCTAACGCGACATTCATTTTCATTTTAAACTTTTGGCATAGGCGTACCCGCCGACGGTACTTCATGGACCACAATTCTTTGGGGTAACACGCTGGTAGGACTAGCAGAGTGCAGCCAATCGGATTTTTGTTTATATTCAGGCTCCCTTGAGCCGGTGGGGCTGAAGAGCCCATGGCTACGCACCTGCGCGCCTTGAGTAGTACTTTACCTGAGAATATTTTTTGGCAGCCTACGCAGCAACCCTACACACATACCTACTCCCTGCTGACGAGAGGCAACTACCTCGTAACACGTGTCCAGGGATGGCTAACGCGACATTCATTTTCATTTTAAACTTTTGGCGTAGGCGTACCGGCCGACTCTACTTCATGGACCACAATTCTTTGGGGTAACACGCTGGTAGGACTAGCAGAGTGCGGCCAATCGGATTTTTGTTTATATTCAGGCTCCCTTGAGCCGGTGGGGCTGACGAGCCCATGGCTATGCACCTGCGCGCCTTGAGTGGTACTTTACCTGAGAATATTTTTTGGCAGCCTACGCAGCAACCCTACACACATACCTACTCCCTGCTGACGAGAGGCAACTACATCGAAACACGTGTCCAGGGATGGCTAACGCGACATTCATTTTCATTTTAAACTTTTGGCATAGGCGTACCCGCCGACGCTACTTCATGGACCACAATTCTTTGGGGTAACACGCTGGTAGGACTAGCAGAGTGCGGCCAATCGGATTTTTGTTTATATTCAGGCTCCCTTGAGCCGGTGGGGCTGACGAGCCCATGGCTACGCACCTGCGCGCCTTGAGTGGTACTTTACCTGAGAATATTTTTTGGCAGCCTACGTAGCAACCCTACGCACATACCTACTCCCTGCTGACGAGAGGCAACTACCTCGAAACACGTGTCCAGGGATGGCTAACGCGACATTCATTTTCATTTTAAACTTTTGGCATAGGCGTACCCGCCGACGGTACTTCATGGACCACAATTCTTTGGGGTAACACGCTGGTAGGACTAGCAGAGTGCAGCCAATCGGATTTTTGTTTATATTCAGGCTCCCTTGAGCCGGTGGGGCTGACGAGCCCATGGCTACGCACCTGCGCGCCTTGAGTAGTACTTTACCTGAGAATATTTTTTGGCAGCCTACGCAGCAACCCTACACACATACCTACTCCCTGCTGACGAGAGGCAACTACCTCGAAACACGTGTCCAGGGATGGCTAACGCGACATTCATTTTCATTTTAAACTTTTGGCATAGGCGTACCCGCCGACGCTACTTCATGGACCACAATTCTTTGGGGTAACACGCTGGTAGGACTAGCAGAGTGCGGCCAATCGGATTTTTGTTTATATTCAGGCTCCCTTGAGCCGGTGGGGCTGACGAGCCCATGGCTACGCACCTGCGCGCCTTGAGTGGTACTTTACCTGAGAATATTTTTTGGCAGCCTACGCAGCAACCCTACACACATACCTACTCCCTGCTGACGAGAGGCAACTACCTCGTAACACGTGTCCAGGGATGGCTAACGCGACATTCATTTTCATTTTAAACTTTTGGCGTAGGCGTACCGGCCGACTCTACTTCATGGACCACAATTCTTTGGGGTAACACGCTGGTAGGACTAGCAGAGTGCGGCCAATCGGATTTTTGTTTATATTCAGGCTCCCTTGAGCCGGTGGGGCTGACGAGCCCATGGCTATGCACCTGCGCGCCTTGAGTGGTACTTTACCTGGGAATATTTTTTGGCAGCCTACGCAGCAACCCTACACACATACCTACTCCCTGCTGACGAGAGGCAACTACATCGAAACACGTGTCCAGGGATGGCTAACGCGACATTCATTTTCATTTTAAACTTTTGGCATAGGCGTACCCGCCGACGCTACTTCATGGACCACAATTCTTTGGGGTAACACGCTGGTAGGACTAGCAGAGTGCGGCCAATCGGATTTTTGTTTATATTCAGGCTCCCTTGAGCCGGTGGGGCTGACGAGCCCATGGCTACGCACCTGCGCACCTTGAGTGGTACTTTACCTGAGAATATTTTTTGGCAGCCTACGCAGCAACCCTACACACATACCTACTCCCTGCTGACGAGAGGCAACTACATCGAAACACGTGTCCAGGGATGGCTAACGCGACATTCATTTTCATTTTAAACTTTTGGCATAGGCGTACCCGCCGACGCTACTTCATGGACCACAATTCTTTGGGGTAACACGCTGGTAGGACTAGCAGAGTGCGGCCAATCGGATTTTTGTTTATATTCAGGCTCCCTTGAGCCGGTGGGGCTGACAAGCCCATGGCTACGCACCTGCGCGCCTTGAGTGGTACTTTACCTGAGAATATTTTTTGGCAGCCTACGCAGCAACCCTACGCACATACCTACTCCCTGCTGACGAGAGGCAACTACCTCGAAACACGTGTCCAGGGATGGCTAACGCGACATTCATTTTCATTTTAAACTTTTGGCATAGGCGTACCCGCCGACGGTACTTCATGGACCACAATTCTTTGGGGTAACACGCTGGTAGGACTAGCAGAGTGCAGCCAATCGGATTTTTGTTTATATTCAGGCTCCCTTGAGCCGGTGGGGCTGACGAGCCCATGGCTACGCACCTGCGCGCCTTGAGTAGTACTTTACCTGAGAATATTTTTTGGCAGCCTACGCAGCAACCCTACACACATACCTACTCCCTGCTGACGAGAGGCAACTACCTCGAAACACGTGTCCAGGGATGGCTAACGCGACATTCATTTTCATTTTAAACTTTTGGCATAGGCGTACCCGCCGACGCTACTTCATGGACCACAATTCTTTAGGGTAACATGCTGGTAGGACTAGCAGAGTGCGGCCAATCGGATTTTTGTTAATATTCAGGCTCCCTTGAGCCGGTGGGGCTGACGAGCCCATGGCTACGCACCTGCGCGCCTTGAGTGGTACTTTACCTGAGAATATTTTTTGGCAGCCTACGCAGCAACCCTACACACATACCTACTCCCTGCTGACGAGAGGCAACTACCTCGTAACACGTGTCCAGGGATGGCTAACGCGACATTCATTTTCATTTTAAACTTTTGGCGTAGGCGTACCGGCCGACTCTACTTCATGGACCACAATTCTTTGGGGTAACACGCTGGTAGGACTAGCAGAGTGCGGCCAATCGGATTTTTGTTTATATTCAGGCTCCCTTGAGCCGGTGGGGCTGACGAGCCCATGGCTATGCACCTGCGCGCCTTGAGTGGTACTTTACCTGAGAATATTTTTTGGCAGCCTACGCAGCAACCCTACACACATACCTACTCCCTGCTGACGAGAGGCAACTACATCGAAACACGTGTCCAGGGATGGCTAACGCGACATTCATTTTCATTTTAAACTTTTGGCATAGGCGTACCCGCCGACGCTACTTCATGGACCACAATTCTTTGGGGTAACACGCTGGTAGGACTAGCAGAGTGCGGCCAATCGGATTTTTGTTTATATTCAGGCTCCCTTGAGCCGGTGGGGCTGACGAGCCCATGGCTACGCACCTGCGCACCTTGAGTGGTACTTTACCTGAGAATATTTTTTGGCAGCCTACGCAGCAACCCTACGCACATACCTACTCCCTGCTGACGAGAGGCAACTACCTCGAAACACGTGTCCAGGGATGGCTAACGCGACATTCATTTTCATTTTAAACTTTTGGCATAGGCGTACCCGCCGACGGTACTTCATGGACCACAATTCTTTGGGGTAACACGCTGGTAGGACTAGCAGAGTGCAGCCAATCGGATTTTTGTTTATATTCAGGCTCCCTTGAGCCGGTGGGGCTGACGAGCCCATGGCTACGCACCTGCGCGCCTTGAGTAGTACTTTACCTGAGAATATTTTTTGGCAGCCTACGCAGCAACCCTACACACATACCTACTCCCTGCTGACGAGAGGCAACTACATCGAAACACGTGTCCAGGGATGGCTAACGCGACATTCATTTTCATTTTAAACTTTTGGCATAGGCGTACCCGCCGACGCTACTTCATGGACCACAATTCTTTGGGGTAACACGCTGGTAGGACTAGCAGAGTGCGGCCAATCGGATTTTTGTTTATATTCAGGCTCCCTTGAGCCGGTGGGGCTGACGAGCCCATGGCTACGCACCTGCGCACCTTGAGTGGTACTTTACCTGAGAATATTTTTTGGCAGCCTACGCAGCAACCCTACACACATACCTACTCCCTGCTGACGAGAGGCAACTACATCGAAACACGTGTCCAGGGATGGCTAACGCGACATTCATTTTCATTTTAAACTTTTGGCATAGGCGTACCCGCCGACGCTACTTCATGGACCACAATTCTTTGGGGTAACACGCTGGTAGGACTAGCAGAGTGCGGCCAATCGGATTTTTGTTTATATTCAGGCTCCCTTGAGCCGGTGGGGCTGACAAGCCCATGGCTACGCACCTGCGCGCCTTGAGTGGTACTTTACCTGAGAATATTTTTTGGCAGCCTACGCAGCAACCCTACGCACATACCTACTCCCTGCTGACGAGAGGCAACTACCTCGAAACACGTGTCCAGGGATGGCTAACGCGACATTCATTTTCATTTTAAACTTTTGGCATAGGCGTACCCGCCGACGGTACTTCATGGACCACAATTCTTTGGGGTAACACGCTGGTAGGACTAGCAGAGTGCAGCCAATCGGATTTTTGTTTATATTCAGGCTCCCTTGAGCCGGTGGGGCTGACGAGCCCATGGCTACGCACCTGCGCGCCTTGAGTAGTACTTTACCTGAGAATATTTTTTGGCAGCCTACGCAGCAACCCTACACACATACCTACTCCCTGCTGACGAGAGGCAACTACCTCGAAACACGTGTCCAGGGATGGCTAACGCGACATTCATTTTCATTTTAAACTTTTGGCATAGGCGTACCTGCCGACGCTACTTCATGGACCACAATTCTTTAGGGTAACACGCTGGTAGGACTAGCAGAGTGCGGCCAATCGGATTTTTGTTAATATTCAGGCTCCCTTGAGCCGGTGGGGCTGACGAGCCCATGGCTACGCACCTGCGCGCCTTGAGTGGTACTTTACCTGAGAATATTTTTTGGCAGCCTACGCAGCAACCCTACACACATACCTACTCCCTGCTGACGAGAGGCAACTACCTCGTAACACGTGTCCAGGGATGGCTAACGCGACATTCATTTTCATTTTAAACTTTTGGCGTAGGCGTACCGGCCGACTCTACTTCATGGACCACAATTCTTTGGGGTAACACGCTGGTAGGACTAGCAGAGTGCGGCCAATCGGATTTTTGTTTATATTCAGGCTCCCTTGAGCCGGTGGGGCTGACGAGCCCATGGCTATGCACCTGCGCGCCTTGAGTGGTACTTTACCTGAGAATATTTTTTGGCAGCCTACGCAGCAACCCTACACACATACCTACTCCCTGCTGACGAGAGGCAACTACATCGAAACACGTGTCCAGGGATGGCTAACGCGACATTCATTTTCATTTTAAACTTTTGGCATAGGCGTACCCGCCGACGCTACTTCATGGACCACAATTCTTTGGGGTAACACGCTGGTAGGACTAGCAGAGTGCGGCCAATCGGATTTTTGTTTATATTCAGGCTCCCTTGAGCCGGTGGGGCTGACGAGCCCATGGCTACGCACCTGCGCACCTTGAGTGGTACTTTACCTGAGAATATTTTTTGGCAGCCTACGCAGCAACCCTACGCACATACCTACTCCCTGCTGACGAGAGGCAACTACCTCGAAACACGTGTCCAGGGATGGCTAACGCGACATTCATTTTCATTTTAAACTTTTGGCATAGGCGTACCCGCCGACGGTACTTCATGGACCACAATTCTTTGGGGTAACACGCTGGTAGGACTAGCAGAGTGCAGCCAATCGGATTTTTGTTTATATTCAGGCTCCCTTGAGCCGGTGGGGCTGACGAGCCCATGGCTACGCACCTGCGCGCCTTGAGTAGTACTTTACCTGAGAATATTTTTTGGCAGCCTACGCAGCAACCCTACACACATACCTACTCCCTGCTGACGAGAGGCAACTACCTCGAAACACGTGTCCAGGGATGGCTAACGCGACATTCATTTTCATTTTAAACTTTTGGCATAGGCGTACCCGCCGACGCTACTTCATGGACCACAATTCTTTGGGGTAACACGCTGGTAGGACTAGCAGAGTGCGGCCAATCGGATTTTTGTTTATATTCAGGCTCCCTTGAGCCGGTGGGGCTGACGAGCCCATGGCTACGCACCTGCGCGCCTTGAGTGGTACTTTACCTGAGAATATTTTTTGGCAGCCTACGCAGCAACCCTACACACATACCTACTCCCTGCTGACGAGAGGCAACTACCTCGTAACACGTGTCCAGGGATGGCTAACGCGACATTCATTTTCATTTTAAACTTTTGGCGTAGGCGTACCGGCCGACTCTACTTCATGGACCACAATTCTTTGGGGTAACACACTGGTAGGACTAGCAGAGTGCGGCCAATCGGATTTTTGTTTATATTCAGGCTCCCTTGAGCCGGTGGGGCTGACGAGCCCATGGCTATGCACCTGCGCGCCTTGAGTGGTACTTAACCTGAGAATATTTTTTGGCAGCCTACGCTGCAACCCTACACACATACCTACTCCCTGCTGACGAGAGGCAACTACATCGAAACACGTGTCCAGGGATGGCTAACGCGACATTCATTTTCATTTTAAACTTTTGGCATAGGCGTACCCGCCGACGCTACTTCATGGACCACAATTCTTTGGGGTAACACGCTGGTAGGACTAGCAGAGTGCGGCCAATCGGATTTTTGTTTATATTCAGGCTCCCTTGAGCCGGTGGGGCTCACGAGCCCATGGCTACGCACCTGCGCGCCTTGAGTGGTACTTTACCTGAGAATATTTTTTGGCAGCCTACGCAGCAACCCTACACACATACCTACTCCCTGCTGATGAGAGGCAACTACCTTGAATCACGTGTCCAGGGATGGCTAACGCGACATTCATTTTCATTTTAAACTTTTGGCATAGGCGTACCCGCCGACGCTACTTCATGGACCACAATTCTTTGGGGTAACACGCTGGTAGGACTAGCAGAGTGCGGCTGTTAGAAAGGGTAGACGGACCGGGAGGGTCGGCCGGGGTCAGGAGGAGAGGTCTCCGGGGAGAGCCGTCTCCAGCGATCGTACAGACAAGTAACTTCCCCCCCACAGACAGATACCACACACGGATAAGGTTCAGTGTTCTTTATAAGCACTTCTTAAGGTACGGTTGAATGGTACAAGGAGGTCTGGACTCAGGGGTCCCCTCGATTCAAGTCTCTCAAAGCAGGGTAAGGGGTAGCGGGACAGTCTGTCTACCAGTCAGGTAGTTCGGATGAGATGATGACTAGCTCACAATCCTCGAGCTTGGTGGTTTAGTTGGTACGGGCCGCGGCAGCGCCAGCAGGTCCCGGTTGAAATGGTCGGTACACGGTCCGCGGCAGCGCCAGCAGGTCCCGGAAAGATGGTCGATGTACGGTCCGCGGCAGCGCCAGCAGGTCCCGGTGAGGATGGTCGTTACAACGGGCCGCGGCAGCGCCAGCAGGTCCCGACGAGGATGGTCGTTACAACGGGCCGCGGCAGCGCCAGCAGGTCCCGACGAGGATGGTCGTTACAACGGGCCGCGGCAGCGCCAGCAGGTCCCGACGAGGATGGATGTTGCAGAAGGCCGCGGCAGCGCCAGCAGGCAGGACGATGGTTCACAAGAGCGGGCTACGGCAGCGCCAGTAGTCCGTCAAGGCTGAGTTCTCTCGGTGTCTCTCGACTCCAGGATACAACTGCCTTCCTGCTCCGGAGTTGCCCCAGTTATAGGGCAGGCGCCCTTTGATGTCCGGACCCTCGCACTTGGAGGTCGGAGGGCCCGGGATGAAGGTGTCCAGACACCCAGCAGGGGGTGGAGCCAGCGCCTGGGGGAGCTGGAGGCGATCGGCTCCTGGCGGGGGAAGAGCTCTTGACACTTCGTTCTCCCATTGACCTGCCAAGTGGTCCGCTCACCTCCTGGGTGGAGGATGGTGCCGGGATGTCGGGGCCGGCCAGGCCCGGGGTTAGGGTCGGGCCGAGGCCACGCGGCCTCGTGGTGCAGGGCCCAAGATGGCGGCTTGAACCGGCCGGGGGAGCCGGTGGGGCTGGGCCCCGTGATGAGTAGAGGTCCGAGGGCAGAAGGTCCGTCGGAAGACGGGGTACAGGTGCTTTTCGTGGGTTATGCCTGGTGGGCCGGAGCTCGGGCCCTGTCGTGCGGGGAGGGAGCAAGCCCTTCGTGTGGCCTGTCCAACAGCTAACGTGACATTCATTTTCATTTTAAACTTTTGGCATAGGCGTACCCGCCGACGGTACTTCATGGACCACAATTCTTTGGGGTAACACGCTGGTAGGACTAGCAGAGTGCAGCCAATCGGATTTTTGTTTATATTCAGGCTCCCTTGAGCCGGTGGGGCTGACGAGCCCATGGCTACGCACCTGCGAGCCTTGAGTGGTACTTTACCTGAGAATATTTTTTGGCAGCCTACGCAGCAACCCTACACACATACCTACTCCCTGCTGACGAGAGGCAACTACCTCGAAACACGTGTCCAGGGATGGCTAACGCGACATTCATTTTCATTTTAAACTTTTGGCATAGGCGTACCCGCCGACGCTACTTCATGGACCACAATTCTTTGGGGTAACACGCTGGTAGGACTAGCAGAGTGCGGCCAATCGGATTTTTGTTTATATTCAGGCTCCCTTGAGCCGGTGGGGCTGACGAGCCCATGGCTACGCACCTGCGCGCCTTGAGTGGTACTTTACCTGAGAATATTTTTTGTCAGCCTACGCAGCAACCCTACACACATACCTACTCCCTGCTGACGAGAGGCAACTACCTCGAAACACGTGTCCAGGGATGGCTAACGCGACATTCATTTTCATTTTAAACTTTTGGCATAGGCGTACTCGCCGACGCTACTTCATGGACCACAATTCTTTGGGGTAACACGCTGGTAGGACTAGCAGAGTGCGGCCAATCGGATTTTTGTTTATATTCAGGCTCCCTTGAGCCGGTGGGGCTGACGAGCCCATGGCTACGCCCCTGCGCGCCTTGAGTGGTACTTTACCTGAGAATATTTTTTGGCAGCCTACGCAGCAACCCTACACGCATACCTACTCCCTGCTGACGAGAGGCAACTACCTCGAAACACGTGTCCAGGGATGGCTAACGCGACATTCATTTTCATTTTAAACTTTTGGCGTAGGCGTACCGGCCGACGCTGCTTCATGGACCACAATTCTTTGGGGTAACACGCTGGTAGGACTAGCAGAGTGCGGCCAATCGGATTTTTGTTTATATTCAGGCTCCCTTGAGCCGGTGGGGCTGACGAGCCCATGGCTACGCACCTGCGCGCCTTGAGTGGTACTTTACCTGAGAATATTTTTTGGCAGCCTATGCAGCAACCCTACACACATACCTACTCCCTGCTGACGAGAGGCAACTACCTCGAAACACGTGTCCAGGGATGGCTAACGCGACATTCATTTTCATTTTAAACTTTTGGCATAGGCGTACCCACCGACGCTACTTCATGGACCACAATTCTTTGGGGTAACACGCTGGTAGGACTAGCAGAGTGCGGCCAATCGGATTTTTGTTTATATTCAGGCTCCCTTGAGCCGGTGGGGCTGACGAGCCCATGGCTACGCACCTGCGCGCCTTGAGTGGTACTTTACCTGAGAATATTTTTTGGCAGCCTATGCAGCAACCCTACACACATACCTACTCCCTGCTGACGAGAGGCAACTACCTCGAAACACGTGTCCAGGGATGGCTAACGCGACATTCATTTTCATTTTAAACTTTTGGCATAGGCGTACCGGCCGCCGCTACTTCATGGACCACAATTCTTTGGGGTAACACGCTGGTAGGACTAGCAGAGTGCGGCCAATCGGATTTTTGTTTATATTCAGGCTCCCATGAGCCGGTGGGGCTGACGAGCCCATGGCTAAACACCTGCGCGCCTTGAGTGGTACTTTACCTGAGAATATTTTTTGGCAGCCTACGCAGCAACCCTACACACATACCTACTCCCTGCTGACGAGAGGCAACTACCTTGAAACACGTGTCCAGGGATGGCTAACGCGACATTCATTTTCATTTTAAACTTTTGGCATAGGCCTACCCGCCGACGCTACTTCATGGACCACAATTCTTTGGGGTAACACGCTGGTAGGACTAGCAGAGTGCGGCCAATCGGATTTTTGTTTATATTCAGGCTCCCTTGAGCGGGTGGGGCTGACGAGCCCATGGCTACGCACCTGCGCGCCTTGAGTGGTACTTTACCTGAGAATATTTTTTGGCAGCCTACGCAGCAACCCTACGCACATACCTACTCCCTGCTGACGAGAGGCAACTACCTCGAAACACGTGTCCAGGGATGGCTAACGCGACATTCATTTTCATTTTAAACTTTTGGCATAGGCGTACCCGCCGACGGTACTTCATGGACCACAATTCTTTGGGGTAACACGCTGGTAGGACTAGCAGAGTGCAGCCAATCGGATTTTTGTTTATATTCAGGCTCCCTTGAGCCGGTGGGGCTGACGAGCCCATGGCTACGCACCTGCGCGCCTTGAGTAGTACTTTACCTGAGAATATTTTTTGGCAGCCTACGCAGCAACCCTACACACATACCTACTCCCTGCTGACGAGAGGCAACTACCTCGAAACACGTGTCCAGGGATGGCTAACGCGACATTCATTTTCATTTTAAACTTTTGGCATAGGCGTACCCACCGACGCTACTTCATGGACCACAATTCTTTGGGGTAACACGCTGGTAGGACTAGCAGAGTGCGGCCAATCGGATTTTTGTTTATATTCAGGCTCCCTTGAGCCGGTGGGGCTGACGAGCCCATGGCTACGCACCTGCGCGCCTTGAGTGGTACTTTACCTGAGAATATTTTTTGGCAGCCTACGCAGCAACCCTACACACATACCTACTCCCTGCTGACGAGAGGCAACTACCTCGTAACACGTGTCCAGGGATGGCTAACGCAACATTCATTTTCATTTTAAACTTTTGGCGTAGGCGTACCGGCCGACTCTACTTCATGGACCACAATTCTTTGGGGTAACACGCTGGTAGGACTAGCAGAGTGCGGCCAATCGGATTTTTGTTTATATTCAGGCTCCCTTGAGCCGGTGGGGCTGACGAGCCCATGGCTATGCACCTGCGCGCCTTGAGTGGTACTTTACCTGAGAATATTTTTTGGCAGCCTACGCAGCAACCCTACACACATACCTACTCCCTGCTGACGAGAGGCAACTACATCGAAACACATGTCCAGGGATGGCTAACGTGACATTCATTTTCATTTTAAACTTTTGGCATAGGCGTACCCGCCGACTGTTGGACAGGCCTCACAGACTGCTTGCTCCCCCCCCGCACGACAGGGCCCGAACTCCGGCCCACCTGGCATATCCCCGCGACAAGCACCCGTACTCCGTCTCCCGACAGACCCTCTGCCCTCGGACCCCTACTCATCACGGGGCCCAGCCCCACCGGCTTCCCCGGCCGAGTCAAGCCGCCCTCTTGGGCCCTGCACCACGCGGCCGCATGGCCTCACCTCGACCCTAACCCCGGGCCTGGCCGGCCCCGACATCCCGGCACCACCATCCACCCAGGAGGTGAGCGGACCACTTGGCAGGTCAATGGGAGAACGAAGTATCAAGGACTCTCCCCCGCCAGGTGCCGATCGCCCCCAGCTCCTCCCGGCACTGGCTCCACCCCCTGCTGGGTGTCTGGACACCTTCATCCCGGACCCTCCGACCTCCCAGTGCGAGGGTCCGGACATCAAAGGGCACCAGCCCTATAACTGAGGCAGCTCCGGAGCAGGAAGGCAGTTGTATCCTGGAGTCGAGAGACACCGAGTGAACTCAACCTTGACGGTCTACTGGCGCTGCCGTAGCCGCTCTTGTGAACCATCGTCCTGCCTGCTGGCGCTGCCGTGGCCTTCTGCAACCTTCATCTTCCTGGGACCTGCTGGCGCTGCCGCGGCCCGTTGTAACGACCATCCTCACCGGGACCTGCTGGCGCTGCCGCGGCCTTCTGCAACCTTCATCTTCCTGGGACCTGCTGGCGCTGCCGCGGCCCGTTGTAACGACCATCCGCACCGGGACCTGCTGGCGCTGCCGCGGACCGTACATCTTCCGGGGTCCTGCTGGCGCTGCCGCGGCCCGTTGTATCGACCACCCGCACCGGGACCTGCTGGCGCTGCCGCGGTCCGTACCACCTAACCACCAAGCTCGAGGATTGTGAGCTCGTCATCATCTCATCCGAACTACCTGATTGGTAACTAGACTGTCACGCTACCCCCTTCCCTACCTTGCGAGACTCTAATCGAGGGGACCCCTGAGTCCAGACCTCCTTGTACCATTCCACCGTATCTTAAATAAGTGCTTATAAAGAACACTGAACCTTATCCGTGTGTGATACCTGTCTGTGGGGGGGAAGTTACTTGTCTGTACGATCGCTGGAGACGGCTCTCCCCGGAGACCTCTCCCCCTGACCCCGGCCGGCCCTCCCGGTCCGTCTACCTTTTCTAACATTGGTGGCCAGCGGCGCGATCCGAATCAACGCGTAATCGTACAGAGAGTAGCTCACCCCACGACATAAGCACGATGTCGACCAAAGATAGCAGCTCCACCGAGAAATTCCAAATGGAGAAATTAGAAGAATACAACCACCGCGAACTGAGACAATTTTGCATAGAACTTGGCATTGCTACCACCGGCCTGAGTACCAAGGATGATCTAAAGCGCGCTCTTGAGTCATGGACAGAAACTGGGGTCACAGGGCCCTCCGACCAAAGCAGCGTCACACCAGACCAAAACAGCAGCACACCAGAAGGGAACGCCACGGCTCCCGAGGAGCGGGGAACGGGCCTCTCGCAAGAGGAGATCCGAGAAAGAGACAGAGTCAGATTACACGAGTTGGAGATGGCACGACTCAAGATGGATGGGGAACTCAAGTTAGCTGAACAGAAACTCAACCTCGAGCATATGCGGCTTCGAGAGGAACGAGAAGAAAAGCAGAGACAGAGAGAGCTGGAAGAGAAGAAAATAACGCTCGAGCACGAGCGCCGACTAGCGGAAATAGAACTGCGCAAACAGAATAAGGAACTGGGGGTGCCTGAGCGACCACACACCCCGGGGCCAAGTGAGAAAAAAGTTCACATCCCCAAGGATGTTGTCCGCGAATATGTCAGAGAAGACGACATACAACAGTGGTTTAAAGCCTATGAGATCGCAATGACCTCCCACCGGATCGACCGGAGTGATTGGGGAGCCGGACTTTGGGGGAGATTTATCAACGAGGGTCGCGATGCCCTGCTGCAGCTCCCCGATCACCAAATGTCGTCCTACGACCACATGAAGGCTGCCCTCCTCACCCGCTACGGCCTCACGCCCGAGATGTACCACCAGAGGTTCAGAGATTGCACCCGGATCCCAGGTACAACTTGGGTAGAATACGTGAACTATTTCAGCCGGGCCTTCGAGGGTTGGATCAAGGGAAGTCAGGTCACCACCTACGAACAACTCTTCAATCTTATGGTATGGGAGCACCTGTCAAACAACTGTTTCGTCGAGCTCAGGCAGCACCTACTCGACAGTAAGCTGACTGACCCCCGGCAGCTCGCCGCCGAAGCTGACCGGTGGGAAAGCACCCGAGTGGGCCGGAGAGGGCCACACGACCAGAACAGAAGCAACCAAGGCCAGCACCGTCCTCGGGGAGGAGGAGGGGGCCAGGGGCGAGGGAGAGACGCCTTACCAGCAACACCCGTGGCCAGCACCCCGCCTCCGGCCGGCCGGGGCAACCCCCCGTTGCGGCCTGGTTACCGAGCCAACGTCACGTGCCACCGATGCCAGCGACTTGGCCACTACGCCAATGACCCGAACTGCCCGCTAAACCAAACACCCAAGCCCCGCCAGGTAGCTGCCGCTGCCCTAGGGGAAGAGCAATCATCGGAGGGACCCGAAGAGTACGAGCCGGCCCAGCAAGGGTGGGAACCGGCCGCCATGGTCCTGGCGTGCTTAGGGGGAAGAGACATGGTTCCGCGGGCTCCCCTACCCGCCAACACCAGAAAATACGGTCAGTGGGTGACCATTAATGGACAGAGAGCCGAGGCCTTGCGTGACACCGGCGCCAGCGTGACGGCCGTCCGCTGTCATCTGGTGAAGCCCGAGCAGATCCTGCCGAACATTCTCTGCCCCGTCCGCTCGGCAGATAACTCTGAGAGTATGTGTAAGATGGCCTGCGTCCCGTTTGAATGGGGAGGGGTCTCCGGCCTACTGAAGGTGACGGTCCGGGACGATGCCCCCGTGGACTGCCTCCTGGGGAATGACCTCGAGAGTTCCCCGTGGGCCACCGTCGAGAAAAGAGAGCACCTGGGGATGCTGGGCCTCCCGGACTGGGCCTGCATAACCACCCGATCCATGGCCGCCCGGGCCGCCCCCCGATCAGAAGAAACCGAATGGCCAGCACCTCCGCCCCCGGTTGCCCCCGTAGAGGACAACGGCGAGTCCGACCTCCCGGACCCGACTACCGAGGAAGACGCGCAACCCCAGGACCTTCCGGATCTGGCCCAGTGGCGTCAAGAAGGGGGGCCCACCCAAGAACAGTTCCGCCAGGAACAAAAGACCTGTCCCTCCCTCGAGGGACTCCGCCAACAAGCCAGTACCCAAAACGCCGGGGACCCCACCGGAACCCACTGGGTCTACTGGGATAACGACCTGCTCTACAGCGAGCAAAGAATCGCCGAGCTGGGGGCCGGTCGAGTTCTGGTGGTACCGCTCCGCTTCCGAGACTTTCTGCTCCACCTGGCCCACGATGTCCCCCTGGCTGGACACCTGGGCCAGGACAAAACGTACAGTCGCCTGGTGACCCACTTTTTCTGGCCGAAAATGAGGAATGACGTCCTGAACCACTGCCGATCTTGCCCCACATGCCAAGCCAGCGGGAAGAGTGGTCGGAAGCTGAAGGCTCCTCTGCAACCCTTCCCGGTGGTCACCACCCCGTTCGAGAGGGTGGGGATAGACATTGTGGGGCCTCTGGACCCCCGCACGGCACAAGGACACAGGTTCATCTTGGTACTAGTGGACCATGCCACCCGCTACCCCGAGGCGGTGCCCCTACGGACAGTGACAGCTCCGGTGGTTGGCCGGGCCCTGATGGGGATCTTCTCCCGGGTAGGCTTCCCCCGAGAAGTCGTCAGCGACCGAGGTACGAATTTCATATCTAAATACATGAAGTCCCTCTGGCAACAATGCGGGGTCACCTACAGATTCACGACCCCCTATCACCCCCAAGGGAACTGTTGGACAGGCCTCACAGACGGCTTGCTCCCTCCCCGCTCGACAGGGCCCGAACTCCGGCCCACCTGGCATATCCCCGCAACAAGCACCTGTACTCCGTCTCCCGACGGACCCTCTGCCCTCGGACCCCTACTCATCACGGGGTCCAGCCCCACCGGCTTTCCCGGCCGGGTCAAGCCGCCATCTTGGGCCCTGCACCACGCGGCCGCATGGCCTCCCCTCGACCCTAACCCCGGGCCTGGCCGGCCCCGACATCCCGGCACCACCATCCACCCAGGAGGTGAGCGGACCACTTGGCAGGTCAATGGGAGAACGAAGTGTCAAGGGCTCTCCCCCGCCAGGTGCCGATCGCCCCCAGCTCCCCCAGGCACTGGCTCCACCCCCTGCTGGGTGTCTGGACACCTTCATCCCGGACCCTCCGACCTCCAAGTGCGAGGGTCCGGACATCAAAGGGCACCAGCCCTATAACTGAGGCAGCTCCGGAGCAGGAAGGCAGTTGTATCCTGGAGTCGAGAGACACCGAGTGAACTCAACCCTGACGGTCTACTGGCGCTGCCGTAGCCCGCTCTTGTGAACCATCGTCCTGCCTGCTGGCGCTGCCGCGGCCTTCTGCAACCTTCATCTTCCTGGGACCTGCTGGCGCTGCCGCGGCCCGTTGTAACGACCATCCTCACCGGGACCTGCTGGCGCTGCCGCGGCCTTCTGCAACAGTCATCTTCCCGGGACCTGCTGGCGCTGCCGCGGCCCGTTGTAACGACCATCCTCACCGGGACCTGCTGGCGCTGCCGCGGACCGTATATCTTCCGGGGACCTGCTGGCGCTGCCGCGGCCCGTTGTATCGACCATCCACACCGGGACCTGCTGGCGCTGCCGCGGCCCATACCACCTAACCACCAAGCTCGAGGATTGTGAGCTCATCATCATCTCATCCGAACTACCTGATTGGTAAATAGACTGTCCCGCTACCCCCTTCCCTACCTTGCGAGACTCTAATCGAGGGGACCCCTGAGTCCAGACCTCCTTGTACCATTTAACCGTACCTTAAATAAGTGCTTATAAAGAACACTGAACCTTATCCGTGTGTGATATCTGTCTGTGGGGGGGAAGTTACTTGTCTGTACGATCGCTGGAGACGGCTCTCCCCGGAGACCTCTCCTCCTGACCCCGGCCGACCCTCCCGGTCCATCTACCTTTTCTAACATTGGTGGCCAGCGGCGCGATCCGAATCAACGCGTAATCGTACAGAGAGTAGCTCACCCCACGACAAAGCACGATGTCGACCAAAGATAGCAGCTCCACCGAGAAGTTCCAAATGGAGAAATTAGAAGAATACAACCACCGCGAACTGAGACAATTTTGCATAGAACTTGGCATTGCTACCACCGGCCTGAGTACCAAGGATGATCTAAAGCGCGCTCTTGAGTCATGGACAGAAACTGGGGTCGCAGGACCCTCCGACCAAAGCAGCGTCACACCAGGCCAAAACAGCATCACACCAGAGGGGAACGCCACGGCTCCCGAGGAGCGGGGAACGGGCCTCTCACAGGAGGAGATACGAGAAAGAGACAGAGTCAGATTACACGAATTAGAGATGGCACGACTCAAGATGGATGGGGAACTTAAGTTAGCTGAACAGAAAATCAACCTCGAGCATATGCGGCTTCGAGAGGAACGAGAAGAAAAGCAGAGACAAAGAGAGCTGGAAGAGAAAAAAATAACGCTCGAGCACGAGCGCCGCCTGGCGGAAATAGAACTGCGCAAACAGAATAAGGAACTGGGGGTGCCTGAGCGACCACACACCCCGGGGCCTATTGAGAAAAAAGTTCACATCCCCAAGGATGTGGTCCGCGAGTATGTCCGAGAAGACGACATACAACAGTGGTTTAAAGCCTATGAGATTGCAATGACCTCCCACCGGATCGACCGGAGTGATTGGGGAGCCGGACTTTGGGGGAGATTCATCAACGAGGGTCGCGATGCCCTGCTGCAGCTCCCCGATCACCAAATGTCGTCCTACGACCACATGAAGGCTGCCCTCCTCACCCGCTACGGCCTCACGCCCGAGATGTACCGCCAGAGGTTCAGAGATTGCACCCGGATCCCAGGTACAACTTGGGTGGAATACGTGAACTATTTCAGCCGGGCCTTCGAGGGTTGGATCAAGGGAAATCAGGTCACCACCTACGAACAACTCTTCAACCTTATGGTATGGGAGCACCTGTCAAACAACTGTTTCGTCGAGCTCAGGCAGCACCTACTCGACAGTAAGCTGACTGACCCCCGGCAGCTCGCCGCCGAAGCTGACCGGTGGGAAAGCACCCGAGTGGGCCGGAAAGGGCCACACGACCAGAACAGAAGCAACCAAGGCCAGCACCGTCCTCGGGGAGGAGGAGGGGGCCAGGGGCGAGGGAGAGACGCCTTACCAGCAACACCCGTGGCCAGCACCCCACCTCCGGCCGGCCGGGGCAACCCCCCGTTGCGGCCTGGGTACCGAGCCAACGTCACGTGCCACCGGTGCCAGCGACTAGGCCACTACGCCAACGATCCTAACTGCCCGCTAAACCAACCACCCAAGCCCCGCCAGGTAGCTGCCGCTGCCCTGGGGGAAGAGCAATCCTCGGAGGGACCCGAGGAGTATGAGCCGGACCAGCAAGGGTGGGAACCGGCCGCCATGGTCCTGGCATGCTTAGAAGAAGGGACATGGTTCCGCGGGCTCCCCTACCCGCCAACACCAGAAAATACGGTCAGTGGGTGACCATTAATGGACAGAGAGCCGAGGCCTTGCGTGACACCGGCGCCAGCGTGACGGCCGTCCGCTGTCACCTGGTGAAGCCCGAGCAGATCCTGCCGAACATTCTCTGCCCCGTCCGCTCGGCAGATAACTCTGAGAGCATGTGTAAGATGGCCTGCGTCCCGTTTGAATGGGGAGGGGTCTCCGGCCTACTGAAGGTGACGGTCCGGGACGATGCCCCCGTGGACTGCCTCCTGGGGAATGACCTCGAGAGTTCCCCGTGGGCCACCGTCGAGAGAAGAGAGCACTTGGGGATGCTGGGCCTCCCGGACTGGGCCTGCATAACCACCCGATCCATGGCCGCCCGTGCCGCCCCCCGATCAGAAGAAACCGAATGGCCAGCACCTCCGCCCCCGGTTGCCCCCGTAGAGGACAACGGCGAGTCCGACCTCCCGGACCCGACTACCGAAGAAGACGCGCAACACCAGGACCTTCCGGATCTGGCTCAGTGGCGGCAAGAAGGGGGGCCCACCCAAGAACAGTTCCGCCAGGAACAAAAGACCTGTCCCTCCCTCGAGGGACTCCGCCAACAAGCCAGCACCCAAACCGCCGGGGACACCACCGGAACCCACTGGGTCTACTGGGATAACGACCTGCTCTACAGCGAGCAAAGAATCGCCGAGCTGGGGGCCGGTCGAGTTCTGGTGGTACCGCTCCGCTTCCGAGACTTTCTGCTCAACCTAGCCCACGATGTCCCCCTGGCTGGACACCTGGGCCAGGACAAAACGTACAGTCGCCTGGTGACCCACTTTTTTTGGCCGAAAATGAGGAATGACGTCCTGAACCACTGCCGATCGTGCCCCACATGCCAAGCCAGCGGGAAGAGTGGCCGGAAGCTGAAGGCCCCTCTACAACCCTTCCCGGTGGTCACCACCCCGTTCGAGAGGGTGGGGATAGACATTGTGGGACCTCTGGACCCCCGCACGGCACAAGGACACAGGTTCATCTTGGTACTAGTGGACCATGCCACCCGCTACCCCGAGGCGGTGCCCCTACGGACAGTGACCGCTCCAGTGGTTGGCCGGGCCCTGATGGGGATCTTCTCCCGGGTAGGCTTCCCCCGAGAAGTCGTCAGCGACCGAGGCACGAATTTCATATCAAAATACATGAAGTCCCTCTGGCAACAATGCGGGGTCACCTACAGATTCACGACCCCCTATCACCCCCAAGGGAACGGACTAGTGGAGCGTTTTAACCGCACTCTCAAAGGGATGATTGGGGGATTGGAAGAACCTCTCCGTCGCCAGTGGGATGTACTGCTCCCGTGCCTCCTCTTCGCCTACCGGGAAGTTCCCCAGAAGTCCCTCGGTTTTAGCCCCTTTGAACTCCTATACGGACACCCTGTGCGAGGGCCCCTCAGCCTAGTCAAGGAAGGTTGGGAGATGGCCCCCCTAACGACCCCTCCAGACGTCTTCAAATACATCCTGGCCTTACGAAACCAGACCCGGCGCTTCAGGGAGATGGCCAAGGCGAACCTCGAGGCCAGCCAGGAGGACATGAAGAGGTGGTATGATCACAATGCCTCCTCCGTTGAATTCGAGCCTGGGCAGCAAGTATGGGTGATGTCCCCCACCGAACCATGTGCCCTGCAAGATAAGTGGACGGGGCCCTTCAAAGTGGTCGAGCGCAAAAGCCCCGTCACTTACCTCATCGACATGGGGTCCTCCCGGAACCCCCTTCGGGTCCTCCACACCAACCGGCTCAAACCGCACTTTGTGCGCTCCGAACTAAGCCTCTTGATGGCTACAGACAGTGGCACAGAAGAAGACTCCGAGCCCCTCCCGGATCTCCTGAAGACTCAGGAGAAGGACGGCTCCGTGGACGGGGTCCGGCTCTCTAACGCCCTCACTTCGGAGCAACGCCAGGACTGCCGGAACCTCCTGCTGCAGTTCGCTGCCCTGTTCTCCCTCACCCCCGGGGTCACCCCCTGGTGTTTGCACGACGTAGACACCGGGGACAGTCCCCCTGTCCGGCACCGGGCCTACCGCGTACCAGATCGGGTACGGGCCTGCATACAGGAGGAAGTGGCCAAGATGCTCACGATCGGGGTCATCGAGCCCTCGGACAGTCCCTGGGCCAGTCCGGTCGTATTAGTTCCCAAGGCCGCTGCCCCCGGCTCCGCCCCTGAACTGAGATTCTGCGTCGACTACCGGGGCTTGAACGCTGTCACCCGGACCGACGCTCATCCCATCCCCCGAGCAGACGAGCTGATCGACCGGCTGGGGGCCGCCCGCTACTTTAGTATCTTCGACCTAACGGCGGGCTACTGGCAGATCGGCCTCACACCCAGGGCTCAGGAACGGTCAGCCTTCTCTACCCCCGATGGCCACTATCAATTTAAGGTCATGCCCTTTGGCATGAAGAATGCCCCCGCCACGTTCCAACGCCTTGTGAACCAGGTCTTGGCAGGGCTTGAAGAATTCAGCGCTGCCTACCTGGACGATATCGCTGTATACAGCCGCCACTGGTCCGACCACCTCCGTCGCCTCCAAGAGGTCCTACAAGCCCTCCAGCGGGCCGGCCTCACCATTAAGGCCGGCAAGTGCCAGATTGGCCAAGGGTCTGTGACCTACCTTGGGCACCAAGTGGGGAGCGGGCTGGTGGCCCCACTACAACTTAAGATTGCTGCCATCCAGTCCTGGCAGCCCCCCGTCACCCAGACCGAGGTCCGAGACTTCTTGGGGCTCACCGGCTACTACCGGCGGTTCGTGAAGGACTACGGCAGCATCGTGGGGCCCCTCACGGGTCTCACATCCAAGAACCAGCCGAAGCGGGTCAACTGGACTCCTGATTGTCAAGCGGCCTTCGAGGAGCTGAAGGCCGCCCTGTGCACCGCCCCGGTGCTCCAGGCCCCCGATTACAGTCGGGAATTTGTGGTGCAGACCGACGCCTCCGACCACGGCATCGGGGCCGTCCTCTCTCAGTTGAACCCCGAAGGTCATGACCAGCCGGTGGCCTTCATCAGCCGACGTCTCCTGGCCCGAGAACAGCGTTGGAGCACCATCGAGAGGGAGGCATTTGCAGTAGTGTGGGCCCTCAAAAAGCTCCGACCCTATCTCTTCGGTACCCACTTCCGGGTACAAACCGACCATCGACCCCTGCAATGGCTGATGCAGATGCGGGGGGAGAACCCAAAACTCTTGCGCTGGTCCATTTCCCTGCAGGGAATGGACTTCACCGTGGAGCACCGACCAGGCCAAGACCACGCCAACGCAGATGGCCTGTCCCGCTTTTTCCGCCTCGACGAAGAGAGTCCCCAAGGAGATGGGTGACTCTCCCCGCCTTCAGCTGGGGGGGACGCATGTTGGACAGGCCTCACAGACGGCTTGCTCCCTCCCCGCTCGACAGGGCCCGAACTCCGGCCCACCTGGCATATCCCCGCAACAAGCACCTGTACTCCGTCTCCCGACGGACCCTCTGCCCTCGGACCCCTACTCATCACGGGGTCCAGCCCCACCGGCTTTCCCGGCCGGGTCAAGCCGCCATCTTGGGCCCTGCACCACGCGGCCGCATGGCCTCCCCTCGACCCTAACCCCGGGCCTGGCCGGCCCCGACATCCCGGCACCACCATCCACCCAGGAGGTGAGCGGACCACTTGGCAGGTCAATGGGAGAACGAAGTGTCAAGGGCTCTCCCCCGCCAGGTGCCGATCGCCCCCAGCTCCCCCAGGCACTGGCTCCACCCCCTGCTGGGTGTCTGGACACCTTCATCCCGGACCCTCCGACCTCCAAGTGCGAGGGTCCGGACATCAAAGGGCACCAGCCCTATAACTGAGGCAGCTCCGGAGCAGGAAGGCAGTTGTATCCTGGAGTCGAGAGACACCGAGTGAACTCAACCCTGACGGTCTACTGGCGCTGCCGTAGCCCGCTCTTGTGAACCATCGTCCTGCCTGCTGGCGCTGCCGCGGCCTTCTGCAACCTTCATCTTCCTGGGACCTGCTGGCGCTGCCGCGGCCCGTTGTAACGACCATCCTCACCGGGACCTGCTGGCGCTGCCGCGGCCTTCTGCAACAGTCATCTTCCCGGGACCTGCTGGCGCTGCCGCGGCCCGTTGTAACGACCATCCTCACCGGGACCTGCTGGCGCTGCCGCGGACCGTATATCTTCCGGGGACCTGCTGGCGCTGCCGCGGCCCGTTGTATCGACCATCCACACCGGGACCTGCTGGCGCTGCCGCGGCCCATACCACCTAACCACCAAGCTCGAGGATTGTGAGCTCATCATCATCTCATCCGAACTACCTGATTGGTAAATAGACTGTCCCGCTACCCCCTTCCCTACCTTGCGAGACTCTAATCGAGGGGACCCCTGAGTCCAGACCTCCTTGTACCATTTAACCGTACCTTAAATAAGTGCTTATAAAGAACACTGAACCTTATCCGTGTGTGATATCTGTCTGTGGGGGGGAAGTTACTTGTCTGTACGATCGCTGGAGACGGCTCTCCCCGGAGACCTCTCCTCCTGACCCCGGCCGACCCTCCCGGTCCATCTACCTTTTCTAACAGGAACGGACTAGTGGAGCGTTTTAACCGCACTCTCAAGGGGATGATTGGGGGATTGGAAGAGCCTCTCCGTCGCCAGTGGGATGTACTGCTCCCGTGCCTCCTCTTCGCCTACCGGGAAGTTCCCCAGAAGTCCCTCGGTTTTAGCCCCTTCGAACTCCTGTACGGGCACCCTGTGCGAGGGCCCCTCAGCCTAGTCAAGGAAGGTTGGGAGATGGCCCCCTTAACGACCCCTCCAGACGTCTTCAAATACATCCTGGCCTTACGAAACCAGACCCGGCGCTTCCGGGAGATGGCCAAGGCGAACCTCGAGGCCAGCCAGGAGGACATGAAGAGGTGGTATGACCACAATGCCTCCTCCGTTGAATTCGAGCCTGGGCAGCAAGTATGGGTGATGTCCCCCACCGAACCATGTGCCCTGCAAGATAAGTGGACGGGGCCCTTCAAAGTGGTCGAGCGTAAAAGCCCCGTCACTTACCTCATCGACATGGGGTCCTCCCGGAACCCCCTTCGGGTCCTCCACACCAACCGGCTCAAACCACACTTTGTGCGCTCCGAACTAAGCCTCTTGATGGCTACAGACAGTGGTACAGAAGAAGACTCCGAGCCCCTCCCGGATCTCCTGAAGACTCAGGAGAAGGACGGCTCCGTGGACGGGGTCCGGCTCTCTGACGCCCTCACTTCGGAGCAACGCCAAGACTGCCGGGACCTCCTGCTGCAGTTCGCTGCCCTGTTCTCCCTCACCCCCGGGGTCACCCCTTGGTGTTTGCACGACGTAGACACCGGGGACAGTCCCCCTGTCCGGCACCGGGCCTACCGCGTACCAGATCGGGTACGGGCCTGCATACAGGAGGAAGTGGCCAAGATGCTCACGATCGGGGTCATCGAGCCCTCAGACAGTCCCTGGGCCAGTCCGGTTGTATTAGTTCCCAAGGCCGCTGCCCCCGGCACCGCACCTGAACTGAGATTCTGCGTCGACTACCGGGGCTTGAACGCTGTCACCCGGACCGACGCTCATCCCATCCCCCGAGCAGACGAGCTGATCGACCGGCTGGGGGCCGCCCGCTACCTTAGTATCTTCGACCTAACGGCGGGCTACTGGCAGATCGGCCTCACCCCCAGGGCTCAGGAACGGTCAGCCTTCTCCACCCCCGATGGCCACTATCAATTTAAGGTCATGCCCTTTGGCATGAAGAATGCCCCCGCCACGTTCCAACGCCTTGTGAACCAGGTCTTGGCGGGGCTCGAAGAATTCAGCGCTGCCTACCTGGACGATATCGCTGTATACAGCCGCCACTGGTCCGACCACCTCCGTCACCTCCAAGAGGTCCTACAAGCCCTCCAGCGGGCCGGCCTCACCATTAAGGCCGGCAAGTGCCAAATTGGCCAAGGGTCTGTGACCTACCTTGGGCACCAAGTGGGAAGCGGACTGGTGGCCCCACTACAACTTAAGATTGCGGCCATCCAGTCCTGGCTGCCCCCCGTCACCCAGACCGAGGTCCGAGCCTTCTTGGGGCTCACCGGCTACTACCGGCGGTTCGTGAAGGACTCCGGCAGCATCGTGGGGCCCCTCACGGGTCTCACATCCAAGAACCAACCGAAGCGGGTCAATTGGACTCCTGATTGTCAAGCGGCCTTCGAGGAGCTGAAGGCCGCCCTGTGCACCGCCCCTGTGCTCCAGGCCCCCGATTACAGTCGGGAATTTGTGGTGCAGACCGACGCCTCCGACCACGGCATCGGAGCCGTCCTCTCTCAGTTGAACCCCGAAGGTCATGACCAGCCGGTGGCCTTCATCAGTCGACGTCTCCTGGCCCGAGAGCAGCGTTGGAGCACCATCGAGAGGGAGGCATTTGCAGTAGTGTGGGCCCTCAAAAAGCTCCGACCCTATCTCTTCAGTACCCACTTCCGGGTACAAACCGACCATCGACCCCTGCAATGGCTGATGCAGATGCGGGGGGAGAACCCGAAACTCTTGCGCTGGTCCATTTCCCTGCAGGGAATGGACTTCACCGTGGAGCACCGACCAGGCCAAGACCACGCCAACGCGGATGGCCTGTCCCGCTTTTTCCGCCTCGACGAAGAGAGTCCCCAAGGAGATGGGTGACTCTCCCCGCCTTCAGCTGGGGGGGACGCATGTTGGACAGGCCTCACAGACGGCTTGCTCCCCCCCCGCACGACAGGGCCCGAACTCCGGCCCACCTGGCATATCCCCGCGACAAGCACCCGTACTCCGTCTCCCGACGGACCCTCTGCCCTCGGACCCCTACTCATCACGGGGCCCAGCCCCACCGGCTTCCCCGGCCGAGTCAAGCCGCCCTCTTGGGCCCTGCACCACGCGGCCGCATGGCCTCACCTCGACCCTAACCCCGGGCCTGGCCGGCCCCGACATCCCGGCACCACCATCCACCCAGGAGGTGAGCGGACCACTTGGCAGGTCAATGGGAGAACGAAGTATCAAGGACTCTCCCCCGCCAGGTGCCGATCGCCCCCAGCTCCCCCAGGCACTGGCTCCACCCCCTGCTGGGTGTCTGGACACCTTCATCCCGGACCCTCCGACCTCCCAGTGCGAGGGTCCGGACATCAAAGGGCACCAGCCCTATAACTGAGGCAGCTCCGGAGCAGGAAGGCAGTTGTATCCTGGAGTCGAGAGACACCGAGTGAACTCAACCTTGACGGTCTACTGGCGCTGCCGTAGCCGCTCTTGTGAACCATCGTCCTGCCTGCTGGCGCTGCTGCGGCCTTCTGCAACCTTCATCTTCCTGGGACCTGCTGGCGCTGCCGCGGCCCGTTGTAACGACCATCCTCACCGGGACCTGCTGGCGCTGCCGCGGCCTTCTGCAACCTTCATCTTCCTGGGACGTGCTGGCGCTGCCGCGGCCCGTTGTAACGACCATCCGCACCGGGACCTGCTGGCGCTGCAGCGGACCGTACATCTTCCGGGGACCTGCTGGCGCTGCCGCGGCCCGTTGTATCGACCACCCGCACCGGGACCTGCTGGCGCTGCCGCGGTCCGTACCACCTAACCACCAAGCTCGAGGATTGTGAGCTCGTCATCATCTCATCCGAACTACCTGATTGGTAACTAGACTGTCACGCTACCCCCTTCCCTACCTTGCGAGACTCTAATCGAGGGGACCCCTGAGTCCAGACCTCCTTGTACCATTCCACCGTATCTTAAATAAGTGCTTATAAAGAACACTGAACCTTATCCGTGTGTGATACCTGTCTGTGGGGGGGAAGTTACTTGTCTGTACGATCGCTGGAGACGGCTCTCCCCGGAGACCTCTCCCCCTGACCCCGGCCGGCCCTCCCGGTCCGTCTACCTTTTCTAACACCGACGCTACTTCATGGACCACAATTCTTTGGGGTAACACGCTGGTAGGACTAGCAGAGTGCGGCCAATCGGATTTTTGTTTATATTCAGGCTCCCTTGAGCCGGTGGGGCTGACGAGCCCATGGCTACGCACCTGCGCACCTTGAGTGGTACTTTACCTGAGAATATTTTTTGGCAGCCTACGCAGCAACCCTACGCACATACCTACTCCCTGCTGACGAGAGGCAACTACCTCGAAACACGTGTCCAGGGATGGCTAACGCGACATTCATTTTCATTTTAAACTTTTGGCATAGGCGTACCCGCCGACGGTACTTCATGGACCACAATTCTTTGGGGTAACACGCTGGTAGGACTAGCAGAGTGCAGCCAATCGGATTTTTGTTTATATTCAGGCTCCCTTGAGCCGGTGGGGCTGACGAGCCCATGGCTACGCACCTGCGCGCCTTGAGTAGTACTTTACCTGAGAATATTTTTTGGCAGCCTACGCAGCAACCCTACACACATACCTACTCCCTGCTGACGAGAGGCAACTACCTCGAAACACGTGTCCAGGGATGGCTAACGCGACATTCATTTTCATTTTAAACTTTTGGCATAGGCGTACCCGCCGACGCTACTTCATGGACCACAATTCTTTGGGGTAACACGCTGGTAGGACTAGCAGAGTGCGGCCAATCGGATTTTTGTTTATATTCAACCTCCCTTGAGCCGGTGGGGCTGACGAGCCCATGGCTACGCACCTGCGCGCCTTGAGTGGTACTTTACCTGAGAATATTTTTTGGCAGCCTACGCAGCAACCCTACACACATACCTACTCCCTGCTGACGAGAGGCAACTACCTCGTAACACATGTCCAGGGATGGCTAACGCGACATTCATTTTCATTTTAAACTTTTGGCGTAGGCGTACCGGCCGACTCTACTTCATGGACCACAATTCTTTGGGGTAACACACTGGTAGGACTAGCAGAGTGCGGCCAATCGGATTTTTGTTTATATTCAGGCTCCCTTGAGCCGGTGGGGCTGACGAGCCCATGGCTATGCACCTGCGCGCCTTGAGTGGTACTTTACCTGAGAATATTTTTTGGCAGCCTACGCAGCAACCCTACACACATACCTACTCCCTGCTGACGAGAGGCAACTACCTCGTAACACATGTCCAGGGATGGCTAACGCGACATTCATTTTCATTTTAAACTTTTGGCATAGGCGAACCCGCCGATGCTACTTCATGGACCACAATTCTTTGGGGTAACACGCTGGTAGGACTAGCAGAGTGCGGCCAATCGGATTTTTGTTTATATTCAGGCTCCCTTGAGCCGGTGGGGCTGACGAGCCCATGGCTACGCACCTGCGCGCCTTGAGTGGTACTTTACCTGAGAATATTTTTTGGCAGCCTACGCAGCAACCCTACACACATACCTACTCCCTGCTGACGAGAGGCAACTACCTCGAAACACGTGTCCAGGGATGGCTAACGCGACATTCATTTTCATTTTAAACGTTTGGCATAGGCGTACCGGCCGACGCTACTTCATGGACCACAATTCTTTGGGGTAACACGCTGGTAGGACTAGCAGAGTGCGGCCAATCGGATTTTTGTTTATATTCAGGCTCCCTTGAGCCGGTTGGGCTGACGAGCCCATGGCTAAGCACCTGCGCGCCTTGAGTGGTACTTTACCTGAGAATATTTTTTGGCAGCCTACGCAGCAACCCTACACACATACCTACTCCCTGCTGACGAGAGGCAACTACCTCGAAACACGTGTCCAGGGATGACTAACGCGACATTCATTTTCATTTTAAACTTTTGGCATAGGCGTACCCGCCGACGCTACTTCATGGACCACAATTCTTTGGGGTAACACGCTGGTAGGACTAGCAGAGTGCGGCCAATCGGATTTTTGTTTATATTCAGGCTCCCTTGAGCCGGTGGGGCTGACGAGCCCATGGCTACGCACCTGCGCGCCTTGAGTGGTACTTTACCTGAGAATATTTTTTGGCAGCCTACGCAGCAACCCTACACACATACCTACTCCCTGCTGACGAGAGGCAACTACCTCGTAACACGTGTCCAGGGATGGCTAACGCGACATTCATTTTCATTTTAAACTTTTGGCGTAGGCGTACCGGCCGACTCTACTTCATGGACCACAATTCTTTGGGGTAACACGCTGGTAGGACTAGCAGAGTGCGGCCAATCGGATTTTTGTTTATATTCAGGCTCCCTTGAGCCGGTGGGGCGACAAGCCCATGGCTAAGCACCTGCGCGCCTTGAGTGGTACTTTACCTGAGAATATTTTTTGGCAGCCTACGCAGCAACCCTACACACATACCTACTCCCTGCTGACGAGAGGCAACTACCTCGAAACACGTGTCCAGGGATGGCTAACGTGACATTCATTTTCATTTTAAACTTTTGGCATAGGCGTACCCGCCGACTCTACTTCATGGACCACAATTCTTTGGGGTAACACACTGGTAGGACTAGCAGAGTGCGGCCAATCGGATTTTTGTTTTATATTCAGGCTCCCTTGAGCCGGTGGGGCTGACGAGCCCATGGCTACGCACCTGCGCGCCTTGAGTGGTACTTTACCTGAGAATATTTTTTGGCAGCCTACGCAGCAACCCTACACACATACCTACTCCCTGCTGACGAGAGGCAACTACCTTGAAACACGTGTCCAGGGATGGCTAACGCGACATTCATTTTCATTTTAAACTTTTGGCATAGGCGTACCCGCCGACGCTACTTCATGGACCACAATTCTTTGGGGTAACACGCTGGTAGGACTAGCAGAGTACGGCCAATCGGAATTTTGTTTATATTCAGGCTCCCTTGAGCCGGTGGGGCTGACGAGCCCATGGCTACGCACCTGCGCGCCTTGAGTGGTACTTTACCTGAGAATATTTTTTGGCAGCCTACGCAGCAACCCTACGCACATACCTACTCCCTGCTGACAAGAGGCAACTACCTCGAAACACGTGTCCAGGGATGGCTAACGCGACATTCATTTTCATTTTAAACTTTTGGCATAGGCGTACCCGCCGACGGTACTTCATGGACCACAATTCTTTGGGGTAACACGCTGGTAGGACTAGCAGAGTGCAGCCAATCGGATTTTTGTTTATATTCAGGCTCCCTTGAGCCGGTGGGGCTGACGAGCCCATGGCTACGCACCTGCGCGCCTTGAGTAGTACTTTACCTGAGAATATTTTTCGGCAGCCTACGCAGCAACCCTACACACATACCTACTCCCTGCTGACGAGAGGCAACTACCTCGAAACACGTGTCCAGGGATGGCTAACGCGACATTCATTTTCATTTTAAACTTTTGGCATAGGCGTACCCGCCGACGCTACTTCATGGACCACAATTCTTTGGGGTAACACGCTGGTAGGACTAGCAGAGTGCGGCCAATCGGATTTTTGTTTATATTCAGGCTCCCTTGAGCCGGTGGGGCTGACGAGCTCATGGCTACGCACCTGCGCGCCTTGAGTGGTACTTTACCTGAGAATATTTTTTGGCAGCCTACGCAGCAACCCTACACACATACCTACTCCCTGCTGACGAGAGCCAACTACCTCGTAACACGTGTCCAGGGATGGCTAACGCGACATTCATTTTCATTTTAAACTTTTGGCGTAGGCGTACCCGCCGACTCTACTTCATGGACCACAATTCTTTGGGGTAACACGCTGGTAGGACTAGCAGAGTGCGGCCAATCGGATTTTTGTTTATATTCAGGCTCCCTTGAGCCGGTGGGGCTGACGAGCCCATGGCTATGCACCTGCGCGCCTTGAGTGGTACTTTACCTGAGAATATTTTTTGGCAGCCTACGCAGCAACCCTACACACATACCTACTCCCTGCTGACGAGAGGCAACTACATCGAAACACGTGTCCAGGGATGGCTAACGGGACATTCATTTTCATTTTAAACTTTTGGCATAGGCGTACCCGCCGACGCTACTTCATGGACCACAATTCTTTGGGGTAACACGCTGGTAGGACTAGCAGAGTGCGGCCAATCGGATTTTTGTTTATATTCAGGCTCCCTTGAGCCGGTGGGGCTGACGAGCCCATGGCTACGCACCTGCGCACCTTGAGTGGTACTTTACCTGAGAATATTTTTTGGCAGCCTACGCAGCAACCCTACGCACATACCTACTCCCTGCTGACGAGAGGCAACTACCTCGAAACACGTGTCCAGGGATGGCTAACGCGACATTCATTTTCATTTTAAACTTTTGGCATAGGCGTACCCGCCGACGCTACTTCATGGACCACAATTCTTTGGGGTAACACGCTGGTAGGACTAGCAGAGTGCGGCCAATCGGATTTTTGTTTATATTCAGGCTCCCTTGAGCCGGTGGGGCTCACGAGCCCATGGCTACGCACCTGCGCGCCTTGAGTGGTACTTTACCTGAGAATATTTTTTGGCAGCCTACGCAGCAACCCTACACACATACCTACTCCCTGCTGATGAGAGGCAACTACCTTGAATCACGTGTCCAGGGATGGCTAACGCGACATTCATTTTCATTTTAAACTTTTGGCATAGGCGAACCCGCCGATGCTACTTCATGGACCACAATTCTTTGGGGTAACACGCTGGTAGGACTAGCAGAGTGCGGCCAATCGGATTTTTGTTTATATTCAGGCTCCCTTGAGCTGGTGGGGCTGACGAGCCCATGGCTACGCACCTGCGCGCCTTGAGTGGTACTTTACCTGAGAATATTTTTTGGCAGCCTACGCAGCAACCCTACACACATACCTACTCCCTGCTGACGAGAGGCAACTACCTCGAAACACGTGTCCAGGGATGGCTAACGCGACATTCATTTTCATTTTAAACGTTTGGCATAGGCGTACCGGCCGACGCTACTTCATGGACCACAATTCTTTGGGGTAACACGCTGGTAGGACTAGCAGAGTGCGGCCAATCGGATTTTTGTTTATATTCAGGCTCCCTTGAGCCGGTTGGGCTGACGAGCCCATGGCTAAGCACCTGCGCGCCTTGAGTGGTACTTTACCTGAGAATATTTTTTGGCAGCCTACGCAGCAACCCTACACACATACCTACTCCCTGCTGACGAGAGGCAACTACCTCGAAACACGTGTCCAGGGATGGCTAACGCGACATTCATTTTCATTTTAAACTTTTGGCATAGGCGTACCCGCCGACGCTACTTCATGGACCACAATTCTTTGGGGTAACACGCTGGTAGGACTAGCAGAGTGCGGCCAATCGGATTTTTGTTTATATTCAGGCTCCCTTGAGCCGGTGGGGCTGACGAGCCCATGGCTACGCACCTGCGCGCCTTGAGTGGTACTTTACCTGAGAATATTTTTTGGCAGCCTACGCAGCAACCCTACACACATACCTACTCCCTGCTGACGAGAGGCAACTACCTCGTAACACGTGTCCAGGGATGGCTAACGCGACATTCATTTTCATTTTAAACTTTTGGCGTAGGCGTACCGGCCGACTCTACTTCATGGACCACAATTCTTTGGGGTAACACGCTGGTAGGACTAGCAGAGTGCGGCCAATCGGATTTTTGTTTATATTCAGGCTCCCTTGAGCCGGTGGGGCGACGAGCCCATGGCTAAGCACCTGCGCGCCTTGAGTGGTACTTTACCTGAGAATATTTTTTGGCAGCCTACGCAGCAACCCTACACACATACCTACTCCCTGCTGACGAGAGGCAACTACCTCGAAACAGGTGTCCAGGGATGGCTAACGTGACATTCATTTTCATTTTAAACTTTTGGCATAGGCGTACCCGCCGACTCTACTTCATGGACCACAATTCTTTGGGGTAACACGCTGGTAGGACTAGCAGAGTGCGGCCAATCGGATTTTTGTTTTATATTCAGGCTCCCTTGAGCCGGTGGGGCTGACGAGCCCATGGCTACGCACCTGCGCGCCTTGAGTGGTACTTTACCTGAGAATATTTTTTGGCAGCCTACGCAGCAACCCTACACACATACCTACTCCCTGCTGACGAGAGGCAACTACCTCGAAACACGTGTCCAGGGATGGCTAACGCGACATTCATTTTCATTTTAAACTTTTGGCATAGGCGTACCCGCCGACGCTACTTCATGGACCACAATTCTTTGGGGTAACACGCTGGTAGGACTAGCAGAGTGCGGCCAATCGGATTTTTGTTTATATTCAGGCTCCCTTGAGCCGGTGGGGCTCACGAGCCCATGGCTACGCACCTGCGCGCCTTGAGTGGTACTTTACCTGAGAATATTTTTTGGCAGCCTACGCAGCAACCCTACACACATACCTACTCCCTGCTGACGAGAGGCAACTACCTTGAAACACGTGTCCAGGGATGGCTAACGCGACATTCATTTTCATTTTAAACTTTTGGCATAGGCGTACCCGCCGACGCTACTTCATGGACCACAATTCTTTGGGGTAACACGCTGGTAGGACTAGCAGAGTGCGGCCAATCGGATTTTTGTTTATATTCAGGCTCCCTTGAGCCGGTGGGGCTGACGAGCCCATGGCTACGCACCTGCGCGCCTTGAGTGGTACTTTACCTGAGAATATTTTTTGGCAGCCTACGCAGCAACCCTACGCACATACCTACTCCCTGCTGACGAGAGGCAACTACCTCGAAACACGTGTCCAGGGATGGCTAACGCGACATTCATTTTCATTTTAAACTTTTGGCATAGGCGTACCCGCCGACGGTACTTCATGGACCACAATTCTTTGGGGTAACACGCTGGTAGGACTAGCAGAGTGCAGCCAATCGGATTTTTGTTTATATTCAGGCTCCCTTGAGCCGGTGGGGCTGACGAGCCCATGGCTACGCACCTGCGCGCCTTGAGTAGTACTTTACCTGAGAATATTTTTCGGCAGCCTACGCAGCAACCCTACACACATACCTACTCCCTGCTGACGAGAGGCAACTACCTCGAAACACGTGTCCAGGGATGGCTAACGCGACATTCATTTTCATTTTAAACTTTTGGCATAGGCGTACCCGCCGACGCTACTTCATGGACCACAATTCTTTGGGGTAACACGCTGGTAGGACTAGCAGAGTGCGGCCAATCGGATTTTTGTTTATATTCAGGCTCCCTTGAGCCGGTGGGGCTGACGAGCCCATGGCTACGCACCTGCGCGCCTTGAGTGGTACTTTACCTGAGAATATTTTTTGGCAGCCTACGCAGCAACCCTACACACATACCTACTCCCTGCTGACGAGAGCCAACTACCTCGTAACACGTGTCCAGGGATGGCTAACGCGACATTCATTTTCATTTTAAACTTTTGGCGTAGGCGTACCCGCCGACTCTACTTCATGGACCACAATTCTTTGGGGTAACACGCTGGTAGGACTAGCAGAGTGCGGCCAATCGGATTTTTGTTTATATTCAGGCTCCCTTGAGCCGGTGGGGCTGACGAGCCCATGGCTATGCACCTGCGCGCCTTGAGTGGTACTTTACCTGAGAATATTTTTTGGCAGCCTACGCAGCAACCCTACACACATACCTACTCCCTGCTGACGAGAGGCAACTACATCGAAACACGTGTCCAGGGATGGCTAACGGGACATTCATTTTCATTTTAAACTTTTGGCATAGGCGTACCCGCCGACGCTACTTCATGGACCACAATTCTTTGGGGTAACACGCTGGTAGGACTAGCAGAGTGCGGCCAATCGGATTTTTGTTTATATTCAGGCTCCCTTGAGCCGGTGGGGCTGACGAGCCCATGGCTACGCACCTGCGCACCTTGAGTGGTACTTTACCTGAGAATATTTTTTGGCAGCCTACGCAGCAACCCTACGCACATACCTACTCCCTGCTGACGAGAGGCAACTACCTCGAAACACGTGTCCAGGGATGGCTAACGCGACATTCATTTTCATTTTAAACTTTTGGCATAGGCGTACCCGCCGACGGTACTTCATGGACCACAATTCTTTGGGGTAACACGCTGGTAGGACTAGCAGAGTGCAGCCAATCGGATTTTTGTTTATATTCAGGCTCCCTTGAGCCGGTGGGGCTGACGAGCCCATGGCTACGCACCTGCGCGCCTTGAGTAGTACTTTACCTGAGAATATTTTTTGGCAGCCTACGCAGCAACCCTACACACATACCTACTCCCTGCTGACGAGAGGCAACTACCTCGAAACACGTGTCCAGGGATGGCTAACGCGACATTCATTTTCATTTTAAACTTTTGGCATAGGCGTACCCGCCGACGCTACTTCATGGACCACAATTCTTTGGGTAACACGCTGGTAGGACTAGCAGAGTGCGGCCAATCGGATTTTTGTTTATATTCAGGCTCCCTTGAGCCGGTGGGGCTGACGAGCCCATGGCTACGCACCTGCGCGCCTTGAGTGGTACTTTACCTGAGAATATTTTTTGGCAGCCTACGCAGCAACCCTACACACATACCTACTCCCTGCTGACGAGAGGCAACTACCTCGTAACACGTGTCCAGGGATGGCTAACGCGACATTCATTTTCATTTTAAACTTTTGGCGTAGGCGTACCGGCCGACTCTACTTCATGGACCACAATTCTTTGGGGTAACACACTGGTAGGACTAGCAGAGTGCGGCCAATCGGATTTTTGTTTATATTCAGGCTCCCTTGAGCCGGTGGGGCTGACGAGCCCATGGCTATGCACCTGCGCGCCTTGAGTGGTACTTTACCTGAGAATATTTTTTGGCAGCCTACGCAGCAACCCTACACACATACCTACTCCCTGCTGACGAGAGGCAACTACATCGAAACACGTGTCCAGGGATGGCTAACGCGACATTCATTTTCATTTTAAACTTTTGGCATAGGCGTACCCGCCGACGCTACTTCATGGACCACAATTCTTTGGGGTAACACGCTGGTAGGACTAGCAGAGTGCGGCCAATCGGATTTTTGTTTATATTCAGGCTCCCTTGAGCCGGTGGGGCTCACGAGCCCATGGCTACGCACCTGCGTGCCTTGAGTGGTACTTTACCTGAGAATATTTTTTGGCAGCCTACGCAGCAACCCTACACACATACCTACTCCCTGCTGATGAGAGGCAACTACCTTGAATCACGTGTCCAGGGATGGCTAACGCGACATTCATTTTCATTTTAAACTTTTGGCATAGGCGAACCCGCCGATGCTACTTCATGGACCACAATTCTTTGGGGTAACACGCTGGTAGGACTAGCAGAGTGCGGCCAATCGGATTTTTGTTTATATTCAGGCTCCCTTGAGCCGGTGGGGCTGACGAGCCCATGGCTACGCACCTGCGCGCCTTGAGTGGTACTTTACCTGAGAATATTTTTTGGCAGCCTACGCAGCAACCCTACACACATACCTACTTCCTGCTGACGAGAGGCAACTACCTCGAAACACGTGTCCAGGGATGGCTAACGCGACATTCATTTTCATTTTAAACTTTTGGCATAGGCGTACCGGCCGACGCTACTTCATGGACCACAATTCTTTGGGGTAACACGCTGGTAGGACTAGCAGAGTGCGGCCAATCGGATTTTTGTTTATATTCAGGCTCCCTTGAGCCGGTTGGGCTGACGAGCCCATGGCTAAGCACCTGCGCGCCTTGAGTGGTACTTTACCTGAGAATATTTTTTGGCAGCCTACGCAGCAACCCTACACACATACCTACTCCCTGCTGACGAGCGGCAACTACCTCGAAACACGTGTCCAGGGATGGCTAACGCGACATTCATTTTCATTTTAAACTTTTGGCATAGGCGTACCCGCCGACGCTACTTCATGGACCACAATTCTTTGGGGTAACACGCTGGTAGGACTAGCAGAGTGCGGCCAATCGGATTTTTGTTTATATTCAGGCTCCCTTGAGCCGGTGGGGCTGACGAGCCCATGGCTACGCACCTGCGCGCCTTGAGTGGTACTTTACCTGAGAATATTTTTTGGCAGCCTACGCAGCAACCCTACACACATACCTACTCCCTGCTGACGAGAGGCAACTACCTCGTAACACTTGTCCAGGGATGGCTAACGCGACATTCATTTTCATTTTAAACTTTTGGCGTAAGCGTACCGGCCGACTCTACTTCATGGACCACAATTCTTTGGGGTAACACGCTGGTAGGACTAGCAGAGTGCGGCCAATCGGATTTTTGTTTATATTCAGGCTCCCTTGAGCCGGTGGGGCTGACGAGCCCATGGCTATGCACCTGCGCGCCTTGAGTGGTACTTTACCTGAGAATATTTTTTGGCAGCCTACGCAGCAACCCTACACACATACCTACTCCCTGCTGACGAGAGGCAACTACATCGAAACACGTGTCCAGGGATGGCTAACGCGACATTCATTTTCATTTTAAACTTTTGGCATAGGCGTACCCGCCGACGCTACTTCATGGACCACAATTCTTTGGGGTAATACGCTGGTAGGACTAGCAGAGTGCGGCCAATCGGATTTTTGTTTTATATTCAGGCTCCCTTGAGCCGGTGGGGCTGACGAGCCCATGGCTACGCACCTGCGCGCCTTGAGTGGTACTTTACCTGAGAATATTTTTTGGCAGCCTACGCAGCAACCCTACACACATACCTACTCCCTGCTGACGAGAGGCAACTACCTCGAAACACGTGTCCAGGGATGGCTAACGCGACATTCATTTTCATTTTAAACTTTTGGCATAGGCGTACCCGCCGACGCTACTTCATGGACCACAATTCTTTGGGGTAACACGCTGGTAGGACTAGCAGAGTGTGGCCAATCGGATTTTTGTTTATATTCAGGCTCCCTTGAGCCGGTGGGGCTCACGAGCACATGGCTACGCACCTGCGCGCCTTGAGTGGTACTTTACCTGAGAATATTTTTTGGCAGCCTACGCAGCAACCCTACACACATACCTACTCCCTGCTGATGAGAGGCAACTACCTTGAATCACGTGTCCAGGGATGGCTAACGCGACATTCATTTTCATTTTAAACTTTTGGCATAGGCGAACCCGCCGATGCTACTTCATGGACCACAATTCTTAGGGGTAACACGCTGGTAGGACTAGCAGAGTGCGGCCAATCGGATTTTTGTTTATATTCAGGCTCCCTTGAGCCGGTGGGGCTGACGAGCCCATGGCTACGCACCTGCGCGCCTTGAGTGGTACTTTACCTGAGAATATTTTTTGGCAGCCTACGCAGCAACCCTACACACATACCTACTCCCTGCTTACGAGAGGCAACTACCTCGATACACGTGTCCAGGAATGGCTAACGCGACATTCATTTTCATTTTAAACTTTTGGCATAGGCGTACCCGCCGACGCTACTTCATGGAACACAATTCTTTGGGGTAACACGCTGGTAGGACTAGCAGAGTGCGGCCAATAGGATTTTTGTTTATATTCAGGCTCCCTTGAGCCGGTGGGGCTGACGAGCCCATGGCTACGCACCTGCGCGCCTTGAGTGGTACTTTACCTGAGAATATTTTTTGGCAGCCTACGCAGCAACCCTACACACATACCTACTCCCTGCTGACGAGAGGCAACTACCTCGAAACACGTGTCCAGGGATGGCTAACGCGACATTCATTTTCATTTTAAACTTTTGGCATAGGCGTACCGGCCGACGCTACTTCATGGACCACAATTCTTTGGGGTAACACGCTGGTAGGACTAGCAGAGTGCGGCCAATCGGATTTTTGTTTATATTCAGGCTCCCTTGAGCCGGTGGGGCTGACGAGCCCATGGCTACGCACCTGCGCGCCTTGAGTGGTACTTTACCTGACAATATTTTTTGGCAGCCTACGCAGCAACCCTACACACATACCTACTCCCTGCTGACGAGAGGCAGCTACCTCGAAACACGTGTCCAGGGATGGCTAACGCGACATTCATTTTCATCTTAAACTTTTGGCATAGGCGTACCGGCCGCCGCTACTTCATGGACCACAATTCTTTGGGGTAACACGCTGGTAGGACTAGCAGAGTGCGGCCAATCGGATTTTTGTTTATATTCAGGCTCCCTTGAGCCGGTGCGGCTGACGAGCCCATGGCTAAACACCTGCGCGCCTTGAGTGGTACTTTACCTGAGAATATTTTTTGGCAGCCTACGCAGCAACCCTACACACATACCTACTCCGTGCTGACGAGAGGCAACTACCTTGAAACACGTGTCCAGGGATGGCTAACGCGACATTCATTTTCATTTTAAACTTTTGGCATAGGCGTACCCGCCGACGCTACTTCATGGACCACAATTCTTTGGGGTAACACGCTGGTAGGACTAGCAGAGTGCGGCCAATCGGATTTTTGTTTATATTCAGGCTCCCTTGAGCCGGTTGGGCTGACGAGCCCATGGCTACGCACCTGCGCGCCTTGAGTGGTACTTTACCTGAGAATATTTTTTGGCAGCCTACGCAGCAACCGTACACACATACCTACTCCCTGCTGACGAGAGGCAACTACCTCGAAACACGTGTCCAGGGATGGCTAACGCGACATTCATTTTCATTTTAAACTTTTGGCATAGGCGTACCCGCCGACGCTACTTCATGGACCACAATTCTTTGGGGTAACACGCTGGTAGGACTAGCAGAGTGCGGCCAATCGGATTTTTGTTTATATTCAGGCTCCCTTGAGCCGGTGGGGCTGACGAGCCCATGGCTACGCACCTGCGCGCCTTGAGTGGTACTTTACCTGAGAATATTTTTTGGCAGCCTACGCAGCAACCCTACACACATACCTACTCCCTGCTGACGAGAGGCAACTACCTCGTAACACGTGTCCAGGGATGGCTAACGCGACATTCATTTTCATTTTAAACTTTTGGCGTAGGCGTACCGGCCGACTCTACTTCATGGACCACAATTCTTTGGGGTAACACGCTGGTAGGACTAGCAGAGTGCGGCCAATCGGATTTTTGTTTATATTCAGGCTCCCTTGAGCCGGTGGGGCGACAAGCCCATGGCTAAGCACCTGCGCGCCTTGAGTGGTACTTTACCTGAGAATATTTTTTGGCAGCCTACGCAGCAACCCTACACACATACCTACTCCCTGCTGACGAGAGGCAACTACCTCGAAACACGTGTCCAGGGATGGCTAACGTGACATTCATTTTCATTTTAAACTTTTGGCATAGGCGTACCCGCCGACTCTACTTCATGGACCACAATTCTTTGGGGTAACACACTGGTAGGACTAGCAGAGTGCGGCCAATCGGATTTTTGTTTTATATTCAGGCTCCCTTGAGCCGGTGGGGCTGACGAGCCCATGGCTACGCACCTGCGCGCCTTGAGTGGTACTTTACCTGAGAATATTTTTTGGCAGCCTACGCAGCAACCCTACACACATACCTACTCCCTGCTGACGAGAGGCAACTACCTCGAAACACGTGTCCAGGGATGGCTAACGCGACATTCATTTTCATTTTAAACTTTTGGCATAGGCGTACCCACCGACGCTACTTCATGGACCACAATTCTTTGGGGTAACACGCTGGTAGGACTAGCAGAGTGCGGCCAATCGGATTTTTGTTTATATTCAGGCTCCCTTGAGCCGGTGGGGCTCACGAGCCCATGGCTATGCACCTGCGCGCCTTGAGTGGTACTTTACCTGAGAATATTTTTTGGCAGCCTACGCAGCAACCCTACACACATACCTACTCCCTGCTGACGAGAGGCAACTACCTTGAAACACGTGTCCAGGGATGGCTAACGCGACATTCATTTTCATTTTAAACTTTTGGCATAGGCGTACCCGCCGACGCTACTTCATGGACCACAATTCTTTGGGGTAACACGCTGGTAGGACTAGCAGAGTACGGCCAATCGGATTTTTGTTTATATTCAGGCTCCCTTGAGCCGGTGGGGCTGACGAGCCCATGGCTACGCACCTGCGCGCCTTGAGTGGTACTTTACCTGAGAATATTTTTTGGCAGCCTACGCAGCAACCCTACGCACATACCTACTCCCTGCTGACAAGAGGCAACTACCTCGAAACACGTGTCCAGGGATGGCTAACGCGACATTCATTTTCATTTTAAACTTTTGGCATAGGCGTACCCGCCGACGGTACTTCATGGACCACAATTCTTTGGGGTAACACGCTGGTAGGACTAGCAGAGTGCAGCCAATCGGATTTTTGTTTATATTCAGGCTCCCTTGAGCCGGTGGGGCTGACGAGCCCATGGCTACGCACCTGCGCGCCTTGAGTAGTACTTTACCTGAGAATATTTTTCGGCAGCCTACGCAGCAACCCTACACACATACCTACTCCCTGCTGACGAGAGGCAACTACCTCGAAACACGTGTCCAGGGATGGCTAACGCGACATTCATTTTCATTTTAAACTTTTGGCATAGGCGTACCCGCCGACGCTACTTCATGGACCACAATTCTTTGGGGTAACACGCTGGTAGGACTAGCAGAGTGCGGCCAATCGGATTTTTGTTTATATTCAGGCTCCCTTGAGCCGGTGGGGCTGACGAGCTCATGGCTACGCACCTGCGCGCCTTGAGTGGTACTTTACCTGAGAATATTTTTTGGCAGCCTACGCAGCAACCCTACACACATACCTACTCCCTGCTGACGAGAGCCAACTACCTCGTAACACGTGTCCAGGGATGGCTAACGCGACATTCATTTTCATTTTAAACTTTTGGCGTAGGCGTACCCGCCGACTCTACTTCATGGACCACAATTCTTTGGGGTAACACGCTGGTAGGACTAGCAGAGTGCGGCCAATCGGATTTTTGTTTATATTCAGGCTCCCTTGAGCCGGTGGGGCTGACGAGCCCATGGCTATGCACCTGCGCGCCTTGAGTGGTACTTTACCTGAGAATATTTTTTGGCAGCCTACGCAGCAACCCTACACACATACCTACTCCCTGCTGACGAGAGGCAACTACATCGAAACACGTGTCCAGGGATGGCTAACGGGACATTCATTTTCATTTTAAACTTTTGGCATAGGCGTACCCGCCGACGCTACTTCATGGACCACAATTCTTTGGGGTAACACGCTGGTAGGACTAGCAGAGTGCGGCCAATCGGATTTTTGTTTATATTCAGGCTCCCTTGAGCCGGTGGGGCTGACGAGCCCATGGCTACGCACCTGCGCACCTTGAGTGGTACTTTACCTGAGAATATTTTTTGGCAGCCTACGCAGCAACCCTACGCACATACCTACTCCCTGCTGACGAGAGGCAACTACCTCGAAACACGTGTCCAGGGATGGCTAACGCGACATTCATTTTCATTTTAAACTTTTGGCATAGGCGTACCCGCCGACGCTACTTCATGGACCACAATTCTTTGGGGTAACACGCTGGTAGGACTAGCAGAGTGCGGCCAATCGGATTTTTGTTTATATTCAGGCTCCCTTGAGCCGGTGGGGCTCACGAGCCCATGGCTACGCACCTGCGCGCCTTGAGTGGTACTTTACCTGAGAATATTTTTTGGCAGCCTACGCAGCAACCCTACACACATACCTACTCCCTGCTGATGAGAGGCAACTACCTTGAATCACGTGTCCAGGGATGGCTAACGCGACATTCATTTTCATTTTAAACTTTTGGCATAGGCGAACCCGCCGATGCTACTTCATGGACCACAATTCTTTGGGGTAACACGCTGGTAGGACTAGCAGAGTGCGGCCAATCGGATTTTTGTTTATATTCAGGCTCCCTTGAGCCGGTGGGGCTGACGAGCCCATGGCTACGCACCTGCGCGCCTTGAGTGGTACTTTACCTGAGAATATTTTTTGGCAGCCTACGCAGCAACCCTACACACATACCTACTCCCTGCTGACGAGAGGCAACTACCTCGAAACACGTGTCCAGGGATGGCTAACGCGACATTCATTTTCATTTTAAACGTTTGGCATAGGCGTACCGGCCGACGCTACTTCATGGACCACAATTCTTTGGGGTAACACGCTGGTAGGACTAGCAGAGTGCGGCCAATCGGATTTTTGTTTATATTCAGGCTCCCTTGAGCCGGTTGGGCTGACGAGCCCATGGCTAAGCACCTGCGCGCCTTGAGTGGTACTTTACCTGAGAATATTTTTTGGCAGCCTACGCAGCAACCCTACACACATACCTACTCCCTGCTGACGAGAGGCAACTACCTCGAAACACGTGTCCAGGGATGGCTAACGCGACATTCATTTTCATTTTAAACTTTTGGCATAGGCGTACCCGCCGACGCTACTTCATGGACCACAATTCTTTGGGGTAACACGCTGGTAGGACTAGCAGAGTGCGGCCAATCGGATTTTTGTTTATATTCAGGCTCCCTTGAGCCGGTGGGGCTGACGAGCCCATGGCTACGCACCTGCGCGCCTTGAGTGGTACTTTACCTGAGAATATTTTTTGGCAGCCTACGCAGCAACCCTACACACATACCTACTCCCTGCTGACGAGAGGCAACTACCTCGTAACACGTGTCCAGGGATGGCTAACGCGACATTCATTTTCATTTTAAACTTTTGGCGTAGGCGTACCGGCCGACTCTACTTCATGGACCACAATTCTTTGGGGTAACACGCTGGTAGGACTAGCAGAGTGCGGCCAATCGGATTTTTGTTTATATTCAGGCTCCCTTGAGCCGGTGGGGCGACGAGCCCATGGCTAAGCACCTGCGCGCCTTGAGTGGTACTTTACCTGAGAATATTTTTTGGCAGCCTACGCAGCAACCCTACACACATACCTACTCCCTGCTGACGAGAGGCAACTACCTCGAAACAGGTGTCCAGGGATGGCTAACGTGACATTCATTTTCATTTTAAACTTTTGGCATAGGCGTACCCGCCGACTCTACTTCATGGACCACAATTCTTTGGGGTAACACGCTGGTAGGACTAGCAGAGTGCGGCCAATCGGATTTTTGTTTTATATTCAGGCTCCCTTGAGCCGGTGGGGCTGACGAGCCCATGGCTACGCACCTGCGCGCCTTGAGTGGTACTTTACCTGAGAATATTTTTTGGCAGCCTACGCAGCAACCCTACACACATACCTACTCCCTGCTGACGAGAGGCAACTACCTCGAAACACGTGTCCAGGGATGGCTAACGCGACATTCATTTTCATTTTAAACTTTTGGCATAGGCGTACCCGCCGACGCTACTTCATGGACCACAATTCTTTGGGGTAACACGCTGGTAGGACTAGCAGAGTGCGGCCAATCGGATTTTTGTTTATATTCAGGCTCCCTTGAGCCGGTGGGGCTCACGAGCCCATGGCTACGCACCTGCGCGCCTTGAGTGGTACTTTACCTGAGAATATTTTTTGGCAGCCTACGCAGCAACCCTACACACATACCTACTCCCTGCTGACGAGAGGCAACTACCTTGAAACACGTGTCCAGGGATGGCTAACGCGACATTCATTTTCATTTTAAACTTTTGGCATAGGCGTACCCGCCGACGCTACTTCATGGACCACAATTCTTTGGGGTAACACGCTGGTAGGACTAGCAGAGTGCGGCCAATCGGATTTTTGTTTATATTCAGGCTCCCTTGAGCCGGTGGGGCTGACGAGCCCATGGCTACGCACCTGCGCGCCTTGAGTGGTACTTTACCTGAGAATATTTTTTGGCAGCCTACGCAGCAACCCTACGCACATACCTACTCCCTGCTGACGAGAGGCAACTACCTCGAAACACGTGTCCAGGGATGGCTAACGCGACATTCATTTTCATTTTAAACTTTTGGCATAGGCGTACCCGCCGACGGTACTTCATGGACCACAATTCTTTGGGGTAACACGCTGGTAGGACTAGCAGAGTGCAGCCAATCGGATTTTTGTTTATATTCAGGCTCCCTTGAGCCGGTGGGGCTGACGAGCCCATGGCTACGCACCTGCGCGCCTTGAGTAGTACTTTACCTGAGAATATTTTTCGGCAGCCTACGCAGCAACCCTACACACATACCTACTCCCTGCTGACGAGAGGCAACTACCTCGAAACACGTGTCCAGGGATGGCTAACGCGACATTCATTTTCATTTTAAACTTTTGGCATAGGCGTACCCGCCGACGCTACTTCATGGACCACAATTCTTTGGGGTAACACGCTGGTAGGACTAGCAGAGTGCGGCCAATCGGATTTTTGTTTATATTCAGGCTCCCTTGAGCCGGTGGGGCTGACGAGCCCATGGCTACGCACCTGCGCGCCTTGAGTGGTACTTTACCTGAGAATATTTTTTGGCAGCCTACGCAGCAACCCTACACACATACCTACTCCCTGCTGACGAGAGCCAACTACCTCGTAACACGTGTCCAGGGATGGCTAACGCGACATTCATTTTCATTTTAAACTTTTGGCGTAGGCGTACCCGCCGACTCTACTTCATGGACCACAATTCTTTGGGGTAACACGCTGGTAGGACTAGCAGAGTGCGGCCAATCGGATTTTTGTTTATATTCAGGCTCCCTTGAGCCGGTGGGGCTGACGAGCCCATGGCTATGCACCTGCGCGCCTTGAGTGGTACTTTACCTGAGAATATTTTTTGGCAGCCTACGCAGCAACCCTACACACATACCTACTCCCTGCTGACGAGAGGCAACTACATCGAAACACGTGTCCAGGGATGGCTAACGGGACATTCATTTTCATTTTAAACTTTTGGCATAGGCGTACCCGCCGACGCTACTTCATGGACCACAATTCTTTGGGGTAACACGCTGGTAGGACTAGCAGAGTGCGGCCAATCGGATTTTTGTTTATATTCAGGCTCCCTTGAGCCGGTGGGGCTGACGAGCCCATGGCTACGCACCTGCGCACCTTGAGTGGTACTTTACCTGAGAATATTTTTTGGCAGCCTACGCAGCAACCCTACGCACATACCTACTCCCTGCTGACGAGAGGCAACTACCTCGAAACACGTGTCCAGGGATGGCTAACGCGACATTCATTTTCATTTTAAACTTTTGGCATAGGCGTACCCGCCGACGGTACTTCATGGACCACAATTCTTTGGGGTAACACGCTGGTAGGACTAGCAGAGTGCAGCCAATCGGATTTTTGTTTATATTCAGGCTCCCTTGAGCCGGTGGGGCTGACGAGCCCATGGCTACGCACCTGCGCGCCTTGAGTAGTACTTTACCTGAGAATATTTTTTGGCAGCCTACGCAGCAACCCTACACACATACCTACTCCCTGCTGACGAGAGGCAACTACCTCGAAACACGTGTCCAGGGATGGCTAACGCGACATTCATTTTCATTTTAAACTTTTGGCATAGGCGTACCCGCCGACGCTACTTCATGGACCACAATTCTTTGGGTAACACGCTGGTAGGACTAGCAGAGTGCGGCCAATCGGATTTTTGTTTATATTCAGGCTCCCTTGAGCCGGTGGGGCTGACGAGCCCATGGCTACGCACCTGCGCGCCTTGAGTGGTACTTTACCTGAGAATATTTTTTGGCAGCCTACGCAGCAACCCTACACACATACCTACTCCCTGCTGACGAGAGGCAACTACCTCGTAACACGTGTCCAGGGATGGCTAACGCGACATTCATTTTCATTTTAAACTTTTGGCGTAGGCGTACCGGCCGACTCTACTTCATGGACCACAATTCTTTGGGGTAACACACTGGTAGGACTAGCAGAGTGCGGCCAATCGGATTTTTGTTTATATTCAGGCTCCCTTGAGCCGGTGGGGCTGACGAGCCCATGGCTATGCACCTGCGCGCCTTGAGTGGTACTTTACCTGAGAATATTTTTTGGCAGCCTACGCAGCAACCCTACACACATACCTACTCCCTGCTGACGAGAGGCAACTACATCGAAACACGTGTCCAGGGATGGCTAACGCGACATTCATTTTCATTTTAAACTTTTGGCATAGGCGTACCCGCCGACGCTACTTCATGGACCACAATTCTTTGGGGTAACACGCTGGTAGGACTAGCAGAGTGCGGCCAATCGGATTTTTGTTTATATTCAGGCTCCCTTGAGCCGGTGGGGCTCACGAGCCCATGGCTACGCACCTGCGTGCCTTGAGTGGTACTTTACCTGAGAATATTTTTTGGCAGCCTACGCAGCAACCCTACACACATACCTACTCCCTGCTGATGAGAGGCAACTACCTTGAATCACGTGTCCAGGGATGGCTAACGCGACATTCATTTTCATTTTAAACTTTTGGCATAGGCGAACCCGCCGATGCTACTTCATGGACCACAATTCTTTGGGGTAACACGCTGGTAGGACTAGCAGAGTGCGGCCAATCGGATTTTTGTTTATATTCAGGCTCCCTTGAGCCGGTGGGGCTGACGAGCCCATGGCTACGCACCTGCGCGCCTTGAGTGGTACTTTACCTGAGAATATTTTTTGGCAGCCTACGCAGCAACCCTACACACATACCTACTTCCTGCTGACGAGAGGCAACTACCTCGAAACACGTGTCCAGGGATGGCTAACGCGACATTCATTTTCATTTTAAACTTTTGGCATAGGCGTACCGGCCGACGCTACTTCATGGACCACAATTCTTTGGGGTAACACGCTGGTAGGACTAGCAGAGTGCGGCCAATCGGATTTTTGTTTATATTCAGGCTCCCTTGAGCCGGTTGGGCTGACGAGCCCATGGCTAAGCACCTGCGCGCCTTGAGTGGTACTTTACCTGAGAATATTTTTTGGCAGCCTACGCAGCAACCCTACACACATACCTACTCCCTGCTGACGAGCGGCAACTACCTCGAAACACGTGTCCAGGGATGGCTAACGCGACATTCATTTTCATTTTAAACTTTTGGCATAGGCGTACCCGCCGACGCTACTTCATGGACCACAATTCTTTGGGGTAACACGCTGGTAGGACTAGCAGAGTGCGGCCAATCGGATTTTTGTTTATATTCAGGCTCCCTTGAGCCGGTGGGGCTGACGAGCCCATGGCTACGCACCTGCGCGCCTTGAGTGGTACTTTACCTGAGAATATTTTTTGGCAGCCTACGCAGCAACCCTACACACATACCTACTCCCTGCTGACGAGAGGCAACTACCTCGTAACACTTGTCCAGGGATGGCTAACGCGACATTCATTTTCATTTTAAACTTTTGGCGTAAGCGTACCGGCCGACTCTACTTCATGGACCACAATTCTTTGGGGTAACACGCTGGTAGGACTAGCAGAGTGCGGCCAATCGGATTTTTGTTTATATTCAGGCTCCCTTGAGCCGGTGGGGCTGACGAGCCCATGGCTATGCACCTGCGCGCCTTGAGTGGTACTTTACCTGAGAATATTTTTTGGCAGCCTACGCAGCAACCCTACACACATACCTACTCCCTGCTGACGAGAGGCAACTACATCGAAACACGTGTCCAGGGATGGCTAACGCGACATTCATTTTCATTTTAAACTTTTGGCATAGGCGTACCCGCCGACGCTACTTCATGGACCACAATTCTTTGGGGTAATACGCTGGTAGGACTAGCAGAGTGCGGCCAATCGGATTTTTGTTTTATATTCAGGCTCCCTTGAGCCGGTGGGGCTGACGAGCCCATGGCTACGCACCTGCGCGCCTTGAGTGGTACTTTACCTGAGAATATTTTTTGGCAGCCTACGCAGCAACCCTACACACATACCTACTCCCTGCTGACGAGAGGCAACTACCTCGAAACACGTGTCCAGGGATGGCTAACGCGACATTCATTTTCATTTTAAACTTTTGGCATAGGCGTACCCGCCGACGCTACTTCATGGACCACAATTCTTTGGGGTAACACGCTGGTAGGACTAGCAGAGTGTGGCCAATCGGATTTTTGTTTATATTCAGGCTCCCTTGAGCCGGTGGGGCTCACGAGCACATGGCTACGCACCTGCGCGCCTTGAGTGGTACTTTACCTGAGAATATTTTTTGGCAGCCTACGCAGCAACCCTACACACATACCTACTCCCTGCTGATGAGAGGCAACTACCTTGAATCACGTGTCCAGGGATGGCTAACGCGACATTCATTTTCATTTTAAACTTTTGGCATAGGCGAACCCGCCGATGCTACTTCATGGACCACAATTCTTAGGGGTAACACGCTGGTAGGACTAGCAGAGTGCGGCCAATCGGATTTTTGTTTATATTCAGGCTCCCTTGAGCCGGTGGGGCTGACGAGCCCATGGCTACGCACCTGCGCGCCTTGAGTGGTACTTTACCTGAGAATATTTTTTGGCAGCCTACGCAGCAACCCTACACACATACCTACTCCCTGCTTACGAGAGGCAACTACCTCGATACACGTGTCCAGGAATGGCTAACGCGACATTCATTTTCATTTTAAACTTTTGGCATAGGCGTACCCGCCGACGCTACTTCATGGAACACAATTCTTTGGGGTAACACGCTGGTAGGACTAGCAGAGTGCGGCCAATAGGATTTTTGTTTATATTCAGGCTCCCTTGAGCCGGTGGGGCTGACGAGCCCATGGCTACGCACCTGCGCGCCTTGAGTGGTACTTTACCTGAGAATATTTTTTGGCAGCCTACGCAGCAACCCTACACACATACCTACTCCCTGCTGACGAGAGGCAACTACCTCGAAACACGTGTCCAGGGATGGCTAACGCGACATTCATTTTCATTTTAAACTTTTGGCATAGGCGTACCGGCCGACGCTACTTCATGGACCACAATTCTTTGGGGTAACACGCTGGTAGGACTAGCAGAGTGCGGCCAATCGGATTTTTGTTTATATTCAGGCTCCCTTGAGCCGGTGGGGCTGACGAGCCCATGGCTACGCACCTGCGCGCCTTGAGTGGTACTTTACCTGACAATATTTTTTGGCAGCCTACGCAGCAACCCTACACACATACCTACTCCCTGCTGACGAGAGGCAGCTACCTCGAAACACGTGTCCAGGGATGGCTAACGCGACATTCATTTTCATCTTAAACTTTTGGCATAGGCGTACCGGCCGCCGCTACTTCATGGACCACAATTCTTTGGGGTAACACGCTGGTAGGACTAGCAGAGTGCGGCCAATCGGATTTTTGTTTATATTCAGGCTCCCTTGAGCCGGTGCGGCTGACGAGCCCATGGCTAAACACCTGCGCGCCTTGAGTGGTACTTTACCTGAGAATATTTTTTGGCAGCCTACGCAGCAACCCTACACACATACCTACTCCGTGCTGACGAGAGGCAACTACCTTGAAACACGTGTCCAGGGATGGCTAACGCGACATTCATTTTCATTTTAAACTTTTGGCATAGGCGTACCCGCCGACGCTACTTCATGGACCACAATTCTTTGGGGTAACACGCTGGTAGGACTAGCAGAGTGCGGCCAATCGGATTTTTGTTTATATTCAGGCTCCCTTGAGCCGGTTGGGCTGACGAGCCCATGGCTACGCACCTGCGCGCCTTGAGTGGTACTTTACCTGAGAATATTTTTTGGCAGCCTACGCAGCAACCGTACACACATACCTACTCCCTGCTGACGAGAGGCAACTACCTCGAAACACGTGTCCAGGGATGGCTAACGCGACATTCATTTTCATTTTAAACTTTTGGCATAGGCGTACCCGCCGACGCTACTTCATGGACCACAATTCTTTGGGGTAACACGCTGGTAGGACTAGCAGAGTGCGGCCAATCGGATTTTTGTTTATATTCAGGCTCCCTTGAGCCGGTGGGGCTGACGAGCCCATGGCTACGCACCTGCGCGCCTTGAGTGGTACTTTACCTGAGAATATTTTTTGGCAGCCTACGCAGCAACCCTACGCACATACCTACTCCCTGCCGACGAGAGGCAACTACCTCGAAACACGTGTCCAGGGATGGCTAACGCGACATTCATTTTCATTTTAAACTTTTGGCGTAGGCGTACCCGCCGACGGTACTTCATGGACCACAATTCTTTGGGGTAACACGCTGGTAGGACTAGCAGAGTGCAGCCAATCAGATTTTTGTTTATATTCAGGCTCCCTTGAGCCGGTGGGGCTGACGAGCCCATGGCTACGCACCTGCGCGCCTTGAGTAGTACTTTACCTGAGAATATTTTTTGGCAGCCTACGCAGCAACCCTACACACATACCTACTCCCTGCTGACGAGAGGCAACTACCTTGAAACACGTGTCCAGGGATGGCTAACGCGACATTCATTTTCATTTTAAACTTTTGGCATAGGCGTACCCGCCGACGCTACTTCATGGACCACAATTCTTTGGGATAACACGCTGGTAGGACTAGCAGAGTGCGGCCAATCGGATTTTTGTTTATATTCAGGCTCCCTTGAGCCGGTGGGGCTGACGAGCCCATGGCTACGCACCTGCGCGCCTTGAGTGCTACTTTACCTGAGAATATTTTTTGGCAGCCTACGCAGCAACCCTACACACATACCTACTCCCTGCTGACGAGAGGCAACTACCTCGAAACACGTGTCCAGGGATGGCTAACGCGACATTCATTTTCATTTTAAACTTTTGGCGTAGGCGTACCGGCCGATGCTACTTCATGGACCACAATTCTTTGGGGTAACACGCTGGTAGGACTAGCAGAGTGCGGCCAATCGGATTTTTGTTTATATTCAGGCTCCCTTGAGCCGGTTGGGCTGACGAGCCCATGGCTACGCACCTGCGCGCCTTGAGTGGTACTTTACCTGAGAATATTTTTTGGCAGCCTACGCAGCAACCGTACACACATACCTACTCCCTGCTGACGAGAGGCAACTACCTCGAAACACGTGTCCAGGGATGGCTAACGCGACATTCATTTTCATTTTAAACTTTTGGCATAGGCGTACCCGCCGACGCTACTTCATGGACCACAATTCTTTGGGGTAACACGCTGGTAGGACTAGCAGAGTGCGGCCAATCGGATTTTTGTTTATATTCAGGCTCCCTTGAGCCGGTGGGGCTGACGAGCCCATGGCTACGCACCTGCGCGCCTTGAGTGGTACTTTACCTGAGAATATTTTTTGGCAGCCTACGCAGCAACCCTACACACATACCTACTCCCTGCTGACGAGAGGCAACTACCTCGAAACACGTGTCCAGGGATGGCTAACGCGACATTCATTTTCATTTTAAACTTTTGGCATAGGCGTACCGGCCGCCGCCACTTCATGGACCACAATTCTTTGGGGTAACACGCTGGTAGGACTAGCAGAGTGCGGCCAATCGGATTTTTGTTTATATTCAGGCTCCCTTGAGCCGGTGGGGCTGACGAGCCCATGGCTAAACACCTGCGCGCCTTGAGTGGTACTTTACCTGAGAATATTTTTTGGCAGCCTACGCAGCAACCCTACACACATACCTACTCCCTGCTGACGAGAGGCAACTACCTTGAAACACGTGTCCAGGGATGGCTAACGCGACATTCATTTTCATTTTAAACTTTTGGCATAGGCGTACCCGCCGACGCTACTTTATGGACCACAATTCTTTGGGGTAACACGCTGGTAGGACTAGCAGAGTGCGGCCAATCAGATTTTTGTTTATATTCAGGCTCCCTTGAGCCGGTGGGGCTGACGAGCCCATGGCTACGCACCTGCGCGCCTTGAGTGGTACTTTACCTGAGAATATTTTTTGGCAGCCTACGCAGCAACCCTACACACATACCTACTCCCTGCTGACGAGAGGCAACTACCTCGAAACACGTGTCCAGGAATGGCTAACGCGACATTCATTTTCATTTTAAACTTTTGGCATAGGCGTACCCGCCGACGCTACTTCATGGACCACAAATCTTTGGGGTAACACGCTGGTAGGACTAGCAGAGTGCGGCCAATCGGATTTTTGTTTATATTCAGGCTCCCTTGAGCCGGTGGGGCTGACGAGCCCATGGCTACGCACCTGCGCGCCTTGAGTGGTACTTTACCTGAGAATATTTTTGGCAGCCTACGCAGCAACCCTACACACATACCTACTCCCTGCTGACGAGAGGCAACTACCTCGAAACACGTGTCCAGGGATGGCTAACGCGACATTCATTTTCATTTTAAACTTTTGGCATAGGCGTACCCGCCGACGCTACTTCATGGACCACAATTCTTTGGGGTAACACGCTGGTAGGACTAGCAGAGTGCGGCCAATCGGATTTTTGTTTATATTCAGGCTCCCTTGAGCCGGTGGGGCTGACGAGCCCATGGCTACGCACCTGCGCGCCTTGAGTGGTACTTTACCTGAGAATATTTTTTGGCAGCCTACGCAGCAACCCTACACACATACCTACTCCCTGCTGACGAGAGGCAACTACCTCGAAACACGTGTCCAGGGATGGCTAACGCGACATTCATTTTCATTTTAAACTTTTGACATAGGCGTACCCGCCGACGCTACTTCATGGACCACAATTCTTTGGGGTAACACGCTGGTAGGACTAGCAGAGTGCGGCCAATCGGATTTTTGTTTATATTCAGGCTCCCTTGAGCCGGTGGGGCTGAAAAGCCCATGGCTACGCACCTGCGCGCCTTGAGTGGTACTTTACCTGAGAATATTTTTTTGGCAGCCTACGCAGCAACCCTACACACATACCTACTCCCTGCTGACGAGAGGCAACTACCTCGAAACACGTGTCCAGGGATGGCTAACGCGACATTCATTTTCATTTTAAACTTTTGGCATAGGCGTACCCGCCGACGCTACTTCATGGACCACAATTCTTTGGGGTAACACGCTGGTAGGACTAGCAGAGTGCGGCCAATCAGATTTTTGTTTATATTCAGGCTCCCTTGAGCCGGTGGGGCTGACGAGCCCATGGCTACGCACCTGCACGCCTTGAGTGGTACTTTACCTGAGAATATTTTTTGGCAGCCTACGCAGCAACCCTACACACATACCTACTCCCTGCTGACGAGAGGCAACTACCTCGAAACACGTGTCCAGGGATGGCTAACGCGACATTCATTTTCATTTTAAACTTTTGGCATAGGCGTACCCGCCGACGCTACTTCATGGAACACAATTCTTTGGGGTAACACGCTGGTAGGACTAGCAGAGTGCGGCCAATCGGATTTTTGTTTATATTCAGGCTCCCTTCAGCCGGTGGGGCTGACGAGCCCATGGCTACGCACCTGCGCGCCTTGAGTGGTACTTTACCTCAGAATATTTTTTGGCAGCCTACGCAGCAACCCTACACACATACCTACTCCCTGCTGACGAGAGGCAACTACCTCGAAACACGTGTCCAGGGATGGCTAACGCGACATTCATTTTCATTTTAAACTTTTGGAATAGGCGTACCCGCCGACGCTACTTCATGGACCACAATTCTTTGGGGTAACACGCTGGTAGGACTAGCAGAGTGCGGCCAATCGGATTTTTGTTTATATTCAGGCTCCCTTGAGCCGGTGGGGCTGACGAGCCCATGGCTACGCACCTGCGCGCCTTGAGTGGTACTTTACCTTAGAATATTTTTTGGCAGCCTACGCAGCAACCCTACACACATACCTACTCCCTGCTGACGAGAGGCAACTACCTCGAAACACGTGTCCAGGGATGGCTAACGCGACATTCATTTTCATTTTAAACTTTTGGCATAGGCGTACCCGCCGACTCTACTTCATGGACCACAATTCTTTGGGGTAACACGCTGGTAGGACTAGCAGAGTGTGGCCAATCGGATTTTTGTTTATATTCAGGCTCCCTTGAGCCGGTGGGGCTGACGAGCCCATGGCTACGCACCTGCGCGCCTTGAGTGGTACTTTACCTGAGAATATTTATTTTGGCAGCCTACGCAGCAACCCTACACACATACCTACTCCCTGCTGACGAGAGGCAACTACCTCGAAACACGTGTCCAGGGATGGCTAACGCGACATTCATTTTCATTTTAAACTTTTGGCATAGGCGTACCCGCCGACGCTACTTCATGGAACACAATTCTTTGGGGTAACACGCTGGTAGGACTAGCAGAGTGCGGCCAAACGGATTTTTGTTTATATTCAGGCTCCCTTGAGCCGGTGGGGCTGACGAGCTCATGGCTACGCACCTGCGCGCCTTGAGTGGTACTTTACTTGAGAATATTTTTTGGCAGCCTACGCAGCAACCCTACACACATACCTACTCCCTGCTGACGAGAGGCAACTACCTCGAAACACGTGTCCAGGGATGGCTAACGCGACATTCATTTTCATTTTAAACTTTTGGCATAGGCGTACCCGCCGACGCTACTTCATGGACCACAATTCTTTGGGGTAACACGCTGGTAGGACTAGCAGAGTGCGGCCAATCGGATTTTTGTTTATATTCAGGCTCCCTTGAGCCGGTGGGGCTGACGAGCCCATGGCTACGCACCTGCGCGCCTTGAGTGGTACTTTACCTGAGAATATTTATTTTGGCAGTCTACGCAGCAACCCTACACACATACCTACTCCCTGCTGACGAGAGGCAACTACCTCGAAACACGTGTCCAGGGATGGCTAACGCGACATTCATTTTCATTTTAAACTTTTGGCATAGGCGTACCCGCCGACGCTACTTCATGGAACACAATTCTTTGGGGTAACACGCTGGTAGGACTAGCAGAGTGCGGCCAATCGGATTTTTGTTTATATTCAGGCTCCCTTGAGCCGGTGGGGCTGACGAGCCCATGGCTACGCACCTGCGCGCCTTGAGTGGTACTTTACCTGAGAATATTTATTTTGGCAGTCTACGCAGCAACCCTACACACATACCTACTCCCTGCTGACGAGAGGCAACTACCTCGAAACACGTGTCCAGGGATGGCTAACGCGACATTCATTTTCATTTTAAACTTTTGGCATAGGCGTACCCGCCGACGCTACTTCATGGAACACAATTCTTTGGGGTAACACGCTGGTAGGACTAGCAGAGTGCGGCCAATCGGATTTTTGTTTATATTCAGGCTCCCTTGAGCCGGTGGGGCTGACGAGCCCATGGCTACGCACCTGCGCGCCTTGAGTGGTACTTTACCTTAGAATATTTTTTGGCAGCCTACGCAGCAACCCTACACACATACCTACTCCCTGCTGACGAGAGGCAACTACCTCGAAACACGTGTCCAGGGATGGCTAACGCGACATTCATTTTCATTTTAAACTTTTGGCATAGGCGTACCCGCCGACTCTACTTCATGGACCACAATTCTTTGGGGTAACACGCTGGTAGGACTAGCAGAGTGCGGCCAATCGGATTTTTCTTTATATTCAGGCTCCCTTGAGCCGGTGGGGCTGACGAGCCCATGGCTACGCACCTGCGCGCCTTGAGTGGTACTTTACCTGAGAATATTTATTTTGGCAGCCTACGCAGCAACCCTACACACATACCTACTCCCTGCTGACGAGAGGCAACTACCTCGAAACACGTGTCCAGGGATGGCTAACGCGACATTCATTTTCATTTTAAACTTTTGGCATAGGCGTACCCGCCGACGCTACTTCATGGAACACAATTCTTTGGGGTAACACGCTGGTAGGACTAGCAGAGTGCGGCCAAACGGATTTTTGTTTATATTCAGGCTCCCTTGAGCCGGTGGGGCTGACGAGCTCATGGCTACGCACCTGCGCGCCTTGAGTGGTACTTTACTTGAGAATATTTTTTGGCAGCCTACGCAGCAACCCTACACACATACCTACTCCCTGCTGACGAGAGGCAACTACCTCGAAACACGTGTCCAGGGATGGCTAACGCGACATTCATTTTCATTTTAAACTTTTGGCATAGGCGTACCCGCCGACGCTACTTCATGGACCACAATTCTTTGGGGCAACACGCTGGTAGGACTAGCTGAGTGCGGCCAATCGGATTTTTGTTTATATTCAGGCTCCCTTGAGCCGGTGGGGCTGAGGAGCCCATGGCTACGCACCTGCGCGCCTTGAGTGGTACTTTACCTGAGAATATTTTTTGGCAGCCTACGCAGCAACCCTACACACATACCTACTCCCTGCTGACGAGAGGCAGCTACCTCGAAACACGTGTCCAGGGATGGCTAACGCGACATTCATTTTCATCTTAAACTTTTGGCATAGGCGTACCGGCCGCCGCTACTTCATGGACCACAATTCTTTGGGGTAACACGCTGGTAGGACTAGCAGAGTGCGGCCAATCGGATTTTTGTTTATATTCAGGCTCCCTTGAGCCGGTGCGGCTGACGAGCCCATGTCTAAACACCTGCGCGCCTTGAGTGGTACTTTACCTGAGAATATTTTTTGGCAGCCTACGCAGCAACCCTACACACATACCTACTCCCTGCTGACGAGAGGCAACTACCTTGAAACACGTGTCCAGGGATGGCTAACGCGACATTCATTTTCATTTTAAACTTTTGGCATAGGCGTACCCGCCGACGCTACTTCATGGACCACAATTCTTTGGGGTAACACGCTGGTAGGACTAGCAGAGTGCGGCCAATCGGATTTTTGTTTATATTCAGGCTCCCTTGAGCCGGTGGGGCTGACGAGCCCATGGCTACGCACCTGCGCGCCTTGAGTGGTACTTTACCTGAGAATATTTTTTGGCAGCCTACGCAGCAACCCTACACACATACCTACTCCCTGCTTACCAGAGGCAACTACCTCGAAACACGTGTCCAGGGATGGCTAACGCGACATTCATTTTCATTTTAAACTTTTGGCATAGGCGTACCGGCCGACGCTACTTCATGGACCACAATTCTTTGGGGTAACACGCTGGTAGGACTAGCAGAGTGCGGCCAATCGGATTTTTGTTTATATTCAGGCTCCCTTGAGCCGGTTGGGCTGACGAGCCCATGGCTACGCACCTGCGCGCCTTGAGTGGTACTTTACCTGAGAATATTTTTTGGCAGCCTACGCAGCAACCGTACACACATACCTACTCCCTGCTGACGAGAGGCAACTACCTCGAAACACGTGTCCAGGGATGGCTAACGCGACATTCATTTTCATTTTAAACTTTTGGCATAGGCGTACCCGCCGACGCTACTTCATGGACCACAATTCTTTGGGGTAACACGCTGGTAGGACTAGCAGAGTGCGGCCAATCGGATTTTTGTTTATATTCAGGCTCCCTTGAGCCGGTGGGGCTGACGAGCCCATGGCTACGCACCTGCGCGCCTTGAGTGGTACTTTACCTGAGAATATTTTTTGGCAGCCTACGCAGCAACCCTACGCACATACCTACTCCCTGCTGACGAGAGGCAACTACCTCGAAACACGTGTCCAGGGATGGCTAACGCGACATTCATTTTCATTTTAAACTTTTGGCGTAGGCGTACCCGCCGACGGTACTTCATGGACCACAATTCTTTGGGGTAACACGCTGGTAGGACTAGCAGAGTGCAGCCAATCAGATTTTTGTTTATATTCAGGCTCCCTTGAGCCGGTGGGGCTGACGAGCCCATGGCTACGCACCTGCGCGCCTTGAGTAGTACTTTACCTGAGAATATATTTTGGCAGCCTACGCAGCAACCCTACACACATACCTACTCCCTGCTGACGAGAGGCAACTACCTTGAAACACGTGTCCAGGGATGGCTAACGCGACATTCATTTTCATTTTAAACTTTTGGCATAGGCGTACCCGCCGACGCTACTTCATGGACCACAATTCTTTGGGGTAACACGCTGGTAGGACTAGCAGAGTGCGGCCAATCGGATTTTTGTTTATATTCAGGCTCCCTTGAGCCGGTGGGGCTGACGAGCCCATGGCTACGCACCTGCGCGCCTTGAGTGGTACTTTACCTGAGAATATTTTTTGGCAGCCTACGCAGCAACCCTACACACATACCTACTCCCTGCTGACGAGAGGCAACTACCTCGAAACACGTGTCCAGGGATGGCTAACGCGACATTCATTTTCATTTTAAACTTTTGGCATAGGCGTACCCGCCGACGCTACTTCATGGACCACAATTCTTTGGGGTAACACGCTGGTAGGACTAGCAGAGTGCGGCCAATCGGATTTTTGTTTATATTCAGGCTCCCTTGAGCCGGTGGGGCTGACGAGCCCATGGCTACGCACCTGCGCGCCTTGAGTGGTACTTTACCTGAGAATATTTTTTGGCAGCCTACGCAGCAACCCTACACACATACCTACTCCCTGCTGACGAGAGGCAACTACCTCGAAAAACGTGTCCAGGAATGGCTAACGCGACATTCATTTTCATTTTAAACTTTTGGCATAGGCGTACCCGCCGACGCTACTTCATGGACCACAAATCTTTGGGGTAACACGCTGGTAGGACTAGCAGAGTGCGGCCAATCGGATTTTTGTTTATATTCAGGCTCCCTTGAGCCGGTGGGGCTGACGAGCCCATGGCTACGCACCTGCGCGCCTTGAGTGGTACTTTACCTGAGAATATTTTTGGCAGCCTACGCAGCAACCCTACACACATACCTACTCCCTGCTGACGAGAGGCAACTACCTCGAAACACGTGTCCAGGGATGGCTAACGCGACATTCATTTTCATTTTAAACTTTTGGCATAGGCGTACCCGCCGACGCTACTTCATGGACCACAATTCTTTGGGGTAACACGCTGGTAGGACTAGCAGAGTGCGGCCAATCGGATTTTTGTTTATATTCAGGCTCCCTTGAGCCGGTGGGGCTGACGAGCCCATGGCTACGCACCTGCGCGCCTTGAGTGGTACTTTACCTGAGAATATTTTTTGGCAGCCTACGCAGCAACCCTACACACATACCTACTCCCTGCTGACGAGAGGCAACTACCTCGAAACACGTGTCCAGGGATGGCTAACGCGACATTCATTTTCATTTTAAACTTTTGGCATAGGCGTACCCGCCGACGCTACTTCATGGACCACAATTCTTTGGGGTAACACGCTGGTAGGACTAGCAGAGTGCGGCCAATCGGATTTTTGTTTATATTCAGGCTCCCTTGAGCCGGTGGGGCTGACGAGCCCATGGCTACGCACCTGCGCGCCTTGAGTGGTACTTTACCTGAGAATATTTTTTGGCAGCCTACGCAGCAACCCTACACACATACCTACTCCCTGCTGACGAGAGGCAACTACCTCGAAACACGTGTCCAGGGATGGCTAACGCGACATTCATTTTCATTTTAAACTTTTGGCATAGGCGTACCCGCCGACGCTACTTCATGGACCACAATTCTTTGGGGTAACACGCTGGTAGGACTAGCAGAGTGCGGCCAATCAGATTTTTGTTTATATTCAGGCTCCCTTGAGCCGGTGGGGCTGACGAGCCCATGGCTACGCACCTGCACGCCTTGAGTGGTACTTTACCTGAGAATATTTTTTGGCAGCCTACGCAGCAACCCTACACACATACCTACTCCCTGCTGACGAGAGGCAACTACCTCGAAACACGTGTCCAGGGATGGCTAACGCGATATTCATTTTCATTTTAAACTTTTGGCATAGGCGTACCCGCCGACGCTACTTCATGGAACACAATTCTTTGGGGTAACACGCTGGTAGGACTAGCAGAGTGCGGCCAATCGGATTTTTGTTTATATTCAGGCTCCCTTCAGCCGGTGGGGCTGACGAGCCCATGGCTACGCACCTGCGCGCCTTGAGTGGTACTTTACCTGAGAATATTTTTTGGCAGCCTACGCAGCAACCCTACACACATACCTACTCCCTGCTGACGAGAGGCAACTACCTCGAAACACGTGTCCAGGGATGGCTAACGCGACATTCATTTTCATTTTAAACTTTTGGCATAGGCGTACCCGCCGACGCTACTTCATGGACCACAATTCTTTGGGGTAACACGCTGGTAGGACTAGCAGAGTGCGGCCAATCGGATTTTTGTTTATATTCAGGCTCCCTTGAGCCGGTGGGGCTGACGAGCCCATGGCTACGCACCTGCGCGCCTTGAGTGGTACTTTACCTTAGAATATTTTTTGGCAGCCTACGCAGCAACCCTACACACATACCTACTCCCTGCTGACAAGAGGCAACTACCTCGAAACACGTGTCCAGGGATGGCTAACGCGACATTCATTTTCATTTTAAACTTTTGGCATAGGCGTACCCGCCGACTCTACTTCATGGACCACAATTCTTTGGGGTAACACGCTGGTAGGACTAGCAGAGTGCGGCCAATCGGATTTTTGTTTATATTCAGGCTCCCTTGAGCCGGTGGGGCTGACGAGCCCATGGCTACGCACCTGCGCGCCTTGAGTGGTACTTTACCTGAGAATATTTATTTTGGCAGCCTACGCAGCAACCCTACACACATACCTACTCCCTGCTGACGAGAGGCAACTAACTCGAAACACGTGTCCAGGGATGGCTAACGCGACATTCATTTTAAACTTTTGGCATAGGCGTACCCGCCGACGCTACTTCATGGAACACAATTCTTTGGGGTAACACGCTGGTAGGACTAGCAGAGTGCGGCCAAACGGATTTTTGTTTATATTCAGGCTCCCTTGAGCCGGTGGGGCTGACGAGCTCATGGCTACGCACCTGCGCGCCTTGAGTGGTACTTTACTTGAGAATATTTTTTGGCAGCCTACGCAGCAACCCTACACACATACCTACTCCCTGCTGACGAGAGGCAACTACCTCGAAACACGTGTCCAGGGATGGCTAACGCGACATTCATTTTCATTTTAAACTTTTGGCATAGGCGTACCCGCCGACGCTACTTCATGGACCACAATTCTTTGGGGTAACACGCTGGTAGGACTAGCAGAGTGCGGCCAATCGGATTTTTGTTTATATTCAGGCTCCCTTGAGCCGGTGGGGCTGACGAGCCCATGGCTACGCACCTGCGCGCCTTGAGTGGTACTTTACCTGAGAATATTTATTTTGGCAGTCTACGCAGCAACCCTACACACATACCTACTCCCTGCTGACGAGAGGCAACTACCTCGAAACACGTGTCCAGGGATGGCTAACGCGACATTCATTTTCATTTTAAACTTTTGGCATAGGCGTACCCGCCGACGCTACTTCATGGAACACAATTCTTTGGGGTAACACGCTGGTAGGACTAGCAGAGTGCGGCCAATCGGATTTTTGTTTATATTCAGGCTCCCTTGAGCCGGTGGGGCTGACGAGCCCATGGCTACGCACCTGCGCGCCTTGAGTGGTACTTTACCTTAGAATATTTTTTGGCAGCCTACGCAGCAACCCTACACACATACCTACTCCCTGCTGACGAGAGGCAACTACCTCGAAACACGTGTCCAGGGATGGCTAACGCGACATTCATTTTCATTTTAAACTTTTGGCATAGGCGTACCCGCCGACTCTACTTCATGGACCACAATTCTTTGGGGTAACACGCTGGTAGGACTAGCAGAGTGCGGCCAATCGGATTTTTGTTTATATTCAGGCTCCCTTGAGCCGGTGGGGCTGACGAGCCCATGGCTACGCACCTGCGCGCCTTGAGTGGTACTTTACCTGAGAATATTTATTTTGGCAGCCTACGCAGCAACCCTACACACATACCTACTCCCTGCTGACGAGAGGCAACTACCTCGAAACACGTGTCCAGGGATGGCTAACGCGACATTCATTTTCATTTTAAACTTTTGGCATAGGCGTACCCGCCGACGCTACTTCATGGAACACAATTCTTTGGGGTAACACGCTGGTAGGACTAGCAGAGTGCGGCCAAACGGATTTTTGTTTATATTCAGGCTCCCTTGAGCCGGTGGGGCTGACGAGCTCATGGCTACGCACCTGCGCGCCTTGAGTGGTACTTTACTTGAGAATATTTTTTGGCAGCCTACGCAGCAACCCTACACACATACCTACTCCCTGCTGACGAGAGGCAACTACCTCGAAACACGTGTCCAGGGATGGCTAACGCGACATTCATTTTCATTTTAAACTTTTGGCATAGGCGTACCCGCCGACGCTACTTCATGGACCACAATTCTTTGGGGTAACACGCTGGTAGGACTAGCTGAGTGCGGCCAATCGGATTTTTGTTTATATTCAGGCTCCCTTGAGCCGGTGGGGCTGACGAGCCCATGGCTACGCACCTGCGCGCCTTGAGTGGTACTTTACCTGAGAATATTTATTTTGGCAGTCTACGCAGCAACCCTACACACATACCTACTCCCTGCTGACGAGAGGCAACTACCTCGAAACACGTGTCCAGGGATGGCTAACGCGACATTCATTTTCATTTTAAACTTTTGGCATAGGCGTACCCGCCGACGCTACTTCATGGAACACAATTCTTTGGGGTAACACGCTGGTAGGACTAGCAGAGTGCGGCCAATCGGATTTTTGTTTATATTCAGGCTCCCTTGAGCCGGTGGGGCTGACGAGCCCATGGCTACGCACCTGCGCGCCTTGAGTGGTACTTTACTTGAGAATATTTTTTGACAGCCTATGCAGCAACCCTACACACATACCTACTCCCTGCTGACGAGAGGCAACTACCTCGAAACACGTGTCCAGGGATGGCTAACGCGACATTCATTTTCATTTTAAACTTTTGACATAGGCGTACCCGCCGACGCTACTTCATGGACCACAATTCTTTGGGGTAACACGCTGGTAGGACTAGCAGAGTGCGGCCAATCGGATTTTTGTTTATATTCAGGCTCCCTTGAGCCGGTGGGGCTGACGAGCCCATGGCTACGCACCTGCGCGCCTTGAGTGGTACTTTACCTGAGAATATTTTTTGGCAGCCTATGCAGCAACCCTACACACATACCTACTCCCTGCTGACGAGAGGCAACTACCTCGAAACACGTGTCCAGGGATGGCTAACGCGACATTCATTTTCATTTTAAACTTTTGGCATAGGCGTACCCGCCGACGCTACTTCATGGAACACAATTCTTTGGGGTAACACGCTGATAGGACTAGCAGAGTGCGGCCAATCGGATTTTTGTTTATATTCAGGCTCCCTTGAGCCGGTGGGGCTGACAAGCCCATGGCTACGCACCTGCGCGCCTTGAGTGGTACTTTACCTGAGAATATTTTTTGGCAGCCTACGCAGCAACCCTACACACATACCTACTCCCTGCTGACGAGAGGCAACTACCTCGAAACACGTGTCCAGGGATGGCTAACGCGACATTAATTTTCATTTTAAACTTTTGGCATAGGCGTACCCGCCGACGCTACTTCATGGACCACAATTCTTTGGGGTAACACGCTGGTAGGACTAGCAGAGTGCGGCCAATCGGATTTTTGTTTATATTCAGGCTCCCTTGAGCCGGTGGGGCTGACGAGCCCATGGCTACGCACCTGCGCGCCTTGAGTGGTACTTTACCTGAGAATATTTTTTGTCAGCCTACGAAACAATACTACACACATACCTACTCCCTGCTGACGAGAGGCAACTACCTCGAAACACGTGTCCAGGGATGGCTAACGCGACATTCATTTTCATTTTAAACTTTTGGCATAGGCGTACCCGCCGACGCTACTTCATGGACCACAATTCTTTGGGGTAACACGCTGGTAGGACTAGCAGAGTGCGGCCAATCGGATTTTTGTTTATATTCAGGCTCCCTTGAGCCGGTGGGGCTGACGAGCCCATGGCTACGCACCTGCGCGCCTTGAGTGGTACTTTACCTGAGAATATTTTTTGGCAGCCTACGCAGCAACCCTACACACATACCTACTCCCTGCTGACGAGAGGCAACTACATCGAAACACGTGTCCAGGGATGGCTAACGCGACATTCATTTTCATTTTAAACTTTTGGCATAGGCGTACCCGCCGACGCTACTTCATGGACCACAATTCTTTGGGGTAACACGCTGGTAGGACTAGCAGAGTGCGGCCAATCGGATTTTTGTTTATATTCAGGCTCCCTTGAGCCGGTGGGGCTGACGAGCCCATGGCTACGCACCTGCGCGCCTTGAGTGGTACTTTACCTGAGAATATTTTTTGGCAGCCTACGCAGCAACCCTACACACATACCTACTCCCTGCTGACGAGAGGCAACTACCTCGAAACACGTGTCCAGGGATGGCTAACGCGACATTCATTTTCATTTTAAACTTTTGGCATAGGCGTACCGGCCGACGCTACTTCATGGACCACAATTCTTTGGGGTAACACGCTGGTAGGACTAGCAGAGTGCGGCCAATCGGATTTTTGTTTATATTTAGGCTCCCTTGAGCCGGTGGGGCTGACGAGCCCATGGCTAAGCGCCTGCGCGTCTTGAGTGGTACTTTACCTGAGAATATTTTTTGGCAGCCTACGCAGCAACCCTACACACATACCTACTCCCTGCTGACGAGAGGCAACTACCTTGAAACACGTGTCCAGGGATGGCTAACGAGACATTCATTTTCATTTTAAACTTTTGGCATAGGCGTACCCGCCGACGCCACTTCATGGACCACAATTCTTTGGTGTAACACGCTGGTAGGACTAGCAGAGTGCGGCCAATCGGATTTTTGTTTATATTCAGGCTCCCTTGAGCCGGTGGGGCTGACGAGCCCATGGCTACGCACCTGCGCGCCTTGAGTGGTACTTTACCTGAGAATATTTTTTGGCAGCCTACGCAGCAACCCTACACACATACCTACTCCCTGCTGACGAGAGGCAACTACCTCGAAACACGTGTCCAGGGATGGCTAACGCGACATTCATTTTCATTTTAAACTTTTGGCATAGGCGTACCCGCCGACGCTACTTCATGGACCACAATTCTTTGGGGTAACACGCTGGTAGGACTAGCAGAGTGCGGCCAATCGGATTTTTGTTTATATTCAGGCTCCCTTGAGCCGGTGGGGCTGACGAGCCCATGGCTACGCACCTGCGCGCCTTGAGTGGTACTTTACCTGAGAATATTTTTTGGCAGCCTACGCAGCAACCCTACACACATACCTACTCCCTGCTGACGAGAGGCAACTACCTCGAAACACGTGTCCAGGGATGGCTAACGCGACATTCATTTTCATTTTAAACTTTTGGCATAGGCGTACCCGCCAACGCTACTTCATGGAACACAATTCTTTGGGGTAACACGCTGGTAGGACTAGCAGAGTGCGGCCAAACGGATTTTTGTTTATATTCAGGCTCCCTTGAGCCGGTGGGGCTGACGAGCTCATGGCTACGCACCTGCGCGCCTTGAGTGGTACTTTACTTGAGAATATTTTTTGGCAGCCTACGCAGCAACCCTACACACATACCTACTCCCTGCTGACGAGAGGCAACTACCTCGAAACACGTGTCCAGGGATGGCTAACGCGACATTCATTTTCATTTTAAACTTTTGGCATAGGCGTACCCGCCGACGCTACTTCATGGACCACAATTCTTTGGGGCAACACGCTGGTAGGACTAGCTGAGTGCGGCCAATCGGATTTTTGTTTATATTCAGGCTCCCTTGAGCCGGTGGGGCTGAGGAGCCCATGGCTACGCACCTGCGCGCCTTGAGTGGTACTTTACCTGAGAATATTTTTTGGCAGCCTACGCAGCAACCCTACACACATACCTACTCCCTGCTGACGAGAGGCAGCTACCTCGAAACACGTGTCCAGGGATGGCTAACGCGACATTCATTTTCATCTTAAACTTTTGGCATAGGCGTACCGGCCGCCGCTACTTCATGGACCACAATTCTTTGGGGTAACACGCTGGTAGGACTAGCAGAGTGCGGCCAATCGGATTTTTGTTTATATTCAGGCTCCCTTGAGCCGGTGCGGCTGACGAGCCCATGTCTAAACACCTGCGCGCCTTGAGTGGTACTTTACCTGAGAATATTTTTTGGCAGCCTACGCAGCAACCCTACACACATACCTACTCCCTGCTGACGAGAGGCAACTACCTTGAAACACGTGTCCAGGGATGGCTAACGCGACATTCATTTTCATTTTAAACTTTTGGCATAGGCGTACCCGCCGACGCTACTTCATGGACCACAATTCTTTGGGGTAACACGCTGGTAGGACTAGCAGAGTGCGGCCAATCGGATTTTTGTTTATATTCAGGCTCCCTTGAGCCGGTGGGGCTGACGAGCCCATGGCTACGCACCTGCGCGCCTTGAGTGGTACTTTACCTGAGAATATTTTTTGGCAGCCTACGCAGCAACCCTACACACATACCTACTCCCTGCTTACCAGAGGCAACTACCTCGAAACACGTGTCCAGGGATGGCTAACGCGACATTCATTTTCATTTTAAACTTTTGGCATAGGCGTACCGGCCGACGCTACTTCATGGACCACAATTCTTTGGGGTAACACGCTGGTAGGACTAGCAGAGTGCGGCCAATCGGATTTTTGTTTATATTCAGGCTCCCTTGAGCCGGTTGGGCTGACGAGCCCATGGCTACGCACCTGCGCGCCTTGAGTGGTACTTTACCTGAGAATATTTTTTGGCAGCCTACGCAGCAACCGTACACACATACCTACTCCCTGCTGACGAGAGGCAACTACCTCGAAACACGTGTCCAGGGATGGCTAACGCGACATTCATTTTCATTTTAAACTTTTGGCATAGGCGTACCCGCCGACGCTACTTCATGGACCACAATTCTTTGGGGTAACACGCTGGTAGGACTAGCAGAGTGCGGCCAATCGGATTTTTGTTTATATTCAGGCTCCCTTGAGCCGGTGGGGCTGACGAGCCCATGGCTACGCACCTGCGCGCCTTGAGTGGTACTTTACCTGAGAATATTTTTTGGCAGCCTACGCAGCAACCCTACGCACATACCTACTCCCTGCTGACGAGAGGCAACTACCTCGAAACACGTGTCCAGGGATGGCTAACGCGACATTCATTTTCATTTTAAACTTTTGGCGTAGGCGTACCCGCCGACGGTACTTCATGGACCACAATTCTTTGGGGTAACACGCTGGTAGGACTAGCAGAGTGCAGCCAATCAGATTTTTGTTTATATTCAGGCTCCCTTGAGCCGGTGGGGCTGACGAGCCCATGGCTACGCACCTGCGCGCCTTGAGTAGTACTTTACCTGAGAATATATTTTGGCAGCCTACGCAGCAACCCTACACACATACCTACTCCCTGCTGACGAGAGGCAACTACCTTGAAACACGTGTCCAGGGATGGCTAACGCGACATTCATTTTCATTTTAAACTTTTGGCATAGGCGTACCCGCCGACGCTACTTCATGGACCACAATTCTTTGGGGTAACACGCTGGTAGGACTAGCAGAGTGCGGCCAATCGGATTTTTGTTTATATTCAGGCTCCCTTGAGCCGGTGGGGCTGACGAGCCCATGGCTACGCACCTGCGCGCCTTGAGTGGTACTTTACCTGAGAATATTTTTTGGCAGCCTACGCAGCAACCCTACACACATACCTACTCCCTGCTGACGAGAGGCAACTACCTCGAAACACGTGTCCAGGGATGGCTAACGCGACATTCATTTTCATTTTAAACTTTTGGCATAGGCGTACCCGCCGACGCTACTTCATGGACCACAATTCTTTGGGGTAACACGCTGGTAGGACTAGCAGAGTGCGGCCAATCGGATTTTTGTTTATATTCAGGCTCCCTTGAGCCGGTGGGGCTGACGAGCCCATGGCTACGCACCTGCGCGCCTTGAGTGGTACTTTACCTGAGAATATTTTTTGGCAGCCTACGCAGCAACCCTACACACATACCTACTCCCTGCTGACGAGAGGCAACTACCTCGAAAAACGTGTCCAGGAATGGCTAACGCGACATTCATTTTCATTTTAAACTTTTGGCATAGGCGTACCCGCCGACGCTACTTCATGGACCACAAATCTTTGGGGTAACACGCTGGTAGGACTAGCAGAGTGCGGCCAATCGGATTTTTGTTTATATTCAGGCTCCCTTGAGCCGGTGGGGCTGACGAGCCCATGGCTACGCACCTGCGCGCCTTGAGTGGTACTTTACCTGAGAATATTTTTGGCAGCCTACGCAGCAACCCTACACACATACCTACTCCCTGCTGACGAGAGGCAACTACCTCGAAACACGTGTCCAGGGATGGCTAACGCGACATTCATTTTCATTTTAAACTTTTGGCATAGGCGTACCCGCCGACGCTACTTCATGGACCACAATTCTTTGGGGTAACACGCTGGTAGGACTAGCAGAGTGCGGCCAATCGGATTTTTGTTTATATTCAGGCTCCCTTGAGCCGGTGGGGCTGACGAGCCCATGGCTACGCACCTGCGCGCCTTGAGTGGTACTTTACCTGAGAATATTTTTTGGCAGCCTACGCAGCAACCCTACACACATACCTACTCCCTGCTGACGAGAGGCAACTACCTCGAAACACGTGTCCAGGGATGGCTAACGCGACATTCATTTTCATTTTAAACTTTTGGCATAGGCGTACCCGCCGACGCTACTTCATGGACCACAATTCTTTGGGGTAACACGCTGGTAGGACTAGCAGAGTGCGGCCAATCGGATTTTTGTTTATATTCAGGCTCCCTTGAGCCGGTGGGGCTGACGAGCCCATGGCTACGCACCTGCGCGCCTTGAGTGGTACTTTACCTGAGAATATTTTTTGGCAGCCTACGCAGCAACCCTACACACATACCTACTCCCTGCTGACGAGAGGCAACTACCTCGAAACACGTGTCCAGGGATGGCTAACGCGACATTCATTTTCATTTTAAACTTTTGGCATAGGCGTACCCGCCGACGCTACTTCATGGACCACAATTCTTTGGGGTAACACGCTGGTAGGACTAGCAGAGTGCGGCCAATCAGATTTTTGTTTATATTCAGGCTCCCTTGAGCCGGTGGGGCTGACGAGCCCATGGCTACGCACCTGCACGCCTTGAGTGGTACTTTACCTGAGAATATTTTTTGGCAGCCTACGCAGCAACCCTACACACATACCTACTCCCTGCTGACGAGAGGCAACTACCTCGAAACACGTGTCCAGGGATGGCTAACGCGATATTCATTTTCATTTTAAACTTTTGGCATAGGCGTACCCGCCGACGCTACTTCATGGAACACAATTCTTTGGGGTAACACGCTGGTAGGACTAGCAGAGTGCGGCCAATCGGATTTTTGTTTATATTCAGGCTCCCTTCAGCCGGTGGGGCTGACGAGCCCATGGCTACGCACCTGCGCGCCTTGAGTGGTACTTTACCTGAGAATATTTTTTGGCAGCCTACGCAGCAACCCTACACACATACCTACTCCCTGCTGACGAGAGGCAACTACCTCGAAACACGTGTCCAGGGATGGCTAACGCGACATTCATTTTCATTTTAAACTTTTGGCATAGGCGTACCCGCCGACGCTACTTCATGGACCACAATTCTTTGGGGTAACACGCTGGTAGGACTAGCAGAGTGCGGCCAATCGGATTTTTGTTTATATTCAGGCTCCCTTGAGCCGGTGGGGCTGACGAGCCCATGGCTACGCACCTGCGCGCCTTGAGTGGTACTTTACCTTAGAATATTTTTTGGCAGCCTACGCAGCAACCCTACACACATACCTACTCCCTGCTGACAAGAGGCAACTACCTCGAAACACGTGTCCAGGGATGGCTAACGCGACATTCATTTTCATTTTAAACTTTTGGCATAGGCGTACCCGCCGACTCTACTTCATGGACCACAATTCTTTGGGGTAACACGCTGGTAGGACTAGCAGAGTGCGGCCAATCGGATTTTTGTTTATATTCAGGCTCCCTTGAGCCGGTGGGGCTGACGAGCCCATGGCTACGCACCTGCGCGCCTTGAGTGGTACTTTACCTGAGAATATTTATTTTGGCAGCCTACGCAGCAACCCTACACACATACCTACTCCCTGCTGACGAGAGGCAACTAACTCGAAACACGTGTCCAGGGATGGCTAACGCGACATTCATTTTAAACTTTTGGCATAGGCGTACCCGCCGACGCTACTTCATGGAACACAATTCTTTGGGGTAACACGCTGGTAGGACTAGCAGAGTGCGGCCAAACGGATTTTTGTTTATATTCAGGCTCCCTTGAGCCGGTGGGGCTGACGAGCTCATGGCTACGCACCTGCGCGCCTTGAGTGGTACTTTACTTGAGAATATTTTTTGGCAGCCTACGCAGCAACCCTACACACATACCTACTCCCTGCTGACGAGAGGCAACTACCTCGAAACACGTGTCCAGGGATGGCTAACGCGACATTCATTTTCATTTTAAACTTTTGGCATAGGCGTACCCGCCGACGCTACTTCATGGACCACAATTCTTTGGGGTAACACGCTGGTAGGACTAGCAGAGTGCGGCCAATCGGATTTTTGTTTATATTCAGGCTCCCTTGAGCCGGTGGGGCTGACGAGCCCATGGCTACGCACCTGCGCGCCTTGAGTGGTACTTTACCTGAGAATATTTATTTTGGCAGTCTACGCAGCAACCCTACACACATACCTACTCCCTGCTGACGAGAGGCAACTACCTCGAAACACGTGTCCAGGGATGGCTAACGCGACATTCATTTTCATTTTAAACTTTTGGCATAGGCGTACCCGCCGACGCTACTTCATGGAACACAATTCTTTGGGGTAACACGCTGGTAGGACTAGCAGAGTGCGGCCAATCGGATTTTTGTTTATATTCAGGCTCCCTTGAGCCGGTGGGGCTGACGAGCCCATGGCTACGCACCTGCGCGCCTTGAGTGGTACTTTACCTTAGAATATTTTTTGGCAGCCTACGCAGCAACCCTACACACATACCTACTCCCTGCTGACGAGAGGCAACTACCTCGAAACACGTGTCCAGGGATGGCTAACGCGACATTCATTTTCATTTTAAACTTTTGGCATAGGCGTACCCGCCGACTCTACTTCATGGACCACAATTCTTTGGGGTAACACGCTGGTAGGACTAGCAGAGTGCGGCCAATCGGATTTTTGTTTATATTCAGGCTCCCTTGAGCCGGTGGGGCTGACGAGCCCATGGCTACGCACCTGCGCGCCTTGAGTGGTACTTTACCTGAGAATATTTATTTTGGCAGCCTACGCAGCAACCCTACACACATACCTACTCCCTGCTGACGAGAGGCAACTACCTCGAAACACGTGTCCAGGGATGGCTAACGCGACATTCATTTTCATTTTAAACTTTTGGCATAGGCGTACCCGCCGACGCTACTTCATGGAACACAATTCTTTGGGGTAACACGCTGGTAGGACTAGCAGAGTGCGGCCAAACGGATTTTTGTTTATATTCAGGCTCCCTTGAGCCGGTGGGGCTGACGAGCTCATGGCTACGCACCTGCGCGCCTTGAGTGGTACTTTACTTGAGAATATTTTTTGGCAGCCTACGCAGCAACCCTACACACATACCTACTCCCTGCTGACGAGAGGCAACTACCTCGAAACACGTGTCCAGGGATGGCTAACGCGACATTCATTTTCATTTTAAACTTTTGGCATAGGCGTACCCGCCGACGCTACTTCATGGACCACAATTCTTTGGGGTAACACGCTGGTAGGACTAGCTGAGTGCGGCCAATCGGATTTTTGTTTATATTCAGGCTCCCTTGAGCCGGTGGGGCTGACGAGCCCATGGCTACGCACCTGCGCGCCTTGAGTGGTACTTTACCTGAGAATATTTATTTTGGCAGTCTACGCAGCAACCCTACACACATACCTACTCCCTGCTGACGAGAGGCAACTACCTCGAAACACGTGTCCAGGGATGGCTAACGCGACATTCATTTTCATTTTAAACTTTTGGCATAGGCGTACCCGCCGACGCTACTTCATGGAACACAATTCTTTGGGGTAACACGCTGGTAGGACTAGCAGAGTGCGGCCAATCGGATTTTTGTTTATATTCAGGCTCCCTTGAGCCGGTGGGGCTGACGAGCCCATGGCTACGCACCTGCGCGCCTTGAGTGGTACTTTACTTGAGAATATTTTTTGACAGCCTATGCAGCAACCCTACACACATACCTACTCCCTGCTGACGAGAGGCAACTACCTCGAAACACGTGTCCAGGGATGGCTAACGCGACATTCATTTTCATTTTAAACTTTTGACATAGGCGTACCCGCCGACGCTACTTCATGGACCACAATTCTTTGGGGTAACACGCTGGTAGGACTAGCAGAGTGCGGCCAATCGGATTTTTGTTTATATTCAGGCTCCCTTGAGCCGGTGGGGCTGACGAGCCCATGGCTACGCACCTGCGCGCCTTGAGTGGTACTTTACCTGAGAATATTTTTTGGCAGCCTATGCAGCAACCCTACACACATACCTACTCCCTGCTGACGAGAGGCAACTACCTCGAAACACGTGTCCAGGGATGGCTAACGCGACATTCATTTTCATTTTAAACTTTTGGCATAGGCGTACCCGCCGACGCTACTTCATGGAACACAATTCTTTGGGGTAACACGCTGATAGGACTAGCAGAGTGCGGCCAATCGGATTTTTGTTTATATTCAGGCTCCCTTGAGCCGGTGGGGCTGACAAGCCCATGGCTACGCACCTGCGCGCCTTGAGTGGTACTTTACCTGAGAATATTTTTTGGCAGCCTACGCAGCAACCCTACACACATACCTACTCCCTGCTGACGAGAGGCAACTACCTCGAAACACGTGTCCAGGGATGGCTAACGCGACATTAATTTTCATTTTAAACTTTTGGCATAGGCGTACCCGCCGACGCTACTTCATGGACCACAATTCTTTGGGGTAACACGCTGGTAGGACTAGCAGAGTGCGGCCAATCGGATTTTTGTTTATATTCAGGCTCCCTTGAGCCGGTGGGGCTGACGAGCCCATGGCTACGCACCTGCGCGCCTTGAGTGGTACTTTACCTGAGAATATTTTTTGTCAGCCTACGAAACAATACTACACACATACCTACTCCCTGCTGACGAGAGGCAACTACCTCGAAACACGTGTCCAGGGATGGCTAACGCGACATTCATTTTCATTTTAAACTTTTGGCATAGGCGTACCCGCCGACGCTACTTCATGGACCACAATTCTTTGGGGTAACACGCTGGTAGGACTAGCAGAGTGCGGCCAATCGGATTTTTGTTTATATTCAGGCTCCCTTGAGCCGGTGGGGCTGACGAGCCCATGGCTACGCACCTGCGCGCCTTGAGTGGTACTTTACCTGAGAATATTTTTTGGCAGCCTACGCAGCAACCCTACACACATACCTACTCCCTGCTGACGAGAGGCAACTACATCGAAACACGTGTCCAGGGATGGCTAACGCGACATTCATTTTCATTTTAAACTTTTGGCATAGGCGTACCCGCCGACGCTACTTCATGGACCACAATTCTTTGGGGTAACACGCTGGTAGGACTAGCAGAGTGCGGCCAATCGGATTTTTGTTTATATTCAGGCTCCCTTGAGCCGGTGGGGCTGACGAGCCCATGGCTACGCACCTGCGCGCCTTGAGTGGTACTTTACCTGAGAATATTTTTTGGCAGCCTACGCAGCAACCCTACACACATACCTACTCCCTGCTGACGAGAGGCAACTACCTCGAAACACGTGTCCAGGGATGGCTAACGCGACATTCATTTTCATTTTAAACTTTTGGCATAGGCGTACCGGCCGACGCTACTTCATGGACCACAATTCTTTGGGGTAACACGCTGGTAGGACTAGCAGAGTGCGGCCAATCGGATTTTTGTTTATATTTAGGCTCCCTTGAGCCGGTGGGGCTGACGAGCCCATGGCTAAGCGCCTGCGCGTCTTGAGTGGTACTTTACCTGAGAATATTTTTTGGCAGCCTACGCAGCAACCCTACACACATACCTACTCCCTGCTGACGAGAGGCAACTACCTTGAAACACGTGTCCAGGGATGGCTAACGAGACATTCATTTTCATTTTAAACTTTTGGCATAGGCGTACCCGCCGACGCCACTTCATGGACCACAATTCTTTGGTGTAACACGCTGGTAGGACTAGCAGAGTGCGGCCAATCGGATTTTTGTTTATATTCAGGCTCCCTTGAGCCGGTGGGGCTGACGAGCCCATGGCTACGCACCTGCGCGCCTTGAGTGGTACTTTACCTGAGAATATTTTTTGGCAGCCTACGCAGCAACCCTACACACATACCTACTCCCTGCTGACGAGAGGCAACTACCTCGAAACACGTGTCCAGGGATGGCTAACGCGACATTCATTTTCATTTTAAACTTTTGGCATAGGCGTACCCGCCGACGCTACTTCATGGACCACAATTCTTTGGGGTAACACGCTGGTAGGACTAGCAGAGTGCGGCCAATCGGATTTTTGTTTATATTCAGGCTCCCTTGAGCCGGTGGGGCTGACGAGCCCATGGCTACGCACCTGCGCGCCTTGAGTGGTACTTTACCTGAGAATATTTTTTGGCAGCCTACGCAGCAACCCTACACACATACCTACTCCCTGCTGACGAGAGGCAACTACCTCGAAACACGTGTCCAGGGATGGCTAACGCGACATTCATTTTCATTTTAAACTTTTGGCATAGGCGTACCCGCCAACGCTACTTCATGGACCAAAATTCTTTGGGGTAACACGCTGGTAGGACTAGCAGAGTGCGGCCAATCGGATTTTTGTTTATATTCAGGCTCCCTTGAGCCGGTGGGGCTGACGAGCCCATGGCTACGCACCTGAGCGACTTGAGTGGTACTTTACCTGGGAATATTTTTTGGCAGCCTACGCAGCAACCCTACACACATACCTACTCACTGCTCACGAGAGGCAACTACCTCGAAACACGTGTCCAGGGATGGCTAACGCGACATTCATTTTCATTTTAAACTTTTGGCATAGGCGTACCCGCCGACGCTACTTCATGGACCACAATTCTTTGGGGTAACACGCTGGTAGGACTAGCAGAGTGCGGCCAATCGTATTTTTGTTTATATTCAGGCTCCCTTGAGCCGGTGGGGCTGACGAGCCCATGGCTACGCACCTGCGCGCCTGGTACTTTACCTGAGAATATTTTTTGGCAGCCTACGCAGCAACCCTATACACATACCTACTCCCTGCTGACGAGAGGCAACTACCTTGAAACACGTGTCCAGGGATGGCTAACGCGACATTCATTTTCATTTTAAACTTTTGGCATAGGCGTACCCGCCGACGCTACTTCATGGACCACAATTCTTTGGGGTAACACGCTGGTAGGACTAGCAGAGTGCGGCCAATCGGATTTTTATTTATATTCAGGCTCCCTTGAGCCGGTGGGGCTGACGAGCCCATGGCTAGGCACCTGCGCGCCTTAAGTGGTACTTTACCTGAGAATATTTTTTGGCAGCCTACGCAGCAACCCTACACACATACCTACTCCCTGCTGACGAGAGGCAACTACCTCGAAACACGTGTCCAGGGATGGCTAACGCGACATTCATTTTCATTTTAAACTTTTGGCATAGGCGTACCCGCCGACGCTACATCATGGACCACAATTCTTTGGGGTAACACGCTGGTAGGAATAGCAGAGTGCGGCCAATCGGATTTTTGTTTATATTCAGGCTCCCTTGAGCCGGTGGGGCTGACGAGCCCATGGCTACGCACCTGCACGCCTTGAGTGGTACTTTACCTGAGAATATTTTTTGGCAGCCTACGCAGCAACCCTACACACATACCTACTCCCTGCTGACGAGAGGCAACTACCTCGAAACACGTGTCCAGGGATGGCTAACGCGACATTCATTTTCCTTTTAAACTTTTGGCATAGGCGTACCCGCCGACTCTACTTCATGGACCACAATTCTTTGGGGTAACACGCTGGTAGGACTAGCAGAGTGCGGCCAATCGGATTTTTGTTTATATTCAGGCTCCCTTGAGCCGGTGCGGCTGACGAGCCCATGGCTACGCACCTGCGCGCCTTGAGTGGTACTTCACCTCAGAATATTTTTTGGCAGCCTACGCAGCAACCCTACACACATACCTACTCCCTGCTGACGAGAGGCAACTACCTCGAAACACGTGTCCAGGGATGGCTAACGCGACATTCATTTTCATTTTAAACTTTTGGCATAGGCGTACCCGCCGACGCTACTTCATGGACCACAATTCTTTGGGGTAACACGCTGGTAGGACTCGCAGAGTGCGGCCAATCGGATTTTTGTTTATATTCAGGCTCCCTTGAGCCGGTGGGGCTGACGAGCCCATGGCTACGCACCTGCGCGCCTTGAGGGGTACTTTACCTGAGAATATTTTTTGGCAGCCTACGCAGCAACCCTACACACATACCTACTCCCTGCTTACGAGAGGCAACTACCTCGATACACGTGTCCAGGGATGGCTAACGCGACATTCATTTTCATTTTAAACTTTTGGCATAGGCGTACCCGCCGACGCTACTTCATGGACCACAATTCTTTGGGGTAACACGCTGGTAGGACTAGCAGAGTGCGGCCAATCGGATTTTTGTTTATATTCAGGCTCCCTTGAGCCGGTGGGGCTGACGAGCCCATGGCTACGCACCTGCGCGCCTTGAGTGGTACTTTACCTGAGAATATTTTTTGGCAGCCTACGCAGCAACCCTACACACATACCTACTCCCTGCTGACGAGAGGCAACTACCTCAAAACACGTGTCCAGGGATGGCTAACGCGACATTCATTTTCATTTTAAACTTTTGGCGTAGGCGTACCGGCCGACGCTACTTCATGGACCACAATTCTTTGGGGTAACACGCTGGTAGGACTAGCAGAGTGCGGCCAATCGGATTTTTGTTTATATTCAGGCTCCCTTGAGCCGGTGGGGCTGACGAGCCCATGGCTACGCACCTGCGCGCCTTGAGTGGTACTTTACCTGAGAATATTTTTTGGCAGCCTACGCAGCAACCCTACACACATACCTACTCCCTGCTGACGAGAGGCAACTACCTCGAAACACGTGTCCAGGGATGGCTAACGCGACATTCATTTTCATTTTAAACTTTTGGCATAGGCGTACCCGCCGACGCTACTTCATGGACCACAATTCTTTGGGGTAACACGCTGGTAGGACTAGCAGAGTGCGGCCAATCGGATTTTTGTTTATATTCAGGCTCCCTTGAGCCGGTGGGGCTGACGAGCCCATGGCTACGCACCTGCGCGCCTTGAGTGGTACTTTACCTGAGAATATTTTTTGGCAGCCTACGCAGCAACCCTACACACATACCTACTCCCTGCTGACGAGAGGCAACTACCTCGAAACACGTGTCCAGGGATGGCTAACGCGACATTCATTTTCATTTTAAACTTTTGGCATAGGCGTACCGGCCGCCGCTACTTCATGGACCACAATTCTTTGGGGTAACACGCTGGTAGGACTAGCAGAGTGCGGCCAATCGGATTTTTGTTTATATTCAGGCTCCCTTGAGCCGGTGGGGCTGACGAGCCCATGGGTAAACACCTGCGCGCCTTGAGTGGTACTTTACCTGAGAATATTTTTTGGCAGCCTACGCAGCAACCCTACACACATACCTACTCCCTGCTTACCAGAGGCAACTACATCGAAACACGTGTCCAGGGATGGCTAACGCGACATTCATTTTCATTTTAAACTTTTGGCATAGGCGTACCCGCCGACGCTACTTCATGGACCACAATTCTTTGGGGTAACACGCTGGTAGGACTAGCAGAGTGCGGCCAATCGGATTTTTGTTTATATTCAGGCTCCCTTGAGCCGGTGGGGCTGACGAGCCCATGGCTACGCACCTGCGCGCCTTGAGTGGTACTTTACATGAGAATATTTTTTGGCAGCCTACGCAGCAACCCTACGCACATACCTACTCCCTGCTGACGAGAGGCAACTACCTCGAAACACGTGTCCAGGGATGGCTAACGCGACATTCATTTTCATTTTAAACTTTTGGCATAGGCGTACCCGCCGACGGTACTTCATGGACCACAATTCTTTGGGGTAACACGCTGGTAGGACTAGCAGAGTGCAGCCAATCGGATTTTTGTTTATATTCAGGCTCCCTTGAGCCGGTGGGGCTGACGAGCCCATGGCTACGCACCTGCGCGCCTTGAGTAGTACTTTACCTGAGAATATTTTTTGGCAGCCTACGCAGCAACCCTACACACATACCTACTCCCTGCTGATGAGAGGCAACTACCTCGAAACACGTGTCCAGGGATGGCTAACGCGACATTCATTTTCATTTTAAACTTTTGGCATAGGCGTACCCGCCGACGCTACTTCATGGACCACAATTCTTTGGGGTAACACGCTGGTAGGACTAGCAGAGTGCGGCCAATCGGATTTTTGTTTATATTCAGGCTCCCTTGAGCCGGTGGGGCTGACGAGCCCATGGCTACGCACCTGCGCGCCTTGAGTGGTACTTTACCTGAGAATATTTATTTTGGCAGTCTACGCAGCAACCCTACACACATACCTACTCCCTGCTGACGAGAGGCAACTACCTCGAAACACGTGTCCAGGGATGGCTAACGCGACATTCATTTTCATTTTAAACTTTTGGCATAGGCGTACCCGCCGACGCTACTTCATGGAACACAATTCTTTGGGGTAACACGCTGGTAGGACTAGCAGAGTGCGGCCAATCGGATTTTTGTTTATATTCAGGCTCCCTTGAGCCGGTGGGGCTGACGAGCCCATGGCTACGCACCTGCGCGCCTTGAGTGGTACTTTACTTGAGAATATTTTTTGGCAGCCTATGCAGCAACCCTACACACACACCTACTCCCTGCTGACGAGAGGCAACTACCTCGAAACACGTGTCCAGGGATGGCTAACGCGACATTCATTTTCATTTTAAACTTTTGACATAGGCGTACCCGCCGACGCTACTTCATGGACCACAATTCTTTGGGGTAACACGCTGGTAGGACTAGCAGAGTGCGGCCAATCGGATTTTTGTTTATATTCAGGCTCCCTTGAGCCGGTGGGGCTGACGAGCCCATGGCTACGCACCTGCGCGCCTTGAGTGGTACTTTACCTGAGAATATTTTTTGGCAGCCTACGCAGCAACCCTACACACATACCTACTCCCTGCTGACGAGAAGCAACTACCTCGAAACACGTGTCCAGGGATGGCTAACGCGACATTCATTTTCATTTTAAACTTTTGGCATAGGCGTACCCGCCGACGCTACTTCATGGAACACAATTCTTTGGGGTAACACGCTGGTAGGACTAGCAGAGTGCGGCCAATCGGATTTTTGTTTATATTCAGGCTCCCTTGAGCCGGTGGGGCTGACAAGCCCATGGCTACGCACCTGCGCGCCTTGAGTGGTACTTTACCTGAGAATATTTTTTGGCAGCCTACGCAGCAACCCTACACACATACCTACTCCCTGCTGACGAGAGGCAACTACCTCGAAACACGTGTCCAGGGATGGCTAACGCGACATTCATTTTCATTTTAAACTTTTGGCATAGGCGTACCCGCCGACGCTACTTCATGGACCACAATTCTTTGGGGTAACACGCTGGTAGGACTAGCAGAGTGCGGCCAATCGGATTTTTGTTTATATTCAGGCTCCCTTGAGCCGGTGGGGCTGACGAGCCCATGGCTACGCACCTGCGCGCCTTGAGTGGTACTTTACCTGAGAATATTTTTTGTCAGCCTACGAAACAATACTACACACATACCTACTCCCTGCTGACGAGAGGCAACTACCTCGAAACACGTGTCCAGGGATGGCTAACGCGACATTCATTTTCATTTTAAACTTTTGGCATAGGCGTACCCGCCGACGCTACTTCATGGACCACAATTCTTTGGGGTAACACGCTGGTAGGACTAGCAGAGTGCGGCCAATCGGATTTTTGTTTATATTCAGGCTCCCTTGAGCCGGTGGGGCTGACGAGCCCATGGCTACGCACCTGCGCGCCTTGAGTGGTACTTTACCTGAGAATATTTTTTGGCAGCCTACGCAGCAATCCTACACACATACCTACTCCCTGCTGACGAGAGGCAACTACCTCGTAACACGTGTCCAGGGATGGCTAACGCGACATTCATTTTCATTTTAAACTTTTGGCGTAGGCGTACCGGCCGACTCTACTTCATGGACCACAATTCTTTGGGGTAACACGCTGGTAGGACTAGCAGAGTGCGGCCAATCAGATTTTTGTTTATATTCAGGCTCCCTTGAGCCGGTGGGGCTGACGAGCCCATGGCTATGCACCTGCGCGCCTTGAGTGGTACTTTACCTGAGAATATTTTTTGGCAGCCTACGCAGCAACCCTACACACATACCTACTCCCTGCTGACGAGAGGCAACTACATCGAAACACGTGTCCAGGGATGGCTAACGCGACATTCATTTTCATTTTAAACTTTTGGCATAGGCGTACCCGCCGACGCTACTTCATGGACCACAATTCTTTGGGGTAACACGCTGGTAGGACTAGCAGAGTGCGGCCAATCGGATTTTTGTTTATATTCAGGCTCCCTTGAGCCGGTGGGGCTGACGAGCCCATGGCTACGCACCTGCGCGCCTTGAGTGGTACTTTACCTGAGAATATTTTTTGGCAGTGTTGGACAGGCCTCACAGACGGCTTGCTCCCTCCCCGCACGACAGGGCCCGAACTCCGGCCCACCTGGCATATCCCCGTGACAAGCACCCGTACTCCGTCTTCCGACGGACCCTCTGCCCTCGGACCCCTACTCATCACGGGGTCCAGCCCCACCGGCTTCCCCGGCCGGGTCAAGCCGCCCTCTTGGGCCCTGCACCACGCGTCCGCATGGCCTCACCTCGACCCTAACCCCGGGCCTGGCTGGCCCCGACATCCCGGCACCACCATCCACCCAGGAGGTGAGCGGACCACTTGGCAGGTCAATGGGAGAACGAAGTGTCAAGGGCTCTCCCCCGCCAGGTGCCGATCGCCCCCGGCTCCCCCAGGCACTGGCTCCACCCCCTGCTGGGTGTCTGGACACCTTCATCCCGGACCCTCCGACCTCCAAGTGCGAGGGTCCGGACATCAAAGGGCCCCAGCCCTATAACTGAGGCAGCTCCGGAGCAGGAAGGCAGTTGTATCCTGGAGTCGAGAGACACCGAGTGAACTCAACCTTGACGGTCTACTGGCGCTGCCATAGCCGCTCTTGTGAACCATCGTCCTGCCTGCTGGCGCTGCCGCGGACTTCTGCAACCTTCACCTTCCTGGGACCTGCTGGCGCTGCCGCGGCCCGTTGTAACGACCATCCTCACCGGGACCTGCTGGCGCTGCCGCGGCCTTCTGCAACCTTCACCTTCCTGGGACCTGCTGGCGCTGCCGCGGCCCGTTGTAACGACCATCCGCACCGGGACCTGCTGGCGCTGCCGCGGACCGTACATCTTCCGGGGACCTGCTGGCGCTGCCGCGGCCCGTTGTATCGACCACCCACACCGGGACCTGCTGGCGCTGCCGCGGTCCGTACCACCTAACCACCAAGCTCGAGGATTGTGAGCTCATCATCATCTCATCCGAACTACCTGATTGGTAACTAGACTGTCCCGCTACCCCCTTCCCTACCTTGCGAGACTCTAATCGAGGGGACCCCTGAGTCCAGAGTAGACCTCCTTGTACCATTCAACCGTATCCTAAATAAGTGCTTATAAAGAACACTGACCCTTATCCGTGTGTGGTATCTGTCTGTGGGGGGGAAGTTACTTGTCTGTACGATCGCTGGAGACGGCTCTCCCCGGAGACCTCTCCCCCTGACCCCGGCCGGCCCTCCCGGTCCATCTACCCTTTCTAACATTGGTGGCCAGCGGCGCGATCCGAATCAACGCGTAATCGTACAGAGAGTAGCTCACCCCATGACATAAGCACGATGTCGACCAAAGATAGCAGCTCCACCGAGAAATTCCAAATGGAGAAATTAGAAGAATACAACCACCGCGAACTGAGACAATTTTGCATAGAACTTGGCATTGCTACCACCGGCCTGAGTACCAAGGATGATCTAAAGCGCGCTCTTGAGTCATGGACAGAAACTGGGGTCACAGGACCCTCCGACCAAAGCAGCGTCACACCAGACCAAAACAGCATCACACCAGAGGAGAACGCCACGGCTCCCGAGGAGCGGGGAACGGGCCTCTCGCAAGAGGAGATCCGAGAAAGAGACAGAGTCAGATTACACGAGTTGGAGATGGCACGACTCAAGATGGATGGGGAACTCAAGTTAGCTGAACAGAAACTCAACCTCGAGCATATGCGGCTTCGAGAGGAACGAGAAGAAAAGCAGAGACAGAGAGAGCTGGAAGAGAAAAAAATAACGCTCGAGCACGAGCGCCGACTAGCGGAAATAGAACTGCGCAAACAGAATAAGGAACTGGGGGTGCCTGAGCGACCACACACCCCGGGGCCAAGTGAGAAAAAAGTTCACATCCCCAAGGATGTTGTCCGCGAATATGTCCGAGAAGACGACATACAACAGTGGTTTAAAGCCTATGAGATCGCAATGACCTCCCACCGGATCGACCGGAGTGATTGGGGAGCCGGACTTTGGGGGAGATTTATCAACGAGGGTCGCGATGCCCTGCTGCAGCTCCCCGATCACCAAATGTCGTCCTACGACCACATGAAGGCTGCCCTCCTCACCCGCTACGGCCTCACGCCCGAGATGTACCGCCAGAGGTTCAGAGATTGCACCCGGATCCCAGGTACAACTTGGGTAGAATACGTGAACTATTTCAGCCGGGCCTTCGAGGGTTGGATCAAGGGAAGTCAGGTCACCACCTACGAACAACTCTTCAACCTTATGGTATGGGAGCACCTGTCAAACAACTGTTTCGTCGAGCTCAGGCAGCACCTACTCGACAGTAAGCTGACTGACCCCCGGCAGCTCGCCGCCGAAGCTGACCGGTGGGAAAGCACCCGAGTGGGCCGGAGAGGGCCACACGACCAGAACAGAAGCAACCAAGGCCAGCACCGTCCTCGGGGAGGAGGAGGGGGCCAGGGGCGAGGGAGAGACGCCTTACCAGCAACACCCGTGGCCAGCACCCCGCCTCCGGCCGGCCGGGGCAACCCCCCGTTGCGGCCTGGGAACCGAGCCAACGTCACGTGCCACCGGTGCCAGCGACTAGGCCACTACGCCAATGACCCGAACTGCCCGCTAAACCAAACACCCAAGCCCCGCCAGGTAGCTGCCGCTGCCCTAGGGGAAGAGCAATCATCGGAGGGACCCGAAGAGTACGAGCCGGCCCAGCAAGGGTGGGAACCGGCCGCCATGGTCCTGGCGTGCTTAGGGGGAAGAGACATGGTTCCGCGGGCTCCCCTACCCGCCAACACCAGAAAATACGGTCAGTGGGTGACCATTAATGGACAGAGAGCCGAGGCCTTGCGTGACACCGGCGCCAGCGTGACGGCCGTCCGCTGTCATCTGGTGAAGCCCGAGCAGATCCTGCCGAACATTCTCTGCCCCGTCCGCTCGGCAGATAACTCTGAGAGCATGTGTAAGATGGCCTGCGTCCCGTTTGAATGGGGAGGGGTCTCCGGCCTACTGAAGGTGACGGTCCGGGACGATGCCCCCGTGGACTGCCTCCTGGGGAATGACCTCGAGAGTTCCCCGTGGGCCACCGTCGAGAAAAGAGAGCACCTGGGGATGCTGGGCCTCCCGGACTGGGCCTGCATAACCACCCGATCCATGGCCGCCCGTGCCGCCCCCCGATCAGAAGAAACCGAATGGCCAGCACCTCCGCCCCCGGTTGCCCCCGTAGAGGACAACGGCGAGTCCGACCTCCCGGACCCACCTACCGAAGAAGACGCGCAACACCAGGACCTTCCGGATCTGGCTCAGTGGCGTCAAGAAGGGGGGCCCACCCAAGAACAGTTCCGCCAGGAACAAAAGACCTGTCCCTCCCTCGAGGGACTCCGCCAACAAGCCAGTACCCAAAACGCCGGGGACACCACCGGAACCCACTGGGTCTACTGGGATAACGACCTGCTCTACAGCGAGCAAAGAATCGCTGTAGGAGAGTAGGGTCTGCTTTCTATGTTCACCCCCACTTTTTGCTTTTGCTTTACTGGTTTTCGACTTAGATGTGGCTGTGGGCCTGCTAATCAGACCCACAGCCCTGCTGTTCTCTCTCTAAATTACTACTATGTACTTTAGGTGCATAACCCATTTGGATAGGATCACCTTATTGGGCCCTGTACAGTGTACCCTAGGTACCCAGGGCATAGGTGTACCCTAGGCCTACCAGGGGCTGCAGCATGCATTGTGCCACCCCTGGCCTGGCCTTCCATTTTGACACAACTGGCTGATCACTCAGCTGGGGCCAGGTCGTGTAATCACCCCTTGCTTAGGTGTAGTATTCCTATACCTAACTTCCATATAGACACATGTGTACCTATCAGTCACTCCTATGGCAGGCCTTGACAATCCTGGAGGCAGAGTGCTTGGTAACATGTGAGATGGTGCTCTAGCATGAGCTGAGCCTGTCTGCAGCTTTCGGAACCATGTCCTTATAGCTGTTCTATGATATAGCCTACCATATACTCTTAAAGTACCTTATAATCTTAGACGGTTATGGTAACTATGGTTTGGCTTTATCAAAACATGTCGTGTAAGGTGTCTAACACTCGGGAATAATACCCCCATGCCATTTCTGGACATGAGAATATTATTCCCCCCTTCTAGAGGGAAAGACATGTTAAAATCATACTTCAACTGTTAGCCTCTGACCAAAGCCTCAGCATCACAAAATGGATGCTGCTGCCACGACACAAGTCTGACCTCCTGCAGCTGGGAGTGATCCCAGCCAGGGAGGCCTGGACAATAGGTTTCCTGCTTGGGGAGGTGCTAGCACCTCCCCAGACAGCCTTTAGTGTATTGGGGCAGGGTGGGCTGAAAGGAATGAGACATGCCTGGGGCACACAAGGTGTTCCTTGCATAGTCCAGTTCAAACCGGCGCTGGGGCACTCCAGCCCCAGCTCTGGCGCGAAACTGGACAAAGGGAAGTGGGTGTAACCACCCCCCTCCCAGGTCCCACCCATAAGGCGTGACCTAGCAGGTATCCCAGCCCCCCAGATTAGTATAAGAGTGGGAGTTGGGCCTCAAGACTTTAGATTATCCTGAACCTGCAAAACTGAACAGAAACTCTGGACCTTCGACATTCGACGAAAGAAGAAGACTGAAGAATCTCCCTTGTAGCCAAGGAGTGGCTACCCTGTGCAAACAGGCACCATCAAGTGACTACCCTTTGCTTTGTGAAACGTTCGACGAGGAACCGATTGCAGAGCCCGACCAGAGCCTTGATTTCCAGACTTCTCCGACCCTCATCCACATCTGCAGCAGAGCTGAGATCCGTGGAGGCGACGAGCGACGTGGGACCGGCTACCTGGGAAAAGTGGCTAGTAACTTACAGCGCAGCTTCTGAGGTACCCTCGAAGTTGTGCACCGGGGATTGAGAAGCCCCAACCCCAAGCACCATCTGCACCGAAGACCAGCCCCCCACACTCCACGAGTCCTGCGTGGGGCCCTTCAGCATTTTCCTGCTTGCCGCGTCTGTCCGGTTGCTTGCCCGCTGGCTAGTGGCCTTTGTGACGACGCTCCCTGAAATCTTCTGCGCTGGTTTGGCTCCTCCAGACTGGCTCCCGCTTCTCTGCAAAGAAGGAGCACCCCAGACCTTCCTGGTCTGCACCAGAAGCAAGTCCCTTGTTCTTCGTGGGTTCCGCTTGCCAAGGCTTGGTGAGTCCTAGTCCAACTTCGACGCCGCCGACAGCAAGAGCCTCCGTGGGACAGCTCGCCCCCTGGTCCTGGTCGTCCTCGACGCCTCCTGGTCCTCCTGGCTGCAGCGACAAGCTTCACCTTCACCTGCAACTCTTCACGACATCGCCTGGTTCCTTCCTGGTTCCACGTGGTCACTGGCTAGTGACCTTGACTCTGTCCCTTCTGCTTGCAGGTTTCTTCTCTTCTTGATCCCAGGCTTGGGATCCACCGGACACTCTCTCCTGACTGCCTGTCAGCATCTTTCTTCAGGCATCCATAGGAGTCGACGACGAAAACGACGCATCTTCACCCCTATGCACCCGCAGCCTGTGGGCTAGGTAACTTGGGTACTCCGGTGCTCATCAGGATAGTGACTATCCTAGTGTCTAGTTTTCAAGTCTCAACTTCCTGGCTACTCCGGAAGTGTCCTAAATCTATCTATTTCTAAACTGTAACATTGCTATTGACTTTTACGCATTACGCGTGAGTGTTTCCACTCTGCACACGAATCCCGTGGGCCTCCCACTTCCTAACTAACGCTAGTGTAGTGTAGCCCCAGCGATTCCCTAGGCCTAGGCCTATTCTATTTCCGTGACAGTGGTTCTTATACCACTTCTTTAGTATATGGTTTGCGTGGCCCCTAGGGCCTAACTGTATTACTTACCTGTGTGACTTACTGTATGCATTAATAAGACTGTGTTGTACTTACCTCTAAACTCATAAAGAGTGCTGAGGGTTTGCTTAGAATAAATACACTTTATTTTATATATATATCTGTTGTGGTGTCCTTTCATTTGGTATTCAAGGGATTATATATGGTATCACAGCTGGCTTCACATGCCATTCAGGGTTTAGCCTAAGACTGCTCTTGTCCATGCTACCACTAGGATAGCTGGTCTATAAGGTTGACTTTACAACCAATCACCATAAGGGTATTTGGACTGATATAAGGTGTACACTATAACTAGTGACATCATACATCAGGCCAACTTCTCACAATCGCCGAGCTGGGGGCCGGTCGAGTTCTGGTGGTACCGCTCCGCTTCCGAGACTTTCTGCTCAACCTGGCCCACGATGTCCCCCTGGCTGGACACCTGGGCCAGGACAAAACGTACAGTCGCCTGGTGACCCACTTTTTCTGGCCGAAAATGAGGAATGACGTCCTGAACCACTGCCGATCTTGCCCCACCTGCCAAGCCAGCGGGAAGAGTGGTCGGAAGCTGAAGGCCCCTCTGCAACCCTTCCCTGTGGTCACCACCCCGTTCGAGAGGGTGGGGATAGACATTGTGGGGCCTCTGGACCCCCGCACGGCACAAGGACACAGGTTCATCTTGGTACTAGTGGACCATGCCACCCGCTACCCCGAGGCGGTGCCCCTGCGGACAGTGACAGCTCCGGTGGTTGGCCGGGCCCTGATGGGGATCTTCTCCCGGGTAGGCTTCCCCCGAGAAGTCGTCAGCGACCGAGGTACGAATTTCATATCTAAATACATGAAGTCCCTCTGGCAACAATGCGGGGTCACCTACAGATTCACGACCCCCTATCACCCCCAAGGAAACGGACTAGTGGAGCGCTTTAACCGCACTCTCAAGGGGATGATTGGGGGATTGGAAGAGCCTCTCCGTCGCCAGTGGGATGTACTGCTCCCGTGCCTCCTCTTCGCCTACCGGGAAGTTCCCCAGAAGTCCCTCGGTTTTAGCCCCTTCGAACTCCTGTACGGGCACCCTGTGCGAGGGCCCTGTTGTAATCTTGTTGTAATGTATTCTAGAACATGGGGATGTCATGTGGAATGTTGGTGGGAGAAGGTTGAGACTTGAGCTTGATGAACGGAGTCTGTTGATGCCTTCCGTTACATATACTGGAATAAATATCATAGCAACTCGACTTGGTGTATTACGATCTTATTTTCAACACTGGCGACGAGCGACTTTCAAACTTGATTGGGGACAAGTGAGTGGAGGCATCAATTCCCCTGAGGACTTACATAAACCCACGACAGGCGGTTTCGGCCCTGAAGAGACTTTGACTTCGAGGAATTCTCAGGATATTCTGAACCTAAGACTTTGGAGAGTGCTACTTTCAACATATTGCGTTTCTTCAAGTAAATGTGGACTTACGAATAGATGACGGTAAACTTACACTTTCCGTTGTAAGTATTGCCATTTTTGAAAGCACTGGAACATTCTGTGGCTCGCGACTGTGTGCTCAAGTTCATTCGCGAGCGCTGAAGCTGATCGTTCGTCACGCCATTCTTCTTTGCTTCTACGCGTCCACAGTCATCGCGCAAAGACACGCATCACGCATTACGCTGTACGCTTTACGTGTCAGCGTGTCAGCCATTTTTTTTTTTTTTCTCTGTCTTTATTGATACGGAAGCTGAAGTTGAAGCTGACATTGAGGGCGAAGCATGAAATATGGAAATCGGAATGCTTAACAACGGAAATAGAGTACTGTGACTAGCGGAAAACAGTGGATTTGACTGTGAGTTTGGTTACAACTCATATTTGGAGTGCAACATTCTGGACAGCGGTGACTACTTTTCTTGTGTTAGTTTATTATTTTTTTTTCTAGGTTGGTTCAGCTTTAGACTTCTGGACAGCGGTGACTACTTTTCTTGTGTTAGTTTATTATTTTACATAAGACTTGTAAAATAATCCGTAATTGTTTAATTTACATTCAGTTGATAATGGCTACTCCAACCAGTATGTCTCAACCACCAGCATTTCTATCTGAAAAAGGAGATCCTATTTTACCCTGGAAGAGGTGGAGGAATTTATTTGACTCATATATTGTTGCAATAGGTGGGGAAAAGTTTTCAGCAGTCAGAAAACAGGCTATATTGTTACATAATTTAGGAGTTGAGGGGCGTAATATCTATGATAGTATTGATCTCATTCCAGTAGGATCAGCGGAGGGTGAAGCTAGTGATGTGTATGAAATGTCCATGGGGATGCTGGAAGGGTATTTTGGTCCACGTATAAATGTAGTCCTTGAAAGACATAAATTCTTTACTAGGACTCAAGGCAGTAATGAACGTGTCAAGAGTTATGTAGCTTCTCTCAAAACCTTAGCCAGAACTTGCGAGTTTGGTGACCTTTCTGATTCTTTAGTTAGGGACCAGCTTGTGAGATGCACGAACAGCACACGTGTACAAGAGAAATTATTGTCAAAAAATCCAACTTTGGTGGAGGCTGTTTCAATAGTTGAGGGCATGGAGAATACTTCTTCTTGGGTAAAAGAGATGAATGTTAGGGGTGAAGGGAAGAAGATGAATACGAGTGATGTTCATGCATTAATGGAGGAAGAAGGTTCGTTAGATTTTGAAAATGTATCTAAGGTTAAATCTTCTGAGAAGAATAAGACTTTGCACAAAGATACGAAGACTGCTGGTGGAACTCTAAAGAATTTTTCTTCGAAACAAGACAGTGATGATCGTTCAAGTTCTCAGGTCACTAAGGGGGATGGTGAAAAGGGTAATAGAGAGATGCCCAAGATTAAGTGTTATAGATGTGGTAGCACTAATCACTTTTCCAACTATCCTCATTGTTATGCGAAGGACTCCATTTGCATGAAATGTGGGGTCAAGGGTCACTATGCTCGTGTATGCAAGTCTTCCAGGGTAGGGGAGAAGAAAACTGAGGTTGTGCGTACTATAGTTTTGAATATTGATGAAAAGAGTGGTGGTGTGGATGCTGGGAAGCTTTCCATGCCGGAATGCAAAATCTTAGTGGACTGTTATGAATTCTTGGTACTTGCTGATTCGGGATCACCTTTCACAATGATTGGAAACAAACAATGGGATGAAGTGGTTGGTCTGGACAACGTCACGCTTCTTCCCCCGGATATTAATCCTGTCAGCTATGGGGGTGCCAAAATCATTGTTTTGGGTTATATCGAAGCTTGTATCAAATTCAAAGAACGTGTTACGGTGGGGAAAGTGTATGTAGCTGAACGGGGCGATAACTTGTTGGGATGGAGACATCAAAGGGACTTGGGGATTATGCTTAATCCCAATGCTCAGGATCCCAAAGACCAAGTCATGTTGGTGGATGATAAGAATGGGGGTGGATTCGGAAGTGAGCTCAGTAATGAATGTTTTAAAAGGTTTCCAGAGGTATTCACTGATAAGCTGGGTTGTCTTAGAGGGTTTGAACATCAAATCATTCTTAAAGACAGAGCAATACCTTGTGTTCATAAGGTGAGGAGGGTACCCAACATGATGATGGGACCTCTCAAGACTGAACTTGATAGGTTGTTGAGTCTAGGTGTTATAGAGGAAATTGAAGCTTCAGTGTGGTTGGCGCCCATTGTTTTGGCCTCGAAGGATGGTGGTGCTGGGGTCAGGATGTGTGTGGACCTGAGAAGCCTGAACGAATGGATCTGGGTGGATAGGCAACCTTTGCCTAATATTTCTGAGTCGTTGAGTATGCTTAAGGGAGCATGCATTTTTAGTGTACTGGATCTGTCCTCCGCATACCACCAGATTCCCTTGCATAAGGACTCGAGACATCTCACCTCGTTTGTGACACCACTGGGAGCTTATCGGTTTTTAAGAATGCCATTTGGGCTGGCGTCTGCCGCAGCGTGTTTCCAAAGAATTATGAAGAAAGTGCTTGATGAGGTGAAAAATATTTTGTTCTTTCAGGACGATATTTTGATTTATGGTAAGGATGTTGAAGGACATAATAGGACTCTGATGGAAGTTTTGGAGAGGCTTAAGGAAAAGGGGTTAACTGTGAAGAAAGAGAAGTGTCGTATTGGTGTTCACACTGTCACGTATCTTGGTCATTTGATTTCGGGGGAGGGTATTCAGCCCAAGCTTGAACTTGCACGGAGTGTGGTTGAAGCTCCTGTGCCAAAAGATAAAGAGCAAGTGAGATCGTTTTTGGGGCTTGCTGAATTTTACTCCAAATTTGTCAAAGGGTTTGCAAGTGTGACAGAACCAATCAGAGTTCTGTTGAAAAAGGGGTCAGTCTTTGCGTGGTCGGAGAAGTGTCAGGAAGCTTTTGAGATTGTCAAAGGGGAGATTGGGAAGATGCCCACTCTCGGTCATTTTGACGTTAACAATAAAACAATCTTGACCACGGATGCTAGTCTTAAGGGGTTGGGAGCTGTTTTATCCCAAGTGGTTAATGGTGAGCAGAGGACGGTGGTTTTTGCCTCGAGAGCTCTTAGAGATGCGGAGGTTAATTATTCATGCATAGAGAGGGAAGCTTTAAGTGTGTTCTGGGCTGTTCAGCACTTCAGGTTTTATTTGTGGGGGATACCGTTTTTGGTGAGAACGGACCATCGTCCATTGGTGCAGATCTTTTCGTGTAGGCATAGTGAACATATTACTCCTAGGATAAAACGATGGAGTGAGGGGTTGCAAGAATACAATTTTGTTGTACAATATATACCGGGTTCCAGCAACAAGACGGCGGATTGCCTTTCTAGATTGCCTGTCAATGTAGTGAGTGGAAGTTGTGAAAGTGATGTAGTGTGTTGGGTGGTTGAACCATCGTTGTCTTTGGAATCTTGGATTGAAGGGGTCAAAAAGGACAAAACTTTGGAGTCTTTAAAGGGTTGGGTGACTCAGGGTTGGCCTGATTATAAAGTCTTGGATTCAGAGATGAGAGCTTATTGGCAGGTTAGAGATGATTTGTCTTTTACTGGGGGTAATCTCATGAGAGGTGAGAGGGTGATTCCTCCAGTTGAATTTAGAGTGAAAATTGTTAACACGGGCCATGAAGGCCATCTGGGACGGAGTCTTACGAAGGCTAGAGTGAGGGAGCGATACTGGTGGCCGGGGATGGATCGCATGGTTGAGGAGGTGGTGAGAGATTGTGTTTCCTGTGCCGTTAGTGATAAGTCGCATGTTGTTAACAAAGCTCCTTTGTCTCCTGTTTTGGTTCCGGATGTGGCTTGGTCAAAGTTGGGTTTGGACATTGTGGGCCCTTTTGAATTATTACCATCTTATGAACGTTTTGTTATTTTGCTGGTAGATTACACTTCTAAGTGGGTGGTTACCAAGTGTGTGTGTTCTGTGACCACGAAGGTGGTTATTGAATTTTTGAAAGATGTATTTTCATTGGAAGGGTTTCCTGAATTTCTTGTCACAGACAATGGGGTGCAATTTGGGTCCCATGAGATGGTGGAGTTTCTCAGGAATCATGGTATTGTGCATCAGAAGACAGCTTTATATGCTCCACAGGCTAATGGATTGTCTGAGAGGATGAACAGGATGGTGAAGGACTGTGCTCAAAGGGCATTGTCTTTGAAGGTTTCGTTCAGTGGGGTATTGAGGGACATGTGGTGGGCGCATCGTACTACACCTAATGCGGTCACACAGGTTTCGCCGTTTGAAGTATTGAGGGGCAGGAAAGCCACATCGAAACTTAATCCTTTTTGGTTGCCTGTGTCTTCTGGGCCTGTGGTGAGTAGGGAGGACTGTCGTAGTAAAGTCCTAGACTATCAGCACAAGTATAAAGCTGATTATGATCAGAGAATGAGAGTTAAATGTAAAAAGTGGAATGTTGGGGACAGGGTGTTAGTGAAGAATCCCAGGCATTGTTTGAAGGGAGAGTCTTCTTTCCTTGGCCCCTTTACCATTGTGACAGTCAGGAAAAATGTAGTAAAAGTTGATTCTGGTGCTATGTGGAGCATGTCTAGATTGGTGAAGTATCATGGCAATACATGCAGAGATGATGTGGGAGGGGGTGTTTGTGTTAAAGATGCGGAATCTTGTAGTGGGGTTCCAGTGGGTGGAAGTGCAATGCCGTTTGGTGTGCGCCCTTCTAGAGAGAAACACATGCCAAGGAAATTCTGTGACTATGAGTTACAATGATTGTGGTTCTAAGTGTTTCTTTTTGGAAGATAGATTCATTCTATCACGCTATTATGGCAGTTGTGAATGTCATGTTTTTGTTCTTTTAGTTTTATTTTCTTTTCCTTATAATTCATTTAGGGAAATGTTCTTTGTATATTGTTTGTTATGTTTTTCTCTAAGTAGGGGGGATGTGTTGTAATCTTGTTGTAATGTATTCTAGAACATGGGGATGTCATGTGGAATGTTGGTGGGAGAAGGTTGAGACTTGAGCTTGATGAACGGAGTCTGTTGATGCCTTCCGTTACATATACTGGAATAAATATCATAGCAACTCGACTTGGTGTATTACGATCTTATTTTCAACACGCCCCTCAGCCTAGTCAAGGAAGGTTGGGAGATGGCCCCCTTAACGACCCCTCCAGACGTCTTCAAATACATCCTGGCCTTACGAAACCAGACCCGGCGCTTCAGGGAGATGGCCAAGGCGAACCTCGAGGCCAGCCAGGAGGACATGAAGAGGTGGTATGATCACAACGCCTCCTCCGTTGAATTCGAGCCTGGGCAGCAAGTATGGGTGATGTCCCCCACCGAACCATGTGCCCTGCAAGTTAAGTGGACGGGGCCCTTCAAAGTGGTCGAGCGTAAAAGCCCCGTCACTTACCTCATCGACATGGGGTCCCCCCGGAACCCCCTTCGGGTCCTCCACACCAACCGGCTCAAACCACACTTTGTGCGCTCCGAACTAAGCCTCCTGATGGCTACAGACAGTGGTACAGAAGAAGACTCCGAGCCCCTCCCGGATCTCCTGAAGACTCAGGAGAAGGACGGCTCCGTGGACGGGGTCCGGCTCTCTGACGCCCTCACTTCGGAGCAACGCCAGGACTGCCGGGACCTCCTGCTGCAGTTCGCTGCCCTGTTCTCCCTCACCCCCGGGGTCACCCCTTGGTGTTTGCACGACGTAGACACCGGGGACAGTCCCCCTGTCCGGCACCGGGCCTACCGCGTACCAGATCGGGTGCGGGCCTGCATACAGGAGGAAGTGGCCAAGATGCTCACGATCGGGGTCATCGAGCCCTCGGACAGTCCCTGGGCCAGTCCAGTTGTATTAGTTCCCAAGGCCGCTGCCCCCGGCACCGCACCTGAACTGAGATTCTGCGTCGACTACCGGGGCTTGAACGCTGTCACCCGGACCGACGCTCATCCCATCCCCCGAGCAGACGAGCTGATCGACCGGCTGGGGGCCGCCCGCTACCTTAGTATCTTCGACCTAACGGCGGGCTACTGGCAGATCGGCCTCACACCCAGGGCTCAGGAACGGTCAGCCTTCTCCACCCCCGATGGCCACTATCAATTTAAGGTCATGCCCTTTGGCATGAAGAATGCCCCCGCCACGTTCCAACGCCTTGTGAACCAGGTCTTGGCGGGGCTCGAAGAATTCAGCGCTGCCTACCTGGACGATATCGCTGTATACAGCGGCCGCTGGTCCGACCATCTCCGTCACCTCCAAGAGGTCCTACAAGCCCTCCAGCGGGCCGGCCTCACCATTAAGGCCGGCAAGTGCCAAATTGGCCAAGGGTCTGTGACCTGCCTTGGGCACCAAGTGGGAAGCGGGCTGGTGGCCCCACTACAACTTAAGATTGCGGCCATCCAATCCTGGCAGCCCTCCGTCACCCAGACCGAGGTCTGAGCCTTCTTGGGGCTCACCGGCTACTACCGGCGGTTCGTGAAGGACTACGGCAGCATCGTGGGGCCCCTCACGGGTCTCACATCCCAGAACCAACCGAAGCGGGTCAACTGGACTCCTGATTGTCAAGCGGCCTTCGAGGAGCTGAAGGCCGCCCTGTGCACCGCCCCGGTGCTCCAGGCCCCCGATTACAGTCGGGAATTTGTGGTGCAGACCGACGCCTCCGACCACGGCATCGGAGCCGTCCTCTCTCAGTTGAACCCCGAAGGTCATGACCAGCCGGTGGCCTTCATCAGTCGACGTCTCCTGGCCCGAGAACAGCGTTGGAGCACCATCGAGAGGGAGGCATTTGCAGTAGTGTGGGCCCTCAAAAAGCTCCGACCCTATCTCTTCGGTACCCACTTCCGGGTACAAACCGACCATCGACCCCTGCAATGGCTGATGCAGATGCGGGGGGAGAACCCAAAACTCTTGCGCTGGTCCATTTCCCTGCAGGGAATGGACTTCACCGTGGAGCACCGACCAGGCCAAGACCACGCCAACGCGGATGGCCTGTCCCGCTTTTTCCGCCTCGACGAAGAGAGTCCCCAAGGAGATGGGTGACTCTCCCCGCCTTCAGCTGGGGGGGACGCATGTTGGACAGGCCTCACAGACGGCTTGCTCCCTCCCCGCACGACAGGGCCCGAACTCCGGCCCACCTGGCATATCCCCGTGACAAGCACCCGTACTCCGTCTTCCGACGGACCCTCTGCCCTCGGACCCCTACTCATCACGGGGTCCAGCCCCACCGGCTTCCCCGGCCGGGTCAAGCCGCCCTCTTGGGCCCTGCACCACGCGGCCGCATGGCCTCACCTCGACCCTAACCCCGGGCCTGGCCGGCCCCGACATCCCGGCACCACCATCCACCCAGGAGGTGAGCGGACCACTTGGCAGGTCAATGGGAGAACGAAGTGTCAAGGGCTCTCCCCCGCCAGGTGCCGATCGCCCCCGGCTCCCCCAGGCACTGGCTCCACCCCCTGCTGGGTGTCTGGACACCTTCATCCCGGACCCTCCGACCTCCAAGTGCGAGGGTCCGGACATCAAAGGGCCCCAGCCCTATAACTGAGGCAGCTCCGGAGCAGGAAGGCAGTTGTATCCTGGAGTCGAGAGACACCGAGTGAACTCAACCTTGACGGTCTACTGGCGCTGCCATAGCCGCTCTTGTGAACCATCGTCCTGCCTGCTGGCGCTGCCGCGGACTTCTGCAACCTTCACCTTCCTGGGACCTGCTGGCGCTGCCGCGGCCCGTTGTAACGACCATCCTCACCGGGACCTGCTGGCGCTGCCGCGGCCTTCTGCAACCTTCACCTTCCTGGGACCTGCTGGCGCTGCCGCGGCCCGTTGTAACGACCATCCGCACCGGGACCTGCTGGCGCTGCCGCGGTCCGTACCACCTAACCACCAAGCTCGAGGATTGTGAGCTCATCATCATCTCATCCGAACTACCTGATTGGTAACTAGACTGTCCCGCTACCCCCTTCCCTACCTTGCGAGACTCTAATCGAGGGGACCCCTGAGTCCAGACCTCCTTGTACCATTCAACCGTATCCTAAATAAGTGCTTATAAAGAACACTGACCCTTATCCGTGTGTGGTATCTGTCTGTGGGGGGGAAGTTACTTGTCTGTACGATCGCTGGAGACGGCTCTCCCCGGAGACCTCTCCCCCTGACCCCGGCCGGCCCTCCCGGTCCATCTACCCTTTCTAACAGGCAGCCTACGCAGCAACCCTACACACATACCTACTCCCTGCTGACGAGAGGCAACTACCTCGAAACACGTGTCCAGGGATGGCTAACGCGACATTCATTTTCATTTTAAACTTTTGGCATAGGCGTACCGGCCGACGCTACTTCATGGACCACAATTCTTTGGGGTAACACGCTGGTAGGACTAGCAGAGTGCGGCCAATCGGATTTTTGTTTATATTCAGGCTCCCTTGAGCCGGTGGGGCTGACGAGCCCATGGCTAAGCACCTGCGCGTCTTGAGTGGTACTTTACCTGAGAATATTTTTTGGCAGCCTACGCAGCAACCCTACACACATACCTACTCCCTGCTGACGAGAGGCAACTACCTTGAAACACGTGTCCAGGGATGGCTAACGAGACATTCATTTTCATTTTAAACTTTTGGCATAGGCGTACCCGCCGACGCTACTTCATGGACCACAATTCTTTGGGGTAACACGCTGGTAGGACTAGCAGAGTGCGGCCAATCGGATTTTTGTTTATATTCAGGCTCCCTTGAGCCGGTGGGGCTGACGAGCCCATGGCTACGCACCTGCGCGCCTTGAGTGGTACTTTACCTGAGAATATTTTTTGGCAGCCTACGCAGCAACCCTACACACATACCTACTCCCTGCTGACGAGAGGCAACTACCTCGAAACACGTGTCCAGGGATGGCTAACGCGACATTCATTTTCATTTTAAACATTTGCATAGGCGTACCCGCCGACGCTACTTCATGGACCACAATTCTTTGGGGTAACACGCTGGTAGGACTAGCAGAGTGCGGCCAATCGGATTTTTGTTTATATTCAGGCGCCCTTGAGCCGGTGGGGCTGACGAGCCCATGGCTACGCACCTGCGCGCCTTGAGTGGTACTTTACCTGAGAATATTTTTTGGCAGCCTACGCAGCAACCCTACACACATACCTACTCCCTGCTGACGAGAGGCAACTACCTCGAAACACGTGTCCAGGGATGGCTAACGCGACATTCATTTTCATTTTAAACTTTTGGCATAGGCGTACCCGCCGACGCTACTTCATGGACCACAATTCTTTGGGGTAACACGCTGGTAGGACTAGCAGAGTGCGGCCAATCGGATTTTTGTTTATATTCAGGCTCCCTTGAGCCGGTGGGGCTGACGAGCCCATGGCTACGCACCTGCGCGCCTCGAGTGGTACTTTACCTGAGAATATTTTTTGGCAGCCTACGCAGCAACCCTACACACATACCTACTCCCTGCTGACGAGAGGCAACTACCTCGAAACACGTGTCCAGGGATGGCTAACGCGACATTCATTTTCATTTTAAACTTTTGGCATAGGCGTACCCGCCGACGCTACTTCATGGACCACAATTCTTTGGGGTAACACGCTGGTAGGACTAGCAGAGTGCGGCCAATCGGATTTTTGTTTATATTCAGGCTCCCTTGAGCCGGTGGGGCTGACGAGCCCATGGCTACGCACCTGAGCGACTTGAGTAGTACTTTACCTGAGAATATTTTTGGCAGCCTACGCAGCAACCCTACACACATACCTACTCCCTGCTCACGAGAGGCAACTACCTCGAAACACGTGTCCAGGGATGGCTAACGCGACATTCATTTTCATTTTAAACTTTTGGCATAGGCGTACCCGCCGACGCTACTTCATGGACCACAATTCTTTGGGGTAACACGCTGGTAGGACTAGCAGAGTGCGGCTGTTAGAAAGGGTAGATGGACCGGGAGGGTCGGCCGGGGTCAGGAGGAGAGGTCTCCGGGGAGAGCCGTCTCCAGCGATCGTACAGACAAGTAACTTCCCCCCCACAGACAGATACCACACACGGATAAGGTTCAGTGTTCTTTATAAGCACTTCTTAAGGTACGGTTGAATGGTACAAGGAGGACTGGACTCAGGGGTCCCCTCGATTCAAGTCTCTCAAAGCAGGGTAAGGGGTAGCGGGACAGTCTGTCTACCAGTCAGGTAGTTCGGATGAGATGATGACTAGCTCACAATCCTCGAGCTTGGTGGCTTAGTTGGTACGGGCCGCGGCAGCGCCAGCAGGTCCCGGTTGAGATGGTCGGTACACGGTCCGCGGCAGCGCCAGCAGGTCCCGGAAAGATGGTCGATGTACGGTCCGCGGCAGCGCCAGCAGGTCCCGGTGAGGATGGTCGTTACAACGGGCCGCGGCAGCGCCAGCAGGTCCCGACGAGGATGGTCGTTACAACGGGCCGCGGCAGCGCCAGCAGGTCCCGACGAGGATGGTCGTTACAACGGGCCGCGGCAGCGCCAGCAGGTCCCGACGAGGATGGATGTTGCAGAAGGCCGCGGCAGCGCCAGCAGGCAGGACGATGGTTCACAAGAGCGGGCTATGGCAGCGCCAGTAGTCCGTCAAGGCTGAGTTCTCTCGGTGTCTCTCGACTCCAGGATACAACTGCCTTCCTGCTCCGGAGTTGCCCCAGTTATAGGGCAGGCGCCCTTTGATGTCCGGACCCTCGCACTTGGAGGTCGGAGGGCCCGGGATGAAGGTGTCCAGACACCCAGCAGGGGGTGGAGCCAGCGCCTGGGGGAGCTGGAGGCGATCGGCACCTGGCGGGGGAAGAGCTCTTGACACTTCGTTCTCCCATTGACCTGCCAAGTGGTCCGCTCACCTCCTGGGTGGACGGTGGTGCCGGGATGTCGGGGCCGGCCAGGCCCGGGGTTAGGGTCGGGGCGAGGCCACGCGGCCTCGTGGTGCAGGGCCCAAGATGGCGGCTTGAACCGGCCGGGGGAGCCGGTGGGGCTGGGCCCCGTGATGAGTAGAGGTCCGAGGGCAGAAGATCCGTCGGGAGACGGGGTACAGGTGCTTGTCGTGGGTTATGCCTGGTGGCCCGGAGCTCGGGCCCTGTCGTGCGGGGAGGGAGCAAGCCCTTCGTGTGGCCTGTCCAACATGCGTCCCCCCCAGCTGAAGGCGGGGAGAGTCACCCATCTCCTTGGGGACTCTCTTCGTCGAGGCGGAAAAAGCGGGACAGGCCATCCGCGTTGGCGTGGTCTTGGCCTGGTCGGTGCTCCACAGTGAAGTCCATTCCCTGCAGGGAAATGGACCAGCGCAAGAGTTTTGGGTTCTCCCCCCGCATCTGCATCAGCCACTGCAGGGGTCGATGGTCGGTTTGTACCCGGAAGTGGGTACCGAAGAGATAGGGCCGGAGCTTTTTGAGGGCCCACACCACTGCGAAGGCCTCCCTCTCGATGGTGCTCCAGCGCTGTTCTCGGGCCAGGAGACGTCGACTGATGAAGGCCACCGGCTGGTCATGACCTTCGGGGTTTAACTGAGAAAGGACGGCTCCGATGCCGTGGTCGGAGGCGTCGGTCTGTACCACGAATTCCCGACTGTAATCGGGGGCCTGGAGCACAGGGGCGGTGCACAGGGCGGCCTTCAGTTTCTCGAAGGCCGCTTGACAATCGGGGGTCCAGTTAATCCGCTTCGGTTGGTTCTTGGACGTGAGACCCGTGAGGGGCCCCACGATGCTGCCGTAGTCCTTCACGAACCGCCGGTAGTAGCCGGTGAGCCCCAAGAAGGCTCGGACCTCGGTCTGGGTGGCGGGGGGCTGCCAGGACTGGATGGCAGCAATCTTAAGTTGTAGCGGGGCCACCAGCCCGCTTCCCACTTGGTGCCCAAGGTAGGTCACAGACCCTTGGCCAATTTGGCACTTGCCGGCCTTAATTGTGAGGCCGGCACGCTGGAGGGCCTGTAGGACCTCTTGGAGGTGACGGAGGTGGTCGGGCCAGTGGCGGCTGTATACAGCGATATCGTCCAGGTAGGCAGCGCTGAACTCTTCGAGCCCCGCCAAGACCTGGTTCACGAGGCGTTGAAACGTGGCGGGGGCATTCTTCATGCCGAAGGGCATGACCTTGAATTGGTAGTGGCCATCGGGGGTAGAGAAGGCTGACCGTTCCTGAGCCCTGGGTGTGAGGCCGATCTGCCAGTAGCCCGCCGTTATGTCGAAGATACTAAGGTAGCGGGCGGCCCCCAGCCGGTCGATCAGCTCGTCTGCTCGGGGGATCGGATGAGCGTCGGTCCGGGTGACAGCGTTCAAGCCCCGGTAGTCGACGCAGAATCTTAGTTCAGGTGCGGTGCCGGGGGCAGCGGCTTTGGGAACCAATACAACCGGACTGGCCCAGGGACTGTCCGAGGGCTCGATGACCCCGATTGTGAGCATCTTGGCCACTTCCTCCTGTATGCAGGCCCGTACCCGATCTGGTACGCGGTAGGCCCGGTGTCGGACAGGGGGACTGTCCCCGGTGTCCACGTCGTGCAAACACCAAGGGGTGACCCCGGGGGTGAGGGAGAACAGGGTAGCGAACTGCAGCAGGAGGTTCCGGCAGCCCTGGCGTTGCTCCGAAGTGAGGGCGTCAGAGAGCCGGACCCCGTCCACGGAGCCGTCATTCTCCTGAGTCTTCAGAAGATCCGGGAGGGGTTCGGAGTCTTCCTCGGCCCCACTGTCCGTAGCCATCAGGAGGCTGAGTTCTGAGCGCACAAAGTGTGGTTTGAGTCGGTTGGTGTGGAGGACCCGGAGGGGGTTCCGGGAGGTCCCCAGGTCGATGAGGTAAGTGACGGGGCTTTTGCGCTCGATCACTTTGAAGGGCCCCGTCCACTTATCTTGCAAGGCACATGGTTCGGTGGGGGACATCACCCATACTTGTTGTCCAGGCTCGAACTCAACGGAGGAGGCATTGTGATCATACCACCTCTTCATGTCCTCCTGGCTGGCCTCGAGGTTCGCCTTGGCCATCTGTCTGAAGCGCCGGGTCTGATTGCGTAGGGCCAGGATGTATTTGAAGACGTCTGGAGGGGTCTTTAGGGGGGCCATCTCCCAACCTTCTTTTACTAGGCTGAGGGGCCCTCGCACAGGGTGCCCGTACAGGAGTTCGAAAGGGCTAAAACCGAGGGACTTCTGGGGAACTTCTCGGTAAGCGAAGAGGAGGCACGGGAGTAGTACATCCCACTGGCGACGGAGGGGCTCTTCCAATCCCCCAATCATCCCCTTGAGAGTGCGGTTAAACCGCTCCACTAGTCCGTTCCCTTGGGGGTGATAGGGGGTCGTGAATCTGTAGGTGACCCCGCATTGTTGCCAGAGGGACCTCATGTATTTGGATATAAAGTTCGTGCCTCGGTCGCTGACGACTTCTCGGGGGAAGCCTACCCGGGAGAAGATCCCCATTAGGGCCCGGCCAACCACCGGAGCTGTCACGGTCCGTAGGGGCACCGCCTCGGGGTAGCGGGTGGCATGGTCCACCAGTACTAAGATGAACCTGTGTCCTTGTGCCGTGCGGGGGTCCAGAGGCCCCACAATGTCTATCCCCACCCTCTCGAACGGGGTGGTGACCACAGGGAAGGGTTGCAGAGGGGCTTTCAGCTTCCGACCACTCTTCCCGCTGGCTTGGCATGTGGGGCAAGATCGGCAGTGGTTCAGGACGTCGTTCCTCATTTTCGGCCAGAAAAAGTGGGTCACTAGGCGGCTGTACGTTTTGTCCTGGCCCAGGTGTCCAGCCAGGGGGACATCGTGTGCCAGGTTGAGCAGAAAGTCTCTGATGCGGAGAGGTACCACCAGTACTCGACCGGCCCCCAGCTCGGCGATTCTTTGCTCGCTGTATAGCAGGTCGTTATCCCAGTAGACCCAGTGAGTTCCGGTGGAGTCCCCTGCGTTCTGGGCGCTGGCTTGTTGGCGGAGTCCCTCGAGGGAGGGACAGGTCTTTTGTTCCTGGCGGAACTGTTCTTGGGTGGGCCCCCCTTCTTGACGCCACTGAGCCAGGTCAGGAAGGCCCTGGGATTGCGCGTCCCCTTCGGTCGTCGGGTCTGGGAGGCTGGCCTTGTCGTTGTCTTCTACTGGGGCGACCGGGGGCGGAGGTGCCGGCCATTCCGGTTCTTCTGATCGAGGGACGGCACGGGCGGCCATGGACCGGGTGGTTATGCAGGCCCAGTCCGGGAGGCCCAGCATCCCCAGGTGCTCCCTTCTCTCAACGGTGGCCCACGGGGAACTCTCGAGGTCATTCCCCAGGAGGCAGTCCACGGGGGCATCGTCCCGGACCGTCACCTTCAACAGGCCGGAGACCCCTCCCCATTCGAATGGGACGCAGGCCATTTGACACATACTTTCAGAGTTGTCTGCCGAGCGGACGGGGCAGAGAATGTTCGGCAGGATCTGCTCGGGCTTCACCAGGTGACAGCGGACGGCCGTCACACTGGCGCCTGTGTCACGCAAGGCCTCGGCTCGCTGTCCATTAATGGTCACCCACTGACCGTATTTCCTGGTGTTAGCGGGTAGGGGAGCCCGCGGGACCATGTCTCTTCCCCCTAAGCACGCCAGGACCATGGCGGCCGGCTCCCACTCTTGCTGGGCCGGCTCATACTCTTCTGGTTCCTCCGATGATCGCTCTTCCCCCAGGGCGGCGGCAGCTACCTGGCGGGGCTTGGGTGCTTGGTTCTGCGGGCAGCTCGGGTCATTGGCGTAGTGGCCGACTCGCTGGCATCGGTGGCACGTGACGTTGGCTCAGGCCCCAGGACGCCACGGGGGGTTGCCCCGGCCGGCCGGAGGCGGGGTGCTGGCCACGGGTGTTGTTGGCAAGGCGTCTCTCCCTCGCCCATGGCCCCCTCCTCCTCCCCGAGGACGGTGCTGGCCTGGGTTGCTTCTGTTCTGTTCGTGTGGCCCCCTCCGGCCCACTCGGGTGCTTTCCCATCGGTCAGCTTCGGCGGCGAGCTGCCGGGGGTCAGTCAGCTTACTGTCGAGGAGGTGCTGCCTGAGCTCGACGAAACAGTTGTTCGACAGGTGCTCCCATACCATAAGGTTAAAGAGTTGTTCGTAAGTGGTGACATGGCTCCCCTTTATCCAACCCTCGAAGGCACGGCTGAAATAGTTCACGTATTCTACCCAAGTTGTACCTGGGATCCGGGTGCAATCTCTGAACCTCTGGCGGTACATCTCGGGTGTGAGGCCGTAGCGGGTGAGGAGGGCAGCCTTCATGTGGTCGTAGGACGACATTTGGTGATCTGGGAGCTGCAGCAGGGCATCACGACCCTCGTTGATAAACCTCCCCCAAAGTCCGGCTCCCCAATCACTCCGGTCGATCCGGTGGGAGGTCATGGCGATCTCGTAGGCTTTAAACCACTGTTGTATGTCGTCTTCTCGGACATACTCGCGGACAACATCCTTGGGGATGTGGACTTTTTTCTCGATTGGCCCCGGGGTGTGTGGTCGCTCAGGCACCCCCAGTTCTTTATTTTGTTTCCGAAGTTCTATCTCCGCTAGTTGGCGCTCGTGCTCGAGCGTTATTTTTTTCTCCTCCAGCTCTCTCTGTCTCTGCTTCTCTTCTCGTTCATCTCGGAGCCGCATATGCTCGAGGTTGAGTTTCTGTTCAGCTAACTTGAGTTCCCCATCCATCTTGAGTCGTGCCATTTCCAACTCGTGCAATCTGGTTCTTTCTCTTTCTCGGATCTCCTCCTGCGAGAGGCCCGTTCCCCGCTCCTCGGGAGCCGTGGCGTTCCCCTCTGGTATGATGCTGCTTTGGTCGGAGGGTCCGGCGACCCCAGTTTCTGTCCACGACTCTAGGGCGTGCTTTAGATCATCCTTGGTACTCAGGCCGGTGGTAGCAATGCCAAGTTCTATGCAGAATTGTCTCAGTTCGCGGTGGTTGTATTCTTCTAATTTATCCATTTGGAAATTCTCGGTGGAGCTGCTATCTTTGGCTGACATCGTGTTTTTGTCGTGGGGTGAGCTACTCTCTGTACGATTACGCGTTGATTCGGATCGCGCCGCTGGCCACCAATGTTAGAAAGGGTAGATGGACCGGGAGGGTCGGCCGGGGTCAGGAGGAGAGGTCTCCGGGGAGAGCCGTCTCCAGCGATCGTACAGACAAGTAACTTCCCCCCCACAGACAGATACCACACACGGATAAGGTTCAGTGTTCTTTATAAGCACTTCTTAAGGTACGGTTGAATGGTACAAGGAGGTCTGGACTCAGGGGTCCCCTCGATTCAAGTCTCTCAAAGCAGGGTAAGGGGTAGCGGGACAGTCTGTCTACCAGTCAGGTAGTTCGGATGAGATGATGACTAGCTCACAATCCTCGAGCTTGGTGGCTTAGTTGGTACGGGCCGCGGCAGCGCCAGCAGGTCCCGGTTGAGATGGTCGGTACACGGTCCGCGGCAGCGCCAGCAGGTCCCGGAAAGATGGTCGATGTACGGTCCGCGGCAGCGCCAGCAGGTCCCGGTGAGGATGGTCGTTACAACGGGCCGCGGCAGCGCCAGCAGGTCCCGACGAGGATGGTCGTTACAACGGGCCGCGGCAGCGCCAGCAGGTCCCGACGAGGATGGTCGTTACAACGGGCCGCGGCAGCGCCAGCAGGTCCCGACGAGGATGGATGTTGCAGAAGGCCGCGGCAGCGCCAGCAGGCAGGACGATGGTTCACAAGAGCGGGCTATGGCAGCGCCAGTAGTCCGTCAAGGCTGAGTTCTCTCGGTGTCTCTCGACTCCAGGATACAACTGCCTTCCTGCTCCGGAGTTGCCCCAGTTATAGGGCAGGCGCCCTTTGATGTCCGGACCCTCGCACTTGGAGGTCGGAGGGCCCGGGATGAAGGTGTCCAGACACCCAGCAGGGGGTGGAGCCAGCGCCTGGGGGAGCTGGAGGCGATCGGCACCTGGCGGGGGAAGAGCTCTTGACACTTCGTTCTCCCATTGACCTGCCAAGTGGTCCGCTCACCTCCTGGGTGGACGGTGGTGCCGGGATGTCGGGGCCGGCCAGGCCCGGGGTTAGGGTCGGGGCGAGGCCACGCGGCCTCGTGGTGCAGGGCCCAAGATGGCGGCTTGAACCGGCCGGGGGAGCCGGTGGGGCTGGGCCCCGTGATGAGTAGAGGTCCGAGGGCAGAAGATCCGTCGGGAGACGGGGTACAGGTGCTTGTCGTGGGTTATGCCTGGTGGCCCGGAGCTCGGGCCCTGTCATGCGGGGAGGGAGCAAGCCCTTCGTGTGGCCTGTCCAACAGCGGCCAATCGGATTTTTGTTTATATTCAGGCTCCCTTGAGCCGGTGGGGCTGACGAGCCCATGGCTACGCACCTGCGCGCCTGGTACTTTACCTGAGAATATTTTTTGGCAGCCTACGCAGCAACCCTATACACATACCTACTCCCTGCTGACGAGAGGCAACTACCTTGAAACACGTGTCCAGGGATGGCTAACGCGACATTCATTTTCATTTTAAACTTTTGGCATAGGCGTACCCGCCAACGCTACTTCATGGACCACAATTCTTTGGGGTAACACGCTGGTAGGACTAGCAGAGTGCGGCCAATCGGATTTTTGTTTATATTCAGGCTCCCTTGAGCCGGTGGGGCTGACGAGCCCATGGCTAGGCACCTGCGCGCCTTAAGTGGTACTTTACCTGAGAATATTTTTTGGCAGCCTACGCAGCAACCCTACACACATACCTACTCCCTGCTGACGAGAGGCAACTACCTCGAAACACGTGTCCAGGGATGGCTAACGCGACATTCATTTTCATTTTAAACTTTTGGCATAGGCGTACCCGCCGACGCTACTTCATGGACCACAATTCTTTGGGGTAACACGCTGGTAGGACTAGCAGAGTGCGGCCAATCGGATTTTTGTTTATATTCAGGCTCCCTTGAGCCGGTGGGGCTGACGAGCCCATGGCTACGCACCTGCGCGCCTTGAGTAGTACTTTACCTGAGAATATTTTTTGGCAGCCTACGCAGCAACCCTACACACATACCTACTCCCTGCTGACGAGAGGCAACTACCTCGAAACACGTGTCCAGGGATGGCTAACGCGACATTCATTTTCATTTTAAACTTTTGGCATAGGCGTACCCGCCGACGCTACTTCATGGACCACAATTCTTTGGGGTAACACGCTGGTAGGACTAGCAGAGTGCGGCCAATCGGATTTTTGTTTATATTCAGGCTCCCTTGAGCCGGTGGGGCTGACGAGCCCATGGCTACGCACCTGCGCGCCTTGAGTGGTACTTTACCTGAGAATATTTATTTTGGCAGTCTACGCAGCAACCCTACACACATACCTACTCCCTGCTGACGAGAGGCAACTACCTCGAAACACGTGTCCAGGGATGGCTAACGCGACATTCATTTTCATTTTAAACTTTTGGCATAGGCGTACCCGCCGACGCTACTTCATGGAACACAATTCTTTGGGGTAACACGCTGGTAGGACTAGCAGAGTGCGGCCAATCGGATTTTTGTTTATATTCAGGCTCCCTTGAGCCGGTGGGGCTGACGAGCCCATGGCTACGCACCTGCGCGCCTTGAGTGGTACTTTACTTGAGAATATTTTTTGGCAGCCTATGCAGCAACCCTACACACATACCTACTCCCTGCTGACGAGAGGCAACTACCTCGAAACACGTGTCCAGGGATGGCTAACGCGACATTCATTTTCATTTTAAACTTTTGACATAGGCGTACCCGCCGACGCTACTTCATGGACCACAATTCTTTGGGGTAACACGCTGGTAGGACTAGCAGAGTGCGGCCAATCGGATTTTTGTTTATATTCAGGCTCCCTTGAGCCGGTGGGGCTGACGAGCCCATGGCTACGCACCTGCGCGCCTTGAGTGGTACTTTACCTGAGAATATTTTTTGGCAGCCTACGCAGCAACCCTACACACATACCTACTCCCTGCTGACGAGAGGCAACTACCTCGAAACACGTGTCCAGGGATGGCTAACGCGACATTCATTTTCATTTTAAACTTTTGGCATAGGCGTACCCGCCGACGCTACTTCATGGAACACAATTCTTTGGGGTAACACGCTGGTAGGACTAGCAGAGTGCGGCCAATCGGATTTTTGTTTATATTCAGGCTCCCTTGAGCCGGTGGGGCTGACAAGCCCATGGCTACGCACCTGCGCGCCTTGAGTGGTACTTTACCTGAGAATATTTTTTGGCAGCCTACGCAGCAACCCTACACACATACCTACTCCCTGCTGACGAGAGGCAACTACCTCGAAACACGTGTCCAGGGATGGCTAACGCGACATTCATTTTCATTTTAAACTTTTGGCATAGGCGTACCCGCCGACGCTACTTCATGGACCACAATTCTTTGGGGTAACACGCTGGTAGGACTAGCAGAGTGCGGCCAATCGGATTTTTGTTTATATTCAGGCTCCCTTGAGCCAGTGGGGCTGACGAGCCCATGGCTACGCACCTGCGCGCCTTGAGTGGTACTTTACCTGAGAATATTTTTTGTCAGCCTACGAAACAATACTACACACATACCTACTCCCTGCTGACGAGAGGCAACTACCTCGAAACACGTGTCCAGGGATGGCTAACGCGACATTCATTTTCATTTTAAACTTTTGGCATAGGCGTACCCGCCGACGCTACTTCATGGACCACAATTCTTTGGGGTAACACGCTGGTAGGACTAGCAGAGTGCGGCCAATCGGATTTTTGTTTATATTCAGGCTCCCTTGAGCCGGTGGGGCTGACGAGCCCATGGCTACGCACCTGCGCGCCTTGAGTGGTACTTTACCTGAGAATATTTTTTGGCAGCCTACGCAGCAACCCTACACACATACCTACTCCCTGCTGACGAGAGGCAACTACCTCGTAACACGTGTCCAGGGATGGCTAACGCGACATTCATTTTCATTTTAAACTTTTGGCGTAGGCGTACCGGCCGACTCTACTTCATGGACCACAATTCTTTGGGGTAACACGCTGGTAGGACTAGCAGAGTGCGGCCAATCAGATTTTTGTTTATATTCAGGCTCCCTTGAGCCGGTGGGGCTGACGAGCCCATGGCTATGCACCTGCGCGCCTTGAGTGGTACTTTACCTGAGAATATTTTTTGGCAGCCTACGCAGCAACCCTACACACATACCTACTCCCTGCTGACGAGAGGCAACTACCTCGAAACACGTGTCCAGGGATGGCTAACGCGACATTCATTTTCATTTTAAACTTTTGGCATAGGCGTACCCGCCGACGCTACTTCATGGACCACAATTCTTTGGGGTAACACGCTGGTAGGACTAGCAGAGTGCGGCCAATCGGATTTTTGTTTATATTCAGGCTCCCTTGAGCCGGTGGGGCTGACGAGCCCATGGCTACGCACCTGCGCGCCTTGAGTGGTACTTTACCTGAGAATATTTTTTGGCAGCCTACGCAGCAACCCTACACACATACCTACTCCCTGCTGACGAGAGGCAACTACCTCGAAACACGTGTCCAGGGATGGCTAACGCGACATTCATTTTCATTTTAAACTTTTGGCATAGGCGTACCCGCCGACGCTACTTCATGGACCACAATTCTTTGGGGTAACACGCTGGTAGGACTAGCAGAGTGCGGCCAATCGGATTTTTGTTTATATTCAGGCTCCCTTGAGCCGGTGGGGCTGACGAGCCCATGGCTACGCACCTGCGCGCCTTGAGTGGTACTTTACCTGAGAATATTTTTTGGCAGCCTACGCAGCAACCCTACACACATACCTACTCCCTGCTGACGAGAGGCAACTACCTCGAAACACGTGTCCAGGGATGGCTAACGCGACAATAATTTTCATTTTAAACTTTTGGCATAGGCGTACCCGCCGACGCTACTTCATGGACCACAATTCTTTGGGGTAACACGCTGGTAGGACTAGCAGAGTGCGGCCAATCGGATTTTTGTTTATATTCAGGCTCCCTTGAGCCGGTGGGGCTGACGAGCCCATGGCTACGCACCTGCGCGCCTTGAGTGGTACTTTACCTGAGAATATTTTTTGGCAGCCTACGCAGCAACCCTACACACATACCTACTCCCTGCTGACGAGAGGCAACTACCTCGAAACACGTGTCCAGGGATGGCTAACGCGACATTCATCTTCATTTTAAACTTTTGGCATAGGCGTACCCGCCGACGCTACTTCATGGACCACAATTGTTTGGGGTAACACGCTGGTAGGACTAGCAGAGTGCGGCCAATCGGATTTTTGTTTATATTCAGGCTCCCTTGAGCCGGTGGGGCTGACGAGCCCATGGCTACGCACCTGAGCGACTTGAGTGGTACTTTACCTGAGAATATTTTTTGGCAGCCTACGCAGCAACCCTACACACATACCTACTCCCTGCTCACGAGAGGCAACTACCTCGAAACACGTGTCCAGGGATGGCTAACGCGACATTCATTTTCATTTTAAACATTTGGCATAGGCGTACCCGCCGACGCTACTTCATGGACCACAATTCTTTGGGGTAACACGCTGGTAGGACTAGCAGAGTGCGGCCAATCGGATTTTTGTTTATATTCAGGCTCCCTTGAGCCGGTGGGGCTGACGAGCCCATGGCTACGCACCTGCGCGCCTGGTACTTTACCTGAGAATATTTTTTGGCAGCCTACGCAGCAACCCTATACACATACCTACTCCCTGCTGACGAGAGGCAACTACCTTGAAACACGTGTCCAGGGATGGCTAACGCGACATTCATTTTCATTTTAAACTTTTGGCATAGGCGTACCCGCCAACGCTACTTCATGGACCACAATTCTTTGGGGTAACACGCTGGTAGGACTAGCAGAGTGCAGCCAATCGGATTTTTGTTTATATTCAGGCTCCCTTGAGCCGGTGGGGCTGACGAGCCCATGGCTAGGCACCTGCGCGCCTTAAGTGGTACTTTACCTGAGAATATTTTTTGGCAGCCTACGCAGCAACCCTACACACATACCTACTCCCTGCTGACGAGAGGCAACTACCTCGAAACACGTGTCCAGGGATGGCTAACGCGACATTCATTTTCATTTTAAACTTTTGGCATAGGCGTACCCGCCGACGCTACTTCATGGACCACAATTCTTTGGGGTAACACGCTGGTAGGACTAGCAGAGTGCGGCCAATCGGATTTTTGTTTATATTCAGGCTCCCTTGAGCCGGTGGGGCTGACGAGCCCATGGCTACGCACCTGCGCGCCTTGAGTGGTATTTTACCTGAGAATATTTTTTGGCAGCCTACGCAGCAACCCTACATACATACCTACTCCCTGCTGACGAGAGGCAACTACCTCGAAACACGTGTCCAGGGATGGCTAACGCGACATTCATTTTCATTTTAAACTTTTGGCATAGGCGTACCCGCCGACGCTACTTCATGGACCACAATTCTTTGGGGTAACACGCTGGTAGGACTCGCAGAGTGCGGCCAATCGGATTTTTGTTTATATTCAGGCTCCCTTGAGCCGGTGGGGCTGACGAGCCCATGGCTACGCACCTGCGCGCCTTGAGTGGTACTTTACCTGAGAATATTTTTTGGCAGCCTACGCAGCAACCCTACACACATACCTACTCCCTGCTTACGAGAGGCAACTACCTCGATACACGTGTCCAGGGATGGCTAACGCGACATTCATTTTCATTTTAAACTTTTGGCATAGGCATACCCGCCGACGCTACTTCATGGAACACAATTCTTTGGGGTAACACGCTGGTAGGACTAGCAGAGTGCGGCCAATCGGATTTTTGTTTATATTCAGGCTCCCTTGAGCCGGTGGGGCTGACGAGCCCATGGCTACGCACCTGCGCGCCTTGAGTGGTACTTTACCTGAGAATATTTTTTGGCAGCCTACGCAGCAACCCTACACACATACCTACTCCCTGCTGACGAGAGGCAACTACCTCGAAACACGTGTCCAGGGATGGCTAACGCGACATTCATTTTCATTTTAAACTTTTGGCGTAGGCGTACCGGCCGACGCTACTTCATGGACCACAATTCTTTGGGGTAACACGCTGGTAGGACTAGCAGAGTGCGGCCAATCGGATTTTTGTTTATATTCAGGCTCCCTTGAGCCGGTGGGGCTGACGAGCCCATGGCTACGCACCTGCGTGCCTTGAGTGGTACTTTACCTGAGAATATTTTTTGGCAGCCTACGCAGCAACCCTACACACATACCTACTCCCTGCTGACGAGAGGCAACTACCTCGAAACACGTGTCCAGGGATGGCTAACGCGACATTCATTTTCATTTTAAACTTTTGGCATAGGCGTACCCGCCGACGCTACTTCATGGACCACAATTCTTTGGGGTAACACGCTGGTAGGACTAGCAGAGTGCGGCCAATCGGATTTTTGTTTATATTCAGGCTCCCTTGAGCCGGTGGGGCTGACGAGCCCATGGCTACGCACCTGCGCGCCTTGAGTGGTACTTTACCTGAGAATATTTTTTGGCAGCCTACGCAGCAACCCTACACACATACCTACTCCCTGCTGACGAGAGGCAACTACCTCGAAACACGTGTCCAGGGATGGCTAACGCGACATTCATTTTCATTTTAAACTTTTGGCATAGGCGTACCGGCCGCCGCTACTTCATGGACCACAATTCTTTGGGGTAACACGCTGGTAGGACTAGCAGAGTGCGGCCAATCGGATTTTTGTTTATATTCAGGCTCCCTTGAGCCGGTGGGGCTGACGAGCCCATGGCTAAACACCTGCGCGCCTTGAGTGGTACTTTACCTGAGAATATTTTTTGGCAGCCTACGCAGCAACCCTACACACATACCTACTCCCTGCTGACGAGAGGCAACTACCTCGAAACACGTGTCCAGGGATGGCTAACGCGACATTCATTTTCATTTTAAACTTTTGGCGTAGGCGTACCGGCCGACGCTACTTCATGGACCACAATTCTTTGGGGTAACACGCTGGTAGGACTAGCAGAGTGCGGCCAATCGGATTTTTGTTTATATTCAGGCTCCCTTGAGCCGGTGGGGCTGACGAGCCCATGGCTACGCACCTGCGTGCCTTGAGTGGTACTTTACCTGAGAATATTTTTTGGCAGCCTACGCAGCAACCCTACACACATACCTACTCCCTGCTGACGAGAGGCAACTACCTCGAAACACGTGTCCAGGGATGGCTAACGCGACATTCATTTTCATTTTAAACTTTTGGCATAGGCGTACCCGCCGATGCTACTTCGTGGACCACAATTCTTTGGGGTAACACGCTGGTAGGACTAGCAGAGTGCGGCCAATCGGATTTTTGTTTATATTCAGGCTCCCTTGAGCCGGTGGGGCTGACGAGCCCATGGCTACGCACCTGCGCGCCTTGAGTGGTACTTTACCTGAGAATATTTTTTGGCAGCCTACGCAGCAACCCTACACACATACCTACTCCCTGCTGACGAGAGGCAACTACCTCGAAACACGTGTCCAGGGATGGCTAACGCGACATTCATTTTCATTTTAAACTTTTGGCATAGGCGTACCGGCCGCCGCTACTTCATGGACCACAATTCTTTGGGGTAACACGCTGGTAGGACTAGCAGAGTGCGGCCAATCGGATTTTTGTTTATATTCAGGCTCCCTTGAGCCGGTGGGGCTGACGAGCCCATGGCTAAACACCTGCGCGCCTTGAGTGGTACTTTACCTGAGAATATTTTTTGGCAGCCTACGCAGCAACCCTACACACATACCTACTCCCTGCTTACCAGAGGCAACTACATCGAAACACGTGTCCAGGGATGGCTAACGCGACATTCATTTTCATTTTAAACTTTTGGCATAGGCGTACCCGCCGACGCTACTTCATGGACCACAATTCTTTGGGGTAACACGCTGGTAGGACTAGCAGAGTGCGGCCAATCGGATTTTTGTTTATATTCAGGCTCCCTTGAGCCGGTGGGGCTGACGAGCCCATGGCTACGCACCTGCGCGCCTTGAGTGGTACTTTACCTGAGAATATTTTTTGGCAGCCTACGCAGCAACCCTACGCACATACCTACTCCCTGCTGACGAGAGGCAACTACCTCGAAACACGTGTCCAGGGATGGCTAACGCGACATTCATTTTCATTTTAAACTTTTGGCATAGGCGTACCCGCCGACGGTACTTCATGGACCACAATTCTTTGGGGTAACACGCTGGTAGGACTAGCAGAGTGCAGCCAATCGGATTTTTGTTTATATTCAGGCTCCCTTGAGCCGGTGGGGCTGACGAGCCCATGGCTACGCACCTGCGCGCCTTGAGTAGTACTTTACCTGAGAATATTTTTTGGCAGCCTACGCAGCAACCCTACACACATACCTACTCCCTGCTGACGAGAGGCAACTACCTCGAAACACGTGTCCAGGGATGGCTAACGCGACAATAATTTTCATTTTAAACTTTTGGCATAGGCGTACCCGCCGACGCTACTTCATGGACCACAATTACTTGGGGTAACACGCTGGTAGGACTAGCAGAGTGCGGCCAATCGGATTTTTTTTTTTTTTTTTTTGTTTTTTTTTTTGTTTTTAAAAGTTTTTATTGAACAATAATTCGATTACAAGCACGGGCCTACAACCACCAGGGCCGGCCGCTAAGTACAGAATGAAATATACATTTATCAAAGCTGCAGTCGGTTCCCGGGGGTCGGCCCCGTAGTGAGTCCGGATAGTTCTAGAGGCACAGGAGACTTAGATCAAACAAACACAGAAAACTAAAAAAAAAAAAAAAAAAAAAAAGGCGAGGCATAAAGACAAACGGCGCAGGTCAGGCTTCCTCCGGGGAACTCCAGGTCAGACCATTAAGCAGCACACGAAAGGAAGGAGTACCGGGAGGCTGGGGACGGGGGGGGGGCCAAGGGAACTGAACGTCCATATGTAGTCATTCCAAAAGGTGCCCGGAACCGTCAAGGGTCAGGGGGACATGGCGATATCGGTGTCCACCAGGGGGGGCGTACAGATACCCCCGCGATAAGCATTCCATTGCCCCCAGATTCTGCCCCATGCCCCCGGCTTACCACGGGCAACATACACAGTCTTCTCCCTGATCATACACCAGTCCATATTCTCCTTCCATACTGACACGGTGGGCGGCCGCTGGGCACCCCAAAGCTGCGCTATATCTCTCTTGGCAATCATGTTCCCCAGGGCCGCCCACCGAGTCTGAGCCGCGCTATAATCATTGGGCTCCCACACATTCAGGACACAGCGACGCACCTCCGGCAGCAGCACAACCCCAGTGACCTGTCCCATAACCGTATGTACCCGGCGCCAGTAGTCCGCCACCTCGCAGCACTCCCACAGGATATGGAGAAAGGTGGCACTGAGCCCACAACCCCGCTTACAGAGCCCATCGTCGGAATATCCCATCGAGACCAAGCGAGGACCCGTCACATACACCCGGTGAAGAATCTTAAGCTGTACCAACCGGAGACGGGCTGGAATGGCGACCTCTTTGGGGGACGACAGTGCAGACTGCCAGTCCTCGTCGTCCAATTCCACCCCATCCCCCGTCCAAGCCTCCCGAAGGCGCACCAAGAGGTCAGCCCGATGATTAATCAGTTTCTTATAAATTAAAGAAATAGTGCTGTCCGGGACATGTCCGTCAAGTATGCGGTCCTCGAGGGGCGAGGAAACCGGGATCGTGGTCCCCTCTCCAAAGACCGAGAGCAGGGCGTGTCGAACCTGGGCATAGCGGAAGAACTCCCTGTCCGTAAGCTCATATTCGGCCTGAAGAGCCGCGAAAGTCTTAACCGCGCCCTTATGCCACAGGTCTCCCACTTTGCTGATACCAATCGTGTCCCACTGGTCAAACCCCTTCGTAGTCCAGAGGCTCCCCAGGCGATCGGAGGCAAACAAAGGAGTAGCACATGTCAGTCGCTCACCCCAGCCCGTGGCCGCAGTGGCGGCCCTCCAGGTCCGCACAGCAATCTTAGTAGGACCCGTAAGGGTCCGGCCAGCCGAGCGGGAGTACAGCGCCCTGTTATAGTCCCCGCCGGGAAGCAGGAACTTGTCCATCTCATACGCCGGGTTCAGGCCAGGCGCATACGTGGCATGGTTGATGGCCGAAAGCTGCGCGGCCCAATAATACCTGCGAATGTCGGGAAGCGCGATGCCCCCGTCATACCAGGGGAGAGTAAGCTTAGCAAGAGCAATACGCGCCCTCCCGTCCCACACCAGTCTCCTCTGCAGGCTCTCTACCTCCCGAAAGTAGGCCACTGGGATGACGTCGAAGGAATTCTGGAGTGCATAGAGGAACCTGGGAAGGGACATTATTTTTAACAGCGCGGCCCGACCCAGCGGGGACAGGGGCAGCCTGCACCACCGGGCCGTATCCTCTCGCAATCGCCGAAGCGGACGCAGGAGATTCAGCTCATAGCGAGCCACCGGGTCCAGCGAAACGTATATCCCCAGGTACTTAAAGCCGCTCAGTGATACCTGGATCGGAAGCCGAGGCGGTAGGAGTGGAGGACCACCGGAGATCGGATAGACGCAGGATTTAGACCAATTGATCGTGAGACCCGAATTATTCCCAAAGGAAGTCAGAACGTCAAAGAGGACGTTGAGCGACTGCCGCGGTGAGGTGAGATATAGGAGAATATCGTCCGCATACAGCGAAACCCGATCTTCAAAGCCCGGGGCCCACCGGATCCCTCGAAGCGAGGGCTCCCAGCGGAGCCAAGCCGCGAGTGGCTCCAGGGCGAGAGCGAAGAGCAAAGGGGACAACGGGCATCCCTGCCTCGTGCCCCTGCCGAGGGCAAAGGGCCGAGAGACCCGCCCGTTCACCACCACCTGAGCCATGGGTCCCGTGTACAGAAGCTTCACCCAGCCAATAAATCCTTCCCCAAAGCCAAATTTAGCCAAGACAGCCCAGAGGAATGGCCACTCGATGGTGTCAAAAGCCATCGTGGCGTCCAAAGAAACCAGCACGGCCGGTTCGGAGAGGAGCTCCGCCCTGGCAAGGGCGCCATGAAGACGCCGCAAGTTAAGAGCGGTGTTACGATGCGGGATGAATCCGCATTGGTCCGGATGAATCAGATCGCACACGACGCTCAACAGACGATTGGCAAGGACTTTCGCCAGGATCTTAGGCTCCGCATTTAGCAGTGAAATAGGCCGGTAAGAAGTACAGCGATCTCGCGGCTTGTCCTCCTTGGGGATAACGACTATCGTGGCCAAACGCTGATCGGCCGGGAGGGAACCCGCCGCCAGAGACTCACGGAACATGCGACTGAGGAAGGGCGCAAGCTTGTCAGGGCGCAATTTATATAGCTCAATGGGCAGACCGTTGGGACCCATAGCCTTGCCCGAGCGAAGGGAGCGGATCGCGGTCGCTATTTCATCCACCGACAAGGGGGCGTCCAGCCGCTCACGGTCCTCAACGGACAGGCAGGGCAAGGCGATATCCCTCAGTAGAAGGCGAGAGTCGTCCTCATCCCTGTCAGTCACTGGGGAGTACACAGCCCGGAGGTGGTCGGCAAAACATTCCACAATCTCGTCAGGCTCCGTCACACACACACCATCCGCAGCACGCAACTCCGGGACCACACGATTCACTCTCTCCTTCCTGTCCAGCCACGCGATCAACTTTCCCGCCTTGTCCCCGGCATCGTACAGTCGACCCTGCTGCTCCCTATACATAGTTTTGGCCGCGTCAGTGACCAGGGACCTATATTCAAACTGTTTCAGGCTGAGGGCATGGAGCCCGTCCGGAGTAACATTCGCCTCCAAGGCCGACTCCAGCCCCAAGATGTCAGTCTCCAGCCTCACCACTGCCTCACTCTTGACCCTCTTAGCCACCACTATCTGGGAAAGGGCGTGTCCGCGGATCACGGTTTTAAAGGCTTCCCACAGGGACATTGCAGAAGACACCGACCCCTCGTTATCCAGGAAGTATTGGTCCATAGCCTTAACCAGGCTGTCACGAGTCGTAGGGTCTCGCAGGTACCATGGGTTAATGGGAGCGATCCGCCCTGCAGACCGCGGCCCGGTGTCAAAAACAAGCCACAGCGGAGAATGGTCGGAGATACCCCGCGCCAGGTGCCTGACCTCTCGAATCCGACCAGTCTGCGCCGCGGGCATAAGGAAGTAGTCTAACCTAGAGAGACTCCCATGCGCCCCCGAGTGAAAGGTGAATTGACATTGGGTCGGATGCATTAATCTCCAACTATCCACCAGGCCGAAGGTCTCCAGCATCCCACCCAGCCATGCCTGGGCAGCGGGGAGGGTCCTTGGTGGGTGACGATCCAGTTCACCCGAAACCACAGAATTAAAGTCCCCGCCCATGAGCAGGAGGCTGTCCGGAAGGTCAAGCAGCATTCGACCCAAGTCAGTGAAGGTGGAGTTCTGGAGGCCCGGGGGGACGTAAACTGAAACCAGGGCAAGGGGCTGCCCCTCCCACTTCCCAATCAAACACACATAGCGCCCTCTGTCATCCGAGACTATCTTAGTGATCTCCACCGGAAGTGAGGTTCGCAGCAGAATGCCCACCCCCCTGGAACCAGTTGTGAAACCAGAATGGGCCACGAGGCGGTATCCCCCCCTGTTCATTGCATGACAAACATTGCCAACCAGATGCGTCTCCTGGAGAAACACCACATCAGGAGTCAAACGACGCAAATATTGCAGTACTACACCCCGCTTGATACGGTCCCCCAACCCATTGACGTTCCATGACATAAGCCTCAACCCGTCCCCCCCCATCCCCCCCAATAGATCAAGGGTCCCCCAGCCTGCAGCACAGTTCCCAAATGTGGACAAAAATCAGTACCTCGCCCTGTAAACAAAAAACACACAGCAAAACAAACCCTCCTCCCCCCCAACCCCACCCCAGGACCAACTCCCCCCACCCTGCACCCCTGCGGGCCAAAAAACCCCCCCAACTTGCAGTGTGCCTGTCGCCCCACTAACCCCATTCTACGAAAAGAACCCAGAGGAGGTAAGGGACCCGTCCCCGCCCGCCCCCCTCACTGGTCCTGGTAAAACACAATATGCAAATGAAATAAGACCCGACTGTACAGTGCAAAAAGGCAAAATCAAGGACCAAAAGTCATTCTAAAGGGGACCCATCACCTGCGGTGCCCGCAGAGGGTCCGGGACGGCCACCTCCGTCCGGCAGAGAGTCCAGCCAGTCACTTGCAGCTACAGGAGAGTCAAAAAAGGCTGTCCGATCCCCATGTTCCACTCGGAGTTTTGCAGGGTAGAGCATCGAATACTTTAGGCCCAGCTCACGGAGACGACGCTTCACCCCCTGGAATCCCATCCGTTGTTTCTGGACCAGTTGCGTGAAGTCCGGGTAAAAATTAATGGTCGAGTTCTCATGACGAACCGGGCCGTGGGTCCGTGAGGCCTGCAGAATAGCGTCGCGGTCCCTGTAGTAGAACAGTTTGGCCACGATAGGCCTCGGGGGGGCCCCCGGCCGTGGCCGACCGCCCGGAACTCGATGGGCCCGCTCCACGGCAAAGAACTTACTTAGGCCAGCCGAGGACAACTGTTTCAGGATAAGTTCCTCGACCACGAGGTCAACCGGGCGGCCGTCAGAGGACTCCGGTACACCTATGACGCGGATGTTGTTGCGTCGGGCCCGTCCCTCGAAGTCCTCAAGCCGCCGGGCCATATGGTCGTTAACCACCCTGATGTCTCCAAGCGCGGCCCGCAGATCCGACACATCCGCACCGAGGGTGGAGGTCCGTGCGTCGAGAGCCTGGACCTTCTCGTTAGTTTTGGAGAGGTCGGCCCGGATCAGGGTGACATCGATCGCGACAGTGTCAATCTTACGGGCCAGGGCCTCATATTGCGTCGCGATGGTTTCCCTGATGCCATCAATGGCGCCCATAATGTCCTGCAAGGATAGTTCCGTAGTGGCGGTCGCGCCTCCTTCCGCAGTATCCGAGGGGAGGCCAGCAGCGCCAGAGGGCCCCCTGCCCTGGGTGTAGCGGTCCATGTTATTGCTCTGGACTGCCCCCCCGCGGAGGGAAGCCTTGGTCTTGCGGCCCTCGGGACCCCCTTTGCCCCCCATGTGAACACGGTCACCCGAGGGGACCTCCAATCAAGAGGTGTAAGGCACCAGCAAGAAGACCACAAAATGTCGGTATAGGGGGTCCGAGGCGATAGGCGCTCTAGTGGCAGATGAAAGAAAACCTCATGCAGAGGCCCAGGAAGCACCTCTCCACCCCGAGCGCACCTCCCTGCCGGCCTCCTGAAGTGCAAAACCGAAACCGAAAGTGGTGGATCGGCAGCTGGCACCGCGCTGAAGCCGCTGTTGTTCAATTGCAGCCCGGTCCCTCGGGTCACCTTCACCCCGGTCACCTCCGTCGGGTGGGTCCCAAAAGTTCCGACGACGACAACTCAGGATTCCCAGGTCCGATTTGAGTTTTGAAAAGAGATATACGCTCAGCTGGTCTTTATCTCCCAGATTCCATAAGCCACGTCAGGATATTCTCAGGATAAATTCCGAGGAGCAGAGAGGGTCCGGGGAGCCCTGTGCTCACGCGACCATCTTGGATGCGCGCTAGGCTCCTCCTCCGCCAATCGGATTTTTGTTTATATTCAGGCTCCCTTGAGCCGGTGGGGCTGACGAGCCCATGGCTACGAACCTGCGCGCCTTGAGTGGTACTTTACCTGAGAATATTTTTTGTCAGCCTACGCAGCAACCCTACAAACATACCTACTCCCTGCTGACGAGAGGCAACTACCTCGAAACGCGTGTCCAGGGATGGCTAACGCGACATTCATTTTCATTTTAAACTTTAGGCATAGGCGTACCCGCCGACGCTACTTCATGGACCACAATTCTTTGGGGTAACACGCTGGTAGGACTAGCAGAGTGCGGCCAATCGGATTTTTGTTTATATTCAGGCTCCCTTGAGCCGGTGGGGCTGACGAGCCCATGGCTACGCACCTGCGCGCCTTGAGTGGTACTTTACCTGAGAATATTTTTTGGCAGCCTACGCAGCAACCCTACACACATACCTACTCCCTGCTGACGAGAGGCAACTACCTCGAAACACGTGTCCAGGGATGGCTAACGCAACATTCATTTTCATTTTAAACTTTTGGCATAGGCGTACCGGCCGACGCTACTTCATGGACCACAATTCTTTGGGGTAACACGCTGGTAGGACTAGCAGAGTGCGGCCAATCGGATTTTTGTTTACATTCAGGCTCCCTTGAGCCGGTGGGGCTGACGAGCCCATGGCTACGCACCTGCGCGCCTTGAGTGGTACTTTACCTGAGAATATTTTTTGCAGCCTACGCAGCAACCCTACACACATACCTACTCCCTGCTGACGAGAGGCAACTACCTCGAAACACGTGTCCAGGGATGGCTAACACGACATTCATTTTCATTTTAAACTTTTGGCATAGGCGTACCCGCCGACGCTACTTCATGGACCACAATTCTTTGGGGTAACACGCTGGTAGGACTAGCAGAGTGCGGCCAATCGGATTTTTGTTTATATTCAGGCTCCCTTGAGCCGGTGGGGCTGACGAGCCCATGGCTACGCACCTGCGCGCCTTGAGTGGTACTTTACCTGAGAATATTTATTTTGGCAGTCTACGCAGCAACCCTACACACATACCTACTCCCTGCTGACGAGAGGCAACTACCTCGAAACACGTGTCCAGGGATGGCTAACGCGACATTCATTTTCATTTTAAACTTTTGGCATAGGCGTACCCGCCGACGCTACTTCATGGAACACAATTCTTTGGGGTAACACGCTGGTAGGAGTAGCAGAGTGCGGCCAATCGGATTTTTGTTTATATTCAGGCTCCCTCGAGCCGGTGGGGCTGACGAGCCCATGGCTAAACACCTGCGCGCCTTGAGTGGTACTTTACCTGAGAATATTTTTTGTCAGCCTACGCAGCAACCCTACACACATACCTACTCCCTGCTGACGAGAGGCAACTACCTTGAAACACGTGTCCAGGGATGGCTAACGCGACATTCATTTTCATTTTAAACTTTTGGCATAGGCGTACCCGCCGACGCTACTTCATGGACCACAATTCTTTGGGGTAACACGCTGGTAGGACTAGCAGAGTGCGGCCAATCGGATTTTTGTTTATATTCAGGCTCCCTTGAGCCGGTGGGGCTGACGAGCCCATGGCTACGCACCTGCGCGCCTTGAGTGGTACTTTACCTGAGAATATTTTTTGGCAGCCTACGCAGCAACCCTACACACATACCTACTCCCTGCTGACGAGAGGCAACTACCTCGAAACACGTGTCCAGGGATGGCTAACGCGACATTCATTTTAATTTTAAACTTTTGGCATAGGCGTACCCGCCGACGCTACTTCATGGACCACAATTCTTTGGGGTAACACGCTGGTAGGACTAGCAGAGTGCGGCCAATCGGATTTTTGTTTATATTCAGGCTCCCTTGAGCCGGTGGGGCTGACGAGCCCATGGCTACGCACCTGCGCGCCTTGAGTGGTACTTTACCTGAGAATATTTTTGGCAGCCTACGCAGCAACCCTACACACATACCTACTCCCTGCTGACGAGAGGCAACTACCTCGAAACACGTGTCCAGGGATGGCTAACGCGACATTCATTTTCATTTTAAACTTTTGGCATAGGCGTACCCGCCGACGCTACTTCATGGACCACAATTCTTTGGGGTAACACGCTGGTAGGACTAGCAGAGTGCGGCCAATCGGATTTTTTTCATATTCAGGCTCCCTTGAGCCGGTGGGGCTGACGAGCCCATGGCTACGCACCTGCGCGCCTTGAGTGGTACTTTACCTGAGAATATTTTTTGACAGCCTACGCAGCAACCCTACACACATACCTACTCCCTGCTGACGAGAGGCAACTACCTCGAAACACGTGTCCAGGGATGGCTAACGCGACATTCATCTTCATTTTAAACTTTTGGCATAGGCGTACCCGCCGACGCTACTTCATGGACCACAATTGTTTGGGGTAACACGCTGGTAGGACTAGCAGAGTGCGGCCAATCGGATTTTTGTTTATATTCAGGCTCCCTTGAGCCGGTGGGGCTGACGAGCCCATGGCTACGCACCTGCGCGCCTTGAGTGGTACTTTACCTGAGAATATTTTTTGGCAGCCTACGCAGCAACCCTACACACATACCTACTCCCTGCTGACGAGAGGCAACTACCTCGAAACACGTGTCCAGGGATGGCTAACGCGACATTCATTTTCATTTTAAACTTTTGGCGTAGGCGTACCGGCCGACGCTACTTCATGGACCACAATTCTTTGGGGTAACACGCTGGTAGGACTAGCAGAGTGCGGCCAATCGGATTTTTGTTTATATTCAGGCTCCCTTGAGCCGGTGGGGCTGACGAGCCCATGGCTACGCACCTGCGTGCCTTGAGTGGTACTTTACCTGAGAATATTTTTTGGCAGCCTACGCAGCAACCCTACACACATACCTACTCCCTGCTGACGAGAGGCAACTACCTCGAAACACGTGTCCAGGGATGGCTAACGCGACATTCATTTTCATTTTAAACTTTTGGCATAGGCGTACCCGCCGACGCTACTTCATGGACCACAATTCTTTGGGGTAACACGCTGGTAGGACTAGCAGAGTGCGGCCAATCGGATTTTTGTTTATATTCAGGCTCCCTTGAGCCGGTGGGGCTGACGAGCCCATGGCTACGCACCTGCGCGCCTTGAGTGGTACTTTACCTGAGAATATTTTTTGGCAGCCTACGCAGCAACCCTACACACATACCTACTCCCTGCTGACGAGAGGCAACTACCTCGAAACACGTGTCCAGGGATGGCTAACGCGACATTCATTTTCATTTTAAACATTTGGCATAGGCGTACCGGCCGCCGCTACTTCATGGACCACAATTCTTTGGGGTAACACGCTGGTAGGACTAGCAGAGTGCGGCCAATCGGATTTTTGTTTATATTCAGGCTCCCTTGAGCCGGTGGGGCTGACGAGCCCATGGCTAAACACCTGCGCGCCTTGAGTGGTACTTTACCTGAGAATATTTTTTGGCAGCCTACGCAGCAACCCTACACACATACCTACTCCCTGCTGACGAGAGGCAACTACCTCGAAACACGTGTCCAGGGATGGCTAACGCGACATTCATTTTCATTTTAAACTTTTGGCATAGGCGTACCCGCCGATGCTACTTCGTGGACCACAATTCTTTGGGGTAACACGCTGGTAGGACTAGCAGAGTGCGGCCAATCGGATTTTTGTTTATATTCAGGCTCCCTTGAGCCGGTGGGGCTGACGAGCCCATGGCTACGCACCTGCGCGCCTTGAGTGGTACTTTACCTGAGAATATTTTTTGGCAGCCTACGCAGCAACCCTACACACATACCTACTCCCTGCTGACGAGAGGCAACTACCTCGAAACACGTGTCCAGGGATGGCTAACGCGACATTCATTTTCATTTTAAACTTTTGGCATAGGCGTACCGGCCGCCGCTACTTCATGGACCACAATTCTTTGGGGTAACACGCTGGTAGGACTAGCAGAGTGCGGCCAATCGGATTTTTGTTTATATTCAGGCTCCCTTGAGCCGGTGGGGCTGACGAGCCCATGGCTAAACACCTGCGCGCCTTGAGTGGTACTTTACCTGAGAATATTTTTTGGCAGCCTACGCAGCAACCCTACACACATACCTACTCCCTGCTTACCAGAGGCAACTACATCGAAACACGTGTCCAGGGATGGCTAACGCGACATTCATTTTCATTTTAAACTTTTGGCATAGGCGTACCCGCCGACGCTACTTCATGGACCACAATTCTTTGGGGTAACACGCTGGTAGGACTAGCAGAGTGCGGCCAATCGGATTTTTGTTTATATTCAGGCTCCCTTGAGCCGGTGGGGCTGACGAGCCCATGGCTACGCACCTGCGCGCCTTGAGTGGTACTTTACCTGAGAATATTTTTTGGCAGCCTACGCAGCAACCCTACGCACATACCTACTCCCTGCTGACGAGAGGCAACTACCTCGAAACACGTGTCCAGGGATGGCTAACGCGACATTCATTTTCATTTTAAACTTTTGGCATAGGCGTACCCGCCGACGGTACTTCATGGACCACAATTCTTTGGGGTAACACGCTGGTAGGACTAGCAGAGTGCAGCCAATCGGATTTTTGTTTATATTCAGGCTCCCTTGAGCCGGTGGGGCTGACGAGCCCATGGCTACGCACCTGCGCGCCTTGAGTAGTACTTTACCTGAGAATATTTTTTGGCAGCCTACGCAGCAACCCTACACACATACCTACTCCCTGCTGACGAGAGGCAACTACCTCGAAACACGTGTCCAGGGATGGCTAACGCGACAATCATTTTCATTTTAAACTTTTGGCATAGGCGTACCCGCCGACGCTACTTCATGGACCACAATTCTTTGGGGTAACACGCTGGTAGGACTAGCAGAGTGCGGCCAATCGGATTTTTGTTTTTTTTTTTTTTTTTTTGTTTTTTGTTTTTAAAAGTTTTTATTGAACAATAATTCGATTACAAGCACGGGCCTACAACCACCAGGGCCGGCCGCTAAGTACAGAATGAAATATACATTTATCAAAGCTGCAGTCGGTTCCCGGGGGTCGGCCCCGTAGTGAGTCCGGATAGTTCTAGAGGCACAGGAGACTTAGATCAAACAAACACAGAAAACTAAAAAAAAAAAAAAAAAACAAAAGGCGAGGCATAAAGACAAACGGCGCAGGTCAGGCTTCCTCCGGGGAACTCCAGGTCAGACCATTAAGCAGCACACGAAAGGAAGGAGTACCGGGAGGCTGGGGACGGGGGGGGGGGCCAAGGGAACTGAACGTCCATATGTAGTCATTCCAAAAGGTGCCCGGAACCGTCAAGGGTCAGGGGGACATGGCGATATCGGTGTCCACCAGGGGGGGCGTACAGATACCCCCGCAATAAGCATTCCATTGCCCCCAGATTCTGCCCCATGCCCCCGGCTTACCACGGGCAACATACACAGTCTTCTCCCTGATCATACACCAGTCCATATTCTCCTTCCATACTGACACGGTGGGCGGCCGCTGGGCACCCCAAAGCTGCGCTATATCTCTCTTGGCAATCATGTTCCCCAGGGCCGCCCACCGAGTCTGAGCCGCGCTATAATCATTGGGCTCCCACACATTCAGGACACAGCGACGCACCTCCGGCAGCAGCACAACCCCAGTGACCTGTCCCATAACCGTATGTACCCGGCGCCAGTAGTCCGCCACCTCGCGGCACTCCCACAGGATATGGAGAAAGGTGGCACTGAGCCCACAACCCCGCTTACAGAGCCCATCGTCGGAATATCCCATCGAGACCAAGCGAGGACCCGTCACATACACCCGGTGAAGAATCTTAAGCTGTACCAACCGGAGACGGGCTGGAATGGCGACCTCTTTGGGGGACGACAGTGCAGACTGCCAGTCCTCGTCGTCCAATTCCACCCCATCCCCCGTCCAAGCCTCCCGAAGGCGCACCAAGAGGTCAGCCCGATGATTAATCAGTTTCTTATAAATTAAAGAAATAGTGCTGTCCGGGACATGTCCGTCAAGTATGCGGTCCTCGAGGGGCGAGGAAACCGGGATCGTGGTCCCCTCTCCAAAGACCGAGAGCAGGGCGTGTCGAACCTGGGCATAGCGGAAGAACTCCCTGTCCGTAAGCTCATATTCGGCCTGAAGAGCCGCGAAAGTCTTAACCGCGCCCTTATGCCACAGGTCTCCCACTTTGCTGATACCAATCGTGTCCCACTGGTCAAACCCCTTCGTAGTCCAGAGGCTCCCCAGGCGATCGGAGGCAAACAAAGGAGTAGCACATGTCAGTCGCTCACCCCAGCCCGTGGCCGCAGTGGCGGCCCTCCAGGTCCGCACAGCAATCTTAGTAGGACCCGTAAGGGTCCGGCCAGCCGAGCGGGAGTACAGCGCCCTGTTATAGTCCCCGCCGGGAAGCAGGAACTTGTCCATCTCATACGCCGGGTTCAGGCCAGGCGCATACGTGGCATGGTTGATGGCCGAAAGCTGCGCGGCCCAATAATACCTGCGAATGTCGGGAAGCGCGATGCCCCCGTCATACCAGGGGAGAGTAAGCTTAGCAAGAGCAATACGCGCCCTCCCGTCCCACACCAGTCTCCTCTGCAGGCTCTCTACCTCCCGAAAGTAGGCCACTGGGATGACGTCGAAGGAATTCTGGAGTGCATAGAGGAACCTGGGAAGGGACATTATTTTTAACAGCGCGGCCCGACCCAGCGGGGACAGGGGCAGCCTGCACCACCGGGCCGTATCCTCTCGCAATCGCCGAAGCGGACGCAGGAGATTCAGCTCATAGTGAGCCACCGGGTCCAGCGAAACGTATATCCCCAGGTACTTAAAGCCGCTCAGTGATACCTGGATCGGAAGCCGAGGCGGTAGGAGTGGAGGACCACCGGAGATCGGATAGACGCAGGATTTAGACCAATTGATCGTGAGACCCGAATTATTCCCAAAGGAAGTCAGAACGTCAAAGAGGACGTTGAGCGACTGCCGCGGTGAGGTGAGATATAGGAGAATATCGTCCGCATACAGCGAAACCCGATCTTCAAAGCCCGGGGCCCACCGGATCCCTCGAAGCGAGGGCTCCCAGCGGAGCCAAGCCGCGAGTGGCTCCAGGGCGAGAGCGAAGAGCAAAGGGGACAACGGGCATCCCTGCCTCGTGCCCCTGCCGAGGGCAAAGGGCCGAGAGACCCGCCCGTTCACCACCACCTGAGCCATGGGTCCCGTGTACAGAAGCTTCACCCAGCCAATAAATCCTTCCCCAAAGCCAAATTTAGCCAAGACAGCCCAGAGGAATGGCCACTCGATGGTGTCAAAAGCCATCGTGGCGTCCAAAGAAACCAGCACGGCCGGTTCGGAGAGGAGCTCCGCCCTGGCAAGGGCGCCATGAAGACGCCGCAAGTTAAGAGCGGTGTTACGATGCGGGATGAATCCGCATTGGTCCGGATGAATCAGATCGCACACGACGCTCAACAGACGATTGGCAAGGACTTTCGCCAGGATCTTAGGCTCCGCATTTAGCAGTGAAATAGGCCGGTAAGAAGTACAGCGATCTCGCGGCTTGTCCTCCTTGGGGATAACGACTATCGTGGCCAAACGCTGATCGGCCGGGAGGGAACCCGCCGCCAGAGACTCACGGAACATGCGACTGAGGAAGGGCGCAAGCTTGTCAGGGCGCAATTTATATAGCTCAATGGGCAGACCGTTGGGACCCATAGCCTTGCCCGAGCGAAGGGAGCGGATCGCGGTCGCTATTTCATCCACCGACAAGGGGGCGTACAGCCGCTCACGGTCCTCAACGGACAGGCAGGGCAAGGCGATATCCCTCAGTAGAAGGCGAGAGTCGTCCTCATCCCTGTCAGTCACTGGGGAGTACACAGCCCGGAGGTGGTCGGCAAAACATTCCACAATCTCGTCAGGCTCCGTCACACACACACCATCCGCAGCACGCAACTCCGGGACCACACGATTCACTCTCTCCTTCCTGTCCAGCCACGCGATCAACTTTCCCGCCTTGTCCCCGGCATCGTACAGTCGACCCTGCTGCTCCCTATACATAGTTTTGGCCGCGTCAGTGACCAGGGACCTATATTCAAACTGTTTCAGGCTGAGGGCATGGAGCCCGTCCGGAGTAACATTCGCCTCCAAGGCCGACTCCAGCCCCAAGATGTCAGTCTCCAGCCTCACCACTGCCTCACTCTTGACCCTCTTAGCCACCACTATCTGGGAAAGGGCGTGTCCGCGGATCACGGTTTTAAAGGCTTCCCACAGGGACATTGCAGAAGACACCGACCCCTCGTTATCCAGGAAGTATTGGTCCATAGCCTTAACCAGGCTGTCACGAGTCGTAGGGTCTCGCAGGTACCATGGGTTAATGGGAGCGATCCGCCCTGCAGACCGCGGCCCGGTGTCAAAAACAAGCCACAGCGGAGAATGGTCGGAGATACCCCGCGCCAGGTGCCTGACCTCTCGAATCCGACCAGTCTGCGCCGCGGGCATAAGGAAGTAGTCTAACCTAGAGAGACTCCCATGCGCCCCCGAGTGAAAGGTGAATTGACATTGGGTCGGATGCATTAATCTCCAACTATCCACCAGGCCGAAGGTCTCCAGCATCCCACCCAGCCATGCCTGGGCAGCGGGGAGGGTCCTTGGTGGGTGACGATCCAGTTCACCCGAAACCACAGAATTAAAGTCCCCGCCCATGAGCAGGAGGCTGTCCGGAAGGTCAAGCAGCATTCGACCCAAGTCAGTGAAGGTGGAGTTCTGGAGGCCCGGGGGGACGTAAACTGAAACCAGGGCAAGGGGCTGCCCCTCCCACTTCCCAATCAAACACACATAGCGCCCTCTGTCATCCGAGACTATCTTAGTGATCTCCACCGGAAGTGAGGTTCGCAGCAGAATGCCCACCCCCCTGGAACCAGTTGTGAAACCAGAATGGGCCACGAGGCGGTATCCCCCCCTGTTCATTGCATGACAAACATTGCCAACCAGATGCGTCTCCTGGAGAAACACCACATCAGGAGTCAAACGACGCAAATATTGCAGTACTACACCCCGCTTGATACGGTCCCCCAACCCATTGACGTTCCATGACATAAGCCTCAACCCGTCCCCCCCCATCCCCCCCAATAGATCAAGGGTCCCCCAGCCTGCAGCACAGTTCCCAAATGTGGACAAAAATCAGTACCTCGCCCTGTAAACAAAAAACACACAGCAAAACAAACCCTCCTCCCCCCCAACCCCACCCCAGGACCAACTCCCCCCACCCTGCACCCCTGCGGGCCAAAAAACCCCCCCAACTTGCAGTGTGCCTGTCGCCCCACTAACCCCATTCTACGAAAAGAACCCAGAGGAGGTAAGGGACCCGTCCCCGCCCGCCCCCCTCACTGGTCCTGGTAAAACACAATATGCAAATGAAATAAGACCCGACTGTACAGTGCAAAAAGGCAAAATCAAGGACCAAAAGTCATTCTAAAGGGGACCCATCACCTGCGGTGCCCGCAGAGGGTCCGGGACGGCCACCTCCGTCCGGCAGAGAGTCCAGCCAGTCACTTGCAGCTACAGGAGAGTCAAAAAAGGCTGTCCGATCCCCATGTTCCACTCGGAGTTTTGCAGGGTAGAGCATCGAATACTTTAGGCCCAGCTCACGGAGACGACGCTTCACCCCCTGGAATCCCATCCGTTGTTTCTGGACCAGTTGCGTGAAGTCCGGGTAAAAATTAATGGTCGAGTTCTCATGACGAACCGGGCCGTGGGTCCGTGAGGCCTGCAGAATAGCGTCGCGGTCCCTGTAGTAGAACAGTTTGGCCACGATAGGCCTCGGGGGGGGCCCCCGGCCGTGGCCGACCGCCCGGAACTCGATGGGCCCGCTCCACGGCAAAGAACTTACTTAGGCCAGCCGAGGACAACTGTTTCAGGATAAGTTCCTCGACCACGAGGTCAACCGGGCGGCCGTCAGAGGACTCCGGTACACCTATGACGCGGATGTTGTTGCGTCGGGCCCGTCCCTCGAAGTCCTCAAGCCGCCGGGCCATATGGTCGTTAACCACCCTGATGTCTCCAAGCGCGGCCCGCAGATCCGACACATCCGCACCGAGGGTGGAGGTCCGTGCGTCGAGAGCCTGGACCTTCTCGTTAGTTTTGGAGAGGTCGGCCCGGATCAGGGTGACATCGATCGCGACAGTGTCAATCTTACGGGCCAGGGCCTCATATTGCGTCGCGATGGTTTCCCTGATGCCATCAATGGCGCCCATAATGTCCTGCAAGGATAGTTCCGTAGTGGCGGTCGCGCCTCCTTCCGCAGTATCCGAGGGGAGGCCAGCAGCGCCAGAGGGCCCCCTGCCCTGGGTGTAGCGGTCCATGTTATTGCTCTGGACTGCCCCCCCGCGGAGGGAAGCCTTGGTCTTGCGGCCCTCGGGACCCCCTTTGCCCCCCATGTGAACACGGTCACCCGAGGGGACCTCCAATCAAGAGGTGTAAGGCACCAGCAAGAAGACCACAAAATGTCGGTATAGGGGGTCCGAGGCGATAGGCGCTCTAGTGGCAGATGAAAGAAAACCTCATGCAGAGGCCCAGGAAGCACCTCTCCACCCCGAGCGCACCTCCCTGCTGGCCTCCTGAAGTGCAAAACCGAAACCGAAAGTGGTGGATCGGCAGCTGGCACCGCGCTGAAGCCGCTGTTGTTCAATTGCAGCCCGGTCCCTCGGGTCACCTTCACCCCGGTCACCTCCGTCGGGTGGGTCCCAAAAGTTCCGACGACGACAACTCAGGATTCCCAGGTCCGATTTGAGTTTTGAAAAGAGATATACGCTCAGCTGGTCTTTATCTCCCAGATTCCATAAGCCACGTCAGGATATTCTCAGGATAAATTCCGAGGAGCAGAGAGGGTCCGGGGAGCCCTGTGCTCACGCGACCATCTTGGATGCGCGCTAGGCTCCTCCTCCGCCAATCGGATTTTTGTTTATATTCAGGCTCCCTTGAGCCGGTGGGGCTGACGAGCCCATGGCTACGAACCTGCGCGCCTTGAGTGGTACTTTACCTGAGAATATTTTTTGTCAGCCTACGCAGCAACCCTACAAACATACCTACTCCCTGCTGACGAGAGGCAACTACCTCGAAACGCGTGTCCAGGGATGGCTAACGCGACATTCATTTTCATTTTAAACTTTAGGCATAGGCGTACCCGCCGACGCTACTTCATGGACCACAATTCTTTGGGGTAACACGCTGGTAGGACTAGCAGAGTGCGGCCAATCGGATTTTTGTTTATATTCAGGCTCCCTTGAGCCGGTGGGGCTGACGAGCCCATGGCTACGCACCTGCGCGCCTTGAGTGGTACTTTACCTGAGAATATTTTTTGGCAGCCTACGCAGCAACCCTACACACATACCTACTCCCTGCTGACGAGAGGCAACTACCTCGAAACACGTGTCCAGGGATGGCTAACGCAACATTCATTTTCATTTTAAACTTTTGGCATAGGCGTACCGGCCGACGCTACTTCATGGACCACAATTCTTTGGGGTAACACGCTGGTAGGACTAGCAGAGTGCGGCCAATCGGATTTTTGTTTACATTCAGGCTCCCTTGAGCCGGTGGGGCTGACGAGCCCATGGCTACGCACCTGCGCGCCTTGAGTGGTACTTTACCTGAGAATATTTTTTGCAGCCTACGCAGCAACCCTACACACATACCTACTCCCTGCTGACGAGAGGCAACTACCTCGAAACACGTGTCCAGGGATGGCTAACACGACATTCATTTTCATTTTAAACTTTTGGCATAGGCGTACCCGCCGACGCTACTTCATGGACCACAATTCTTTGGGGTAACACGCTGGTAGGACTAGCAGAGTGCGGCCAATCGGATTTTTGTTTATATTCAGGCTCCCTTGAGCCGGTGGGGCTGACGAGCCCATGGCTACGCACCTGCGCGCCTTGAGTGGTACTTTACCTGAGAATATTTATTTTGGCAGTCTACGCAGCAACCCTACACACATACCTACTCCCTGCTGACGAGAGGCAACTACCTCGAAACACGTGTCCAGGGATGGCTAACGCGACATTCATTTTCATTTTAAACTTTTGGCATAGGCGTACCCGCCGACGCTACTTCATGGAACACAATTCTTTGGGGTAACACGCTGGTAGGACTAGCAGAGTGCGGCCAATCGGATTTTTGTTTATATTCAGGCTCCCTCGAGCCGGTGGGGCTGACGAGCCCATGGCTAAACACCTGCGCGCCTTGAGTGGTACTTTACCTGAGAATATTTTTTGTCAGCCTACGCAGCAACCCTACACACATACCTACTCCCTGCTGACGAGAGGCAACTACCTTGAAACACGTGTCCAGGGATGGCTAACGCGACATTCATTTTCATTTTAAACTTTTGGCATAGGCGTACCCGCCGACGCTACTTCATGGACCACAATTCTTTGGGGTAACACGCTGGTAGGACTAGCAGAGTGCGGCCAATCGGATTTTTGTTTATATTCAGGCTCCCTTGAGCCGGTGGGGCTGACGAGCCCATGGCTACGCACCTGCGCGCCTTGAGTGGTACTTTACCTGAGAATATTTTTTGGCAGCCTACGCAGCAACCCTACACACATACCTACTCCCTGCTGACGAGAGGCAACTACCTCGAAACACGTGTCCAGGGATGGCTAACGCGACATTCATTTTAATTTTAAACTTTTGGCATAGGCGTACCCGCCGACGCTACTTCATGGACCACAATTCTTTGGGGTAACACGCTGGTAGGACTAGCAGAGTGCGGCCAATCGGATTTTTGTTTATATTCAGGCTCCCTTGAGCCGGTGGGGCTGACGAGCCCATGGCTACGCACCTGCGCGCCTTGAGTGGTACTTTACCTGAGAATATTTTTGGCAGCCTACGCAGCAACCCTACACACATACCTACTCCCTGCTGACGAGAGGCAACTACCTCGAAACACGTGTCCAGGGATGGCTAACGCGACATTCATTTTCATTTTAAACTTTTGGCATAGGCGTACCCGCCGACGCTACTTCATGGACCACAATTCTTTGGGGTAACACGCTGGTAGGACTAGCAGAGTGCGGCCAATCGGATTTTTTTCATATTCAGGCTCCCTTGAGCCGGTGGGGCTGACGAGCCCATGGCTACGCACCTGCGCGCCTTGAGTGGTACTTTACCTGAGAATATTTTTTGACAGCCTACGCAGCAACCCTACACACATACCTACTTCCTGCTGACGAGAGGCAACTACCTCGAAACACGTGTCCAGGGATGGCTAACGCGACATTCATTTTCATTTTAAACTTTTGGCATAGGCGTACCCGCCGACGCTACTTCATGGACCACAATTCTTTGGGGTAACACGCTGGTAGGACTAGCAGAGTGCGGCCAATCGGATTTTTGTTTATATTCAGGCTCCCTTGAGCCGGTGGGGCTGACGAGCCCATGGCTACGCACCTGCGCACCTTGAGTGGTACTTTACCTGAGAATATTTTTTGGCAGCCTACGCAGCAACACCACACACATACCTACTCCCTGCTGACGAGAGGCAACTACCTCGAAACACGTGTCCAGGGATGGCTAACGCGACATTCATTTTCATTTTAAACTTTTGGCGTAGGCCTACCCGCCGACGCTACTTCATGGACCACAATTCTTTGGGGTAACACGCTGGTAGGACTAACAGAGTGCGGCCAATCGGATTTTTGTTTATATTCAGGCTCCCTTGAGCCGGTGGGGCTGACGAGCCCATGGCTACGCACCTGCGCGCCTTGAGTGGTACTTTACCTGAGAATATTTTTTGTCAGCCTACGCAGCAACCCTACACACATACCTACTCCCTGCTGACGAGAGGCAACTACCTCGAAACACGTGTCCAGGGATGGCTAACGCGACATTCATTTTCATTTTAAACTTTTGACATAGGCGTACCCGCCGACGCTACTTCATGGACCACAATTCTTTGGGGTAACACGCTGGGAGGACTAGCAGAGTGCGGCCAATCGGATTTTTGTTTATATTCAGGCTCCCTTGAGCCGGCGGGGCTGACGAGCCCATGGCTACGCACCTGCGCGCCTTGAGTGGTACTTTACCTGAGAATATTTTTTGGCAGCCTACGCAGCAACCCTACACACATACCTACTCCCTGCTGACGAGAGGCAACTACATCGAAACACGTGTCCAGGGATAGCTAACGCGACATTCATTTTATTTTTAAACTTTTGGCATAGGCGTACCCGCCGACGCTACTTCATGGACCACAATTCTTTGGGGTAACACGCTGGTAGGACTAGCAGAGTGCGGCCAATCGGATTTTTGTTTATATTCAGGCTCCCTTGAGCCGGTGGGGCTGACGAGCCCATGGCTACGCACCTGCGCGCCTTGAGTGGTACTTTACCTGAGAATATTTTTTGGCAGCCTACGCAGCAACCCTACACACATACCTACTCCCTGCTGACGAGAGGCAACTACCTCGAAACATGTGTCCAGGGATGGCTAACGCGACATTCATTTTCATTTTAAACTTTTGGCATAGGCGTACCCGCCGACGCTACTTCATGGACCACAATTCTTTGGGGTAACACGCTGGTAGGACTAGCAGAGTGCGGCCAATCGGATTTTTGTTTATATTCAGGCTCCCTTGAGCCGGTGGGGCTGACGAGCCCATGGCTACGCACCTGCGCGCCTTGAGTGGTACTTTACCTGAGAATATTTTTTGGCAGCCTACGCAGCAACCCTACACACATACCTACTCCCTGCTGACGAGAGGCAACTACCTCGAAACACGTGTCCAGGGATGGCTAACGCGACATTCATTTTCATTTTAAACTTTTGGCATAGGCGTACCCGCCGACTCTACATCATGGACCACAATTCTTTGGGGTAACACGCTGTAGGACTAGCAGAGTGCGGCCAATCGGATTTTTGTTTATATTCAGGCTCCCTTGAGCCGGTGGGGCTGACGAGCCCATGGCTACGCACCTGCGCGCCTTGAGTGGTACTTTACCTGAGAATATTTATTTTGGCAGCCTACGCAGCAACCCTACACACATACCTACTCCCTGCTGACGAGAGGCAACTACCTCGAAACACGTGTCCAGGGATGGCTAACGCGACATTCATTTTCATTTTAAACTTTTGGCATAGGCGTAACCGCCGACGCTACTTCATGGAACACAATTCTTTGGGGTAACACGCTGGTAGGACTAGCAGAGTGCGGCCAATCGGATTTTTGTTTATATTCAGGCTCCCTTGAGCCGGTGGGGCTGACGAGCCCATGGCTACGCACCTGCGCGCCTTGAGTGGTACTTTACTTGAGAATATTTTTTGGCAGCCTACGCAGCAACCCTACACACATACCTACTCCCTGCTGACGAGAGGCAACTACCTCGAAACACGTGTCCAGGGATGGCTAACGCGACATTCATTTTCATTTTAAACTTTTGGCATAGGCGTACCCGCCGACGCTACTTCATGGACCACAATTCTTTGGGGTAACACGCTGGTAGGACTAGCAGAGTGCGGCCAATCGGATTTTTGTTTATATTCAGGCTCCCTTGAGCCGGTGGGGCTGCCGAGCCCATGGCTACGCACCTGCGCGCCTTGAGTGGTACTTTACCTGAGAATATTTATTTTGGCAGTCTACGCAGCAACCCTACACACATACCTACTCCCTGCTGACGAGAGGCAACTACCTCGAAACACGTGTCCAGGGATGGCTAACGCGACATTCATTTTCATTTTAAACTTTTGGCATAGGCGTACCCGCCGACGCTACTTCATGGAACACAATTCTTTGGGGTAACACGCTGGTAGGACTAGCAGAGTGCGGCCAATCGGATTTTTGTTTATATTCAGGCTCCCTTGAGCCGGTGGGGCTGACGAGCCCATGGCTACGCACCTGCGCGCCTTGAGTGGTACTTTACTTGAGAATATTTTTTGGCAGCCTACGCAGCAACCCTACAAACATACCTACTCCCTGCTGACGAGAGGCAACTACCTCGAAACACGTGTCCAGGGATGGCTAACGCGACATTCATTTTCATTTTAAACTTTTGGCATAGGCGTACCCGCCGACGCTACTTCATGGACCACAATTCTTTGGGGTAACACGCTGGTAGGACTAGCAGAGTGCGGCCAATCGGATTTTTGTTTATATTCAGGCTCCCTTGAGCCGGTGGGGCTGACGAGCCCATGGCTACGCACCTGCGCGCCTTGAGTGGTACTTTACCTGAGAATATTTTTTGGCAGCCTACGCAGCAACCCTACACACATACCTACTCCCTGCTGACGAGAGGCAACTACCTCGAAACACGTGTCCAGGGATGGCTAACGCGACATTCATTTTCATTTTAAACTTTTGGCATAGGCGTACCCGCCGACGCTACTTCATGGAACACAATTCTTTGGGGTAACACGCTGGTAGGACTAGCAGAGTGCGGCCAATCGGATTTTTGTTTATATTCAGGCTCCCTTGAGCCGGTGGGGCTGACGAGCCCATGGCTACGCACCTGCGCGCCTTGAGTGGTACTTTACCTGAGAATATTTTTTGGCAGCCTACGCAGCAACCCTACACACATACCTACTCCCTGCTGACGAGAGGCAACTATCTCGAAACACGTGTCCAGGGATGGCTAACGCGACATTCATTTTCATTTTAAACTTTTGGCATAGGCGTACCCGCCGACGCTACTTCATGGACCACAATTCTTTGGGGTAACACGCTGGTAGGACTAGCAGAGTGCAGCCAATCGGATTTTTGTTTATATTCAGGCTCCCTTGAGCCGGTGGGGCTGACGAGCCCATGGCTACGCACCTGCGCGCCTTGAGTGGTACTTTACCTGAGAATATTTTTTGGCAGCCTACGCAGCAACCCTACACACATACCTACTCCCTGCTGACGAGAGGCAACTACCTCGAAACACGTGTCCAGGGATGGCTAACGCGACATTCATTTTCATTTTAAACTTTTGGCATAGGCGTACCCGCCGACGCTACTTCATGGACCACAATTCTTTGGGGTATCACGCTGGTAGGACTAGGAGAGTGCGGCCAATCGGATGTTTGTTTATATTCAGGCTCCCTTGAGCCGGTGGGGCTGACGAGCCCATGGCTACGCACCTGCGCGCCTTGAGTGGTACTTTACCTGAGAATATTTTTTGGCAGCCTACGCAGCAACCCTACACACATACCTACTCCCTGCTGACGAGAGGCAACTACCTCGAAACACGTGTCCAAGGATGGCTAACGCGACATTCATTTTCATTTTAAACTTTTGGCATAGGCGTACCCGCCGACGCTACTTCATGGACCACAATTCTTTGGGGTAACACGCTGGTAGGACTAGCAGAGTGCGGCCAATCGGATTTTTGTTTATATTCAGGCTCCCTTGAGCCGGTGGGGCTGACGAGCCCATGGTGTTGGACAGGCCTCACAGACGGCTTGCTCCCTCCCCGCTCGACAGGGCCCGAACTCCGGCCCACCTGGCATATCCCCGCAACAAGCACCTGTACTCCGTCTCCCGACGGACCCTCTGCCCTCGGACCCCTACTCATCACGGGGTCCAGCCACACCGGCTTTCCCGGCCGGGTCAAGCCGCCATCTTGGGCCCTGCACCACGCGGCCGCATGGCCTCCCCTCGACCCTAACCCCGGGCCTGGCCGGCCCCGACATCCCGGCACCACCATCCACCCGGGAGGTGAGCGGACCACTTGGCAGGTCAATGGGAGAACGAAGTGTCAAGGGCTCTCCCCCGCCAGGTGCCGATCGCCCCCAGCTCCCCCAGGCACTGGCTCCACCCCCTGCTGGGTGTCTGGACACCTTCATCCCGGACCCTCCGACCTCCAAGTGCGAGGGTCCGGACATCAAAGGGCACCAGCCCTATAACTGAGGCAGCTCCGGAGCAGGAAGGCAGTTGTATCCTGGAGTCGAGAGACACCGAGTGAACTCAACCCTGACGGTCTACTGGCGCTGCCGTAGCCCGCTCTTGTGAACCATCGTCCTGCCTGCTGGCGCTGCCGCGGCCTTCTGCAACCTTTATCTTCCTGGGACCTGCTGGCGCTGCCGCGGCCCGTTGTAACGACCATCCTCACCGGGACCTGCTGGCGCTGCCGCGGCCTTCTGCAACAGTCATCTTCCTGGGACCTGCTGGCGCTGCCGCGGCCCGTTGTAACGACCATCCTCACCGGGACCTGCTGGCGCTGCCGCGGACCGTATATCTTCCGGGGACCTGCTGGCGCTGCCGCGGCCCGTTGTATCGACCATCCACACCGGGACCTGCTGGCGCTGCCGCGGCCCATACCACCTAACCACCAAGCTCGAGGATTGTGAGCTCAACATCATCTCATCCGAACTACCTGATTGGTAAATAGACTGTCCCGCTACCCCCTTCCCTACCTTGCGAGACTCTAATCGAGGGGACCCCTGAGTCCAGACCTCCTTGTACCATTTAACCGTACCTTAAACAAGTGCTTATAAAGAACACTGAACCTTATCCGTGTGTGATATCTGTCTGTGGGGGGGAAGTTACTTGTCTGTACGATCGCTGGAGACGGCTCTCCCCGGAGACCTCTCCTCCTGACCCCGGCCGACCCTCCCGGTCCATCTACCTTTTCTAACATTGGTGGCCAGCGGCGCGATCCGAATCAACGCGTAATCGTACAGAGAGTAGCTCACCCCACGACAAAGCACGATGTCGACCAAAGATAGCAGCTCCACCGAGAAGTTCCAAAATGGAGAAATTGGAAGAATACAACCACCGCGAACTGAGACAATTTTGCATAGAACTTGGCATTGCTACCACCGGCCTGAGTACCAAGGATGATCTAAAGCGCGCTCTTGAGTCATGGACAGAAACTGGGGTCGCAGGACCCTCCGACCAAAGCAGCGTCACACCAGACCAAAACAGCATCACACCAGAGGGGAACGCCACGGCTCCCGAGGAGCGGGGAACGGGCCTCTCACAGGAGGAGATACGAGAAAGAGACAGAGTCAGATTACACGAATTAGAGATGGCACGACTCAAGATGGATGGGGAACTTAAGTTAGCTGAACAGAAAATCAACCTCGAGCATATGCGGCTTCGAGAGGAACGAGAAGAAAAGCAGAGACAAAGAGAGCTGGAAGAGAAAAAAATAACGCTCGAGCACGAGCGCCGACTGGCGGAAATAGAACTGCGCAAACAGAATAAGGAACTGGGGGTGCCTGAGCGACCACCCACCCCGGGGCCTATTGAGAAAAAAGTTCACATCCCCAAGGATGTGGTCCGCGAGTATGTCCGAGAAGACGACATACAACAGTGGTTTAAAGCCTATGAGATCGCAATGACCTCCCACCGGATCGACCGGAGTGATTGGGGAGCCGGACTTTGGGGGAGATTCATCAACGAGGGTCGCGATGCCCTGCTGCAGCTCCCCGATCACCAAATTTCGTCCTACGACCACATGAAGGCTGCCCTCCTCACCCGCTACGGCCTCACGCCCGAGATGTACCGCCAGAGGTTCAGAGATTGCACCCGGATCCCAGGTACAACTTGGGTGGAATACGTGAACTATTTCAGCCGGGCCTTCGAGGGTTGGATCAAGGGAAATCAGGTCACCACCTACGAACAACTCTTCAACCTTATGGTATGGGAGCACCTGTCAAACAACTGTTTCGTCGAGCTCAGGCAGCACCTACTCGACAGTAAGCTGACTGACCCCCGGCAACTCGCCGCCGAAGCTGACCGGTGGGAAAGCACCCGAGTGGGCCGGAAAGGGCCACACGACCAGAACAGAAGCAACCAAGGCCAGCACCGTCCTCGGGGAGGAGGAGGGGGCCAGGGGCGAGGGAGAGACGCCTTACCAGCAACACCCGTGGCCAGCACCCCACCTCCGGCCGGCCGGGGCAACCCCCCGTTGCGGCCTGGGTACCGAGCCAACGTCACGTGCCACCGGTGCCAGCGACTAGGCCACTACGCCAACGATCCGAACTGCCCGCTAAACCAACCACCCAAGCCCCGCCAGGTAGCTGCCGCTGCCCTGGGGGAAGAGCAATCATCGGAGGGACCCGAGGAGTATGAGCCGGACCAGCAAGGGTGGGAACCGGCCGCCATGGTCCTGGCATGCTTAGGGGGAAGGGACATGGTTCCGCGGGCTCCCCTACCCGCCAACACCAGAAAATACGGTCAGTGGGTGACCATTAATGGACAGAGAGCCGAGGCCTTGCGTGACACCGGCGCCAGCGTGACGGCCGTCCGCTGTCACCTGGTGAAGCCCGAGCAGATCCTGCCGAACACTCTCTGCCCCGTCCGCTCGGCAGATAACTCTGAGAGCATGTGTAAGATGGCCTGCGTCCCGTTTGAATGGGGAGGGGTCTCCGGCCTACTGAAGGTGACGGTCCGGGACGATGCCCCCGTGGACTGCCTCCTGGGGAATGACCTCGAGAGTTCCCCGTGGGCCACCGTCGAGAGAAGAGAGCACTTGGGGATGCTGGGCCTCCCGGACTGGGCCTGCATAACCACCCGATCCATGGCCGCCCGTGCCGCCCCCCGATCAGAAGAAACCGAATGGCCAGCACCTCCGCCCCCGGTTGCCCCCGTAGAGGACAACGGCGAGTCCGACCTCCCGGACCCGACTACCGAAGAAGACGCGCAACACCAGGACCTTCCGGATCTGGCTCAGTGGCGGCAAGAAGGGGGACCCACCCAAGAACAGTTCCGCCAGGAACAAAAGACCTGTCCCTCCCTCGAGGGACTCCGCCAACAAGCCAGCACCCAAACCGCCGGGGACACCACCGGAACCCACTGGGTCTACTGGGACAACGACCTGCTCTACAGCGAGCAAAGAATCGCCGAGCTGGGGGCCGGTCGAGTTCTGGTGGTACCGCTCCGCTTCCGAGACTTTCTGCTCAACCTAGCCCACGATGTCCCCCTGGCTGGACACCTGGGCCAGGACAAAACGTACAGTCGCCTGGTGACCCACTTTTTTTTGGCCGAAAATGAGGAATGATGTCCTGAACCACTGCCGATCGTGCCCCACATGCCAAGCCAGCGGGAAGAGTGGCCGGAAGCTGAAGGCCCCTCTACAACCCTTCCCGGTGGTCACCACCCCGTTCGAGAGGGTGGGGATAGACATTGTGGGACCTCTGGACCCCCGCACGGCACAAGGACACAGGTTCATCTTGGTACTAGTGGACCATGCCACCCGCTACCCCGAGGCGGTGCCTCTATGGACAGTGACCGCTCCAGTGGTTGGCCGGGCCCTGATGGGGATCTTCTCCCGGGTAGGCTTCCCCCGAGAAGTCGTCAGCGACCGAGGCACGAATTTCATATCAAAATACATGAAGTCCCTCTGGCAACAATGCGGGGTCACCTACAGATTCACGACCCCCTATCACCCCCAAGGGAACGGACTAGTGGAGCGTTTTAACCGCACTCTCAAAGGGATGATTGGGGGATTGGAAGAACCTCTCCGTCGCCAGTGGGATGTACTGCTCCCGTGCCTCCTCTTCGCCTACCGGGAAGTTCCCCAGAAGTCCCTGGGTTTTATCCCCTTTGAACTCCTATACGGACACCCTGTGCGAGGGCCCCTCAGCCTAGTCAAGGAAGGTTGGGAGATGGCCCCCCTAACGACCCCTCCAGACGTCTTCAAATACATCCTGGCCTTACGAAACCAGACCCGGCGCTTCAGGGAGATGGCCAAGACGAACCTCGAGGCCAGCCAGGAGGACATGAAGAGGTGGTATGATCACAATGCCTCCTCCGTTGAATTCGAGCCTGGGCAGCAAGTATGGGTGATGTCCCCCACCGAACCATGTGCCCTGCAAGATAAGTGGACGGGGCCCTTCAAAGTGGTCGAGCGCAAAAGCCCCGTCACTTACCTCATCGACATGGGGTCCTCCCGGAACCCCCTTCGGGTCCTCCACACCAACCGGCTCAAACCGCACTTTGTGCGCTCCGAACTAAGCCTCTTGATGGCTACAGACAGTGGCACAGAAGAAGACTTCGAGCCCCTCCCGGATCTCCTGAAGACTCAGGAGAAGGACGGCTCCGTGGACGGGGTCCGGCTCTCTGACGCCCTCACTTCGGAGCAACGCCAGGACTGCCGGAACCTCCTGCTGCAGTTCGCTGCCCTGTTCTCCCTCACCCCCGGGGTCACCCCCTGGTGTTTGCACGACGTAGACACCGGGGACAGTCCCCCTGTCCGGCACCGGGCCTACCGCGTACCAGATCGGGTACGGGCCTGCATACAGGAGGAAGTGGCCAAGATGCTCACGATCGGGGTCATCGAGCCCTCGGACAGTGCCTGGGCCAGTCCGGTCGTATTAGTTCCCAAGGCCGCTGCCCCCGGCACCGCACCTGAACTGAGATTCTGCGTCGACTACCGGGGCTTGAACGCTGTCACCCGGACCGACGCTCCTCCCATCCCCCGAGCAGACGAGCTGATCGACCGGCTGGGGGCCGCCCGCTACCTTAGTATCTTCGACCTAACGGCGGGCTACTGGCAGATCGGCCTCACACCCAGGGCTCAGGAACGGTCAGCCTTCTCTACCCCCGGTGGCCTTCATCAGCCGACGTCTCCTGGCCCGAGAACAGCGTTGGAGCACCATCGAGAGGGAGGCATTTGCAGTAGTGTGGGCCCTCAAAAAGCTCCGACCCTATCTCTTCAGTACCCACTTCCGGGTACAAACCGACCATCGACCCCTGCAATGGCTGATGCAGATGCGGGGGGAGAACCCAAAACTCTTGCGCTGGTCCATTTCCCTGCAGGGAATGGACTTCACCGTGGAGCACCGACCAGGCCAAGACCACGCCAACGCAGATGGCCTGTCCCGCTTTTTCCGCCTCGACGAAGAGAGTCCCCAAGGAGATGGGTGACTCTCCCCGCCTTCAGCTGGGGGGGACGCATGTTGGACAGGCCTCACAGACGGCTTGCTCCCTCCCCGCTCGACAGGGCCCGAACTCCGGCCCACCTGGCATATCCCCGCAACAAGCACCTGTACTCCGTCTCCCGACGGACCCTCTGCCCTCGGACCCCTACTCATCACGGGGTCCAGCCACACCGGCTTTCCCGGCCGGGTCAAGCCGCCATCTTGGGCCCTGCACCACGCGGCCGCATGGCCTCCCCTCGACCCTAACCCCGGGCCTGGCCGGCCCCGACATCCCGGCACCACCATCCACCCGGGAGGTGAGCGGACCACTTGGCAGGTCAATGGGAGAACGAAGTGTCAAGGGCTCTCCCCCGCCAGGTGCCGATCGCCCCCAGCTCCCCCAGGCACTGGCTCCACCCCCTGCTGGGTGTCTGGACACCTTCATCCCGGACCCTCCGACCTCCAAGTGCGAGGGTCCGGACATCAAAGGGCACCAGCCCTATAACTGAGGCAGCTCCGGAGCAGGAAGGCAGTTGTATCCTGGAGTCGAGAGACACCGAGTGAACTCAACCCTGACGGTCTACTGGCGCTGCCGTAGCCCGCTCTTGTGAACCATCGTCCTGCCTGCTGGCGCTGCCGCGGCCTTCTGCAACCTTCATCTTCCTGGGACCTGCTGGCGCTGCCGCGGCCCGTTGTAACGACCATCCTCACCGGGACCTGCTGGCGCTGCCGCGGCCTTCTGCAACAGTCATCTTCCTGGGACCTGCTGGCGCTGCCGCGGCCCGTTGTAACGACCATCCTCACCGGGACCTGCTGGCGCTGCCGCGGACCGTATATCTTCCGGGGACCTGCTGGCGCTGCCGCGGCCCGTTGTATCGACCATCCACACCGGGACCTGCTGGCGCTGCCGCGGCCCATACCACCTAACCACCAAGCTCGAGGATTGTGAGCTCAACATCATCTCATCCGTACTACCTGATTGGTAAATAGACTGTCCCGCTACCCCCTTCCCTACCTTGCGAGACTCTAATCGAGGGGACCCCTGAGTCCAGACCTCCTTGTACCATTTAACCGTACCTTAAACAAGTGCTTATAAAGAACACTGAACCTTATCCGTGTGTGATATCTGTCTGTGGGGGGGAAGTTACTTGTCTGTACGATCGCTGGAGACGGCTCTCCCCGGAGACCTCTCCTCCTGACCCCGGCCGACCCTCCCGGTCCATCTACCTTTTCTAACACATGGCTACGCACCTGCGCGCCTTGAGTGGTACTTTACCTGAGAATATTTTTTGGCAGCCTACGCAGCAACCCTACACACATACCTACTCCCTGCTGACGAGAGGCAACTACCTCGAAACACGTGTCCAGGGATGGCTAACGCGACATTCATTTTCATTTTAAACTTTTGGCATAGGCGTACCCGCCGACGCTACTTCATGGACCACAATTCTTTGGGGTAACACGCTGGTAGGACTAGCAGAGTGCGGCCAATCGGATTTTTTTCATATTCAGGCTCCCTTGAGCCGGTGGGGCTGACGAGCCCATGGCTACGCACCTGCGCGCCTTGAGTGGTACTTTACCTGAGAATATTTTTTGGCAGCCTACGCAGCAACCCTACACACATACCTACTCCCTGCTGACGAGAGGCAACTACCTCGAAACACGTGTCCAGGGATGGCTAACGCGACATTCATTTTCATTTTAAACTTTTGGCATAGGCGTACCCGCCGACGCTACTTCATGGACCACAATTCTTTGGGGTAACACGCTGGTAGGACTAGCAGAGTGCGGCCAATCGGATTTTTGTTTATATTCAGGCTCCCTTGAGCCGGTGGGGCTGACGAGCCCATGGCTACGCACCTGCGCGCCTTGAGTGGTACTTTACCTGAGAATATTTTTTGGCAGCCTACGCAGCAACACCACACACATACCTACTCCCTGCTGACGAGAGGCAACTACCTCGAAACACGTGTCCAGGGATGGCTAACGCGACATTCATTTTCATTTTAAACTTTTGGCGTAGGCCTACCCGCCGACGCTACTTCATGGACCACAATTCTTTGGGGTAACACGCTGGTAGGACTAGCAGAGTGCGGCCAATCGGATTTTTGTTTATATTCAGGCTCCCTTGAGCCGGTGGGGCTGACGAGCCCATGGCTACGCACCTGCGCGCCTTGAGTGGTACTTTACCTGAGAATATTTTTTGGCAGCCTACGCAGCAACCCTACACACATACCTACTCCCTGCTGACGAGAGGCAACTACCTCGAAACACGTGTCCAGGGATGGCTAACGCGACATTCATTTTCATTTTAAACTTTTGGCATAGGCGTACCCGCCGACGCTACTTCATGGACCACAATTCTTTGGGGTAACACGCTGGTAGGACTAGCAGAGTGCGGCCAATCGGATTTTTTTCATATTCAGGCTCCCTTGAGCCGGTGGGGCTGACGAGCCCATGGCTACGCACCTGCGCGCCTTGAGTGGTACTTTACCTGAGAATATTTTTTGGCAGCCTACGCAGCAACCCTACACACATACCTACTCCCTGCTGACGAGAGGCAACTACCTCGAAACATGTGTCCAGGGATGGCTAACGCGACATTCATTTTCATTTTAAACTTTTGGCATAGGCGTACCCGCCGACGCTACTTCATGGACCACAATTCTTTGCGGTAACACGCTGGTAGGACTAGCAGAGTGCGGCCAATCGGATTTTTTTCATATTCAGGCTCCCTTGAGCCGGTGGGGCTGACGAGCCTATGGCTACGCACCTGCGCGCCTTGAGTGGTACTTTACCTGAGAATATTTTTTGGCAGCCTACGCAGCAACCCTACACACATACCTACTCCCTGCTGACGAGAGGCAACTACCTCGAAACATGTGTCCAGGGATGGCTAACGCGACATTCATTTTCATTTTAAACTTTTGGCATAGGCGTACCCGCCGACGCTACTTCATGGACCACAATTCTTTGGGGTAACACGCTGGTAGGACTAGCAGAGTGCGGCCAATCGGATTTTTGTTTATATTCAGGCTCCCTTGAGCCGGTGGGGCTGACGAGCCCATGGCTACGCACCTGCGCGCCTTGAGTGGTACTTTACCTGAGAATATTTTTTGGCAGCCTACGCAGCAACACCACACACATACCTACTCCCTGCTGACGAGAGGCAACTACCTCGAAACACGTGTCCAGGGATGGCTAACGCGACATTCATTTTCATTTTAAACTTTTGGCGTAGGCCTACCCGCCGACGCTACTTCATGGACCACAATTCTTTGGGGTAACACGCTGGTAGGACTAGCAGAGTGCGGCCAATCGGATTTTTGTTTATATTCAGGCTCCCTTGAGCCGGTGGGGCTGACGAGCCCATGGCTACGCACCTGCGCGCCTTGAGTGGTACTTTACCTGAGAATATTTTTTGTCAGCCTACGCAGCAACCCTACACACATACCTACTCCCTGCTGACGAGAGGCAACTACCTCGAAACACGTGTCCAGGGATGGCTAACGCGACATTCATTTTCATTTTAAACTTTTGACATAGGCGTACCCGCCGACGCTACTTCATGGACCACAATTCTTTGGGGTAACACGCTGGTAGGACTAGCAGAGTGCGGCCAATCGGATTTTTGTTTATATTCAGGCTCCCTTGAGCCGGCGGGGCTGACGAGCCCATGGCTACGCACCTGCGCGCCTTGAGTGGTACTTTACCTGAGAATATTTTTTGGCAGCCTACGCAGCAACCCTACACACATACCTACTCCCTGCTGACGAGAGGCAACTACATCGAAACACGTGTCCAGGGATAGCTAACGCGACATTCATTTTATTTTTAAACTTTTGGCATAGGCGTACCCGCCGACGCTACTTCATGGACCACAATTCTTTGGGGTAACACGCTGGTAGGACTAGCAGAGTGCGGCCAATCGGATTTTTGTTTATATTCAGGCTCCCTTGAGCCGGTGGGGCTGACGAGCCCATGGCTACGCACCTGCGCGCCTTGAGTGGTACTTTACCTGAGAATATTTTTTGGCAGCCTACGCAGCAACCCTACACACATACCTACTCCCTGCTGACGAGAGGCAACTACCTCGAAACATGTGTCCAGGGATGGCTAACGCGACATTCATTTTCATTTTAAACTTTTGGCATAGGCGTACCCGCCGACGCTACTTCATGGACCACAATTCTTTGGGGTAACACGCTGGTAGGACTAGCAGAGTGCGGCCAATCGGATTTTTGTTTATATTCAGGCTCCCTTGAGCCGGTGGGGCTGACGAGCCCATGGCTACGCACCTGCGCGCCTTGAGTGGTACTTTACCTGAGAATATTTTTTGGCAGCCTACGCAGCAACCCTACACACATACCTACTCCCTGCTGACGAGAGGCAACTACCTCGAAACACGTGTCCAGGGATGGCTAATGCGACATTCATTTTCATTTTAAACTTTTGGCATAGGCGTACCCGCCGACTCTACTTCATGGACCACAATTCTTTGGGGTAACACGCTGTAGGACTAGCAGAGTGCGGCCAATCGGATTTTTGTTTATATTCAGGCTCCCTTGAGCCGGTGGGGCTGACGAGCCCATGGCTACGCACCTGCGCGCCTTGAGTGGTACTTTACCTGAGAATATTTATTTTGGCAGCCTACGCAGCAACCCTACACACATACCTACTCCCTGCTGACGAGAGGCAACTACCTCGAAACACGTGTCCAGGGATGGCTAACGCGACATTCATTTTCATTTTAAACTTTTGGCATAGGCGTACCCGCCGACGCTACTTCATGGAACACAATTCTTTGGGGTAACACGCTGGTAGGACTAGCAGAGTGCGGCCAATCGGATTTTTGTTTATATTCAGGCTCCCTTGAGCCGGTGGGGCTGACGAGCCCATGGCTACGCACCTGCGCGCCTTGAGTGGTACTTTACTTGAGAATATTTTTTGGCAGCCTACGCAGCAACCCTACACACATACCTACTCCCTGCTGACGAGAGGCAACTACCTCGAAACACGTGTCCAGGGATGGCTAACGCGACATTCATTTTCATTTTAAACTTTTGGCATAGGCGTACCCGCCGACGCTACTTCATGGACCACAATTCTTTGGGGTAACACGCTGGTAGGACTAGCAGAGTGCGGCCAATCGGATTTTTGTTTATATTCAGGCTCCCTTGAGCCGGTGGGGCTGGCGAGCCCATGGCTACGCACCTGCGCGCCTTGAGTGGTACTTTACCTGAGAATATTTATTTTGGCAGTCTACGCAGCAACCCTACACACATACCTACTCCCTGCTGACGAGAGGCAACTACCTCGAAACACGTGTCCAGGGATGGCTAACGCGACATTCATTTTCATTTTAAACTTTTGGCATAGGCGTACCCGCCGACGCTACTTCATGGAACACAATTCTTTGGGGTAACACGCTGGTAGGACTAGCAGAGTGCGGCCAATCGGATTTTTGTTTATATTCAGGCTCCCTTGAGCCGGTGGGGCTGACGAGCCCATGGCTACGCACCTGCGCGCCTTGAGTGGTACTTTACTTGAGAATATTTTTTGGCAGCCTACGCAGCAACCCTACACACATACCTACTCCCTGCTGACGAGAGGCAACTACCTCGAAACACGTGTCCAGGGATGGCTAACGCGACATTCATTTTCATTTTAAACTTTTGGCATAGGCGTACCCGCCGACGCTACTTCATGGACCACAATTCTTTGGGGTAACACGCTGGTAGGACTAGCAGAGTGCGGCTGTTAGAAAGGGTAGACGGACCGGGAGGGTCGGCCGGGGTCAGGAGGAGAGGTCTCCGGGGAGAGCCGTCTCCAGCGATCGTACAGACAAGTAACTTCCCCCCCACAGACAGATACCACACACGGATAAGGTTCAGTGTTCTTTATAAGCACTTCTTAAGGTACGGTTGAATGGTACAAGGAGGTCTGGACTCAGGGGTCCCCTCGATTCAAGTCTCTCAAAGCAGGGTAAGGGGTAGCGGGACAGTCTGTCTACCAGTCAGGTAGTTCGGATGAGATGATGACTAGCTCACAATCCTCGAGCTTGGTGGTTTAGTTGGTACGGGCCGCGGCAGCGCCAGCAGGTCCCGGTTGAAATGGTCGGTACACGGTCCGCGGCAGCGCCAGCAGGTCCCGGAAAGATGGTCGATGTACGGTCCGCGGCAGCGCCAGCAGGTCCCGGTGAGGATGGTCGTTACAACGGGCCGCGGCAGCGCCAGCAGGTCCCGACGAGGATGGTCGTTACAACGGGCCGCGGCAGCGCCAGCAGGTCCCGACGAGGATGGTCGTTACAACGGGCCGCGGCAGCGCCAGCAGGTCCCGACGAGGATGGATGTTGCAGAAGGCCGCGGCAGCGCCAGCAGGCAGGACGATGGTTCACAAGAGCGGGCTACGGCAGCGCCAGTAGTCCGTCAAGGCTGAGTTCTCTCGGTGTCTCTCGACTCCAGGATACAACTGCCTTCCTGCTCCGGAGTTGCCCCAGTTATAGGGCAGGCGCCCTTTGATGTCCGGACCCTCGCACTTGGAGGTCGGAGGGCCCGGGATGAAGGTGTCCAGACACCCAGCAGGGGGTGGAGCCAGCGCCTGGGGGAGCTGGAGGCGATCGGCACCTGGCGGGGGAAGAGCTCTTGACACTTCGTTCTCCCATTGACCTGCCAAGTGGTCCGCTCACCTCCTGGGTGGAGGATGGTGCCGGGATGTCGGGGCCGGCCAGGCCCGGGGTTAGGGTCGGGCCGAGGCCACGCGGCCTCGTGGTGCAGGGCCCAAGATGGCGGCTTGAACCGGCCGGGGGAGCCGGTGGGGCTGGGCCCCGTGATGAGTAGAGGTCCGAGGGCAGAAGGTCCGTCGGAAGACGGGGTACAGGTGCTTTTCGTGGGTTATGCCTGGTGGGCCGGAGCTCGGGCCCTGTCGTGCGGGGAGGGAGCAAGCCCTTCGTGTGGCCTGTCCAACATGCGTCCCCCCCAGCTGAAGGCGGGGAGAGTCACCCATCTCCTTGGGGACTCTCTTCGTCGAGGCGGAAAAAGCGGGACAGGCCATCCGCGTTGGCGTGGTCTTGGCCTGGTCGGTGCTCCACAGTGAAGTCCATTCCCTGCAGGGAAATGGACCAGCGCAAGAGTTTTGGGTTCTCCCCCCGCATCTGCATCAGCCACTGCAGGGGTCGATGGTCGGTTTGTACCCGGAAGTGGGTACCGAAGAGATAGGGCCGGAGCTTTTTGAGGGCCCACACCACTGCGAAGGCCTCCCTCTCGATGGTGCTCCAGCGCTGTTCTCGGGCCAGGAGACGTCGACTGATGAAGGCCACCGGCTGGTCATGACCCTCGGGGTTTAACTGAGAAAGGACGGCTCCGATGCCGTGGTCGGAGGTGTCGGTCTGTACCACGAATTCCCGACTGTAATCGGGGGCCTGGAGCACAGGGGCGGTGCACAGGGCGGCCTTCAGCTTCTCGAAGGCCGCTTGACAATCGGGGGTCCAGTCAATCCGCTTCGGCTGGTTCTTGGACGTGAGACCCGTGAGGGGCCCCACGATGCTGCCGTAGTCTTTCACGAACCGCCGGTAGTAGCCGGTGAGCCCCAAGAAGGCTCGGACCTCGGTCTGGGTGACGGGGGGCTGCCAGGACTGGATGGCAGCAATCTTAAGTTGTAGCGGGGCCACCAGCCCGCTTCCCACCTGGTGCCCAAGGTAGGTCACAGACCCTTGGCCAATTTGGCACTTGCCGGCCTTAATTGTGAGGCCGGCCCGCTGGAGGGCCTGTAGGACCTCTTGGAGGTGACGGAGGTGGTCGGGCCAGTGGCGGCTGTATACAGCGATATCGTCCAGGTAGGCAGCGCTGAACTCTTCGAGCCCCGCCAAGACCTGGTTCACGAGGCGTTGAAACGTGGCGGGGGCATTCTTCATGCCGAAGGGCATGACCTTGAATTGGTAGTGGCCATCGGGGGTAGAGAAGGCTGACCGTTCCTGAGCCCTGGGTGTGAGGCCGATCTGCCAGTAGCCCGCTGTTAGGTCGAAGATACTAAGGTAGCGGGCGGCCCCCAGCCGGTCGATCAGCTCGTCTGCTCGGGGAATCGGATGAGCGTCGGTCCGGGTGACAGCGTTCAAGCCCCGGTAGTCGACGCAGAATCTCAGTTCAGGTGCGGTGCCGGGGGCAGCGGCTTTGGGAACCAATACAACCGGACTGGCCCAGGGACTGTCCGAGGGCTCGATGACCCCGATTGTGAGCATCTTGGCCACTTCCTCCTGTATGCAGGCCCGTACCCGATCTGGTACGCGGTAGGCCCGGTGTCGGACAGGGGGACTGTCCCCGGTGTCCACGTCGTGCAAACACCAAGGGGTGACCCCGGGGGTGAGGGAGAACAGGGTAGCGAACTGCAGCAGGAGGTTCCGGCAGCCCTGGCGTTGCTCCGAAGTGAGGGCGTCAGAGAGCCGGACCCCGTCCACGGAGCCGTCATTCTCCTGAGTCTTCAGAAGATCCGGGAGGGGTTCGGAGTCTTCCTCTGCCCCACTGTCCGTAGCCATCAGGAGGCTGAGTTCTGAGCGCACAAAGTGTGGTTTGAGTCGGTTGGTGTGGAGGACCCGGAGGGGGTTCCGGGGGGTCCCCAGTTCGATGAGGTAAGTGACGGGGCTTTTGCGCTCGACCACTTTGAAGGGCCCCATCCACTTATCTTGCAAGGCACATGGTTCGGTGGGGGACATCACCCATACTTGTTGTCCAGGCTCGAACTCAACGGAGGAGGCATTGTGATCATACCACCTCTTCATGTCCTCCTGGCTGGCCTCGAGGTTCGCCTTGGCCATCTCTCTGAAGCGCCGGGTCTGATTGCGTAGGGCCAGGATGTATTTGAAGACGTCTGGAGGGGTCTTTAGGGGGGCCATCTCCCAACCTTCTTTTACTAGGCTGAGGGGCCCTCGCACAGGGTGCCCGTACAGGAGTTCGAAAGGGCTAAACCCGAGGGACTTCTGGGGAACTTCTCGGTAGGCGAAGAGGAGGCACGGGAGTAGTACATCCCACTGGCGACGGAGGGGCTCTTCCAATCCCCCAATCATCCCCTTGAGAGTGCGGTTAAAACGCTCCACTAGTCCGTTCCCTTGGGGGTGATAGGGGGTCGTGAATCTGTAGGTGACCCCGCATTGTTGCCAGAGGGACTTCATGTATTTGGATATAAAGTTCGTGCCTCGGTCGCTGACGACTTCTCGGGGGAAGCCTACCCGGGAGAAGATCCCCATTAGGGCCCGGCCAACCACCGGAGCTGTCACGGTCCGTAGGGGCACCGCCTCGGGGTAGCGGGTGGCATGGTCCACCAGTACTAAGATGAACCTGTGTCCTTGTGCCGTGCGGGGGTCCAGAGGCCCCACAATGTCTATCCCCACCCTCTCGAACGGGGTGGTGACCACAGGGAAGGGTTGCAGAGGGGCTTTCAGCTTCCGACCACTCTTCCCGCTGGCTTGGCATGTGGGGAAAGATCGGCAGTGGTTCAGGACGTCGTTCCTCATTTTCGGCCAGAAAAAGTGGGTCACTAGGCGGCTGTACGTTTTGTCCTGGCCCAGGTGTCCAGCCAGGGGGACATCGTGGGCCAGGTTGAGCAGAAAGTCTCTGAAGCGGAGAGGTACCACCAGTACTCGACCGGCCCCCAGCTCGGCGATTCTTTGCTCGCTGTATAGCAGGTCGTTGTCCCAGTAGACCCAGTGAGTTCCGGTGGAGTCCCCTGCGTTCTGGGCGCTGGCTTGTTGGCGGAGTCCCTCGAGGGAGGGACAGGTCTTTTGTTCCTGGCGGAACTGTTCTTGGGTGGGCCCCCATTCTTGACGCCACTGAGCCAGGTCAGGAAGGTCCTGGGGTTGCGCGTCCCCTTCGGTCGTCGGGTCTGGGAGGCTGACCTCGTCGTTGTCTTCTACTGGGGCGACCGGGGGCGGAGGTGCTGGCCATTCCGGTTCTTCTGATCGAGGGGCGGCACGGGCGGCCATGGACCGGGTGGTTATGCAGGCCCAGTCCGGGAGGCCCAGCATCCCCAGGTGCTCTCTTCTCTCAACGGTGGCCCACGGGGAACTCTCGAGGTCATTCCCCAGGAGGCAGTCCACGGGGGCATCGTCCCGGACCGTCACCTTCAACAGGCCGGAGACCCCTCCCCATTCGAATGGGACGCAGGCCATTTGACACATACTTTCAGAGTTGTCTGCCGAGCGGACGGGGCAGAGAATGTTCGGCAGGATCTGCTCGGGCTTCACCAGGTGACAGCGGACGGCCGTCACACTGGCGCCTGTGTCACGCAAGGCCTCGGCTCGCTGTCCATTAATGGTCACCCACTGACCGTATTTCCTGGTGTTAGCGGGTAGGGGAGCCCGCGGGACCATGTCTCTTCCCCCTAAGCACGCCAGGACCATGGCGGCCGGTTCCCACTCTTGCTGGGCCGGCTCATACTCTTCTGGTTCCTCCGATGATCGCTCTTCCCCCAGGGCGGCGGCAGCTACCTGGCGGGGCTTGGGTGTTTGGTTCTGCGGGCAGCTCGGGTCATTGGCGTAGTGGCCGACTCGCTGGCATCGGTGGCACGTGACGTTGGCTCGGACCCCAGGACGCCACGGGGGGTTGCCCCGGCCGGCCGGAGGCGGGGTGCTGGCCACGGGTGTTGCTGGCAAGGCGTCTCTCCCTCGCCCCTGGCCCCCTCCTCCTCCCCGAGGACGGTGCTGGCCTTGGTTGCTTCTGTTCTGTTCGTGTGGCCCCCTCCGGCCCACTCGGGTGCTTTCCCATCGGTCAGCTTCGGCGGCGAGCTGCCGGGGGTCAGTCAGCTTACTGTCGAGGAGGTGCTGCCTGAGCTCGACGAAACAGTTGTTCGACAGGTGCTCCCATACCATAAGGTTAAAGAGTTGTTCGTAGCTGGTGACCTGGCTCCCCTTTATCCAACCCTCGAAGGCATGGCTGAAATAGTTCACGTATTCTACCCAAGTTGTACCTGGGATCCGGGTGCAATCTCTGAACCTCTGGCGGTACATCTCGGGTGTGAGGCCGTAGCGGGTGAGGAGGGCAGCCTTCATGTGGTCGTAGGACGACATTTGGTGATCTGGGAGCTGCAGTAGGGCATCGCGACCCTCGTTGATAAACCTCCCCCAAAGTCCGGCTCCCCAATCACTCCGGTCGATCCGGTGGGAGGTCATGGCGATCTCGTAGGCTTTAAACCACTGTTGTATGTCGTCTTCTCGGACATACTCGCGGACAACATCCTTGGGGATGTGGACTTTTTTCTCGATTGGCCCCGGGGTGTGTGGTCGCTCAGGCACCCCCAGTTCTTTATTCTGTTTCCGAAGTTCTATCTCCGCTAGTTGGCGCTCGTGCTCGAGCGTTATTTTTTTCTCCTCCAGCTCTCTCTGTCTCTGCTTCTCTTCTCGTTCATCTCGGAGCCGCATATGCTCGAGGTTGAGTTTCTGTTCAGCTAACTTGAGTTCCCCATCCATCTTGAGTCGTGCCATTTCCAACTCGTGCAATCTGGTTCTTTCTCTTTCTCGGATCTCCTCCTGCGAGAGGCCCGTTCCCCGCTCCTCGGGAGCCGTGGCGTTCCCCTCTGGTGTGATGCTGCTTTGGTCGGAGGGTCTGGCGACCCCAGTTTCTGTCCACGACTCTAGGGCGTGCTTTAGATCATCCTTGGTACTCAGGCCGGTGGTAGCAATGCCAAGTTCTATGCAGAATTGTCTCAGTTCGCGGTGGTTGTATTCTTCTAATTTATCCATTTGGAATTTCTCGGTGGAGCTGCTATCTTTGGCTGACATCGTGTTTTTGTCGTGGGGTGAGCTACTCTCTGTACGATTACGCGTTGATTCGGATCGCGCCGCTGGCCACCAATGTTAGAAAGGGTAGACGGACCGGGAGGGTCGGCCGGGGTCAGGAGGAGAGGTCTCCGGGGAGAGCCGTCTCCAGCGATCGTACAGACAAGTAACTTCCCCCCCACAGACAGATACCACACACGGATAAGGTTCAGTGTTCTTTATAAGCACTTCTTAAGGTACGGTTGAATGGTACAAGGAGGTCTGGACTCAGGGGTCCCCTCGATTCAAGTCTCTCAAAGCAGGGTAAGGGGTAGCGGGACAGTCTGTCTACCAGTCAGGTAGTTCGGATGAGATGATGACTAGCTCACAATCCTCGAGCTTGGTGGTTTAGTTGGTACGGGCCGCGGCAGCGCCAGCAGGTCCCGGTTGAAATGGTCGGTACACGGTCCGCGGCAGCGCCAGCAGGTCCCGGAAAGATGGTCGATGTACGGTCCGCGGCAGCGCCAGCAGGTCCCGGTGAGGATGGTCGTTACAACGGGCCGCGGCAGCGCCAGCAGGTCCCGACGAGGATGGTCGTTACAACGGGCCGCGGCAGCGCCAGCAGGTCCCGACGAGGATGGTCGTTACAACGGGCCGCGGCAGCGCCAGCAGGTCCCGACGAGGATGGATGTTGCAGAAGGCCGCGGCAGCGCCAGCAGGCAGGACGATGGTTCACAAGAGCGGGCTACGGCAGCGCCAGTAGTCCGTCAAGGCTGAGTTCTCTCGGTGTCTCTCGACTCCAGGATACAACTGCCTTCCTGCTCCGGAGTTGCCCCAGTTATAGGGCAGGCGCCCTTTGATGTCCGGACCCTCGCACTTGGAGGTCGGAGGGCCCGGGATGAAGGTGTCCAGACACCCAGCAGGGGGTGGAGCCAGCGCCTGGGGGAGCTGGAGGCGATCGGCACCTGGCGGGGGAAGAGCTCTTGACACTTCGTTCTCCCATTGACCTGCCAAGTGGTCCGCTCACCTCCTGGGTGGAGGAAGGTGCCGGGATGTCGGGCCGGCCAGGCCCGGGGTTAGGGTCGGGCCGAGGCCACGCGGCCTCGTGGTGCAGGGCCCAAGATGGCGGCTTGAACCGGCCGGGGGAGCCGGTGGGGCTGGGCCCCGTGATGAGTAGAGGTCCGAGGGCAGAAGGTCCGTCGGAAGACGGGGTACAGGTGCTTTTCGTGGGTTATGCCTGGTGGGCCGGAGCTCGGGCCCTGTCGTGCGGGGAGGGAGCAAGCCCTTCGTGTGGCCTGTCCAACAGCGGCCAATCGGATTTTTGTTTATATTCAGGCTCCCTTGAGCCGGTGGGGCTGACGAGCCCATGGCTACGCACCTGCGCGCCTTGAGTGGTACTTTACCTGAGAATATTTTTTGGCAGCCTACGCAGCAACCCTACACACATACCTACTCCCTGCTGACGAGAGGCAACTACCTCGAAACACCTGTCCAGGGATGGCTAACGCGACATTCATTTTCATTTTAAACTTTTGGCATAGGCGTACCCGCCGACGCTACTTCATGGAACACAATTCTTTGGGGTAACACGCTGGTAGGACTAGCAGAGTGCGGCCAATCGGATTTTTGTTTATATTCAGGCTCCCTTGAGCCGGTGGGGCTGACGAGCCCATGGCTACGCACCTGCGCGCCTTGAGTGGTACTTTACCTGAGAATATTTTTTGGCAGCCTACGCAGCAACCCTACACACATACCTACTCCCTGCTGACGAGAGGCAACTACCTCGAAACACGTGTCCAGGGATGGCTAACGCGACATTCATTTTCATTTTAAACTTTTGGCATAGGCGTACCCGCCGACGCTACTTCATGGACCACAATTCTTTGGGGTAACACGCTGGTAGGACTAGCAGAGTGCAGCCAATCGGATTTTTGTTTATATTCAGGCTCCCTTGAGCCGGTGGGGCTGACGAGCCCATGGCTACGCACCTGCGCGCCTTGAGTGGTACTTTACCTGAGAATATTTTTTGGCAGCCTACGCAGCAACCCTACACACATACCTACTCCCTGCTGACGAGAGGCAACTACCTCGAAACACGTGTCCAGGGATGGCTAACGCGACATTCATTTTCATTTTAAACTTTTGGCATAGGCGTACCCGCCGACGCTACTTCATGGACCACAATTCTTTGGGGTAACACGCTGGTAGGACTAGCAGAGTGCGGCCAATCGGATTTTTGTTTATATTCAGGCTCCCTTGAGCCGGTGGGGCTGACGAGCCCATGGCTACGCACCTGCACGCCTTGAGTGGTACTTTACCTGAGAATATTTTTTGGCAGCCTACGCAGCAACCCTACACACATACCTACTCCCTGCTGACGAGAGGCAACTACCTCGAAACACGTGTCCAAGGATGGCTAACGCGACATTCATTTTCATTTTAAACTTTTGGCATAGGCTTACCCGCCGACGCTACTTCATGGACCACAATTCTTTGGGGTAACACGCTGGTAGGACTAGCAGAGTGCGGCCAATCGGATTTTTGTTTATATTCAGGCTCCCTTGAGCCGGTGGGGCTGACGAGCCCATGGCTACGCACCTGCGCGCCTTGAGTGGTACTTTACCTGAGAATATTTTTTGGCAGCCTACGCAGCAACCCTACACACATACCTACTCCCTGCTGACGAGAGGCAACTACCTCGAAACACGTGTCCAGGGATGGCTAACGCGACATTCATTTTCATTTTAAACTTTTGGCATAGGCGTACCTGCCGACGCTACTTCATTGACCACAATTCTTTGGGGTAACACGCTGGTAGGACTAGCAGAGTGCGGCCAATCGGATTTTTGTTTATATTCAGGCTCCCTTGAGCCGGTGGGGCTGACGAGCCCATGGCTACGCACCTGCGCGCCTTGAGTGGTACTTTACCTGAGAATATTTTTTGGCAGCCTACGCAGCAACCCTACACACATACCTACTCCCTGCTGACGAGAGGCAACTACCTCGAAACATGTGTCCAGGGATGGCTAACGCGACATTCATTTTCATTTTAAACTTTTGGCATAGGCGTACCAGCCGACGCTACTTCATGGACCACAATTCTTTGGGGTAACACGCTGGTAGGACTAGCAGAGTGCGGCCAATCGGATTTTTGTTTATATTCAGGCTCCCTTGAGCCGGTGGGGCTGAGGAGCCCATGGCTACGCACCTGCGCGCCTTGAGTGGTACTTTACCTGAGAATATTTTTGGCAGCCTACGCAGCAACCCTACACACATACCTACTCCCTGCTGACGAGAGGCAACTACCTCGAAACACGTGTCCAGGGATGGCTAACGCGACATTCATTTTCATTTTAAACTTTTGGCATAGGCGTACCCGCCGACGCTACTTCATGGACCACAATTCTTTGGGGTAACACGCTGGTAGGACTAGCAGAGTGCGGCCAATCGGATTTTTTTCATATTCAGGCTCCCTTGAGCCGGTGGGGCTGACGAGCCCATGGCTACGCACCTGCGCGCCTTGAGTGGTACTTTACCTGAGAATATTTTTTGGCAGCCTACGCAGCAACCCTACACACATGCCTACTCCCTGCTGACGAGAGGCAACTACCTCGAAACACGTGTGCAGGGATGGCTAACGCGACATTCATTTTCATTTTAAACTTTTGGCATAGGCGTACCCGCCGACGCTACTTCATGGACCACAATTCTTTGGGGTAACACGCTGGTAGGACTAGCAGAGTGCGGCCAATCGGATTTTTGTTTATATTCAGGCTCCCTTGAGCCGGTGGGGCTGACGAGCCCATGGCTACGCACCTGCGCGCCTTGAGTGGTACTTTACCTGAGAATATTTTTTGGCAGCCTACGCAGCAACACCACACACATACCTACTCCCTGCTGACGAGAGGCAACTACCTCGAAACACGTGTCCAGGGATGGCTAACGCGACATTCATTTTCATTTTAAACTTTTGGCGTAGGCCTACCCGCCGACGCTACTTCATGGACCACAATTCTTTGGGGTAACACGCTGGTAGGACTAGCAGAGTGCGGCCAATCGGATTTTTGTTTATATTCAGGCTCCCTTGAGCCGGTGGGGCTGACGAGCCCATGGCTACGCACCTGCGCGCCTTGAGTGGTACTTTACCTGAGAATATTTTTTGTCAGCCTACGCAGCAACCCTACACACATACCTACTCGCTGCTGACGAGAGGCAACTACCTCGAAACACGTGTCCAGGGATGGCTAACGCGACATTCATTTTCATTTTAAACTTTTGACATAGGCGTACTCGCCGACGCTACTTCATGGACCACAATTCTTTGGGGTAACACGCTGGTAGGACTAGCAGAGTGCGGCCAATCGGATTTTTGTTTATATTCAGGCTCCCTTGAGCCGGCGGGGCTGACGAGCCCATGGCTACGCACCTGCGCGCCTTGAGTGGTACTTTACCTGAGAATATTTTTTGGCAGCCTACGCAGCAACCCTACACACATACCTACTCCCTGCTGACGAGAGGCAACTACATCGAAACACGTGTCCAGGGATAGCTAACGCGACATTCATTTTATTTTTAAACTTTTGGCATAGGCGTACCCGCCGACGCTACTTCATGGACCACAATTCTTTGGGGTAACACGCTGGTAGGACTAGCAGAGTGCGGCCAATCGGATTTTTGTTTATATTCAGGCTCCCTTGAGCCGGTGGGGCTGACGAGCCCATGGCTACGCACATGCGCGCCTTGAGTGGTACTTTACCTGAGAATATTTTTTGGCAGCCTACGCAGCAACCCTACACACATACCTACTCCCTGCTGACGAGAGGCAACTACCTCGAAACATGTGTCCAGGGATGGCTAACGCGACATTCATTTTCATTTTAAACTTTTGGCATAGGCGTACCCGCCGACGCTACTTCATGGACCACAATTCTTTGGGGTAACACGCTGGTAGGACTAGCAGAGTGCGGCCAATCGGATTTTTGTTTATATTCAGGCTCCCTTGAGCCGGTGGGGCTGACGAGCCCATGGCTACGCACCTGCGCGCCTTGAGTGGCACTTTACCTGAGAATATTTTTTGGCAGCCTACGCAGCAACCCTACACACATACCTACTCCCTGCTGACGAGAGGCAACTACCTCGAAACACGTGTCCAGGGATGGCTAACGCGACATTCATTTTCATTTTAAACTTTTGGCATAGGCGTACCCGCCGACTCTACTTCATGGATCACAATTCTTTGGGGTAACACGCTGTAGGACTAGCAGAGTGCGGCCAATTGGATTTTTGTTTATATTCAGGCTCCCTTGAGCCGGTGGGGCTGACGAGCCCATGGCTACGCACCTGCGCGCCTTGAGTGGTACTTTACCTGAGAATATTTATTTTGGCAGCCTACGCAGCAACCCTACACACATACCTACTCCCTGCTGACGAGAGGCAACTACCTCGAAACACGTGTCCAGGGATGGCTAACGCGACATTCATTTTCATTTTAAACTTTTGGCATAGGCGTACCCGCCGACGCTACTTCATGGAACACAATTCTTTGGGGTAACACGCTGGTAGGACTAGCAGAGTGCGGCCAATCGGATTTTTGTTTATATTCAGGCTCCCTTGAGCCGGTGGGGCTGACGAGCCCATGGCTACGCACCTGCGCGCCTTGAGTGGTACTTTACTTGAGAATATTTTTTGGCAGCCTACGCAGCAACCCTACACACATACCTACTCCCTGCTGACGAGAGGCAACTACCTCGAAACACGTGTCCAGGGATGGCTAACGCGACATTCATTTTCATTTTAAACTTTTGGCATAGGCGTACCCGCCGACGCTACTTCATGGACCACAATTCTTTGGGGTAACACGCTGGTAGGACTAGCAGAGTGCGGCCAATCGGATTTTTGTTTATATTCAGGCTCCCTTGAGCCGGTGGGGCTGGTGAGCCCATGGCTACGCACCTGCGCGCCTTGAGTGGTACTTTACCTGAGAATATTTATTTTGGCAGTCTACGCAGCAACCCTACACACATACCTACTCCCTGCTGACGAGAGGCAACTACCTCGAAACACGTGTCCAGGGATGGCTAACGCGACATTCATTTTCATTTTAAACTTTTGGCATAGGCGTACCCGCCGACGCTACTTCATGGAACACAATTCTTTGGGGTAACACGCTGGTAGGACTAGCAGAGTGCGGCCAATCGGATTTTTGTTTATATTCAGGCTCCCTTGAGCCGGTGGGGCTGACGAGCCCATGGCTACGCACCTGCGCGCCTTGAGTGGTACTTTACTTGAGAATATTTTTTGGCAGCCTACGCAGCAACCCTACACACATACCTACTCCCTGCTGACGAGAGGCAACTACCTCGAAACACGTGTCCAGGGATGGCTAACGCGACATTCATTTTCATTTTAAACTTTTGGCATAGGCGTACCCGCCGACGCTACTTCATGGACCACAATTCTTTGGGGTAACACGCTGGTAGGACTAGCAGAGTGCGGCCAATCGGATTTTTGTTTATATTCAGGCTCCCTTGAGCCGGTGGGGCTGACGAGCCCATGGCTACGCACCTGCGCGCCTTGAGTGGTACTTTACCTGAGAATATTTTTTGGCAGCCTACGCAGCAACCCTACACACATACCTACTCCCTGCTGACGAGAGGCAACTACCTCGAAACACGTGTCCAGGGATGGCTAACGCGACATTCATTTTCATTTTAAACTTTTGGCATAGGCGTACCCGCCGACGCTACTTCATGGACCACAATTCTTTGGGGTAACACGCTGGTAGGACTAGCAGAGTGCAGCCAATCGGATTTTTGTTTATATTCAGGCTCCCTTGAGCCGGTGGGGCTGACGAGCCCATGGCTACGCACCTGCGCGCCTTGAGTGGTACTTTACCTGAGAATATTTTTTGGCAGCCTACGCAGCAACCCTACACACATACCTACTCCCTGCTGACGAGAGGCAACTACCTCGAAACACGTGTCCAGGGATGGCTAACGCGACATTCATTTTCATTTTAAACTTTTGGCATAGGCGTACCCGCCGACGCTACTTCATGGACCACAATTCTTTGGGGTAACACGCTGGTAGGACTAGCAGAGTGCGGCCAATCGGATTTTTGTTTATATTCAGGCTCCCTTGAGCCGGTGGGGCTGACGAGCCCATGGCTACGCACCTGCGCGCCTTGAGTGGTACTTTACCTGAGAATATTTTTTGGCAGCCTACGCAGCAACCCTACACACATACCTACTCCCTGCTGACGAGAGGCAACTACCTCGAAACACGTGTCCAAGGATGGCTAACGCGACATTCATTTTCATTTTAAACTTTTGGCATAGGCGTACCCGCCGACGCTACTTCATGGACCACAATTCTTTAGGGTAACACGCTGGTAGGACTAGCAGAGTGCGGCCAATCGGATTTTTGTTTATATTCAGGCTCCCTTGAGCCGGTGGGGCTGACGAGCCCATGGCTACGCACCTGCGCGCCTTGAGTGGTACTTTACCTGAGAATATTTTTTGGCAGCCTACGCAGCAACCCTACACACATACCTACTCCCTGCTGACGAGAGGCAACTACCTCGAAACACGTGTCCAGGGATGGCTAACGCGACATTCATTTTCATTTTAAACTTTTGGCATAGGCGTACCTGCCGACGCTACTTCATTGACCACAATTCTTTGGGGTAACACGCTGGTAGGACTAGCAGAGTGCGGCCAATCGGATTTTTGTTTATATTCAGGCTCCCTTGAGCCGGTGGGGCTGACGAGCCCATGGCTACGCACCTGCGCGCCTTGAGTGGTACTTTACCTGAGAATATTTTTTGGCAGCCTACGCAGCAACCCTACACACATACCTACTCCCTGCTGACGAGAGGCAACTACCTCGAAACATGTGTCCAGGGATGGCTAACGCGACATTCATTTTCATTTTAAACTTTTGGCATAGGCGTACCAGCCGACGCTACTTCATGGACCACAATTCTTTGGGGTAACACGCTGGTAGGACTAGCAGAGTGCGGCCAATCGGATTTTTGTTTATATTCAGGCTCCCTTGAGCCGGTGGGGCTGACGAGCCCATGGCTACGCACCTGCACGCCTTGAGTGGTACTTTACCTGAGAATATGTTTTGGCAGCCTACGCAGCAACCCTACACACATACCTACTCCGTGCTGACGAGAGGCAACTACCTCGAAACATGTGTCCAGGGATGGCTAACGCGACATTCATTTTCATTTTAAACTTTTGGCATAGGCGTACCCGCCGACGCTACTTCATGGAACACAATTCTTTGGGGTAACACGCTGGTAGGACTAGCAGAGTGCGGCCAATCGGATTTTCATCTCCCAAATCTGGTTCAATATTAGCTGTATCATATTCAAGACCCGAATGAATCGCCTCCCATTTCTTAACACTGACTGTCTGGGGAATCCTTCTTTTTACTGATGGTCTGAGCAGATAAACTCAATCAGAAGCATCACTTTTGCTTTACTTAATTTCTCCAGGAGATGGCAGCAAAGGCATTCAATGGGGAAAGTCGGAAATCCCGATTCTTCGAGATATTCCACTGCAACCGCTTCCATCGGGTGATGTTTCCCAAGCTGGACAGTCTTAAACTGTAAGAAACATTCTATGTAGCACGCACTTCACACGGAAATGTTTCTTGGCGCTCAGCTGTACGTGTGCCTGACGTTTGATCCTCACCCCCACTATTCTTTCTCGTTTTCACATTCTGTTTAAAGATTAGATTGTTATTTACAAAATAATCAGTGTTAAACTATTAAAACGGGTGAGGCAAGTCTACTGGAATTTTGTGTGAGGGGAGCTTCAAATTATATGGCGGAGATGAGTAAATGATGCGGCAACGAAAGGCACATTATGTGGAGTCATACGGCCCATTTTATGATGATATTACTTCGTTATTTTTTATCATTATTACACTTGTTAAAACTGTCTGGGCATTGGTTTCACCTCATTAGGTTAACACCCAATATAGCAATAAGCAACAGAAAGGTGACCATCTGAGCCAACCTTTAGAAAGGGCCTTCCACTGTACAGCAACACGTGTTTTTAGAAACTTTTGAACCGTTTGAGCTAGAAACAACATTTTTTGTTAAAATATGCAGATTATGCAGCAGCAGATGGAGTATTTGGCAAATGCTGCAAATATATAAGTATGAGCAAAATGTAGCACCCACACAATCGCATAATACCTGGGGGCCAGGGTATAGGTTAATGTTTTGCCGCTAATATGTTCAATGTCCACTCCACCTGCACATTTTCTTTCGTCTGGTATCATTTTTTCACTAACTGCAAAAATAAATGCTGCTGTCTTCAGAGTGCCTAAACCCACCATTCTTAGAATACCACTAGTACATATTTGAGGCCTGGGCGAAGTTCTACTTCTACTATGCCGTGCCCAGTGGAGTTTAGCCAGAGCAGAGTCCATTAAGTCGCACTGGTCGCATTGATTTTAAGCGCTGGGAGTTTGTCCTGCACTGTAAAATCAACGTGAACAGCACTCCGCATTGCGCCGGAGGGCTCTGCTGCCTTCAGTCGCTTGAGTAAACATTCTACTCTAGCGGCAGTTTCATCAACGCTAGCCGCAACCACCAGCACTGAAAAATCTCACCGGGAGGAGGTCTAGTGCACAATTTATAGGTCTCGCCTGACCCAGCGCATGCGGTGGTCTGGTGAGACTTTTTGAGAGGGCTCCAAAAAGTGCTACCAGGACAGCCTAGAGCTACAGTGCATGTGAGCGGGCGCGCGCGCCACGCTTGACCGCGATTACTTTCACTTTCACGGCCGCACGGCCGCTTTGATGTCTGATCGCGATCGCAATCACTTTCACGGCCACTTGGCATAGCCAATAGGTTTTGCTTTTGGGACCTTATAAGTATTTAGTTATGCAACTGTTGCATGGCTAAACCCTTATAAGGTCCCAAAGGCGAGACCTATTGGCTATGCCAATGCTTGTTTCTAGTGTGCTCTCGCCAACTTAACATTGGCGAGCCGCGCGTGAGAAAAAACTCTGCTCCGCGTCACTTTGCAGAGTGTTGTGGAAGTCCACGCAGTAGGCGGAGTGGGCAAAACTCTGCAAACTCCACCCGCAGAGCAGAGTTTTCACCCACCCCTAATATATTTGTTGATTGGTGAAGTTAGATATTGGTGAGCATTAAAATGTCACACAATTTCTCTTTCTTGTGAGTTTTGTTCGTAACGTTTTGGATACACATGATGGGTCTCAAGACTGTGTGCAGTTGTCCAGCAAGGTCGTCACGGGCTCTGGTGCAAGCAATGAAAATCGCCCCCCCAACCCGCAGCTATTGGGTGGGTAGTAAAATGCATTCATAATTTGGGTTCAGTGGGCCCTGGTGTGACTGCACCTGCTAGACAATTGATAGCTTTACCCCTGTTAATCTCTATGGAAAACTGGTCACATATTAGAAAATGCCACTTTGTAGGTCTAACACCTACATGCACAGGCGGCTTCTTTTGGCCTCAATATTTTGATAACATATCTTTTTTCAACATGTAGTAAAAGATGTTTCCTGAACTCATTGTGTGGGGTATACGTTAATTATAATTTGATTTTGTTGTGATAATTGCAGTCAAAAGTCGTTGACGTGAGCTATCAGTGTTCAACCTTGGTGCCTCCAAGCTTGTACAGTCTGGGGCTGGGCTACTTTGTACTTTGATGACTGATGCTTTATTTGTCCAATCACAAAGCAGCTAAGCTCCCTACAAGCAGCAGTTGGTCGGTGCACCTCTATGTCTCGCTCCTTGTAACACTCATTTCAGGAAAAGTAAACCCAGATCCAGACCCCAGACAGTTACTACCCAAAAAATACATTTTGGGCTGTCGATTTAATAAACGGAAGCCCTTAGGGCCCTCTCCCGCCTCTTGGCCCTGGGTCCACTGCCTCTGACACACATGCACAGTATTGTCTTTTCTTTTCACACTTTCAATATTTCAACAACTCTGCATTCCTCCTTTATCCCTTTCCAATACAATTGCCACATATTTGACCCCAGCTCTATGTGCTTTGCAGAGAGGCCAAGAATTGGATGGGTATGCTCGGGACACCTTAAGATACACTGACAGGTACTGTGAGAAACTCGCACTACTTTTAGCCCCAACTTCAATGCTGTCGGTGGTGCCCCGTCAGGAAAACCCATCCACAAACGTAATCCACCCAGGCACCTAGGACGACTCCGTTATCAGTAGGCACTATACAGGAGTGACTGGTCAATGGAGAACGAAACTGCAGAAAACAGCAACTAGAAAAGGCTAAAAATATTAGGGAATGCGAGATGAAGGGAAACATTTGAAATGTAAACACAGAATGCATCACTGGCAAAGGTTGTCTCCTTAAGAGCTTTTACACTCCTTTTGAGCAAATCGATTGGTGTTTTCATCTGTAAAGTTAAGAACATGAATATTGGACCCATTTCAAAGTCAGTTTTTAATTACAGCCAGTGGCGAACACTGGCAGGACTATTATAGTCCACATTCGTAAAGCGCGACAATCACCCGTAAGGGTCTCTAGGCGCTGGGGGTCGTCGGGAAGATTAAGCAAGCTTTTGCCCAGAGTCACATGGTGCTGGGCTAATCTGCCGCCGGTGCTGGGGATCGAACCGTGATCCCCAGATTCCGGCGTCAGTCGCTCTGCCCGCGGAGCCACACCTCTTCCTACCATTTAAAGCTCTGCCCCTGACTCTAACTTCGGCACATAGGTGCCCGTGCTGACCAGCCGCCAACAATATCTGCCGTCTCAAGGGCAATCAGTCACTACCCCACCTCGCCATCTTGGCACTGAGCCTTCCCCCTTGCTAGAGATGAACTGTTTTTAGGTCGAGCATACCAGACAGCGCCAGTGAAAACATATTGTGGTCTTACCAAGAATACAGAGAAGCCTGCAACCCGCCCATCACTTACCATTGGTTGACGACACTGTCACTCTCATTTGTCTGTTTCTTATTTATTGACTTACCTTGTCCATCTTTTGCCTCTCTTTCCAGGGGCATCACCAATTTACTTGTGTCCTTCCACTGCTCAGTCTTAGGGAGCTACTTTTTTCTCAGTCACTTCACAAGAGTGCATGTGTTTTCCAGCTGTCTCCCTAGCTTCTCTTATCCCCTCTGAGTTCTGTGTTGCTCTCTGCCACTGTGTGCTTCTCCACACCTCCTCGGTGATGCACTCGCCCTTGTGTGCTTCCTCACACGCCCTCGGTGATGCCCTCGCCCTCTTGTGCTCCTCCTCCCACATTGCTTTCTTGCCTGTGTGCTTCTCCCTCCAGCTCCATGTTACTCTCTCTTTCCATCGCCTCTATGCTTTTATTCCTCCTCAAAGTGCAATTTCTTGGTCATTTGCTTTCGCCTACTTCTCGCTCACACCCTCCACGTCGCTTCCCCCACCCACACCAACCCTTGTTGCTTCAATCCCCTACAAAATGATTCGAGCGGCCACGTCAAAAGCTTTTTAAAAATAATTATTTAGTCATTCAGCACAGGAGAGGTAAGACCTACAGGCTTCACCCAGAGGCGCAACTAGAGCCAAATTTCGTGGGGGAAGGGGGGGGGGGGGGGGCTAAGAAAAAATTTCGGGGGGGGGGCTGAATCTTTTAAGCCATAGGCAGAGTGGAGCTGCAGGGGCTCTTAGAAGGGGTGAAACAACAGCGAGGCCTCATTAACATGCAAATGGTCTTTTAAAGACCTGTGAAGTGCTCAGGTGCGGCTGTGTGTGTACCCGGGAAGCTGTCTCATCCCGGGCTACCACACACGAGGGGGGATGGGGGGGGGGGGGGCTGAAGCCCTGTGAGTCCAATGGGTGTTGCGCGCCTGGCTTCACCATTGATTGTTTAATGGACGACTGATTGTTTCATAAGTAACTTGGCCCGTGACACGCAGGAGTCCACCCCTGTATGGAACATGGAGTGTCTGAATCCCATACTCTACTGGGCTGTATGCATGCCCGGGGCCTGCCTGCTGGTTTTCTTTCTGTTCCTACCCACCCTTCTACAGGGTAAACAGAACCACGACACAGCCAGACACTTGCACACAGGGCCAGACTGGGAACACAAACCAGCCCTGCCAATTACGTCAGACCGGCCCCAGGGATGGGGGGGGGGGGGGGGAGGTGCTGGTGGGAAACACTCTGCTGCGCTTTTGTTAGAGGGGGAAGATATTGCAGCACTGCTGAAAAAACAGCCCCCAGTAACAAAAACAGCCCCCCTCCTGTCCAAAACAGACCCCACCCTTCTGGCCCTGATGACCGCTACGGCCAGTCCGGCCCTGCTTGCACGTACAAGTCGGGGCTTGAAGGCGTTAAAACATCTCTGCAGCTGGTGCAGGACAGAATGGGCCACTCACTCCTCTGGGACCCGGTGCCAGTGCACCGTCTGCACTGCTGGTGACTGAGCCCCTGAGAGACAGCTGTGCCTACTCATAAGCAAGTATCACACTGTTGCAATCTGAGCAGCGTACGGTAGGGGGAGCCCAAGGGCTGCCTGAAAGCCACAGGCAGTGCACGTACGGGCTGATGTTAGAGTGAAATTCTAGGAAATAGTGTTTCTCTCAAGCCTCGCTGTGCCTCCAAGCCCTTCATTAACATGAAACAGTTGTGCACTCACAGGAACACTGAAGGGGGCACTGACCAGACACACCTACAAAATGTCAATACACCCACAGGCTTGACAAACTGGTCAGCAAGGTAAAAAAATGATGTGTGACATTTTGGTGTGCTTATGTGTATTGTGATAGCTTAAACTGTAAATAAACGTGTTTGAGAACTTAACACAGCATTTCAATCTTTGTCTCAAAGACGAGCCCACATGATGACCCCCCCACCTCAGGGCACTACACTGGCTCCCTGTAAACAAACGGTGCCAGTTCAAACTACTCACCCACACCTACAAAGCCCTCCACAACTCGGGCCCGCCTACCGCAGCACACCTCCTGCGTCCAAGAAAGCAGGAGCGACGACAGGCCATCTCCCATATGGCCACCCAACTCTAGAACTGCAGCTCCGATCAACACCCACCCCCGAGGAGTTCAGAAAGAAACTGAAAACCTGACTGTTCAACAGACAGCCCGCAGCAGCAACACCGCCCCTCCCCTCCAGCGCCTAGATACAGCACAGGTGATAAGCAGCGCTTACAAATCCTATTTGTTGGACTTGGCCCTTCTGGCAAGTTCACCCCTAAAACTTTTTGCATTTATCCTAGACTTTTCCTAAGTTGCATTAGTGGTTTTAGGCCTCTAGGCGCTTTTACACTGTGTTCCAGTGGAAAGTGCGTGCGCTCTGTGTATGTTTTAGTGAGGCTGACCTGCCCTCCCATAGGAATGCATGGGGGATCTGAGTGACCGTGTTAAGTCCTGATGTGAGAGGAGTGCAGGGTCGAGTTTGGTATGTGCAAACTCGTGAGATTGAATGCTTCGCGATGATGTGTGCGGCGTTACGGTGTCTAGTGTAGAAGTGCCACTTCTAGAAGCTGGCATGTCTGTGTAATAAATGTGCAGTGACTGTCTGGCTTGTGATTGGCTGGTGTGTCTGGCTCCAGGAGTCAGGATGGGTCTGCCCCGGTGGTGAATGGAGAGATCTGCATGTTGATGGCAGGGAGGAGTACACCTGGGACCTGAATAGGGCAGGGCTTTCCCTCCACAATGCTGGCTCCACCCCCTGTGGTGCTTCTGATGTCCCTGGCCTGTCCTGTGAAAAGGGAGAGGGGCTGAGCAAAACAAAGTGCTCAGGAACCAGTTGTATCTGGTTCGCCCCTTCCCTGCACCTTTGGAGACAAAGGATTCTGTGTATAAAAGAGGGGCTGTGACCCCATGAAAATGTTCTTGTTCTGGACTTGAATCTCCCAGGGGCGTGCTGCTGCTGGGGCTCAGGGGAAGGCTTGCCTCCCTGGGCCCTGCCCAGCCCTTGGATACCTGGAAGACTTCTGGGACCTTTTGCTGCATTTTTCTAGCGCCTGGGAGCGCTTTGCCTTGGATTTTGGCCCTTTACTTTAGGAGGACCGCTGAGGCTTCGCAGCGCCGTGCTGATTCCAGGGGAAAAGGGGGAATTCCCAGCTGAGGCGGTGATGCCGGCCTTGCGGGAGCCCACCCCGCTTATTTTTAGCTTTTGGTGCGCAGGTGCCCACCCTGCGTCTTCGTTGTACGTGATGGATTGACGCGGGTGCCCACCCTGCTTATGTGAGCCCTTGCGGGTACCCACCCCGCTTCATCGTTATTTTAAGTTGCGGGTGCCCACCCCGCTTTGATGCCGTGGTGACTCCTGGGAAGCGGCAGGTGCCCACCCCGCACTTTTTGCTGTTTCGCGGGTGCCCACCCCGCTGTTAAGCCGCCAAATACTTTAGTTTCCAATGCGGGTGCCCACCCCGCGTTTCACCGCTACGGCCCGGGAGAAGAGGAGCGCCGGAAACAGAAGTCCGGCCATCCGCCTGGTTGTGGGTGGGGCCGGCAACGCAAGCCGGAGCCTCGCGGGCTCCACTTCCGCTTCCCCCGGCTGGGGAGAAGCCGCGCAGAGCCTCGCGGGCTCTGGTCAGCAAGGAAACCAGTGCCCGATGTTGCCGGTGTGCGGGGCTCTCCTAGTGAGGAGAGAGCCCCGCGGATGCCTGCGCCAACCACTAAGGAGTCCCGAGTCCCAGGAGGGGGCCCGGGTGAAGAGGTGTCCGGAGCAAGCAACAACCCGCGGGCTGCCGCAGAGCAACCGGGAGAGGAGCAGAGTCCCCGCCCAGAGTCCCGGTGAGTGCTCAACTGGCGAGCGGCCCCAGCTGGCAGCGGGCCGCTCCACCGTTGAAGGAGCAGTTCAGTTCCTTCGTGGGGCATGTTTTGTTTTAGGAGCCAGAGCGCTCCAACTTGGGGGCACGTTATTTCCAAGCCCCGTTTTGGGGGCATATTTCATTTTATAAGCGCCAGTGCGCTCCACAGTGCTTGGGGGGCCAGCGCTTTCTCTAACTTGTGCATATTGATTTCAGGAGCCCGTGCGCTCCATGGGGACATGTTTGTTTTCTGAGCCAGATGGCTCCAACGTGTGGCTCATTGGTTTCCTCATATTTGACTTCCACAGCTGCGCAGCACTTAGTGCCAGCTGCAGCGTTTAGGCCCTGTTCTTGTCCCCAGCTGCCCAGCAAGTAGTGGGCAGCTGCTACGTTTAGGTTCTGGCGCAACCGGACCCTAATGTGATTGAAGTACTATTGTGGTTTAATGCTTATGGTGTTAGGAAATGTAGCGTGTATAGTATGTTTTGCGCACCCTGTGTTAATGCTTATGGTGTTAGGGAATGTACCGTGTGTAGTATGTTTTGCGCACCCCATGTTTTATACCTCTAGATATGGTTTCTGAATAGGAGGTTGTTTTACCTGTTTAGGTTTATGTTAGGGAGATTATACTTCCCTGTGTGATGTACGCCCCTAGTGTAATTATACTTAGGAGGTAGGGTCTAATGCGTTAGACTTGTGAGAGATTGCATAATGTGTTTATGCCACTGTGATGTATACAGGATAGGTTTTATACCTGATTCTATTGTGATAATGCTAAGGTCATTATTGCGCCAGTAGTTACTGGTTGTGCTCTACAAATATAATGTGTGTTATAGTTGGTATATATTCTACATTTACAATTGGTGATTTTGTGCTAATTCTGCCAGTGGTCCATGTGGCCCTGTCTTGTGTAAATAGTCCCCTGTAAAATTCTGCCCAGTGCCAGTTGGCACCGTGTAAATTATGTGATTATCATGTAATGTGTTTATTATAATACAAAGGCTATTTGTTATATATAAACTTGTGTGGAGTTTCTTTTGTGGTGGGCCTAGGGTGTTGTTGCTGTGTGCGCGCGCAAACGCTTTACACATTGCCTCCGGGATAAGCCTGACTGCTCGTGCCAAGCTACCAAGGGGGTGAGCAGGGATTATCTTTGGCGTGTAACTCCCCAGCCCTGACTTAGAGTGGTGGTCTCTGCCTGGCTTTGGCGCAAGCTCTAGCCAACCAGAGATCCCATTTCTAACACTATTGTATGAATGCTTGAATGAGATGAGACTCACACGTCATTCACCTTGAAACTGCATGACAAAAATGAGAGGAAGGGGAAGTCATAACTGAGCAGCTATCTCGATGTATATATCGATTCATTATGCTCTAGTATTGATAAAAATGAAGTTTTCATATAATTCTAAATAATGGATGTTTGTTTCTGAACTTTAAGCTTAGAAAAAAAATTATAGGCCCAAGACCACACAGTTTTGTCAATAGGAAATATGTGATACAGCCCCACTGAACCTTTTTTCATGTATTTAAATTATAGGTCACAGTGGGTGAGATCGGAGGGTACGACGTTCCTATACTTTTTTGATTTATAATTAAACTGTCCCCCTACTCTTCGTTAAATGACAACCAACCTGGGGCAGTTAATTCCCATAGTCCAGATGCTTCCGCTGAAGTGTCATTCGGTGAGTCTCTTGTGCTGTGAAACCCAAGCCCGGCAGACAGCTAAACAAGCCTTCCTGCCAGGGTGCCTGCCTTCCTGAAAGAAATGCAAATGTGCACAATGAGTTAATTCTGAAAATGTAAGGGATAGACTGCAGATGTAAAGGGTGCTTGGGAGCCAGTAATGGCTTTAATTGATTGAATCGCTCAAAGCTTTGTGATGACAAAGATTTATTCTTTATGAGTGGTAGTGCAAAGAGTTAACAACTGAGCTGTGAAGTGCGTGCTTTTAATTGCTATTGTATTTATATTGTGCATACTACCCTAGACGAGGTGTTGAAGGGACAGTTATGTAAGATAAATTACATTACGTTCGGTCCGGGTATTACTAAACTCTTTCTTTGGGAGTACCATTTTATCTTAAAACGTTTCGCGCATTTTGTAGCAGTCTATCTTATACTGTGTGAGATGCAAGTAAAAAAATGACTTACATATTCACAGTGCTTTCTGGCACAGGCTATGACCTGGTAGCACTACAAATACACAAGTCACTATTCTCCACTGTACAAATAAATATTTTATTCTGTGGCTCCCTGGTTCCACGCAGACCTCTACAGTGCATTAACTAATAGAGGTTTCATAATGTACTATAGTGCATGTCCCACTGAGTAACATCTTTTTCATTCATTTTTCATTTAAGCTGAGCATTATTTTATATGTAGCATCCTGACGGGGAACGACCAAGAAAACTTGCAGAATATTTTGATTATTTAGCCACACCTTTGACCCCGCCCCCACGCTAACTGACCCCGCCTCCACGCTAACTGGTCCCGCCTCCCCATTGCATACAGCATCACATTTTACACTTATCTTAATGCACTTCGCCCGCTGATTTGATGAGATGTGCTCCCAACACAACTTCTAGGGAGAACAGGGCCTGACTGGGAATCACAAACAGCAGAGGCAAATTCCATCACACCAACACCCACATCGCATGGAGCCCACAAGTGCAGAGACGGGGCCTGAAGACTCAAGGGGGGACTGGTAGGGTTATCACTGAAAACATGTTGTAATAAAGTGGGCACATGTAGCATTATGCAGCAAATTTCTCCATGCACGGACTTACCCCCCTTGTCATGTCCTCTCACGCCTTCCTTCTGCTCTGTCTTTTTTTTTTCTCAATCTCTCTCCTCCAGTTTCTGTAACCATAAGTTCAAGTTTATTTGGTTTAGTTCTCAGCTGAGAACCACAAATATTCAATACATGATATAACATTTTCAACACTTTAGTTAAAAAAGAAAGGTTTTCATTCTAATACAAAGTTAAAATAGGTTTTAAAAATGTATAGAAATTGTAGCAGACAAACTCATTTGGCGGAGCCTTACATAGTGTGATCAGTTCCTGTACAGAGTTAATTGTACATTTCATATAAATTGGTTGTAAAAACCTTTTTCTTGCCTTTACCACTGTCGCATTTGGGCAAGTGAACAACAAAGGTTCCAAGTCCTGCTCTCCACCATTGCACAGATTACAAAGAATACTTGATTTTTGTTTTGGTCGCCACTTAAATGTAAAAGATTTTAAAGGGAGTATCCCAAATCGAAGCAGTACAATCGATCTCCTAACCCCATGATTTAAATTAAAATTAATATACTATTGTGTTTTCTTAAAAACCATAGTTTCTGCAAATGTTTTAGGTAACGGCAATTTAGCGCAGTGTTGAGAGTCAAGATCAAAGCTGAGCCTTGGAGTAAAGTGTTTTAAGAAGAGCTTCAGCTGAACAGGAGTCCATGACTGTAACACATTTATATTAACATTGGATAACTCAAAAGCAATTAAAACATTCCTTGAAAATACATGTTTCGAAGATTCTTTTCCAAATGTCTCTATTTTAAGTAGAGATCGAAGCGTTCCTTCTTCAGCATGGAGGAGGTTATACGCCCATCTGATGATATTGGTAATTCCTACGGCATAGGAGCTGATTAATGAGAACTCGAGGCGGAGAGCTTGTACCGGTACAGCTTGAGACAGCTTTTTTAGTTTCCGTAAGATCCTCCCTTCTTTTAGGTCTAGATAATTCCATTGGTTTATTGGGATGTATTCAAGAGCATATGACAGCACTGGTGGAAGCTTGGCGCTGTATACCTGAAGCAGTGAAGAAAAGTGTCCAGTCAAAACATATAAGCGTGAAAGTGCCCCGACATGAACGTCGGATTTACGAGTCAGGTTCTGAGTATGGAGAACATTTTGTAGAGACATTGTGAAGATTCGACCTAAATAGGTATACTCATTTGTCACTTCCAACGTTTTTCCCCCTAGAGTCCAGTTGAATTTAACACTCTGTTTCCTTCCTGAAAAAGGAACTATTTTTGTTTTTGTGATGTTCGGTATTAAATAGTTTTCCTCCGTATAAATGTGAAGTGCTTGCAGGCTTCTTTGCAGGCCAAATGGTGTTAGGTCTAATATGATTACATCGTCTGCATACATCAAGGTGTGAATTTTGTGGAGGGCAATTTTAGGTGGAAAGTTGCAAATCTGTTTAAAACATTCAGGCAGATCGCTGAGATAGAGGGAAAACAATAGGGGAGCAAGAAGGCATCCTTGCCTAAGGCCGTCTGGGGTCGGGATAGGGCTTGTGAGACCCTTTTCCCTCCCCATTTGAACCTGAGACCAGGTTCCGGAATGTAATGATGTTATTATATGGAGTAATTTATCTGGGATACCCATTTTGCTGAGTTTTCTCCAGAGTGTTCCTCTATCCACTCTATCAAATGCGGTGGTAAATTCAATGAAAGCAGCATACACAACCTGGGATTTTATAGCCACATATTTGCTACTTGAAAGTATACAACTAGAGCAGTATTTTTATACCTAATTGTGGTTCTAAAATAAAACAAAACTATATTTTTATATACAAAACAATTGGCCTAGAGTTCAGTTCTTGAGTGTGTGAGACCATTTGCTGACTGAGTGTGTACAACAAATGCTTTACACTGTCCTCTGATTCTGCCTTACTGCTCGACCAAGCTACCACTTTAGAGAGTAAGGTTATATCTAACTTTAGCCTCTGCCAAACCGCTGGGGACTGTGGACTCTGTGCACACTGAACCTTACTTTGGTTCAGAATATACAGAGCCACTTTCTTACACGGACGCATTGAGAAAGGAAATATGTAAACTACAGTTTACCTATTATGCGCTATTTAAAAAAAATAGCAAAAACAGAGGGCTTTCAGTTTCCAGTAGGCCGGGGTTGGCGTTACGGTTTGTGAAAAGTGCGAAGAATTGGACATGCCTAACAGCCATCGCCATAACGATTAGACCACGAGGGCAACTACAACAGACCTGTTTTAGAAGTCACAAACATCGCTTCTCGAGCCAGTAAATATGTGGTCCTCTTATTGCCTTAAGCTAAAAAAAAAACCTTGAAGATCAACCTCTTTTTTTTAAAGCTAATAAATGTGTGTTGGACTCACAGTTGGGGTGAGGCAACATACACTTTTTGCATTAATCGATATACAAAGATGTAAGGGAACATGTCTTGTTGCGGTGCAGCAAGAAACAAACAAACTCGGTGTCTACGGTCCGGGCAGCTATGGCGCCTGGTGGCTCTATTCACCGAGAACCCTCTCGTTGTGTGCTGAAATCCCTCGGCCTGGTGCAGCGTGGGCTAGCAGCAGAAGAGGGCAAGGGCAAGGCTAGCCAGGCAGGGGCTGGTAATAATGAAATTGTGGCCTGGGGCGCCGCACGGTGATGGGCGGTCTTTTTCAGTAGTCTGGCTGGGTCCTGGGAGGGATGACTCACCTACCTGTCACGCGCACTTTTAATTGCGCTGTTGCGCAATGCGCATGACTGTATGGCATTGTCACCAGCCCCACCCTATGCCCCACCCTGAAGACGCGCAGACACGAAGACATCTGCGCACTGCGCGCCATAATTAAAAAAGTGCCTCAGAGGCCCGGCCCAGGCGGCAGATGTGCACCATTTCATTAATTCAGAGGCCGGGCGTGCGCACCATTTAATTCATAAAGAAGCTTGAATAACATAGACTTCTTCACATTCAAGAGAAATCCAAGACGCCGAAGCAGAGGTATAGTCAGATTCATGTGGGACAGGAAAAGGTCCCTCTCTTGGGTCAGGATCAGAAGATCATCCAGGTAAATTATGAGACACATGCCACACACGCGTGTAAGAACTCTACAGCAGCTTGGTGAAGCACCAAGGGGCGGATGACAGCCGAATGAAAGAGCTGAATACTCGTACCATCAATTCCACCACTGAAATTGGAGAAACCCCCTGTGCTGAGAAAAAAAGGAGATAGGCGCCTTTTAGGTCAGGGCGAACCATCCTATCACCCTCCTGGAGGAGGTCCCGGAGAAGGTAGACCCCCTCCATTTTGAAGTGACTATAAAGCACACAATTGTTGCACTCCTGTGAGGTTTGGGACATGCCTGTGAGCCCCACCCTGCTTGGGAACCAAGAAAATGGTACTGCAGAAAGCATTTAGGTGTTGAGAAGAGGGGACTATGGCCTTCTTTCTCAACAGATCTCGAATGTCCTCGTCTATGACCTCCTGATCTGGAAGGGAAAAAGAATGCTGGCAGGAAGGAACCTGCTGAAACAGGGTCCCATAGAATTCTATCTGATAACTTTGCACTGTCTGGAGAACCCCGGAGTCCTTGGTGATCTGTGCCCAATGGTGGAGAAAGAAACGTATCTGACCCCCAAAGAAACTTCTGACAGCAAAATCAGACAGCTGCGATCCACTGAGTTCCAGTTCAGGAACTGCCTCTGCCATGCCTGGCCCCTGCAGAATCGGGAGCATGAAGGAAAGAGGGATGTACCACTGCTGGAGTCTATCCAGGCCGAATTCTGGCGATCATCGAATTTGCGTCAGAGGCCTTGTAGGAATGCCTGGCTGAGCGAGCGACCGCAGTAACGCCCGGACTTGCCAAAAAGGCTTGCAACGAATACCCCCTTTAGAGACAAAATGGGCTTTATCAAGGGCACTTAAAGTTTTAACAAATTTGCCCACGTCCTTGACCAAGGAGTTGCCAAAGAGCAGTCTGTGGTGAAGGGTCTAGTCTCCGCCGATGCCTGTTCAGAAAGATTGATCAGGGTGACTGATCTGGAAGGGAAAAAGAATGCTGGCAGGAAGGAACCTGCTGAAACAGGGTCCCATAGAATTCTATCTCTGGAGAACCCCGGAGTTCTTGGCGATCTGTGCCCAATGGCGTAGTTTGGTGTTTTACTGTTATTTTATTGGCGTCTGCAATTTGCAGTAAAGTTAGAGAAGTATAAGCTGAGCCTCCGGTCCTGACATAGAATGGTTTCATTTCGTGCAGTTTTGTGTGGTGACACAGCAGCCGCTGCAAGTCATACTTAGTTCTCGCCCGCATATCCACGTCGCGAGGGCAACAAAGCCAGCCTGGGGAGAGGAGTTGGCCTAACGGTTAGGGCGCTCGACCTCGGACCTGGGGGAACTGGGTTCGAGTCTCGGTAACGACGCTAAACCTCCTGTGATTCTGGGCAAATCACTTAATCTCCCAAAAAAAAAAAAAAAATGAATGTGTGTCCACATGTAACGTAACTGGTGCTATGTAATGCGCTCTGATACCTGATTGAATTCGGGTCAAGTTCGCGCTATATAAAACTGCAAATAAAGCAGCCCTTCATTTAGTAGTTGGTCACAGAATAATGCACATAACCACTCTTGAGTATATGTGTTAGAAGTTCTGATCGTGGGGCAAAAGGGTAGCAAGAGCAGTGTTGGGCAGTAGCGGCTGCTACTTAACGTGGGTGGCTGGGCGGGGGTGATGAAAAATAAATGTAAAAAAAATCACTTACCTGATTACAGGTCGCCTCTCCCCCTCCTTCTTCTGTTCTTCTGTCAACAACACAGGGAAGCAGGAAACACCCAGCCTCCCAGACTGCCCTAGCCAATCACGATGCTGCTGTTACTAGCATGACCGCAGCGTCATGATTAGTCGGAGCGGTGTGGTTCAGCCCTCAGACAGGAACTTGGAGCCTGTGCATGTTCTCCACTCAGGCCGTGCAATACAGCCAGGTGGAGAACATGCTAAGTGCGCATGACTGTTTGGCCGGCCCAAGACGATCATCTAAACCATCATGTGCACTTAAGAGGGTGCCTACCACTCCTCCCTCTGCTCATGACAGCCCCCACCCGCACCTAGAACTGAGGCAGTACGGAAAAATAAATTGATAATAACATGGCGTTATCATTTTCTTTTTCCTTTTTGAACTGCTCACACAGCAGTGGGCGATCCTCCTTCACCTTAGCGGGGGAGTCGCTGTGGGTCTTTAGGGTCAGCCGCTCTCCTGTTTGTCACTCTTGCTGCACTACGATTGGTGCGCCTGCTGCTCCCAATGCCAGCGCTGCTCCTGCTTGTGTCCAGGATGTGGACTCATCGGTCAATGCTAAACTGCTGTATGCAGCTCCGGCTGCGGTGCCTACCACAGGTCAGACTGCATCAGCTCAATGGCGAAGAGTCTAAATATCTAGGAGATCTTCCTCTCTGTCTTCCTGGACCCCACTGATGCTTTGAGCAAAAAGGGCAGGTTGAGGAGGTGCAGTTGGGAAACATGGCCTTATCCTATCCCAGACATCACTCATTTGGTATCTCAGTTCCTCCTGGGTGTCCTTAAAACCCCTGACCAGAGATTCTTGTAGGTATTTCGCGGCTTCCTCGTGCCAGTTCTGGAAAGCCTGTCATTGTTCTGTGTAAGTGCTATGTTTGAGGCCCTTTACATTTTGTTTTCTGATTATTTATGAGTTCAATACCAAAAGAATGTTCTACAAGAAAGCACCTACTTCAATGCACCTGACCCAGTTCACTATGAGTGTGCACTTGTCTTTGTCATATTGGGTTTGGATGGAGTTGATGGGAGACCCTCTAGGCAGAACCTTAATAGTTTTAGATTTTCCAGTTCCTATATTTATCTGTCTCAATCACACTCTTTCCAATGAGAAAGGTTGACGTCATCTGTTGTCTAACAGAGCGGCTCATCCCACTGAAAGGATGAAGAAGGAAATCAGGATAAAGGGAATAGGAGAGCTGGCGGCTTCCCTGTCCGTGTAACCAATGAGGGAGGCTGCAAGGTATCTCTCGCCCCTCTCCACAGGTCCTCTTGCAGTCGCAGCACCCTGGTCACAACCTGCTGGGGTTTCCATGGGTTTCTAGGTAGCTGAATCAGGGCACCTAGTTTAATGGCAGTTATCCAGTATGTTCTATACTGGGGACCTAGGTAGCCCTTTCGTCCCGCCTGCTTGTCCGTGGATTGTCACATAGAACGTCATCTCCTATTACCTCCGACTACTCCTTTCCTACTCTACTATTTCATTTCATTGTCTCCTATCCATCCACTTGTTTTATGGTCTGGATTGTCACATACACCGTTATCTCCTATTACCTTTCGACTACTCCTTTGCTACTCTACTATTTCATTTCTTTGTCTCCTATCCATCCACTTGTTTTATGGTCTGGATTGTCACATACGCCATTATCTCCTATTACCTTTCGACTACTCCTTTCCTACTCTACGATTTCATTTCATTGTCTCCTATCCATCCACTTGTTTTATGGCCTGGATTGTCACATACGCCATTATCTCCTATTACCTTTCGACTACTCCTTTCCTACTCTACTATTTCATTTCTTTGTCTCCTATCCATCCACTTGTTTTATGGTCTGGATTGTCACATACGCCATTATCTCCTATTACCTTTCGACTACTCCTTTCCTACTCTACGATTTCATTTCATTGTCTCCTATCCATCCACTTGTTTTATGGTCTGGATTGTCACATACACCGTTATCTCCTGTTACCTTTCGACTACTCCTTTCCTACTCTACGATTTCATTTTATTGTCTCCTACCCATGCACTTGTTTTATGGTCTAGATTGACAGCGCAGCTGTTGCCAGACAATTAATTATGTGAGGAACACGAGAGAGGGGCTTTGGACACGCCCACATGTTGGGAGTCAGGAGTACTTGTTGTGATTGGGCGGGAGTTGTGTGCTTCCACAAAAAAAGTGCTTGCCCTCCAAGCAGCTGTGATTATTTTGTTTATTTATCCAGCTGCCTGAGCTTGAATTTTCAGGGGCTCACAAATGACATTGTAAAGCTATTAAAGTGTATTAGATAACTAGATAATTGATGTTGTTTTCCTCTGGCAGCAGCACAGATGGGAGAGGGCCGTCGTTAAGCTATCTTGATGGCTTGAGAGTTCACCTGCCACCTGACCTTTTGACCTTAACCAATATAATCCTGCAGTTCATTGGTTCCTCACAAACACATATCCATTCCCATGCTTTTTACTTGTGATGCTTCACATTACCATACAACATTCCTTTAAAGTCAGACCTATTGACATTCCCAATGCTTGTTTTCAATAACAGTAACGTAAAAAAGAAAACTTAGGTTTAATCAATGAATACGGAGAAGACTTTCAATTAAAAGTTTGAATTGCGGATGACTGTCTGACCTCACGAGCACCCCCCACCCCAAATCAAGTCTCCCTACAGAATTCTTTGTCTTAACTTTTGCGCTTTGGGTCATTGAATGGTGGTCCAGCCCAGCTCCAGCTGCTGTCACTTGTTGGGTTGAAGTGATTTCCAGCCAAGGGACCAGAACTGTGGAAAAACTACAAATTCACATTTTCTGATACTTTCAACAGCATATATTACACAAATAAGAACCGGTGAGTCACAGAACTGACCAACAAGGCAGCCCCCCTTTACCTGCTATGGAGGCAGGCTCTCCAAGCCCCAGTAGGTCACATATGCACACCAAATACCCGAGGTGTCTATTAATCACGTGACTACTTTGTCACCAAGAATCAAGCTGGTGCAAGGGAGGGATCATGAGAGGGCACAGCAGATGGCCTTCAAAAGTAACAACATGGTGCACAGCCTCACCCGAGGAAGCTGTTTCCTAAATTCTCGTCTCAGATAACAAGAGGCTTCATGTCCTCCCTCATTGAGTGGCCTTTCTGATGAGCAAAATTTGAATGAAAAGAGAAATGACAGTGAGTGGTAACTATAGTCAAGCTTTTCTGCGAAATAATAAGTTGACATTTTACAACCCACATGGCATGCAACAAATAAACAAGGGGAATACAGTTTTCAAAGTTTCAAAAAGACACAGCACAACAGCATGTGAGACCACTGAAAAGGCTCAATCTTTATAATAACTGGAAGCTTCTGGCTTCCAGATGCTTTTAACTCCCCCCCCACCCTCAAAAGTTCCATGGTTTCCTGCTCCGCATTTTAACCAACTCAGCATCTCAGCGGTTGCACTTGAAAACAAATGTAGCACCCTGGTAACCTCAGGCCATGAGTAGCTCTCAATTGTCATAATGGTGGATAATAGGGAAATATACGACGTTATATTGCGGTGTTCACACCGCGATCAGGCATTACAACGCAAGTCGTTACAATGACTTGCGCTGGAGGGCGCTGAACTTAGGAATAGTATGATTTACTATTCCAACTCCAGCCTACGTTACAGTAGGGAAGGTGTTGGAATAGTAAATCATACTATTCCTTAGCTTAGAGCGCCATCCAGCGCAAGTCGTTGTAACGACTTGAGTTGTAATACCTGCGTTGTAAAGGTATTGCGGTGTAAACTCGCAATGTAACCAATGTTTCCCATAATAGGATGACCTCTGGTTGTGCGTGGTGTTCCACAAAACCCACATTAAACATATTCAGTGTCATCACATGCACCTGGGCAGGCAGGTAATTGCTACAGTCCTCGCCGACTAAAACCAGTTTCATTTTCTGTGTACCAATCACCTGAACTGGCAAAAACATGAAACTTTGGTCTCCCATGGAATGAAGGAAATCTTTTAAGGCAGGGCTGGCTTTAGCGCTGGTGCGACAATGTTTGTTGGCGCCCCCAATGACCTCATCCTCCGCGATTCCTTCATACCACCCTTTAACGGTGCTCCTGTAGCGCAACTCATACCAGTGTAAGGTGTCAGAGTCCTTTACATCACATACACATTACACAGAGACAATGAATCCTAATTATGTAAATCAGTCAGGGCACAAGTCCTAAACAAAGAAGTGGCGGGACTAACCTAGTTAATCAGAATGCAAGTGGCATTATGGCGCGTGACATCACCGGAAGTGGCATCCCATGAGGTGACATCAGATCTTAAGCCGTCACATATATGTTTAACATGTCCATCGTGAGTACATTGCAGCTTTTCTTTTGAGTATACAGGGAAACCCTCCTACTTCAGGCAGAAGATTCACACTTTTGTCAGCTACACATAAAACAGTGTTGCCTTTTGTCAGCGTAAACTCTCTCTATCCATAATGTTTTACAAGACAAAATAGTGGTGCTTTCATTATTTCAACGCCTCCTCAGGTGTAGTAAGCTCTATAAAAATTCTATTTATGATGTGTAAATACAGGGGAAGACCAACGCATCTGACATTTTTACACTGCATGCATTTCTTGTAAACAGGAACTGAACAAAGTGAAAAGCTGCCTCTTGTATAGGTGAAGTGCTGATAAGGTGCGAGCCTTTGTTTCCCCTCTGCTGCATTTGCATCAGGTGTGAGTCTCCTGACCGCTCCTAGCCAGAAGACTCATACAAAAGGAGGCCTGATGACCCCTCGAATGGGGCCTTTGTTATGGGCCCAGCAGGAGTCTTAAATAAGAAAGCCCTGTCCCGTCCCCGCCTGCACGTTGTTGTGGTCTAAGGCAGACAACAACCTGCAGACGCTGCTGAAAGTGTCCGGGTGTTTGGAAACTACACCGGGACGAGTTCAGCACATTTTTCAGTGGGGCCTAAGTTCTTGGCAGGGTGGACGGCGTCCCTGTTAAAATAGTGCGCGGACGCTGTCCACCCGCGTGTACCCTCGACTCGTGCCCTGAAAGCAGTGTATAGGAAGTGTTACACCAGACAGAGGATAACAAGGCGTACGAGTCACAAGTCATCCCTACTGGTAGAGAGTAGAGCTTAAAAGTGCTTGGCCTGGAGAAGCACAAACTCAGAATTTAAAATGTAACACCATGGTTGGGGGTTGGCTTGACTAATAAGAAGAGATTTCTACCCAAGCGCACCCTTTTTGCAGCATTAGGAAAGAGTGGGGGAAACGATCATGAACTCTCATCTATACCTTGCAGTTTGCATGCAGCTCTTTCATCATAGTTAATAGCTCACTGTTCTATATTAGGATTTAAACTTATAAACTGAAAGTAACAGAAGGGTCTCTCAGAGAGCAGCAGTAACACACTGACCTATTTACATTATATAAACTTTGTGATCTGCATGGTACAGTGCTTTGCAGCAGGCACTTTAACCTCCAGTGCTACTTTCTGATTAAGTTTAAACTTCCACTAGACAAAACTCCGAGCTCCCTGCAGTAGGTCCATCTATCACCAGAGTTACTTGACATTTTTATGGCTGCCTGAAAATTGCTGGAGGCAGGGAGCCGAGAGTTTGGTGACAGAGTACCCTCTCAGCCGAACTTGAATTTGGGACCCAAGGGGCATATTTACAAGGCGGCGATAGAAAATTATCGCCACTTTTGCGGCCGTTTTTGGACGAAAAGCGGCGGTAATTTTATTGCCTAGTTAGCAAGGTCACGCTAACGTGTGAAACCGTGCATTAGCGCACCTATTCTTAACGCCCAGCTTTGCATCTCTAATGAGGTGCAAAGTGGGCGTTCCTGACCTGACATGACAGGAGAAATGTCGCTAAGCGACATTTCTCCTATCATCAAGCCCCACACTATGAAGCATAGCGGCAGGAAAAGTAGCGATAACCCCTGTTATCGCTACTTTACTTACGCCTGCTTCAGGACTGACTTAGCCATGATATCCTATGGAAGGTGGATATCATGGCTAAGTTTGTGGGGCCTTATCAGCAAGCTAACGCCACATTGCGTGAGATTATCACTGGGTTTCCAGCGATAATCTCACGTCAGGCAGTTAGCGTGAGGATTTTTATCGCTTTTGAGATAAGCGTTGCTAATAGCACGCTATCTCAGCGATAAAAATCCACGCTAGCCGGTGATAATTATCCTAGCGCTAAGTGCGCTTAGCGATAATTATCGCCGGTTGTTGCTGATATGCCCCCAAATTTCTTGTTCATCTTGATCTACCGCAACGTTTTGGGACCAGCACCTGGGTGCCGGGCAGACGGCTTTCCAACCCCGCCACTACTCAGATAGTTGGAGGCTTACTGTGATGATGGTTTTCTTACTGCCACTAACCATGGGCCACAGTGCCACCTAGCGGCACCAACAGGAGCATGCACGCAAATGATTCCCTGTTATTGACAATCACTCCGCCCAGCTAGCGATGACATCACTCACCTTACGAACCGCTGTCGGCAAGACCCTTTTCTGTTCAATGTGTTCATAACTTATTTTCTGTAAGCGCCATTTTTTTTATAATATCGGTTCTCATATTCTCTCTGCCTTCGATCGATGCTCGGTGGTGTCTCTTCCAATGGGACTTGACTTGCTTTTCAAGAAAGTGACTTTTAATCCGATTAATAAATATGCCATGCTATGCACCTTACTTTAATCAACAGCTTCTGGCTGTTCCGCGTTCGGATATCAGGTGCGCATTTACTTAATTTGTTTGTAATCAAATGCACATGTGACGATGAGAAATATAATTGATGCAATAAAGGGTGCTGTATGTGTGATATCTGCGTTGGTTCCTGTGTTATGACTTTACTGCAGAGAGTAATATGTATGTGTTATAGTCGGAAGAAACTCCCTGCAGAATTCTAGAAGATTCCAGGGTAAGGAGTGAGAAAGATTGAAGTAAAAGCTGTAAGTCAGCACATTTTCCCAGGACAGTCCGCTTTTCCCAGTGGGAAGGCTTACGTGCCTCGCCTCCATTAAAAACATTCTGCGAAGTTGTAATTAAAAAGACGTGGCATGATTTTAAGAATACTGGAGGGGGTGGCTTGTTTTACTTCTGGGAAGACAGAGAAATTCTGAAACATGGCCCTCTTCTCCTGTGGGATAGTGTACTGTGTTCATTTTTAATGGATTGTCCTTGAATGCCTCTCCCCTGTACGCAGTGAGAGCTGGTGAGGTCGCCCCCTCCCCCTCGACCCCAGCAGTCAGTAAATCTGTAGCTGGGGTTCTCAGGCTCTTCTCAGATGCTGAAGGGAGTGAGAAGTCGGGCGGTGTTCCTGAATTCTCTTTTGAAGGCGAGGGACCTGTTTTCTGTCCTGCTTGATGTACCAGATATTAAGGCTTAAACTGGACACTTTGGGCCCGATTCACAGAACTAACTTAAGACAAAACCCTAAACTTACTACCATTTTGGTATTCACAGAAGGCACTTGCTCATTTCGGTATTCACAGAAGTTAGGAGTCCTAACTATAGGACTCCTAAATGCCTTCTGTTACTACCGAAAGTCTGAAAGTTAGGATTTTTCTCAGTTTAGGAGTAGTACAGTTAGGACTCCTAACTTTACTACTCTTAAACTGAGAAAAATCCTAACTTTAAGGCTTTCGGTATTCACAGAAGGCATTTAGGAGTCCTAAAGTTAGGAGTCCTAACTTTACTACTACTAAACTGAGAAAAATCCTAACTATAAGGCTTTCGTTATTCACAGAAGGCATTTAGGAGTCCTAAAGTTAGGACTCCTAACTTTACTACTCCTAAACTGAGAAAAATCCTAACTATAAGGCTTTCGGTATTCACAGAAGGCATTTAGGAGTCCTAAAGTTAGGAGTCCTAACTTTACTACTCCTTAACTGAGAAAAATACTAACTTTAAGACTTTCGGTATTCACAGAAGGCATTTAGGAGTCCTAAAGTTAGGACTCCTAACTTCTGTGAATACCGAAATGAGTAAGTGCCTTCTGTGAATACCAAAATGGTAGTAAGTTTAGGATTTTTTTTTTGACAACAGACTTTATTGGCATTTTAAGGACACCGGGGAACTCGTCCCCATACATGGTACCAAAACGGATATTGGAAGAGTGAGAATTGGTATCCCTGTTTGTCCCCCCCCTGGTCTGCGGAACATCAGACCCACGACCGTAAGTTTAGGATTTTGTCTTAAGTTATTTCTGTGAATCGGGCTCATCGTTCGACTGGAGGCCAGTGGAGGGTCTGCCTGTAGCAGATGTGTCTATGTCTTTTCAGCTTGAAAATCAAGCAAACTGCCAAGTTAAGAACGAGTTGGAGCATCTTAATCTCAACCTTAGTAAGTTCTAGCCATAGGCCATTACAATAGTCCTTGGTAAGATCAAAGCTCAAGCCGAACATTTACGATCCTCTAAAGGGAGAAGGAAGACGATTTTCACTCTAACATTGAAAAAGCAGGAGGATACTACCTGATTGATTTGGTGATGTAAAGACAGCTTGTCATCCAGGTTAACTCCCAAGTCCTTGACTCCTGTTTAGGGGCTAAGGATGGAACCAAGGTCTGTTGGCCTCACATGTCCAACCAGATGTTTATCCAGGCCTAGAACCATGACCTCTGTCCCATCTCAATTAAGCTTCGATGCATTTTCCATCATCCGGTTGGCTGTCTTCGACAAACAGGCTTTAAATTACGCACAGTTCTGACTATGGTCCCCTTGAGATGTATGGCAAGCTGGGTATCACTGCATACATCTTGACGTGACACCTATACGATCTTATGAGTTTCGCGAATGGAGTAACGTAAATATTAAAGGGCGCATAGCTCGAAGCGAGCCTTGTGGCACTCCAAAGTGCACAGGAAAAACTTTGAACAATTATGCCCCAATTTGCACTTTCTGGTGGCGACCACTAAAGTAAGAAGGTAGTCACCGTAAGGCCAAGACCCCAAACACCCATCTCCCTCAATCTAGCTAAAAGCTTTGTGGGGGAGATGGTGCTGAAGACAGCTGACTAGTCCAACAGGATAAAAGCCACACAGCCCCCTTGATCCAAGACCCCCTGCAATTCATCGATAAGGTCTACCAGAAGAGACTCCGTGGTAGGACTCCGCCCAGCACTGTTTGAGATCCTAGAAAAGCTGAATGGATCCTATTCATACATTTTTCCAACATTTTCACTGAACCTTGCAACAAAGAGACACGTTGAAAATTTGCTAAAATAGCTGCATCCGTAGAGAGTTCTTTAAGATAGGTGGAACCACTGCAAGTTTCCAACTCTGAGGGACTGATGCTGCCCTCAACGAAGCCCTGCAGAGTTTAGCAAACACAGTTCCCAGTTTATAAGCAGCCGGTGCAGTAACCTGGCAAAGCAGGGCTCCAGCGGGGAGCCCGGTGTTCCATCCAGGAAGAGCTTCTGTGGATAACGGACCAAATCCAGAAAGCCATCTCAGCGCTAATGGACTAACTGTGCTCGCTTGCTTGGTCTCAGCTGATCTTGAGACCAACAATTCAACACAGATATTATGAATCACCAAAGCCACATGTGAGTTTTAGGTTCTTGGAGCCAAGGTTCTGTCAAAAATAGGAAGCCTATCCCAGGTCTAAGAGTGGGTCATGAATCTCTGAATGGCGATTAGGGAGTGACCTTATGTTAACTAGAGCACAGTGACCAGATGGGTTCGGAACTCTGCCGCAGTGACCAGAAGGGTTCCGTGCTTTGCTGGAGACTTTTCCTCTAATATTTGGGATAGAATCACCCCAGGACTCGCGGAATTCCCTACCTGGTCCCTCCTCAGAGGCTCCTAGAAAACAACAATGAGCTCCTGCCTAGAAGAAGAAGTTAGTTCCGGTCCAAAATGACCCACATGGCTGGCACTGGGGACTGAGCGGAACAATCCCCATCCAATGACCTCCCCCTCGCCTCTCACAGCCAATCGGTAATATGTTCAGAATGGGCAGAGGTGGCGCTATCCTGTCACATTAATATACCCAACATGGCGCCTTGCACATGCTCAGTTCCTCCACTGGGCCTAGAGTGCTGTCTGCAATCGCCCCTTTACCAAAAAAAAGAATGATAGATTTCTTAAAGTGCCAAGTGCACATATATACCCTTCCAATCCAATTTAAATTTCAAACTTTTGTACCCCCCCCCCCCCTCAATTCCCTTCTTACGTCTCTCGCGTGTTCAGAATGTTTTTAGGAGGTTTTTTGTCCACACATTGGTTTTTACACTTTACCCAGCGGTGGAGCGAAGAGGTGTAAAAGACACCGCCCACACGCTTCATATAAACATATTGTTGTATCTGGATGGGAGGGCGTGGTATATGAGTGTGACACATGTGGAGTGTGTTGGTGTCACAAGGGATGAGTAGTGAAATGCACTCCTCGTGTGTCTGCAATCACACCCCCGCAGTTGTGTGTCTGCAGTCGTGCATCTACTCTTACTCCTGGGGTTGGACGAGGTAAAGTGAGGGACAGCTCTGCGTGTGATTGGCCGCCTGCCATCCTAGGGGAGGGCTGGGTAGATTTAGTTTCTGGGTTAGTTATGGTCTCAAGTCATCTGTTGAACATATTTTCCTTCTGACCAACAGACTCTGCTTAATGGGTCTGCCATTTTGCACTTTGTGTTTGGGAACAGCCAGGTCTTTAGTTCCTGAAAGTAAATTCAAGTGATCATGGGAATGTCTTGCCTTTGCTGAGGAAGTATTCCAAACCTTTTCATCTTGCACTTAGAAAGAGGGTTAATTGATGCATTTTTAGGTCTTGACTTAAAAACGGCTTTTTTGTTGCACAGCCGCCATGTTTTAAAAAATACAAATACACACAGATATATATGTACATAGAGGGACTTTCGGTCAACCCTCTCCATCCAAGGCAGTTCCAAGGGACATTTACATTTTGCTTCTGCCCACCAGACCATGGGGCAGTGGCTCCGCCCCCTTCAGCCATTGGCTCGAAGTGAGCGATGATTTTTTCCGTTGCACATGTGCACATCCACCCAGAAAGAAGTTCATTTCAAAGCTAGTCCTTCTTCACCAATTTCTGCTTTCATTTAATTACTTTCTCATTTATTTTGTGATGGGTCATTTTTTAATACTTTTTTGCAAACACTTTTAGACATTTTTACTTTTTTATTACTTTTAGATTTTTTATGTCTACTGCAAATGTTTGAAACAAACGGTGGCTTTCCACGGTCAGACCTTTTCTTGTGGCAATAACAGGGTACAGAGTGCTCAAATCTGTTGGTGTCTTTATAACTTTACTTGGATAAACAATCTGTTTGCTTTTGCCCAGAGCAATTCAGAAGTAATGCAGTGTGTTTCTTCTGGTGAGATGTTGTATTTCTTTGTAATAGGCAGGTGATTGCCATCTACCTCCTTAAGTTACCCAGTAAATAAAGCAGATTTAAAGCTATAAATCCTTGAAGACAGTTTATTTCTACAGGACTCTAAACAATTCATAAAACCCTGTGTCTCGTGAGCATGTAGTCATCCAATCAATACAAGCGACAAAGCATCTTAAAGTGTTACCACAAAAGTGATTGGTGGATGGCCATGATCAAAAGTTGAAGTCACATCTCTTCCAATATGCAGTGCCAATGGAGGCGCTCAGTCGCTGGCACTACCTCGAGGAGCTAGCTGTGAATGTTGACATGAGTCTGCAATCTACTTCCTGTCTCAGTGTACCATTATCAAACAGATCCCACTCTATGCCCACTCTCAAAGCACGTTTACCCAGGGTCATATCACCAGGATGGAGTAGCAGGGAAGAGAAAGAGCGGGGTGACTTTGGCACCGCTGAAAGAAAGCGGGCACTGCTTATCCCGAGCTCCAGTAACTGCGCCACTCTCTAACAGAACAGGGTTCACCATCCCCAGTGAGTGGGAGGATGGAACGTACAAATATGGAGAAATGCTCCAATTAACTCCCTCTATGCAGGACCACAAAAGAGGAGGTCTGGTGGGTCAAAACCTCTTCCAAGTCACAGTCCTAGGAGTTAAGTGATTAGGTCTGGCCTAGATAAGCTTGTGTTTCTCGTGCCTGGAGCTCTTACTTCAAAGACCTGCTGTTCCCCAATCCTAGGCAGGGCACCAAAGGAAGGATAGGTGTTAATCAACTTACATGTACTTTTTGTGAACTATACATAGAGTCAGCAATGCAGATGTGACCTCTCAAGCCAGATTCTTCAGAGAGCTGTCCAGGGGCCCGCGGATCGGCTTGATAGAAGCACACGTCTGGAGTAGACCTTAGGAACACATGGCCTCCCTCCAAAATGGAACAGGATCCACCTTCAGGCAGATTGAACCCCAGGGATCCATGGATCTGAATGTTCACATAAGATCCTCGATTCCTTGCGGTCCATGATTCCCTGAATGCAAATTATTATCGGGCAACATTATGACTTACAACTTACTACATCACTGTTGGAAACGGGTAGCGTGGTGCAGAGCGGGTGGGCCAAACTCCGGAGGAAATGTGCAAAGCATCCATGCAGTACACACAGGCGACACACAAGGCACACTACAAAAAGAGACACTACACCAGTTTAGGTATAAAGAACTTTTGTATTGTCCAAAACCACAAGGTGTCAATAGGCAATCTTTGTACTGCGCCAACTGGCGCTCGGTTAACATTTACAGGGGGGAATTATGTACAGGGCAGGGCCAATCGGGCCCCTGCCGGAATCATTGCGACTTAGAAAACAGTGTCAAGCAGTCCATCAGCCTCAGACCTGCAAAGAAATCATCATGGCATAACATTAAGCAATAATCCGGAACACCTGTAATAAAAATAGCATGGCATCCCCTTATGCATCACCAATACGAGTGACTCCTGAGCCTGAGGCAAACATTAGGGTAGGCAGTGCATCAACACCTTAAAACCTGGCATCTAAACATAGCGCTGCACACAACCAATGACTAGCACTTTAAATGAGGCCTAGGAACATAGCGCTGCACAGGGCAATAGCGCTCAGAACATGGCACATAAACATAGCCAAATATTAGCGCTTCCAAACTGGCCTCTACACATAGTGCTGCGCTTACCAATCTAATAGCGCTTCTGACAGGGCACTCGAGCATAGGCACATTCACCAGGGCTGGTCCTTGAAGCCCTACCTAGCAGCTCGCTGGAGCATTAACCATAGCAGGCTCCAGGAGCGCTTCCCAATATCAGGGATTAAAGCGCTACCTCTTGTTCTGGCTGGGAGCCTTCCTTGGGGGTATTCCCCTGGGTCCCTTCTTCTTGTGTCCCGCCGTTAGACAGTCACACTGGTGCAAAAAGGGGGGGGGGGGGGGCGGGCACCGACAATGTGCCCCGTCGCCCTCTCAATCCCCCGCTCCTAGAAAGGCCCTGTCTGTGGGGGGAGCCTTCGCTCCAGAAAGGGCTCCCAAACACTGAGGCCGGCTCATTGCAGCTGCCCGCTGTCAAGTGGGGCAGCTGAGAAACACCCACGCCGTTCCGGACACTCCCGGGGTCTCTGGGGGAAGGCAGGGGATGTCCCCGCAGTAAGTATGGGCCCCACGGGGCCCTCCGGGCATTCACCGGGGTGGGCACCGACTATGTGCCCCGACTCCACCCCTCCCACCAAGGCAAGCGCGGACCAAGGCCCCACTCACCGGCACTCTTCTGGCTTCACCCGGGCCCTCACTCACCGGGGATCTCGCTGGTGTCCTCCGCCTCATCCGGCCTCCTCTGAACGTCGGCGGCCCTCGGGTGGCAGGCACCACACACGGGGCTCTCCTCCGCTTTGGGAGAGCTCTGATCCCAGCGGCACTTCCTCCGGCTTCACCCGGGCCCCCTCCTGGGACCCAGGACTTCTCGCTGCAGTCGGAGCTCTCCTCCGCCTCCGGAGAGCCCCCACCACGGAGCGAAGTCTCTGTCAACGTTAGCCAGCGCGGGGTAGGCTCCCGCCTGGCTCCTCGGCCGCCGCGGCCCTCCCCACAAGGCGGGACTTCCAGCTGGCGCTCTAGCCGGCGCCAATCACAGCGCGGCTCTCCCCACAAGGCGGGACTTCCAGCTGGTGCTTTAGCCGGCGCCAATCACAGCGCGGCTCCCCCCAACGTCACGGGGAAGCCCGCACGGCGCGAAATCCCGGCTGGTGCCGAAGTGCGGAGTAGGCTCCCGCTCTTGGGTACAAGAACCGCGGGGTAGGCTCCCGCCAGTTGCAAATAAGCGCCGAGGCAGTTGGCACTCGCGCCGACGGCAGTATCACGTGGGGTGGGCTCCCGCGGCGCTAGCACTTCACCCATTCGTTCGGGCCACACAGCGCCCCGGTGCCATTGCGTATAGCGCTTCTTCGGCGCTAGGCAGACCCACCATCCAACACAGTCACTTCCAAGATAGCGCTCACCAAATCTAGCGCTCGCCTTCCAGGGGCAGCTTGGGAATAGCGCTCTCCTTCCAGGGGCAGCTTGTAAATAGCGCTCTCCTTCCAGGGGCAGCTTGGAAATAGCGCTCTCCTTTGTAAATAGCGCTCTCCTTCCAGGGGCAGCTTGGAAATAGCGCTCTCCTTTGTAAATAGCGCTCTCCTTCCAGGGGCAGCTTGTAAATAGAGCTCTCTGGTTCCTGCCCCTTGCTTGAGGGTTTCTTGAGGGGGGGAAATTGCGTTGGTGGCTGAAGGCGGACTAATTAGTCTCTTCCTGTCGTCCCTGGATTCTCCTCTCGCCGGGCCAGATCAGTGGGTAGTTCAGGATCCCTCACTCACTGGAAAGGTAGCACCTAAGCCCTGTCACTTTCAGAGGCATAGGTCCCTGACTAATCCTACCGCCTAAAACTCCTGCGAGGGCTTCTCCAGGTTTGCGTTGCCCCAACTATATCTTTCCCTCGCCCTGTGGACAGTAGGGGGGGGGGTAGGTAGGCTCAGGGCCCAGCACACAGGCCCATGTGGCGGTAACCACCGGCAGCAGGTCCCCTCTCTCCCTGGTCCACCCTCTGACTGACTGCATGGCAACCCAGCTCCGCCCTTTACACGCCCCTCACCCCACCTTCCAGACAGTGCCAGAAGCTTCTAGAAGCATCTGGGGAAACTGGCTCTAACTGGCGTAGGGGGAGGGGTAGAGCACCCTGGGTGCCAGGCTTCCCTCCAAAAGCTGGGGTTGCTGGGAAATAACGCCTAGACTGTCAACCCAGCTCAGTCAAACGGCGCAACCACACAGCTATGGCATCCATTTTAAGTTAAATTTTTAAAATGGGGAAACTCAGTCTGCACACATTCAATCATTGCATTTCACATGCATTCACGTAACATGCGGTTTCCCATAAAAGAGAAAAATTTCTGGGAAAAAGGGCCAAGTCCAACAATCACCAACACTACAAGTAGTCAGCGCTCCTTTGAGCTCTCGGGTTACTAACATGAAGAGAGAATACCACAGACACAACCCTGTAGACAAAGGGATTACTGGAGACCTAAATACATTTATTAGGGTATATTTTTTTGCCAGAGAGTGGAGAAATCTGCACAAGTAAATCCACTCAACCGGTGGAAAGTGAGTGCTTCAAGGCCATGATTTGTAAGCCCCTGTGACTGGCTGCAAACACATGTATGGTGCCCCGTAAGGACGGCAGACCACAATCCCTTTGTTTGCATTTCACGGTGGAAAACATTTCCCCCCTGTGGGACCCCTTCCCCTTTTCCGATTCTGTTACCACCTTTGTGTCTACTGGCCCAATATTTATGGTGTAAACTTGACAATTGTTTGCAAGCTCCTGGTACCATTCAAGAAGGACCGACTAGCCAGTGGCATAAAGAAACTTGAGGGGGCCCTTCTGGAAAGTAGATGGAGGGCCCCCCCCCACGCTCTGGACCCAGTCAGGAGCTCTCAGGTCAGGGGCCCACTGCTCGTGCACAGTGCTGGGGGAGGTCGGGCTGGAGCTGGAGCCCAGTGGCTTAGCTAGGCCTTTTGCCACCTGTGGCGCTCCCAGCGTTTGCCGCCCCGTGGTGGCCCTAAGAGCGGGGGAGGGAGTGCTTGAGCGTCTGCAGGTAAGAGCGGGGAGCAGGCCTCCGCCCCCAAAACTCGTGCCCCCTCCTTTCCTTGCCACGCCACTGTCGAGGCCCCTCCTCACCGTGGGGGCTGTGGGGGCTGTTACGCCACTGCGACTAGCTCATCCAGGTCCATGGTGATATGCTTAGCATCACAGTCCTCATTTCTTATATGATATAACGCAGATCCCATAAGAGCAAGAAAATTGGCAGAAATGAAGCGTTTCCTCTCTCAGGAAAGGTGCAGGCACAGCCAGTGGAAGGATGGAAATAAAACTAAGAAATTGAATCTGGACTAGATCCAAAGAAGGATCAGATGAGCCTCTTAAAATCTCACAAGCACACTGCATCAAAGAAAACTCTTTGGCTTGGAACAATTGTATTTATTTCTCAAAAATCCTGTAGAGGGTGCCTGACTATGAACTTTAATAAATGTGAAATATGATTACCATTTATCAGAGCAGAGGAAGAGAATCTCAGTACAGTGATACAGAGGGACTTCTCCAAATGAATATTGGAACGTGCTCTGTTTGCGGTGCACCTCACATCCCGCAAAGCAAACCACATTGGACTTTACACTGTTTAAGCGCATCCCTCTTCTAGAAAAGTATAACTCAGTTTGAGCTTCCTGATCTAGCAGCCTCAAGGAGCTGCATAAAAAAGATTTGTGCATGCTTAATTTGTAAAAAAAAAAAAAAAGTGGCAGTACTCTCGTCAGGAGGCCACTGCAGCTTGCACCACCCATTGGCCCTTCCAGCGCGGCCAATGACAGTCCCAACACAACTACTAACCACCACACTCCTACAAGTGTGACAATTTGGACTATTTCAGGCCTCCAATGTTATAAGAAGGACTTGGGCAGCAGGTAATAGTCATTTTCAATGTTTATTGAATTAATAATTAACTGATGTTGTGGTCATCTCTAAATTAGCCAGACAGCCCCACATTGTGGCAGACTGTCACAAGCACCGGCGTTGACAATTAAGTGCCAATGCCGAGCACCAGGAACCACCGGCTCAAATTAAGCACCGGATTAGTGTAATCTGAATAATACAGTGGAATGCATAGAGTAGGGTCTCCTGCCCATGACCCTGATGGAGTTAGTATAGCCTGGTTGATGGTAGCTGCAAGTGGACTTTATGTGGCCTCTACATCTTATACAATCATTCATGCCACAGTCTGACCTGCTTTGCAATGCTCCATTTTTCCTAGGGAATCAACCAGGGCTCGATTCAGGGTACCATGCTGGTGGACGGCGTCCCCCCATTTATTTTACTGGGAGCTCGATAACTGGAGCAAATGGAGCCACACATTCACTCTCTGGGCGAGGTCGGAGCTCATTCAGAACGCTGCTCGCGCGCTGGCTTCTCTGATGCAATCGCATCTAAGGGGTGAGCGAGGGGAGGCAATGAGTCTGATGGTGCAAACCACCTTTCGTGACGTCACTTCCTGTCGTGACGTCAGCGTCCCCCCACTTCTTTTTTAGGTCGAGGACTACCGGTCTGCCGAAGGCAGAACCGGAAGTCGGAAGATTTAATGTTTTCTAGAGTGGCTATTTAGCCCGCCTCTCTTTTTGCTTCTCCTCCATTGGCTGGCTTCCTAAACAGAGGCCAGCCATTGGAGGAGAGAGCCGTCCCTCCAAATAGGCTCCGTCTTTTTCAGATTCGGGGGCGTGTTCCTTGCTGTTCTTTCCACTTTTTAGCCACGCCCTTTTTAGGTGTGTTTTTCTCTCCTCCAGCCAATGGCAAGAGGAGAGAAAAAGTAACACGCCCCCGAATCCGAAAAAGCCACTGCGTTTCTCCGAGGCATTTCTGCTTCGCCTCGGAGAAAGACGGTGGTGTCTCCTACTAGCTCCATCTGACCACATCCAGGCTTACTCGGGCCCCGGGGGCTGCAGAAATCAGCTTAATTGGCTTCGGAGTTTAGATCGGCTTAGTGTGCTGGTGAGTAGCTGGTTCTCATGGCTCCTTCCCAGCACTTTCCTTGCCGTGACAGAGGAGCTGTTGTCGATTACGTCTGGCTGGCCACACCCCCCCTCTCACGTTGTTTTGAACAGAATTTGCATTTTCAATGGCGCTGGGGGCCGAATCGCACACCATTGCCACTGAGCCACTTTGTGATGTAAAAAGTTGAATGTGGCATGTAGCCGCGAGTTTCCGCCTGCTTCCTCCCTTTCTCACTGCTTTTTCTTCGTTCTCTCTTCTCTCCCTCCAACTTTCTCTTTTCGTGTCTTTCTCTGTCTCACTCCGCGTCGGAGCCCGATGATGAAAATAGGTTCCGGTCCACATCCGTGTGTTCTGTGCGCTACTGTGGAGGTATTTGTACCTTCAGGTCTGTGTGTCACGTCCACAGCGTCCATCCCTTGTGTGCGTGTTCTGCGCCTCTGTGTGTGAGGTACAACTGTAGCTTCAGCGCGCTACGCAAACTGTAAACTTGTGTTTATATCACGTGATTCATTTTAAATGTTGTAGATTATGTTCCATGTGTACCTGCACGAGTGACTGTGTTTGCCTAGCTGTGTGTCGTTACACGCTTCTCTCTGCATCTATGTGTTACTATGTATGCTTTATTCCAGAATCTATGTAACTACCCCTGTCGTTGGGTGTGACAACCTTTGCACTGTGTGCACTCATCTGTGTGAATGCGTGTATATGTGCATATCGATGTATATGACTGTAAGACTGTCTACGTAACAATGTCTATGTATCGTCATAATGGTTTACTATACCGCTGTATCCTCATTAGTATGTTCATAGCTCTTTATACCCCTCGTAGATGTGTCAAAGGAGTCGTCAAAAACTAGTATCTGCCCTTTGCCCCCCACTCCCTTCAGGTTCCCTTTCTCCCCTAGCGCTGCGAAGCTCCCGGGGGCATTTTAAGTGCTAGAGAACGCATCGTTCTCTTCCAAATCAGGTTTCCTTTGTTCTTGTTTTCTCATTATCTCATGCTCCCCTCGCCTCCTTCGGACCCCTGTTAGTGCTTTAAACAGGTCTAGGAGCAGTCGGAGCGCTACCCATATTACCAGGATGTCAAAACGCCAGTATACATCGGGAAACTGCTAGCAGCGCTATACAGCTCTAACAAGGGCTGAGTGAGTATGGAAGACACAATTAAACAACCCTTGCCTTTCCCCTTGGCGTTTGAAAAGGTTAGGAGTAATCTAGGCGCTATCCTAACTCCAATATGACAATATGAGATAACAAGATCAGTATAAAACAACCGGCAGCAGTTACTAGCGCTACGAGGCTAAAACAGTGACAGAAGTGCGCTATGCAAAAACTAAGTAACATAGCAAGAAACGCACCTTCACCCCTCTCTTAGTACTATGAGCTTTCTAAGCGCTACGCAAACAACACAACAAGGACATAACACCCCAATAAAATGACCGGCAGCAGTCGCTAGCGCTGTGAGGCCATACCAGTGGCAGAAGAGCGCTATGCAAAAACCAAGTAACATAACAAGCAGTCAGGCGGGCAACTAGAGCCAAATTTCGGGGGGGGGGGCTGAAAAAGATTTCGGGGGGGGGGGGCTAAGTCTTCCAGCCTCCAAACCCTTCCAGGAGCCAAACCCTATTACCTCTCCGGCCCCTTAAGCAGCTCCACCAGTGCATCATTTGACTCCTCTGGCACCACAACTGACGTCGCTATAGGTAGGTAATAGGTATCACATATGCAAAAAAAAAACAAATGCCAATAGAAATGACAATGCCATTTATTTAGGGATACAAAAATCATAAAAAAATAATGAGCAATACCAATAGCTCTACCTAGAATGTTGCCGAGACCATTGCATTGTAAATGCTTGTTTAGGACTTGTGCCCTGGAAACAAGCGTTTGTCAATGTTGAGGTACAGCTAAAGACTTATTGTGGTCAATTTCACTAGGACCAGTGTGAAGATGTTCAGAAAGTGTGCACACTAAAGTTATCTCTTTCTGCAAAGCCTCAACATAGATGGTGAGGTTATGTTAGGTGCAGGTGGCACTCAACGCTCTATAGGACATATGTATAAGAACTTAACGCAACCATAGCGTAATTTTTTTTATGTTACGGCAGCTTTTTTTAATCGCCCTATTTACAAAGTGCCGCTAACTGCAGTTAATGCCACTTTTCCGGTGTAAACGTGAATTTTTAAGATCGCTACTTCTCTTAGCGAAACTTAATGAAAATGAGATTCAAGGTGGGCGTTCCCGTGCAAAAACTGCGTCTAACCCCACTTTGCGATATTTACAATGAAATTCCCATACAGCGATAACCCCTCAAAACTGCCGCTAAGACCAGTTATAGGCAGTTTTTAAGACCAGAAAATAGCTGGTCTTAAAATAAATGCAAACACTTGGGTGCAAACAGTAGATGTTTGGGTGCTGGACAGCGCTGCAGGGAACATTGCTGCGCTGCCCTGCTGCAAAACAAAAGGACAGGGATGCGCCCTATCAATAAGAGAGGGCGCATTCCTGGGCCCCATCCATGAAAAGTGTTGCATCGCTGCGACAAAACAGTGTTGTGACAGTTTTCACTGCGCCCTCCTTGCGACACCATGAATGTGCCGTGTTCAATGTATCGTGCTCCATGTCGCAATCAATGACAGATACGTCTGGAATCCTGACGTATATGGCAGAGCTAAAGTCACGCATTGCTACGGTTGTGTTACAAGCATGACACAACTCCAGTAATGTATGGGGCCAGCCTATCTCTATGGCACTGCTTCACCCTTACGCCTGCCATGAGGCAGGCGTAAGGTTTTGACACTGTAGTGTCCTAGAATTGTTGCAGTGAAACCTGAGAGAATTCACTGTGCCAATCCTACAAGGCTTTGTTGCGTGGGAACGCCCACCCTGCATACATCATACCCGATGCAGGTATAATGTGGCACAGGGCTTCACAAGGTCATGCATATTCCAAGATGCGTAGTTTTGTAAATACGGCGCAACGTGGTGCAAGATTCATGCAGCAAGTATGTCAAGAAAATGACGCACCGGTGGCGTTAACCTGATGGAAGGGGCTCAGGAATAAACCCCCCTGTCTTTTTCCCCTACGATGGCGCACAATGGCTGCCATGCACCAACGCAGGTACCCTTAAACCATGGTGCAAGGGTGACTGAGTTGCGCAGTTGATTGATGTTGTGGCTCCGTCTCTACTCGAGACGTCTGCAGGTGCGTCTGGACTAGTGGAGGGCAGGTGTTAACCAGTTTGCCTTCTTGGAGTTTTGTTTACCTGGTCTTTTCTTGAGGGGTGCCAGGGTGCAGATGTAGGACGTTACAACGCATACTTTTACAACGCATGCACTTACAACGCAATTTTTACATCACAACATCCACTACAACGCATTCCCTTACATTTCATGACACTACAACGCATTTTAAAAAACTACCTTTACAACGCATTCCATGAACGACCTTGCCTCATGTCTGAAAGGTGAGTTTATTCTTTAGAGCTCACTACTTTTATGACTGATCATTCAGCAACCTTGCTGACCGTCTAAAACCCTCCAGGCTCAGATGCTTCTTTCCTGACATCAGTGACAGATTTTCAGCACTTTTGGCTTTGGTTTGTCAAACATTAATGGTCCTGAAATTGTTGAGTTTGTGGGATGAGGCGGCAGCTTGGTGTTGCTCACTGGCTGTGGCTTCCTTTTCCACCTGGGGACACTTGGGGGCAGATTTACAATAACTGGTGCATCCCTGCATATCAGCAGGGATGCGCCAGTTATTTTGCATCACGGCAGACACCTCTTGCGCCACCATGGATGCGCCGCATTTACAATGCGGCGCACCATGGGGCAAGAATAGACAGATGCGTGACGCATCTGCTGCCATAAAGGGGACGCATTGCTGGAGTCACGTGGCAAGCGCGACGCAGCTCCAGCAAGGCTCGGGGTGCCCCTTTGCCTAAAATGCCGCGTCAATCCTTACGCCTGCTTCAAGCAGGCGCAGGGTTATGACGCAGCATGGCCGTAAAAGTGACTGAGTGAAATCTTTTAGGAGGGGTTCCTGCGCCGGAAATGCCCCCCCCCCCCCCCCGCGCCGGAACGCCCACATGTGGCACAGGGCTTTACAACGTGACGCATCTCCCTAGATGCGTCACGTTGTAAATACCCCGCAGCATGGCACTGGTTTTGCGCCGCCGCTGCGTCACAAAAGTGACGCGTAGATGGTGGGTCACACCATGGATCCAGTGTGTCATGCACCAAACATGATCTCTAGGACCGAGGGATCCCCTTCTATGGTTTAATCATGCAGCCATAATGTTGTGTATCATTGATTGTAAAATAGATTTAGTCACCTCAACAAGAGGTGTAAGAAGAAGCAAATATTGAGACAGAATCAGCCTAGAAGAAGGTGGGCTGTTGTTGGAACCAGTGGCGGCTGGTAGGGAAGGATGAAAGGCGGTTAGACAAAAAGAAAAAAGAAGAAGACTTACCTGCTGGTCACCGGTCGCCAGCCGCCGGACGCCGGCTCTCCTCTGTACTCCCTGTTTTCCTGGCTCCCGGCGGCATCCAGGCACTCAGACTTCCCTAGCCAATCATGACGCTGCTGTCGCTAGCAGGGAAGACATGGCTTGGCAGTTCGGGCTGGACTGTTCCCATGAGGCACAGGGTCAAGACTGATTTGCATATGGCCATGTCTGAACTGGGGTGGCGTAGTGGGCAAAAGAACGATGGATTTAACCCAGATCTCTTGACTGGGGGAGAATGTTTGCATTGTCAGCATTCCGTCCATCATTTGTTTGTTGTAATGCTTTTCGCCCTAAGTGGGATGGGTATGCCCAGACGTGGGTCCCGTGCTCACTACGCCACTGGAGTCAAGCTATCCTGGCTGATGACGGCTGATAGCCAGAAACCGGTCCTAGGATGCTTGATTCCGGTCCAGGGAAGACATGGCTTGGCAGTTCGGGCTGGACTGTTCCCATGAGGCACAGGGTCAAGACTGATTTGCATATGGCCATGTCTGAACTGGGGTGGCGTAGTGGGCAAAAGAACGATGGATTTAACCCAGATCTCTTGACTGGGGGAGAATGTTTGCATTGTCAGTATTCCGTCCATCATTTGTTTGTTGTAACGCTTTTCGCCCTAAGTGGGATAGGTATGCCCAGACGTGGGTCCCGTGCTCACTACGCCACTGGAGTCAAGCTATCCTGGCTGATGACGGCTGATAGCCAGAAACCGGTCCTAGGATGCTTGATTCCGGTCCAGGGAAGACATGGCTTGGCAGTTCGGGCTGGACTATTCCCATGAGGCACAGGGTCAAGACTGATTTGTATATGGCCATGTCTGAACTGGGGTGGCGTAGTGGGCAAAAGAACGATGGATTTAACCCAGATCTCTTGACTGGGTGTGAATGTTTGCATTGTCAGCATTCCGTCCATCATTTGTTTGTTGTAACGCTTTTCGCCCTAAGTGGGATGGGTATGCCCAGACGTGGGTCCCGTGCTCACTACGCCACTGGAGTCAAGCTATCCTGGCTGATGACGGCTGATAGCCAGAAACCGGTCCTAGGATGCTTGATTCCGGTCCAGGGAAGACATGGCTTGGCAGTTCGGGCTGGACTGTTCCCATGAGGCACAGGGTCAAGACTGATTTGCATATGGCCATGTCTGAACTGGGGTGGCGTAGTGGGCAAAAGAACGATGGATTTAACCCAGATCTCTTGACTGGGGGAGAATGTTTGCATTGTCAGCATTCCGTCCATCATTTGTTTGTTGTAACGAGTCGCTAGCATGACAGCAGCGTTGTGATTGGTCTGAGCAGCCAGGTTCTCCACCCAGGCTGTACAATACAACCGGGTGGAGAACATGCTAAGTGCGGCCGGGCAAACCGTAATGCGCACTTATGGTGCGCCAACCACTCCTCCTCCCCCTGACGTCATGCTAGCCCAGCTCTGCCCTGCCCTAATCTGGCTCCAAGTTCCATACTAAAAATAAAATGTTAATCACGTTTTGTTATCTTTTTATTTTTCCTTTGCACTGCTCGGAGAGCAGTGGGCCGACTCTCCTCAGCCTTAGCGGAGGAACTGCCGCTGGTTGGAACAAGGCTGGTCATCTTGTCTGACTGTTGCCTCAAGTATGGACTGCACTCTTTAGAACTGCAGGATCTCCACTCCGCTAGTGTTGTGTCCCTTCAGATGATGGTTAGACATAGACCAGTCTCCTGGTTGAATGAGCATTTAACCAATTTAAAGTGTCGGCAAGCAGGACTCGAATGAGCAATAAGACAGTGGGGCTGATTCACAAAAGCATTTATGAGTTGAACTACAGGAGTTCTCTTTTACGTACTCCTACAGACCTTTCTCCTTGGCCCCAACATCTTCAAAGCAGGTTACAAAGCATCCCTTGGGCACCAAAAAAGGATTGACGTGTTGAAAGTATAAATGATTAAACCATGCATCCAAATTTCTAACTAATAAAAGAGCAAACAAACCAGCCCAATCATCAGTGACTGTACCATCCGCAGAATAATAGGAAAAAGGAGTTGTATTTCTCACTGTAAATTGCTTAGCATTAGAATCCTGACTGATGTGTTGGGCTATCCTTTCGTCGATCTGGGGTGGTCTGATCCTAGTAAGAGATTAGCATCCTTTGGATGGGGTTACCTGAAACAGCCAGGTAGTTGCGTCAATGGCTACACTTGTGTCAGAATCACTTCAAACCTGCACTCTGCCCCCAATCTGAAACCTCTAATCCCTCATCATTAAACAAACTACGTACATATTTGTTCAGCAGAAACATCAATAAACACTTCATTAAAATCTGCACCGGCGTTCAGATGCACAGTTTTTACAGACAGGTCATTGGGATTCATTAAGAGGCTTATTGGCTAATGCATTCCATATCGATCGCCCTCACGTCTCCACAAACATGGGCCACTAGATACATGTCCCAGATTATGCAGTGTAAGGTAATCAATTTTTTATATTTTTTGCCTGCGCCATTTGAACCCAAAGACGAAGCATTTAGAACCCATTCAACGTACCTCTGAGAACCAATCCTCGTAACCATCTAGAGACATATGCCCTATATACCTGTTAAATTGAGATTCTTGCAAATTTTTTGTTCGAATGTGCTAGTTTACAAAATGAGGGGCATATTATCAAGAAACGGCGTTAAAATTATCGTTGCTTTAGCGGCAGAAAACTGCCGCCAATGCGGGGATAATGGGCTTGATAATATGTCGCAGAGAATTCCAATAGAAGCCCATGTTCACACCAAAACATGGGCTTCTAGTGGAATTCTCTGCGGCATACTATCAAGCCCATTATCGCCGCTTTAGCGGCAGTGATAATTTTAACGCCGTGCTTGATAATATGCCCCTGGATTCTTTAGACTCGTATTTTAGGAATTTGCAAACGTGTGTGCTGCTATGAGAAGTTATTTTTATGCTTTCTTTTTTGTATATTGCTCGCTTTCGAAACGTACTAACAAAATACGTTTTTACTGTGAAGCGCGCTGATTCCCAATGGGGTCAAGCTCGCGCTATATAAAACACTGAATAAATAAATATATAACCTGTTTAAAGGTCTCACTCCTTGTTACTGAAGCTACCAATCATGCACAATATAGCGCTAAAAGCCAGGTATCTAATAACCACCAGGACTTACTCTGCCCAAACATCAAACACCTCCTTGTATCTGGTTCTGCCACAGCTCTGCCACGTTTCCCCGGTCCATGAAGAACTAGCTGCTCCAGTCCAGTTTTTTCATTTGCAATCTGTGATGGGAAATCTTGTTTATGTCATTTTACATCCAGAACTACAAGTCCCTGAAGAAATAAAAAACAGGACTGGAGCAACTAGTCATGCATGGACCAGCGAGACTTGGAAGTTATTTTAGACACCAATCCGGGCCCTGATAGTTGTCCTTTCACATTAGAGGGGTGTAATTATCAGCTGGAATCGGTGATTACAGCCTTACGAGTTTCAGGACCCCATCACTGTGCAATCTGTATTCGGGGCTGGTTAATTTGTAAAAGAAAGGGTCAGGGCTCTGTTAGGAGGCAGCTTCGACCAGTCTATTTCCCCTCTTAGCGCTGCCTAACAGAACCAACAGTGGCGGCTCCTCGGCTAAGGCGGAGAAGCATCGCCCCACTGCTTTTTGAAGTGTAAAAAAAAGAAAATTAAAATGTTAATAATTTGAGGTTATTATCATTTTAATTTTCCATGTTGCGGTGTCTTTGTTGGGCGGGCTGCTCTCAGAGCAGGGGGAGGAGTGGTTTGCACTCCCTATGTGAGCATGAGTGCTTGGTCTGCCCTCTTGGGCTGCCCAAAACAGTCATGCGCACATACTGTGTTCTCCATGCAGGCTGCATTACAGCCTGCGTGCAGAACATGCCCACACCGTCAGCCCCTGATTAAGCGCCGTGTCACGGCGCTTAGACAAATCACACCGCAGCGTTGCGATTGGCTGCAGGGAGCCTTTGAGCCCTGGTGCTTGCTGCTTCCCGTCTCCCCCAAGAAGCCAGGAAGAGGACATAGGAGACACGGCGGCCGACCAGCCAGCTCGCCGGGAGGTAAGTGGTTTTTTGTTAACCCATCCCTCCTGCCGCCCATTTCCCCCACCCGCCCCACTGTTGCTTCCAGGTTGCAGCCGCCACTGAGAACCAACAAACCCTACAAGCGGGGAGAGGATATAGTGTAATGGCCACTGGCCAAAGCTCCCGACTTCGAAGCTGGGGATACCAGGTTTGAGTCTCTGCGTTGGCTCAAGTTCCTGTGAATCTGGGTGAATCACCTAATCTCCCTGTGCCTACCAAAAATAAATGTTTCCTTAACTGATGTCCAAGCACCGATGTTTATGATTAAGTGCCAGTGCTGAGCACCGAAAACCACGGGCTCAAATTAAGCACTGGAGCTGAGAAGTACATTTAGAAGCCAACTTTCTCCTCCTCCTGATGTGTGAAGCGCTCAGTGACAACAGGCTGCGGAAAACAGACTTGCCATCTTGAACAAAAGTCTCACTGTGTGAGGAGGGGTGTGGTCTCATGTGAAAAGTACCTCAGTGGCACTTTTGCCCCCACCCCGTCCCAAGCCCCTCCTCCAAAAAAAAGCTTTCTGATGCTGGTACCCACATGGTGCCGCTCTCCTTCAAAGCCATATTCAAGGCAAGGGTGCAGGGCAGCAGCGAGGGCAAGGGCTATCAAGGCCATACAGAACAGCATCATGTCACCCCCACCAGAAAGACACAACAAAAGAGGGCAAACTCATCCCCCCCTGAGACCTCAGCTGACCGCTGCTACCTGTGTAATCAGTCTGTGCAAATATGCGACAGCGGGCCGCCATTTCAGAGACGTGAAGACACGCTCACACGCGGAACTAACAGTAAAGAATCCAATACACTTATTCCTAAAATAAACGTTTGCTTAACCCAATCAGGTCATCATTATTAATATCTCAATTTATATTCCATTGACCTCATCCTACCTGCAAACCCACCAGTGAAAGGGCTACTGAGGTCCTGATACCAGAAGGTCCGGTCAGAATATTGTCTGAAAGGAATATTGTGTCCTAAATACCACTCTCAAAAATTCATAAAAAATCTACACTCAATGGTACAGTATGTTTGTGAACAATATTTAGGGCACAATCTTTATTTTTGTATATGGCATACAACCCCAGACAGGCAGGCCATGATGCCTTCCGAGCGACAAGCGATTTGAGGTAGAAACACACACTCCTGTTACTTTCAAGAACCTGTTCTTTGAAGTACGCGGCAGGTTACCAGTGTATTATGAGTGCCCCTGGGGCACTGCCACAGTTAGTGCCCCTGGAGGACTTTCGTGAAACGACTTAATTGAAAACAGTATTTATCATAACATTAATGAGATAAGACTCGACAGCGCCTGCTTTCATTGCATTCATTTCAATTAGAACATTGGAATGTTGGTAGCTCCATTGAAAAACTAAAAAGTGGGAATAAAATGTGAATGTTCAGGGAATACTCATATACAATTAGTACAAATACAAAGGCATGTAAGAGTGTGTAAAAGACATCTCCTGTAGAACTACTGTTCATACTCATAAATGTTTTTGTGAATCGTCACCGTGATCTTTCTGTACCCTCAAATTTTCATCTTTTATTCACTCCACCGCCCAAGCACATCAACTCGGCTCGCCAAGCCTGCTCTACGATGAGTGAGCTCTGGAGCGGGACATGACAAGTTGGTAATATCTATATGTTAAAAAAAAATGTAAGAAATAAATCACTGGATTTACAGAATGTTTGATGCAGTCATTTTGAGCTGAATCACTATATTTTAACAAAGTTGTAAAGTCTGACTTTAGGGCCAATGACAAACATATAAAAGTGATACAGGTCACTGGGTGCCCAGCCCCCGCCTGTGTTTGCCTTCCAAACTGTGCAGCAGGACAGTGCCACTGGAGTTCAAAACACCGAGGGCCAAAAGTGTCAAACAATTTTGCATTCGCAAACGGTGCGAATCGGAAATTTTGACCGTTTGTGAATGCAAAATAGCCTTTCAAGATGAATGAAAGGCTTTGTTTTCACAATTTAAGGGAATCGCAAAATAGCAATTTCCATAAAATTGCGACTACAAATTGCGAATCGCAATTTGCGATTTCCTAAGCACATGTACCAAGCATTTTCTAAATGCAGATTGTGCATTTAGGAAAATGCTATTACCATTGACTGGAAGTCGATGGTAACCATGTGCAAATTTTGAAAATTGCGCAAAAATGCATTTTTCAAAGTGCACATTTTTATTTTATGGGGTGCTTCAGGGGGGCCTTAGAACCCGGGGACCCTTTGCTATGCATTAGCTAAATTGCGATTACCAATTAGGTATTAGCAAATTAGCTAATGCAAAAACCATTCGCACTTATGGGCCTTTAGGCCCAAATGAACGAATGAAGTAATATTACCTAATAGCGATTCTCTATTTATTCCCGAATCGCTATTTGGTAATATTAAGGAATCGCTAAATATTTGGTGATTCTTTACATACGTATCATTTTGTGATTATCAAATAGAGATTCAGTAAAAATCGCTATCTGGTAATCGCAAAATGCTTTTTGATACATGGGGCCCCAAATAATCAATACCCAATTCGTTTTTCGGTGCCTCTTTGTGCCTCTCGCATTGCATGGACTGAGTCTCTCTTGAGTCATTTTACAGAATCCTTGCAGTGATGCATGATCAGAGAAAATAAGTTTTGCTCTCTCATTCTGCTTGTGTAGCATTGTACAGAGAAAACATTTTTGCCTCAGCCCATATTACAAAAAAGCATTTTGCACTAGGAAAAAAAACCAGGGAATTGGAATGTGAAACCAATGTATTCTGAAACCTGCCGATCCACGTGACCCGGCTAGTGCCCAGCGCAGCTTCCTTCCACCCTCCCACCCGTACCACATGTATTCCACCTTCCACCACCCACTTCTCTTGTCTAAGCAGGGAGAGTTCAGGCAACCACCAGTGGTGGCTCCTCCGCTAAGGCGAAGGTGCATCGTCCCACTGCTCTGTGAGCAGTTCAAAGAGGAAAAATAAAATGATAAGAACGCAATGTTATTATCATTTTATTTTACCGTGCTGCCTCAGCTGGCTTACATTGTAGGGGTGGGGTGGGGCTGGGCTGTCACAGGAGCAGGGCGAGGAGGCGTGGGCACTCTCTTATGTGTGTATGATGGTTTGCCTGGCTGTCTTGGGCCGGCCAAATGGGCATGCGCACTTAGCATGTTCTCCACTCGGCTGTATTGCACAGCCTGGGTGTAGAACATGCACAGGCTCCCAGCACCTTTCTGAGCGACGATCCACGGCACACAGACCAATCACAACGCTTCTGTCATGCTGGTGACGGCAGAGTCGTGATTGGCTAGGGGAGTCTGGGAGCCTGTGTGCTTTCTGCTTCTGGATTCGACCGAAGAGGACCGAGAGGCAGCGGCCGGCCTGCAGGTAAGAGATTTTTTTTTCATTCTCCTGCCTTGCCACCTCTGTTAAGTAGCAGCTGCCACTAGCAACCGCCAGAGAATTTCCTGCTCACGAGTCATCGTTTGACTATCCTTCCATCCTAACGATGCGGAGGACTTGCCTGTTTCACAATCCTGTCATTTCAGAGCTGCGAGGCAGGTTATAGGGCTATCGTGGAGCTTTTTGGAACAAGTGAATCCAGATAGTGAAATTTGGCAGGTACCATTTCAGGACCACCAATTGACATATCTTTGGTAGCAGCTGTTACCCCTGGCTACCCGAGGTTGATGTCTGTGATGCTATATACTTGTCTATTTCGTAGTAGTTTTATAAAGTGGGTACAAAACCCTTTAGGTGACAGTGAATTTTACACAGGGCCAAGTTCCAGGGAATCACTGCAAGTAATACAGGGAACTGAAAAGGCAAATAAATTGGGTGCCAGTTTGACACATATTATATGTGAATAACAGGTTAGCTGTGCATATTTTAAACATAACTCTGACATATGTGCTAACAACAGAGTTCAGTCATATCATATAGTCTTAAACCCGCTACTGAGATTATAAACCTACACCGGAGTTAAAGGCCACAGGCAACAGCCTATAACGAGGGAGGGGGCCTTTAACAACTGGTATAGCCAGAGGCAGAAGGGCTATACGGCTATTAGAACATTCCACCCACTGAGGATATAGTGTTTTAAATTAAAGAGGGAGAAACACAAAGATTCACATTATAATGTTGGAGCAGAAGGCTCATACCAGCCACTATAAACCCAGAGCCACTCCATTGTCTGCAGCATTCAAATGCTCTAATATAGCCTTGGAACCCGCCGTAGTGGGCTCTATCAGCCATTAAAGCCCGCTCCAGCGTTCACAGGGCCGTTAACAAGGGAGCGGGACTTTAATGGATGGTAGATCCCCCTAAGGAGGGCTCTAAGGCTATTAGAACATTCTGCTCCTAGAGGGCAGAATGTTCCAATTTGTAAAATAAAGGCCTCATGGAGCCCGAGAGGGTCGGAAATCCCCTCGGGCTCCGTGAGGCCTTTGTTCTCTGCAACAGCTGTGAACAACCATTGGAATGTTGATGCTCCGGGCTTCTACCAGCCATTAGAAGCCCGAGCACACCATTGTTTTCAATGGAGCGCTCAACATTCCAATGTTCTACTATAGCATGTACAACTCTATATATTGAGGGGGGACAAAGAGCCTTATTACAAAAGTACTGACTTTTCAGTCAGTGGAACTTGGCTTAGATCTGGTTATTTCGTGGTATGATGTGGCATTGGAACAACTGACCTTTTAATTATTGTTGAAGGGATCAGAAGAAGAGGTTTTCCTGGTGCCTTGACGCTGGAGTTCCAGTCTCTGAGGGCACTCCAATGCATGGATCACTTCAGCCATTATGTCTTCTGGTCTGATGGGCTTTCAAGAAGAAGGGGTTGCGAAATCTAAAGTCAGTGCTGATAGTCGGTTTCTAGATGAAATAGCATGGGTTCTAGAATGGAGTACAGTAATGCAGAGCCGTCTTTACATACTTCTTACCTCAACATGGAAGCTTTCTCAAAATTGACCCCGGTGGGAGGCTTAAGATCAGCAAAAGGAACCATCGGGTTTACAGACCACTTTTGAAACCCCGTGAGCTATCTTTGTCTAAAGAGCAGTAGCACAAGTAACATCCATCCTTACATGGAACAGAAAGAAGGAGGGTCACAGCAAAGGTACGGTGTCTTCTGACGACACATAACCTTACAAATATCAATTTATCTTTCAATGTCTAATTCTCTACAGAGTCTATATTTTGTGTTGCAGTTGATGCAAACCTCTTTGCGAGAAGAACCAGGGAACCTTGCTAACGTTAATCAATGTGTGAGCTCACCTCTTTGCCAACCTCACCAGACTATTTTCTCTTCTCCGCAGATGCCCTTATTAGCCAGAGGCTACTTCCCAAGGCCCATTGGCGTGGCTCATGAACTAGACATCCTGATCATAAAAGGTTTTTTTTTTTTTAATGAACTTTACTAAATCCTTGCTTAGTGCTGTCATGATGATCATCAAATAGGCTTCTGAATGGTGCCTCCAAGGATGGATTTTTGAGAATTAAATTTCCTAACAACATCATGAGAGAATCGGTTCCTGAGCTACCAAATTCCACCTTAAACTCCTCCAAACATTTCTTATATATTCAGCTAGGGGTCTCTGGAGCTAACTAAAGTGTGTTTAATTTGGAATATCTTGTCTATTTCTCTTTTACAGGTGTTCCCTTGAGGTTGCAAAAACTAATCTCTCTGATAACAGGATATTCTAGTAGCACAGGATTTCTTAGTGTATTCTTTACCCAATTTTTCATATCTACCTTTGCTCAAGGCAATAGTGAAACTGAAAGATCGTGACCGGGAGAGTGATTTGGCCATGAAGTAGACAATCTGTTGATGGTAATTCAGCTACTGTGAATGGTAACCGTTCCAGTTTTTCAATTTGCAGCATTGTATATTTAGCTCCCCTGTGTGCCATTTCTATCTGTGTATCAGTTAGGTTGTATTCTGAAAACAGAGACGTACTGTTTATAAGACGCCAAGGCACAAATCCTACACGCAAAGATTGCAGCGGCCAGCTTAATAACATAATAGAACGTAACTGTGATTGGCCGTGTTGTAATATGGCTAAATCTTGTTCCAGTATGTCAATAGCAGAAGATACAATGTTGCCCAATGAATATATTCTGGAGGTCAAAGTTGTTAACCCATTCTCTACCGCAAAAGCTTTTTCTAAGTTTATACGGTCTGTTTCCCGTATTCTCTCTGCGGCTTCTTTTTGGGAAATTTTCCAGATTTCATTATAGGCAGCATAAATGCCTGCATATATGAAACGTTTTTGACGTTGTTTCCTAGGTCCTAGTAAAAAATCCCTAAGATCCATGTCTTGTGAGAGTAAGCATAAAAGATAAGTGATGTTTCACTTCTGCAAGTGTTGAGGTTTCTTGCCAATCTAGGCACAACTTCCAAACACTATAGGATGTCACTACCCCTGGATGTTCTCTCTGTACATAACGTGGGTCTGACCAATGCATACTGAGTCCCTTGGTGATGTGCAGGAACCGTTTATGGCATTTGTTTGTGTCTAAGGGCCAGACCACCCACTCCTTCCAATTGGGGTCTGTTCTATTGTACTTCAATATATCATACTTTAGTATGTTATCAACTGTTGCACCTTCCTTTGTAGAAGAATTCTGCCACCCCTGTGTTGGTGTAGGAAACTTTGGAGTGTTCAGGTCCTTTATCTTGGCTATTCCAAGACAGGATGTCTGGTGCACAGTATCATTTAAAAGGATCACCTGCTGTGGAATGAGGCATGCTCTAAATAGTGCCTCTGTACCCTGGACTTGCCAGTTCTTTGAACCCCAAATTGATTTTAAGTCAATTTCGCCTTTCCATAGGTGGAAACCTTGTACAGACAATTGGGCCAAAAAGGAAGCAGAGTAAATCTGTTTGGTGTTTGTCAACATAAATTTCAGTGCTGATGTTGGTGCAACCATATAATAAAATGAGGCTGGATCTGTTGTGTTAAATCCTGAAAAGTATGCAAATTTCTGTGCAAACTCTTGTGAACTAGTTTTTGGTGGTGTTAGGCAATGTTCCCACTGATGGCACTCAAATACATTCCTGGGTGAAATGGATTTGTGGAGAAAGTGATGACCATAATGTTGATAACAGTACAATTTGTCGTAGTCTGAAGAACCCTCTAACATTTCATTATTAGAAAATGCAGCAGTTTTCTCTAAATCAGACAACATGTTATTTACTGTTTCAGTGTCCCAATCATCTGAAAATGTTCTGGAGGTAATGATATCGCTTAGTGAGATTTTAAATATATGATTAATTTTTAAAAGTTCGGTCGGGCCGAAAATGTTGAAATCAACCTTGTCCCATACTATACCACCGGGTATAGGAACTGCTGTAATGTGCACTGATGACAAGTCTCTTTGTTCACGATGTGATGATGGATGTAGCTTCAGTAGGATGTTGACCTTTTGGGCGGTGAAACCTTGTTGAAGATAGTGACCATTGATAGGCATACTAAAGTCAATACTAAGCCTAACCAGAAAAGAAAAAACAATATCCCAGAAATTATCCAGAGTTCAATCCAAGGTGATACCAGGTATGTCTTTTGAAGAAAGAGAAGAAAGTTCTTTCATTCTTGCTTGAACGGTGTTTTAGCTGGCGTCGTTTCTGGCTCACTTGGATCCAGAGAAAACGTATCAAAGTTAATTTAATAGCCAGAAGCAGTTCGATCAATTGTTGGAATTGCATCAGGATTAGTTGAAATGTTAATTTCCTCTTGACGAGGCATGTTGATGTCGGTGTCTGTATTAGGTCTAATTGCAACTTGTGAATTATTCTTATTTTCATTTAGAATTTGAATGTCTGGTTCAAGTGGAACAAGTTTCATAGCATCGTTGCTTAGTCCTTCATTCCTTAAAGGTGGCTCTTCAAAAGTGATGAGTCTTTCTGTTTGAACTTCTTGGATTGTAGCTAGAGGAGGACGTCTGCTACAGCGGAGTTCACTAGGCCTACTGTTTAGTATCGGCCACATAGTGTGGTTTGATTAAGCCGATTGAGACAAATCTTTTCTCCTTCTTTCTGGCAAGAGGCGGTAGCAGCACGGTTCTTGTTCCTTGTACTGCAAGGATTGGTACAGGGTTTCTGTAAGATGGTCCAAATTCCTTTTTGTCCGCAATTTTCTCTCTGACCAGATCCCCAATTTTTGGGATCCAGACAGGTCTTGCTGTGACTACCTTGACTTCCTCAGTGGCGGTCTGCTTTAGATGGACATTACTTTGTTTTGTCCTGGATTCATTTAGATCCTGTAAAACAGCCAAACGACCATGGATATCAAATAGTTTTTCATCCGCCACTGTGCCTTCACAATCAAGATTTGTGTCCCAAAGAGGACCTTATATCGAGTGGCACTCCCTAGAGAGCTTCTTGGCTGGTTGTTTAATGCCCGCTGTACCCCATATAGGTGTGTGACCCAACTATCACCCTTTCCTAATACACTAGCTGTTAAAGATTGCTTTAAGTCACGTTTTTTTTCTCTCCACAACTGAATTTTCCTCAGGATGGTACGAAGATGAGAACCGCAATGCTACGCCCATTCCTTCCATGGCCTCTTTGTAAGCCCGAGAGCTAAACGCAGAGTCTCAGTCAGAGTGTAACGTGCTAACTGCGTATGTACTAATGAAGACTCGCAAATCTTTTATAACAGTTTAAGCGTCAGCCGAACGCTGAGGCCATACCCATAGGAATCTCGAGCATGAATCCACTGCAACCATGATATATCTGTAAGTCCCATCCATTTGTAAGGGGCCGCAGTGGTCCAAGTACACACATGCAAGAGGTTTGTCAGATTTTAGTAATGGCGTCTGTGCCGGGAGTGCAACGGTGGAGCCTTTCATCTGCTGGCAGATGTCGCATTTCAAGACATAGTCTTTAGTTTGCTTAGTTAACCCTGGCCACCAATAGCGCTGTTTCAGTAAAGAAATAGTTGCTATAATGCCTGTGTGCGCAGAGCCCAAACCCTCATGTGCAGCTAGTATTAAACCTTGCCTACGATCCACATTTGGTATTACTCTATCCCCCACTCCAGGAATCTGAGCATATGGAATGTTGTGTGCATCTAAATTTTAGGAGTATTTGAATGGAAATTTTTTAGGTACTGCTGTGCCGCCTTTGCATGATGCGATGACAGCTACCATTATATCTCCGTCTATTCTCGTTTTTTAACGAGTTAGCGCAGCTACGGAAGCTGTGCGAACAGCTCCCTTTGCGGCTTCATCAGCCAATGAATTCCCTTCAACGTGAACGCCATCACGTTGATGACTCAGGGTATGGATCACGTGAGTCCTCGGAAGCTCTGCTTTCAACCCTGCTACCAGTTCCCATAACATTTTGTGCTTAATTGTGCCACCTTTTGCATCCTTAAACCCGTTTTGTTCCCAATGCTGTAAGTACTCATTGTACGACTGTACACAGTAAAAAGAATCACACACGATAAGTGTGGGGAATTCATGATCCGTATTTACAAGTGCCAGTATCAGTGCTTTTAATTCTGCTAACTGAGCCGTGCAGTCTCCTAGAGCTTGCGTCTTTGTGCAGCTAGGATGGAACTTGCCATCACGCATGCGACCTTTAACGATAGCACATGCTGAAAAATATTGCTGCTTACTTCCTATCGCCGGTTGAGCAGATCCGTCAGTGTAAATAATTTATTCATACTGATCTAGAGGCAAGATTTCATTTGGTAGAGGATATTCTTGTTCATATTACAGGAATGCTTGTGTTTTTAAACTTGGATCAAATCTGTTTTCAACATCTGTTGCAGTAAGAGAATTAGCCCATTATATCCATCTTGGATTAGACGCTTTCGCATTCGGGATGCTGGCCTTTGTAACTGCTTCTAAAGCCGGTACCGGAGTTATGACAATAATGCGTTTCCCCTGAGCCAGTGCTCTTTCTCTTGCTACGGCAGTCTGAACAGCTGTCAGTATTTTTCTGTTGAAGTGAAACGCATTTCTGCATTTGTGTACAGGTGTGATTTGTATGCAATTGGTACAATTTTGCCTTCATTGAAGGTCAAATAAGTGTAGCCCCTTTGACCCGCAATTATTCGTATCACCAAGTGGCGTACATTTACGCGTGTTTGTAAGTGTTTGGAAGCAATCATGTCTTCCTGGAGTACACGAAGAATATTAGTATGTTCTTGTGTCCAATCACTGGCTGAAAAGTCAGGTTTTATTAAGGTATAGAAAGGTTTTACCTTGTGCGCATAATCTAAAATGTATGTCCTGCGAAATTTAGGAATCCTAGTATTGATTGTAAATGTTTTAATCATTTTGGAGGCTGGAGCAACGCACACTTTTCTAAAAAGTTAGCTGGAAGACTTTTGCCTTCACTTGACAGCTCATAACCCAAAAATAGGACATTGAGGTGGGCTATTTTTGATTTTTTAAAGTTAAATTTGTAGCCCTCTCTGTCAAATCCCACAATTATGGTGCTTACCCTGGTCAAGTGCCTCTCTAAGTCGTCGTCTGTCAGATAAATATCATCCACATAGGACAACGCTTCTTCTTTGAAGTAACTCTGTTACTCTTGCTGAAAATACACCCAGGCTGTTTTTATACCCTTGTGCTAGTCGACAAAATTGTCATTGAGACCCTAACGCACTGAATGCCGTCAGATACCTGCTATCAGGTGCTATATTTTGACAGAAAAATCCATTTGAGCTATCAAGTGTGGTTTTGTATTTTTTGCGCACAATGTTATTCATTAGTGCGGCACTATGTGCATTTTGGACAACAAATGTCTTTGTGCATGAGTTTAAATGTCTGTAATCTAAAACTAGACGATATGCATTGTCGGTTTTAGCAATAGGAAACAAACGATTGTTCATTGGAGAGGTACATTTTTCAATAACCCCCTGGTATTCAAGTTGATCTAAGATCTCCCTGACCTGTGTTTTAGCTTCTTGCTTTATTGGATATTGCCTTTGAGACTTAGGTGAAACTTTTAATGGGATCACGTGGTAGGTTGAGTTCCCATCCCAGTGCGTGATTTTTGTACAATGCAGGGGCTTGGGCTACTGCCCATCCCTGTGCATATGTATGTTTAAGGTGAACGGGAACGTGGTTTGAAAATGCAGGAAAAATTACACTTTCTCCCCTGGGGCACTCTATTACGAATGCAGGCGGCCAATCTTGTTCTGATAACAGGATGTCATAACCAGATGATAAATTCTTCCAAAAAAGAGCTTTTACTTTCCTGGGCTTGTCCCCCTCCATCTGGAGTGTTATTTCATATAACGTATGTGGGACGCTCACCCTGGTGTCTGGTGTGTCCACAGTGATGTAATCATTCAACTCCGCTGTCACCAGAAATTCCTTCAGGTTCAGGCGAGCTATTGTTACTTCTGCCACACTGTCTAGCATCATCAGAGCCCATTCCTCGTTCAGATGTTGTGTCCGCAGAGTTCTGGGCATGTCTGATTTTCAGACCAGCAACTTTCTATTTCTTAAACTGAGGTTTTGGATTTTGCTTATCCTCTTTTTTAGAAGTAAAGTTTTGAGCGCGCTGTTTGTCTCTGGACTGTGTGCGCTCCTCTCTATTTTCTGACCGTCCTTCTCTTTCGGAGCTTTTCTTCGAGCCCTGAAAGGAACGAGAGGAATGTGTATCAGTATCCTGATACCTGTCAGGTTTCCTAATATTATCCCTATTCCTAAGGTTGTACCTCATTTCAGAGGGCTCCTGTGGAGGAGACCTACCTTGGGACTGAGATCTCTTGTCTTTAAAGCATTCTTTTTATTATCCCACTTCTTTTTAGAGGAAGTAGGTGTCTGCATAGAAGTGTCCTTTTCAGGACTGCCCTGTAGTTGAGGTTGTAAAGCTTTTACCCCCAAACTATCTCTGCCTAACTCTGCATAAGCAGTTTCAATTATTTTGGGTAGTTCATTTTCCTTATCTAATGGAGAGAACTCCCGGAGGCGTTGGCGGATTGCCACTGATGCTGCTTCCCCTTTTATGTTAGCTAGTATTATGGCTGATACCTGGTCGTAGTTATTTAATAACTTCATCCCTAAGTTTAGGGCAGGTTCTGCTCCGTACTCATTTGTCTTAATACATCAGTAGGCTTTCCTGTTTTCAGTTTCTATTTTTGGTAAATTCTGGTGGTGTTTTTTCAGTGTTTTCCAGTGATTTCAATACCTCAAAATAACAGTGCTTTTCAGTGGTTACTCATTTTCGTGTCATAAAAAACAACCAAAACAGTGTTTTACCGGTGTTTATGGAACGCTTTGCTTTTATTATTGCTTGCTTTCTTCATTGATGCATGGTATATAGACAGTGTACGTACAGTGTATCTGAGGTCCAAATACATTTTTACAAGTCGAACTTATTGTAGTACACCACACAATATTTCTTCAGTGAGTCTTTGGTCATTCGCGCTTTCTCTTTCCTTCCCATGTAAACTTTTATTTGTGAAAAGGCCCTCTCCACATTGGCACTTGAGACTGGCAACGCCAAAACAGCCAGTACATTCACACCTTGGCTTCGCAGCAACAAATGCAAACCATGTAATAAACATAAAGCAAGCAAAAAACACACTCCATTCAGTGAATGTAAACTAAGCAAATGACTCACTGACCACTGCTTTGAGCAGCTCGTGTGCAGGAAACAAACACACACAACAACGGATACACCATGAGCATTAACAAAGAATGAGTTGAATACCACACTGAGAAATAAAAACATGCAGACAAAGACATACTGAATAATAAATATACTAAGCAACAAAGTCTTAATGCAAAACATTAATCAAGAAAAGCATGCCATGAAACAAATATGCATCAACAAACACACAACTGGTAATACTCCATAGTCATCAACAAAGACACCAAGCAACACACAGTGATCGCCACTTGTATACTGAGCAAGAAGTACACACTGTTCAACAGACATGAACTGACCAACAAATATATGTCACATCAGTCAGACCAGTATTGTGCTGGGCAGTGGGCTGATGGGTCCTTGGGGCAATGTGATGTGCCTATCTCACTAAAAAGGACTAGCTAATAACTGAGATCCGGAGGTGCTTGCAAACTATCAATCAATCAGGAATCTTCCCGTCACATCTAAACCAGGGGTTTGAGCTCAGGGTAATTTTGTGACTTTAAGGGTTCACCCTGACAAGGGTTATGGGTATTACTTGAGATGAGTACTCACCCCCTCGAAAAATATCCTACAATATTATGGTCATAGATTTATGGGGAATCAGGATTACAAATTTATGTACTGATTAGGGTTATCAGTATTGTTTCCATCCCATTTCTGTTAAATAGATAACAATGGATTTGATTTTGATTGTCCCCCATAGTGCCTCTAATTCTAATGTTAATTAGAAACACAGTAAATCTTTATTTGTGCTGAGTGAACTATAATCCTCAGAAGTAGCATGCTGTTCGCTGCTGCAGGGTGCTTCAATGCCTTGCTAGGGATAGTCAGAGCTATATAAATAAAATTTACAGTTGATCCAAATGGCTTGAACAAAAAATTGTATTTCTTTTAACAGAACCTTTAAGGAAGACATTGGTCGTTTGTGTATATGCATTACATGGAGTATGCTTTCTAAGTGTGGTTGTGTTATTTGAAAATACATATTTGTGACATAGGATAAAATAGTGCTATGGTAAGAAGCATTTGTGTAATTGACAATCTGTGAACATTGGGATGGAAACATGTATTACTGGCAATGCACACCATTACCGAAGTGTTTTAATTGGGTGGAAACTTAAATTCTGTAGGAAATTGTATTACACATGCATATTGATGAAAAAATGCTGATTAAATATATGTAGTATCTCAAACTTGAACACATCTGACTAAAAGCACGCATGTTCACCGCTTTCATTTATTTGGTATTGAAGAGTGCCTCCTATTGATTGAGTGACTCAAGTTGGGCAGAATTTCTGGTGGTGGCTGTTCAGACTACTAAACAACCGCTGAGCTGCATGGGGTACCTAGTATCCTAGTCAGCATTGGAACTTTTCTATTCAATTCTGCCTCTGAGGTAGTTTCAGTGCATCCAGTAATTCTTCTTTCATTTCTGTTGCTGGTTGAATTTCACGTTTATAAGTGATTACGTCTCCTGTCGACTAGAACACAACGTGCCAGGTGACCTTGCTGTGGATCCCTTCGATCGAGTTGTAACTGGAAAAACAGTTACTGGGTGGCGGTGTGGCAAGTCTTTCCCACCTGTTTTTAAGCACATTTCAATATTCCCGTCCCTACGCAGTGGCTTCCAGGAAATGTCCCCTGGCGTCATGGGTCAGATTCAATTACTACTGAGGTATTTTGCAGCGTAACTCCGGTGCAGCATGCACTGCACAGTTAAAAGTTAAAACTGTGCACGTTTTGAATCAGAACGAGGCCATACACATGAAAAAAACTGATTATGTTGGCATTAAGAATATTAATGGAAAATGCACACGTAAGCAGCTGCAGGGATCACAATTGTGGAGGAATTCTCAGAGGCACAACTAGAGTCAAATGTTGGGGGGTAGGGGGGCTACTAAAAATTCTTCCAGCAATAGGCAGAGTGAAGATGCAGGGGCTCTAAGAAGGGGTGAAAACAGAACAAAGCCTCGTTAACACGTAAATGGTCTTCTAAAGACCTGTGAAGTACTCGGGGTCGGCTGGGTGTGTGCCGGGAAGCTGTCTCAGCCGGGCTGACACACACGGCGGGGGTGGGGGGGGCTTTAGCCCATTGAGCCCAATGGGCGTTGCGCTCCTGGCCACAAGCCAACAGCTCCAGGCCAAATACAGTTTTTTTTTAAATGCACAAAAAAAATCTGTCTGAAAATATATTCTTAGTTTCAGGAAAGCACAATTTAACAAGGCCCTTGTCAAACGTTTTCAGATCGTTGTCAGGAGGGATAATGGTGCCAGAATGATGCAGCTGAGCGGATGTGCTGTTGTCCTCACTGCATGCGCAGCCTACTGTCCTGACACTGTGGTCCCAGTGCTGACGTTGTCGCTTTTCTGCATAGGTCGAAGTAGAGAACACTTCCCCACTTCTTTGCTCTTGAAGTTTCATCTTTTGTTTCTTGTGCTGAAACTCACCTCTCGTGCTTAGCGGGTCACTCCTAAAAAGTGTCCTTTAAGAAGACTTTACAGATCTGTGGAATGGACCCAGCGATTACCACATTACTGCTTAAATATCAAGGACTCGGTGTTCAGCCTACAATTTGAATGTAGGTTCATGAGTATGCTGACACCTACACCTTCAACACCGTTTCCCGTGACACTTGCCCCCCCCACCCCCAACTCCAACACATCGATCCGAGGAATACAGTGGTACCGGCAACAGCAGCACTTCTCGTGATGCAGGGCTATTTTGGCAAAATGATCCATGGACCGCTAATTCTACACAACCCAGCATTCTCATGACTGAAACCAGTCAATGGAACATGACTTGCTCATCGTCTCGTGCTCGAATTGATGTGTGTGTGTGCATTGTAAGTGCACAAGTGTTGTTGGGCTTGGAGTTGAGGCACAGTTTATAAGTGACTAATGTGCTACCATTCGTGCAAATATCCACACGCACTGATTATTCCTGAGTGGTGGTGCAAATCCGGATGGGGGTGGGAGGGTGGTGCTGAAGCCCTGTAAGCCTTATGGGCGTTGCGCGTCTGAGAATTCTCCAAAAGGAGGTGGAGATCCCTCCGGGCAAAGACTAAGTAGCTGGGAGGTTTGCGTTGTTCTAAACTTCCCAGAGCGACCTTTTCAGTACAGTTCTGCTTTGTACTGATTTGGCTCCCTCAAGTGGCCAAGCAGTGTAAGAATGTGAAAAAATCAGTGACACTCGGTCAGCTGATTTTCATCCGGTAGGGTACTGTCGGGTAGAGTCGGTTTTAACCGACTTCCGGACAGCCTATACATCAGGTACTACTGCTAATGAAGGAATACCAGGAGTTCTGGTATATATGGCAGCAGAGACTGTACCCCAAGAGGTGCAATCCTCTAACTGTGAGGTAATCCCCATGGGCAAACAGATTGGTAACATTCTGTGTTTTTCAAATGGTGTTGTATTTGGGAATACTGCTTCTAACTGGGTTATTTTCTGAGCTACCCAGAAAGGAATTTGTTCACGTTTTGTTGGCACTATGCCCATTACCGCGTGTAATGTTTGAGGAGTAATTTTAGTAGCTGAGCTCTGTGTAGGAGCTGGATTTGGTGTAATTACTGTTGGTTGGACCACTAGTGTCCTTAAGACAAAGTGTGCCATGTTTCTGTAGAGTTTTATCAACTCTTTGTGTTGAACAAGTAGTTCATCCTGTGGCATTGTGTCAATGTCTGGATGTGGTGCATAGGTCACTAATATCGGCCATGTTGCTCCTGGAATCCCTAAAGGACCAAGCCTTGCTCTTGTTTTTATGTGGGGTAGGTCGCCATTAAACCAGAAAATATGTCCCTGGTAAGTAAGCGGAATCTCAATCTCCTCAAACGGAGTGTAGACCCTTGGAATGTCTTCATGTAAGTAATAATGAAAAGTTTGTGTTACAGCATCTGCTGCTGGGAATGTAACCCAAGAGTAGAATACCTCTGTTTTGAAATCTTTGTTTGCCGCTATCACGAATATTACTACACCTCCTCTGGGTGGTAACCTACATTTGAGTAGTTTAACTGTCAAAGTTTGGCTTACATTGGCTGCAATTTGTATTGCATTTGCATCTTCCTCACCAGACTGATTAAGTCCGCGGGCTAGATTGTCTATTGGGTTTAAGCCTCCGTTTTCGATAGACATCGTGTTTAGGACACATAATTATTGTCCAAGGAAAAGTTTTATGCAAAAGGTTTTATGCACAATTTTGGGAATATTTCCTTCAAGCTTGATTAACCAACAGCCAATAAATAGGATATCTCGCCTACTCAGCTGTGGCGGAGTTTTTCCCACTTACTCCAGACGTCTCTGGGTTTTGTAAGTAGGTAGAATAAGCACGACTAAGCTACTCCGGTTCTACTGTTGAGTAAGTGCGCCATGTATATACTACGTTGGGCGCCATGTAGTGTAGTTCCAATAGTACCCTTCATGCAGGACCTACGCATTTGCGGATAACATAAACTGTGGGTCTGGTGGCAGACTGACTCTGTACACCCCCGCCGAATATGTTAGCCTGTTTTCGCATTAGCTAGCTCGTAGTGCTACTAGAATCTCCTGTTATCAGAGAGATTCGTTTTTGCAACCTCAGAACATAATAACCTCAGACTCGTGGAAACAATATACTACTTTTCACCCAGTCACTTGTGCTTGCTTGTTTTGCTCTCAGAGAGATACACAGAAGAAACAGTTGGGCGTGTTTACAATAAGAATTTATTGTACCATAGTTCTTCTCATGTAAAACAAATGTGCTGCTACAACTGTAACACAGTATCAGAGATATAGAACCAGCAGTACAGTGAATAAAAAGGAATAGTATTGTTCTCCCATTTTGCAATAGTCATGACTATAAAATACATTTATAAAATAAAGTGCGTACTCCTAAAATGCCTGTCTAGATGTACCTGAGTGTACCTAGTAGGTGCGAAAGAGCTACTAAGCCTAAGAGCCTAATAGTCTAGAATCTAAGAGCCAAGAATCCCGCTAGGATTTAGTCGAACCCCATTACCTGAATAGTGAGAGTGTGGGACTTCGTCCTGGACTTGAGTTGGACACACCATCAGGGATGGTTAGACCACTGTCAGCTGGAGCGATGACATGCAGGAGCTGCAGCGTCTCTGGTCAGTGTGCCAGCCTTGAAGTCTCGGTTCCCTCCTGACTACTGATAGCAAGAGGTGCTGTATTTATACAGTCCATATGTGTATGTTACCCATTGTTCAGCATGAAGATGACGTTGGGGATTAAACCTTTGTACGTAGATAGGAGAGGTGAAGTATGCCCCCCTGGAGAGTGTACTCATAACTTATTCATATGTGCTAAGGATGACGTCTTAGCAATATCGAACGGGCAGAACCCACCCTCATCATAGAACTAGGTGAAAGGTTTAGTCCTTAAAAGGCGTCAGTCCTTCTAAGGCGTTCAGTCCCTATAAGGCATTCTGTCCTTATTTTGAGTTATGTCCTAATAAAGCTCGTTCATATGAAATAAAGAGGAGATGATGTAGGGAAAGAGTACGATGTTCTCTAAACCTATATTAGGGTACCAATATGAAATATAACAGGATGCCAGAATATCTTAAAAAGTCAGATGAGTTTGCAAATGTTTTAATATTGTTTATAGAAAACAGAAAATGATTTGATTCAGATTTAAATCGTAAATATAAATCAGGCGTATTTCTGGGCTTGATGGAATACTTTTCTGAATTGTGCCTTCAGAGATACCTTTTTAGACATCCTGATGCTGAGGCTCAGGTTTTTCTTTAGATGGTCTTTCAAAGAGAGCACAATCGACCATCAGTTACTCAGGCGGAATGCATAGCAAGGCACCATTAGGACCACCGGAGAAAAAGCTGTCGTAAGGCAAAGGCATGAGCGCTGAGCTTCTCTTTATTGAGACTGCTACCTAAATGTACTTATCCCAGAGATGAGCTTATCCTCTGGAAGCCTGTTTACCCTTCAGATACTTGTTGTCAGAGAGAGAACATTGTCATCCCCTGTCTTGAATGACAGATAACACCATTCCCAGTGAAATGTTCACATTTGAAACATTATCCATAAACGCACATAAAGGAACAAAATGATCCTCTGGGACTCCATGGGTAAATTTTTACCTAAGCAGCTTTGATCCCACAAATTCTGTAAGCAGAATGCAGCATAACTGAGGTTTTTATTTGAGTTTCTTGGCCTTTATTAATCCTTATGCAATGCACATATAAGTGAGTAGCTCAGCTTGCATGATTAGACTTGGTTCTCATTATTAGCTAGAAGTCATCTTACTGTACAGTAGGAAAGGCCCTTTGTTGCTTTGAACACCCAAGTCAGTGGATTGTAGATGGCCCGGCTCTTTGCAGTTAGCCCACTGGCTTGATGGGGGTATGAATGGGTACATTTACAGAATTTAGGTAACAAGGTTTAGTCTCTTACCTTGTGGTAAATGTCCTAGGGGCGATCAACTGGAAGAGTATTACAGTAGCCTATGGTGATGGGTTGAACTTGATTGGTGTATGTGAGTAAGAGAGATGGGTGCTGATGAGGGAAAGTATAGGACCAAAGTTTTAGAAGAGCTTACTGCTGTGGTGCCAGTGAGTGTCAGATGGCAGTGAGGCAATCTGAGATGTGTGATTGGAGGTTGAGTAGTGAGAAGAGGGCAGAGACAGGCACAGAGCATCGATGGATGCCAACAGAAGTGGGGTGAGGGTTGACGTCTTTGAGATCAGGCGAATGAGATAGGGTAGCCAGAGATGCAGGATGGAAACCAGTTGTGTGTGCGGCCTCCGGTGCCTCATGAGTCTAGAGAGGAGAGAATATCAGGTGGATCAACAGTGTCGAAGGCAGCGGATAGATCCAGCAGTGTGAGGATGGAAGAGAAACAATTATGAGAATCAATAGGGATGTTGTTGGATATTCGTCAACAACATGATGTTTCCATAGAGGGATTGGTACAGGAACCTGATAGGAAGCGGTTAAAGAAATTGAGGAAAGATAGAGTGCAAGGCAAGTCAAGACCAATTGCTTTGGCGTCTTCGAGAAGAAGGGGAGTTGAGATACTGAGCAATAAATGGAAAGATGAGATATGGACAGGAGTTTTTTTTTTAGAGTAGTTGAAACACTGGCCATGAGGGCAAGAGGTTTGAGAGTCCGCTGGCTCAAGTGTACAGTGGCATAGAGGATAGGTCATCGTGACATCTGGGCTGAGATCTGGGATGAGGGCAGTGCCGAGACCAGTCCTAAGAGCTTACCAGAGACTTCACATATTCAGAGGAGGAAGGTGCTCCCTCCATGTGACGCTCGACGGCGCATTGTTGGATGCCGCGAGCAATCCTACCCTGGCCCCCTCACTCCCTGGATTGTTCTGGCGTCTCCACACTTGCTGAGACCCAGAAGGATGTTCCGCTAGACTCTTGGCACAAAAACATAGAGGGGAGTGAGGGGAAGCAGAATTTAGTGTGGCCAGATTAATATCAAATGTGGGCTTCTTCTTCACTGGTGAAATAAACACCATGGGGCAGATTTATGTTTCCTGGCGCATCCCTGCAAATCAGCAGGGATGCGCCAGGAAAGATGCGTCATGCAAGTTTACCCGTGCGCCACCACAGATGCGTCGCATTTACAATGCAGCGCATCGTGGCAAAAGGATAAACAGATGCGTGAGGCATCTGATGGCATAAGGGCGTCACATTGCTGGAGTCGTGTCGCAAGCATGACGCAACTCCAGCAATGCTCAGGGGCTGCCCATACCTAACATGCTGCGTCATGCCTTACGCCTGCTTCAAGCAGGCGCAGGCTTTTGATGCAGCGGCGTCAGAAAAGTGACTCAGTGAAATCTTGTAGATTTCACTGCGTCACTTTTCCGAGGCTTTTTCTGACAGAACGCCCACCCTGCATACATTAAACCTGACACAGGTTTAATGTAGCGCAGGGCTTTACAACGTGACGCATCTCCCTAGATGCGTCACGTTGTAAATAAGGCGCAACATGGCGCATGGTTTACGCCGCCGCTGCGTCACAGAAGTGACGCAACAGCGGCATAAATGTCTCGCAAGGGGCTTGTAAATCTGCCCCCATGAATTTTAGGATGGAGGCATAGACAACTCCTAGAAACAGCCTAGTATGGTGCTCGGGAGAATTATGATGTGTTCTGGGTATCCAAACCAGGATGTCGTAAAGTCATTTCCTGGTTAAAGTATATTGCACAGAGTCATGTCATGTGACGTAATTTCCTGGTTGAAGTATATATATATATATATCAAAGAGCCATGGAATGTGATGTCATTTCCTGGTGGAAGTATATATAACAGAGTCATGTCTAAGCCTGGGTGGAGTTCGCGGAGTTATGCAAGCGGCGGAGTATGCTTGCTCATGCCTGTTCGCATTGATTTTTAGCATCAGGTGTTTGTCCTGCGCTTGAAAATCAACACGAATGGCACAATGCGCAGCACAAAAGGGCGCTGCTTCTTTTCTGCAGCTCAAGTAGATTTTCTAGTTGAGTCCCAACTTTCTCAATGCGAACAGAAGGTTTCTCAACGCAAGCGGTCATGACCACACATGCCCCCCTTCATTGAGAAATCTGATCGTCCTCATTGAGAAATCTCCCTTGGAGGTGAATATTTTTCGCTTGCGCTAGCCAACTTGATGTTGGGGAGCTCGAGCAAGGAAAAATCTCACTGGGAGGTGGATTTTCCTCCTTCATGCTCGTCAACTTGACGTTGGGGAGCTCAAGCAAGGAAACAAAGCTATGCTCTGCATAGCGAAATGTAGTTCTTCAGAACCTAGCATGCTTTGCGGAGTGCAGAAAACTTTGCAAACGGAGCAAAGTTCACTGCCCGCGCTTAGTCATGTCATGTGATGTCAGATCCTGGTTGATGTATATATCACGAAGGCGGTGAAGAGAGGAAGAAATGTCAGATTGCCTTCGTTTTTCATCATGTTTTTCACTGCTTGCTACTATTTTTTTCTCTGAGATTTGGCTTTAAGCATTTGGACCTTCTTCTACATTCTACTTCTCCATTTATGCCTGGCTCATTTCTCCTCCTTGATGCCACAGGGAGTTTGGTGCCTTGCTGACTACACAGCTGGGTCTATCTTAAGGAGAGAACTGACTCCTATCATGACCACGTTTGCAAACGTTGTATTATAAAACGGGACCCCCCACAGTCAGGGTAAAAAGTATCCCATTTATTCTCCTTTCCTTGATAAGGAAAATCCGTATTCACCGCAAGTCCAACTTCCGAACTTGGACTTGCAGTGAATACGGATTTTCCTTATCAAGGAAAGGCGAATAATTGGGATACTTTTTTACCCTGACTGTGGGAGATCCCCTTTTATACATACAAATTTTGCAAACGGAGAAATATACTCCCACCTGACTCGTTAGGAGACTGGATCAGTTTATTGTGGACGTACTCCTGAGAGGCTATTTCCTCTAAAGGATTGCATATAAATGTAAAGACAATATTCTTCATATTACATTTCACGCCCTGATGAAGTTACCCCAGGGAGCGAAACGCGTTGGCTGATGTCCAAATTTTAATAATTTTTCTACAATAAATGAAACTGATTTGATGACTTTGACTCCATCCCTGGTGCACCTTCTTTTCGTTAACAGAATTTGTCCCGCTGGATACCAGCTGAGCTTAACTGCGGCAAGCTCAAGAAGTGGATGCACAGAACACTTATTGTTTTTATATAGGGATTGAGGTGCTGAACCTTTGGTCAGCCGCTGTTGGGAGTTTTTTGTTTACCTTTCATGACTACGGTTCTGTGCAGGGATGCACTACGGCCCAGGGAGGAGTTGCCCTTTCCTCGAGCAACCAAGGAGGAGACTCTACAGATCTCGATGTTCAGTCCTTGAAAGCCATTGTCTTTGATTTTTAGACTGAGTTGAATTCAACTGATACCACCCGAGCAGCTTAGCGCTCCGCGCCTGGATACCCTCATGGGTGATTAGTTGCGCTTTCCAAATCCTGATTGATTGATTGATTGATTTATTGATTCATTATGGATGTGTGAGAGTATAGCTGATGTGGGTTGAGGTGTTCTCATGGTGAAAGAGGAGGGCCGAGGAGCAGTAAGTAGAGTAAACAAGATTTTGGAGACGTATGTAACAAAGCCAATTGCAGACAAAGATGTTTATCGTTGGCAGGGAGAGTAGGTTGAGGGGTCCCTTGTAAGTCCTTGATGGTGAAGCTGAAGTGAGATGAAACGGTTATGAAAATATGGTCTTAGCACTGTTGAATACATCATATGGTATGCTTAAGGACTGTTTGTAATACTTGAGGTTCTGCTACCCGATGAGGAACGAAGGGATCGGATTTTCCTTGCTTGCGTTATGGCCCACGACACCCTTGCCGCCGCACAGCTGTTTCTCAGCTCTTTTACCTTATACTTGGTTTCTCCTTGGATGTAGTCAATGGACTCACTCTCTGAATTTAACCAATTTGCCAAGATACATCTGACCATTGTCGTAGCTTCTCAAGGACCCCCATATTGCGAGTAAGTTAACTCGGAGTATTCGAGACTAGGCTGCTCATACCTTGACGAAAAAAATCAAAACCTACCACCCAAAGGGAACTAGTATTCTCAACCCACAAAGGGGCATTTCTGGTTGGGAGGGAAGCTGGTCAATAGTCTGAATTTCCAGTCCCCAGTTAACAAGTACACCTGGTAACTAGTGGGTAGTGGAGAGGACTTGTCAAAAGCTCTGTTTAAGAGGCAGACTCTGGAACCAAGGTATATGGTGATGTTCCGTTTGGGGTCCGCTGCTGCTTGGCCAACAATGGCCTGAATTTACCCCGCACCACAGCTCCCCGACTAGATCCTCATATCCCGGAGAGGATGGGGAATGCTCAGCATCTGAGTCGGTGCCCATGAAAGCCTAGAAGATACAGTGGAAGCCGGCCTTGAACAACCACTCTCCATCTGTAATGAAAGCGGACGGTCAATTTTGGGCTTGAACCCCCACAACTACCAAACTCCCATGTGCCGACCCACGCTTCTTGCTATTGTACTTACTCTCTTGTTCTGGGGGAGCTGCTGTGTCCCAGAAGCCACATGGTGAGCTGCTGGGGTGATGATGGGCCAACTGGTGAGCAAGAGCTGAGAGATGTGGTATCCAACAAGACCATGTGATCCATCAAGAGCAACGGGGCGGCGAGAGGTGCCAGTGGACCAGGAACCAGTAGATCACAAAAATTAAACCAATTAGGGGCACTGGTTTTGACAGCTCAGTGGGATTTGTGAAATTATAAAATTAGAAAGAGGACTGACTGATGTTAGTCACGGTGACCATGTTCTTGGAAACCTCTGCCTGGATGTGTTATTATTGAAATGTAAGCAGCAGGCCATGATGTGAGAACTGTGACTGACAAAACCCTTTATCTGGCTTAATGGGGAGTCAATAAAAAGATGAAATGTGTTTGATGGATTACTCCAGGCTGCATCTGCCAGAGGTCTGACATTTCCTACATGCTGCTGGTTGATCGATTCTTCTGTGTCGTGATTTAAACACCCCGGAGCAGTGATCTCCATATGACTGCAATGTTTTCAGCATCCTCTATTAAAGGCCAAATGACCTATGGGGAGCAGGATGATTCCCCAGCTCCTGTCCAAAGTACCTGGGAGTTGTTCTGTGACTGTGCACCAGCAGGAGGACAGATGCACGGTTCCGGGGTACGTCATGCGATTGCAGATGACTACCATGTTTTCTAATGTCTAAACAGAAATCAGTATGCAAACAGTATTCTCCGAAGCTGTCGCAAACAAATCACAAAGGCTACTCCATGGCACAAGTGCTGCTAAGGTGGCAGGTGTCACTCTTGAATCCCTAATAAGGGAACTGGTGGAGGCGGTGGGCTCCACTTCAAATAAAACAGTGGCTGAAATCCAGTCAATTGGAACTGAAACTGCGGCCTTGAATGCCGGGTTATACTCCACTCAGTCTGAACACAAAGGAGGGACTAGGTCCAGCATACAAGCTCCCTGAAAGTCTATGTAGTCCATAAGGGTATGCAGTTCCTCTAAGGTCAAGGGAGAAAGGGGGAGAAAGGTCTGTGGGAGCGACCTTTCTTCCCCTTCCCCCCTTGACCTTAGAGGATCTACATACCCTATTGGAGTAGGTATACTCCATTGAGGACAGACTTCCAAAGGGGAAACCCAAAATGGCTACTCCTCCAGCCTGGAAACAAGAATTGTTGTCTTTGAGAAAGAACAATGCCAACCTGAAAGTCAGGAGTAGAGGAAGTAATACAGGTTTCAGAGCAGCAAAGAAACATGGCCCCTATCTGGGCAGGTTAGCTAATGGCCTACTGGGGTGGGATAAATTGCAGTGTAGGGCAGGAGCCAAGTGGGTAAAATGATCCCATAACCTTCTACAGGTCCTGGAGATGAAGTTTGAAACATTTATCTGGAGTGGAGCCAGAACTAGGTTGAAAGCTTTGAAATTGCCTCGGACCACGGCTGGTAGTGGTCTGCCATCACCCTACATGGACACGCACTGGATTGCACACCCACTGGCCCATGCTGAGTGCATACTCCAGTAGGGTAAAGAACCCTGCTGCGGCTTCTCATGGAGAGAACAATTCTCACCTATGAGTGGGGAGTTACCCCTGAACCACTTGAAACATCCACCGAGAGTGGGATCGTGAACCCCATGATTGATTCAGGATTGAATGCCTTTCCTGCGGTGTACAGAGCCGGGAGGTGAGAAAAGACGGCACGATGATGCACCCACATGACTGAATGGGGTGATCCACACTGATAGTAACTCATCGTCTGCAAACTGTGGAAGAAAGCAAGACTGAAGGAAGAGTTCTGATTGCCAAAATCCCAATACTGAAACACGATCATCTGCACTGGTTGCTGCAAATGTTGGGTCCACCCCGATCAAGTTACAGCACTTTGATATCAGCCGGGCCAGTGCAGGTAAGTGTGGTGGAGCAGTGGAGCGGTGCGGGCGGGGGGGGGGGGGGGGGGGGGGAGTCGATAGATGACAGAATAGGTTTTATTTATTTATTTAATTTGACCTATTCCATCATCTGTTGACTTTGCCCCCTCCCACCCTGCCCCACCCCACCGCCTCACCGTGCTTACCTGCACCGGCTGCCGCTATCTGATAACTGGAGTACTTACGCACCTGGGGTGTCCTATAGGGCAGTATTTCTGGGCATATATGGGGTTCCTGATTGACTCATGCCCTCTAGCTCTAAATCTTGGTGGGAAAAAGTGTCTGACAATCTAGTTCTCAGATACGGGCTGGAGTGTTATTTTTTTGTATCATGAAAAGGGATTGTGGGAAGGGAGACTCAAGTTTGAGTATTTTAAAGATTAGAGCGGTCCTTATCTAGGCTTCAAATGGTTAATCCGTATGTCTTTCCATTGTGCTGGAGATGTTCCCTCTGGCATGCGACTTTGTACACGTATTGTGGGAATGTTCCAAGATGCACCATTATTGGTGAGTCATTTGAGGTGAGATGAAAGCGTATATGGCACTGTTGTGGCCTCTGACCTCTTAGAGGGCGTGCTGGACAACACATCTAGCCTCCCGGAGATAATGCTATTGTCCTCCACTTTACTAGCTGTAGCCAAAATGGATTTCTGAGACAATGGAAGATGCCAACCATCACGTCGTATAACTCCTGGATGGATGACATGCTTACTGGAGCATCCTACGAGAAGATCATCTATAAGATGAATTACCAGATACCACGATATAAACAAACCTTGGGCCATGTCCGACGGGGTTGAGGGTAGAGGGTTGAGGCTCATCCCCATACATTCTAGGGGTGGGAAAAATGTTCCGTTCTGCCTGCGGAACTGGCGGAATTTTGGTCACTTCGTGTTACTCTTTAACGTGGCGTGCTGGCAAACTTCTGCCAATCACAACATGGCGGAATTTTTCTCCCCAGAAGCTCCAGAATATGTCACCTGGCTTGTGAGTGAGATTTGGCGTCCCCTAGAGCGATTTTCTAACACAGGCAGTCGTCGCCATTCGTGAGCTGTTGCTGTTCGAGTAGATTTGCTGCCGCTTGAGTAGGTTTTATACTCGAGCAACTGCAAAATCAACTTGAATGGCAGCACGCTCTTGCGCAAAGCATGGTGCTGCTTGCACTGATTTTCAGCGCTGCTCGTTCTACCTGTGCTAAATAGCTGTGCGAACTGCATATTTTTCACACGTTGACGTAATTCTGTGGAATCTCGCATAGTTTTTCTGTAACTCTGCGGAATTCCGTAGAGTGAAACTCCGCAAGTTCCTCCCAACCCTAGTATATTCCAATAATAACTGTTGCAACCCTGCTGGATAGTCCGAGGGGGCTGTGGGGTGTGGACGGGGTTGAGATGGATGGGATGGGGCGCTCCTAAAATGTGAGAGCCTGGATATGTATGGATGTGTCTCTTTTGAAAAGCTTCGAGTCACGTGTCTATTGCACTTGCTGTATGTCTGCTTTACCTTCATTGAAAATATTTTGGAAAAAAAGCTCTGTTTGCCGCACTCCATATATGATATACTAGTCCTTTCAATGTCAACCGTAAATTCTCCAATGCTCAACACTTAATGCAGCCCTCTTTACCAATATACCCACAATCTCCGCTGCCGAAAGCCCAAGTTCTCATCCTATTCCTTTCTAGAAGCGATTTTCGACACACCGCGCTCAGATCCAGAGGAACAACACATTCCACCACACAAACTCCATAGTCTGTCCCAGTGATCGCATTTTAAGCTAACTTTTGAAATCAAATGAAGTGTTTCTCGTGCTTTCTGGATCTAATACAGTGATTTTGAGAACGTGGGGATGCTCTGGAGTCATCCTATAGAAGTCTGCATCATCGAAATGTCTCTGTTGCCTAGAAACGAAAAAGGGTCAGGGTCGGAAGAATCATTTTAAGACATGGGGTCATTGAGTGAATCAGACCCATATGACACACTCTTATGTTACTCCTTTTACTGTCCCCTCCGCTAATCGGTGTTGCTGCCTCTCCTATGGGTTTTGCATTAGCCAAGATCTTTTGATTGGACTAAAATGATATACATAATATATTTACTTAGATGGGCTTTAGCCAACCATCTTCATCCATTGGTCTGATGCTGTGTCAGTCACATTTTTCTACAGCATAAAGCATGGGGCAGTGGGTCCGCCCACTTCAGCGATTGGCTGACTGCACTATGAATGACAGCATTCTGCCCTTTCGCATGGAGCACATCCACACACAAAGTAGTTCCCTCCAGTGACAGGGGCTACTGTGGTAATGCGCGCTCTTGGACACAAATATATTTTTAGCTATAGCCAATGGGCCTTTTATTTTTGGCGGGGGCCCTCCGAACAGTGACGTTTTACAAAAATCATCATACACAAAACAATCACTGACAATGCCAGACCTCTTGGCTTTCCAAATGCGTGTTCTGAGTTGGAATGGACAAACACAAAGCTAAAGTGATATTGAAATATCTTGTAGTTTATATCGTTTATTTGCTGATTTTCTGTGCTCCTCTTGCTCATATGTAACAATTGGCATGTTTACGAAAAACCGACTGGAATCACGTGTGAAATGCCCCCTCTGAACCCTCCCTCTCCTCTTCCGAGTCAACCAATAGCCACCAGGCTTCCCCTCTATTAAGCGTCCTATGTTTGCACTTCTCTTCCTGCTCTCTACTGACGTGGCCATGCCTCCTCCTTTCATCACAGTGATCAGATGTGACTGACGTGGCCAGGCCTCCTCCTTTCATCACAGTGATCAGATGTGACTGACGTGGCCAGGCCTCCTCCTTTCATCACAGTGATCAGATGTGTCAAATAAGAAGTTATAAGTGACACTAACTATCTTTACAATGCTCTATTTTAGTGTCACAGGAATTAAGGGCCAGTTTTAGAGTTAAGTCGAGGGCTCCAAAGTGTAAAGGAGGTGCCCCCTCTACCGGCGAATACAGATATTACAGTACTATACATTGGAGGAAATTCCACTGGTGGCTTTCCCCCTGGATTTAGTACCACCCTGAATAATCACATGGCTTTCCAGCGCCTCCTAACGCTTGGGCCCTGATTTCAACATTGGGGCTTATTCTGTTCAAGGTGCAAATTCCTAATCCAGACATCTGCTATCTGCTCAGGTGCAAAATACCCAGCCCACCCTATCTGCCCACAGATTTTCAGCAGGCACAAGAATCTTGTGGGCAAATTGTGCAAAAATCCAATTTGCGCCCCCCCTCCCCCACCCGAACGCGCACACAACTGCACTTATTTGCTCACTCTTGAATGCCCATCAGGTTCTGCTCAAGTTGCGGCACGCAAATGTCACATATACCAATAGCAGACGCGCAATTAGCGCGCCGACAAATACAACAGCCCGATGTGGGAGTTTGCACCGGGAACGAAATTATAACCAAGCTGGTAATCGGGGTTTACATCAGCCCAGTGGGTCTCTGTGCCAATCTGTCTTCTATATATGCATAAAGCTCGATTTTACGCAACAACGTTGGGGTGAAAAAAAGGAATATTGCCTTGAAATGCCTTGAAGAATTCCAGTAAAGGGGTGAATCGCTCCATCGTTAAACCTTTTGGGGCTTATTTACAAGCCCCTTGCGCCACCCATACGTCACTTGTTCCCATGTTAAAAGTGACGCACCAGCGGCGCAAGGGGCTTGTAAATAAACCCTCTTCTTTCTCCAGAAGCGGCGCACTGTTCCGAAACACTGAACTGGCCCCGCGCGGTCGTGCAGCGCCGCACATGGAATATTCTGCTTTCACGAGTGCAAACAGCCGCTCAGGAGCGCCATCACTCCCGGGGCTTGCGCCTCGCAGCCACGTCCTCGCAGGTGATGAACAAGGCGCTTGCGCGCAGGCGGAAGCGCTCCGCCTGGTGACGGTGGCGTCTGCGCTGTCAGTGATCAGAGCTGGCATTTAAACACGTCTCGAGGCCTCCCTGGGATGGCGTCATATGTGCCCAAGCAGCGGGACTGCACGAGCCCGGAAGAAGCTGTAACAGGAACATTGGGGCACGCGGGGTCTCGACTGACCCCACAGGACAATTCATTAGAGGCTCCTGGCAGGGGGGGGGGGGGGGGGGGGGTAGCAAGAGAGGCCTGGTCCCTGGCTGAAACAGGAACAGTGACCTCGCGGGCTCCCGGCTCGGAATTTAAAATACAAACGTACATAGGGTGTAATGTCTTCTCCAGTGCTTAATTTGTAAAATGTTAAGTGCCAGGGCTCTGACCAGGAGACTGCTGCAGCTTGCAGCACCCCGCCCTCGCTGCCAAAACAACTACTAATCATCTCTCTCACATGTAAATCGGACAGTTCAGATTATTCCAGGCCCCCAAAGCTAAAGGAATGTCTGGGGAGGCAGGTATTACCAATTTTAATGCATATTGTATTCCTAACAACAGTTGTTCTGCTCATCTCTAAATAAGATGAGCAGCGCGACCTTGTGGTAGAGTGTTCTAAGTATGGTATTGACAATTAGGTTCCGGTGCTGGAAAGCACCAGCGCAAATTAAGCACTACTCTTCCCAAGCCCCCGCCACCTGTGGCACTGAATAGCTCTATGCTCCAGCTTCGGAGTTTCTTATTTCCTCATTCCACGCTTGTTTCCGCTCTCTTTATAATCTCCACTCTTCCCTTCTCTCCTTCCTTCCTCACTTTCATTCTCTCTCCTCCTTCTCCACTTCCAGTTTATCTTTCCATCTCTCATCCTCATCGACATGGTCTCTTCCTACCTTTGTCTTCCTTTCTCCTTTCTCCCGTTACCTCCTCCGTTTCTTCCCCATTCATCTCTCCCCACTTCTTAACCCGCTCTCCCCTCTTCTATCTGCGCCCCAACCCGCTCCCTCCTACCCTCCCTTGAATCCCACAGTCCTCTCTGTCTCTGTTGTCCATTTTGTTTTGCACATCTATCTGTTGTCTCTTTCCTTTTCTTCCAGCTGTTCTTCAAGTCATCCTTATCTCTGCCCATTTTCTGTTTCCTACCATCCCCTTTTGTTAATTCTTTCCTTCTCTCGCATCCTTTTCCCTTTTTCCTTTCTCTTCGCTTTTTGCCTTTCCTCTTTTTCTCGCCGAGCATTTTCTTCTTCCCCTTTCTTAGACCAGACGTCCCCATTTTCCCAGGACGGTCCCCGTTTTTGGAGAAGTGACCCCGTGTCCCGACACTTTTCTCCAAGTGACTCAAATGTCCCTGTTTTCAAACAGTGTCCAGGTTAAACACAGAAATGTCCCTGTTTTTCATTGTTCCGGTTGAGCATGTGCGCGCGTGCTCTGTTTGCACTGTTTACGGCATGTGTCGTCACTGAGGTGAGCGCTGTAGCAAGAAGGGAAATCCTTTGAAGAGAGACATTTTACACACAGCGCCACCTACGTTATCATGCCAGCCAAAGTTTCTACTTTGGATAAAACAATATTTCTTCGTCCTGTAGCTTGTATTCATAGCCATACAAACTTTTCAGTAGCCCTTATGCATACCGTGCAAGGATTAATGCATTGCTCATTGTATGTTTTATTCATAACCAATTGATGCATGCTCTGTGTTCTCCGTATCAAAGCTATGACTTTACCTTTTGACTGACCTTTCAGATCACGGCAAACTGTTTAGCTGGAAAGGACTTAAAGGAGCAGTATTAACGCCTGTGGAAGAGGCGAGCAGCGCTGCTTGAGCTTTTTGCTCAGGTCTTCACACTATTGCATTATGAGATGATACCAATGGCTAGAGTGCACTATACATACCCCAGTAAGGTAACATGACATCTCAGCAGTGACTACGCAAATGTGGGAGGACTGTGTGGTCGGCCAGCCTTTGCCACCCTTAAGACCCTAAAGCAGTAATACCTGGAGAGAAGTGTTTTTTTTTTACATTGGTCCATGGCTGCCATTTGGCTATTTAGCATTCCACAGTTTACCTCCCATGCTTTTCTGTCATGAGCAACTAAGCAACATTGGTGAGTTGTACTTTACGTGGTGCTGACGCGCAGCTATAGTAACAAGCATTGATAAAGCTAGTATATCTGGCGTCTGCTAGCCTGTGATGTTTTATTGATTTTTGGCAAATATATGCTATAGTCCTTAAAAGTGTAAATGTAATAAAAAGTACTAATGCTGCTGTGTAAAGGAGAAGGGTGCCAATAAAAGACCGCGGATTTGTTGTCTGTAATGCTTCATCTCGGTCTGTGGAGGGAGCTGTCATTGTAGTCCTTTTTCTATGTCTATGACAGCTGTCAAATAGCCCTACTTGTGTGTCGATGGTTACTGCAAACCGTAGTCCTACTTCTATGTCTATGACCTGTCCCCTTTTTTTGTTTTGAGAATCTGGTCACCCTACCTTTCTACCTCACCCCCAGTAACTTCTAGGAAACGCAGGTGTAGTGCCGGCTGGCAGTAGGCGCTAGCTTGAGGAGCTGCGCTAGCCAATTACAATCTGAGTCCAGAAGGAACCCTGTCTATAAACCTCTGACATGAAAGGGCTGGGTGCTGTTGTGTTGTGTTGTATTGCAGCATTAGTAAGGTGCTCACTACGACTATGTGGGGCGCCGAAGCACTGCCCTACATGAGTAGCATGCTACACCAAGTCTGGTGTGAGATTAGAAGGGTGTTGTTTTTGTTTTGATCCTATGTGGGAAGTGTTGCCATGTTGTGATGGTGACCACCGAGACGTGGTTATGATGTTATGCGATGGGGCATGAGGCACTATGTTTTTTTTTTGGGAGGGGGAGTTTTATATAGCGCGAACTCGACCTGAAGGTATCGGAGCACTTTACATGCACACCAGTCGCGTTACAGATGGATACATTCAATTTGTTAGGCACGGGGAGATTAAGTGATTTGCCCAGCATCACAGGATGTTGAGCATCCATGATGAGACTCGAATGCAGTTCCCCAGCTTCGAAGTCGGCCGCTCTAGCTGTTAGGCCACACTGGATGAAGAGGTGTGAGAGGTCGATGTGGAGTTTATGGTTTCCTATAAGCTGGAAGCTTTGAGAAGCTCTGCAGGTCTATTTTTCTTATTTCCTATGATCATAGTCCACTTGCTGACTACACTGAGATTTCCAAGGTGATATTTGGTTTAACATTTGTAACCCTGAGCAGGCTTGTTTGGAGACAGAAGCGGTGGGGAGATCTGCTGGGGTGGCCTGTGTAACTATCATCCCACATCTAAATGCCATTGGCGCCGAAACATTTTGATCCATGGCTTGAAAAAGGCCCAGGCATGTGCATCAATAGCTGGTCAAACACCAGTGCTTAATTTGAGCCGGTGGTTTCCGGTGCTCAGCACTCACCACTCTCTATCTGTAATGAAATCAGACGGTCAATTTTGGGCTTGAACCCCCACAACTACCAAACTCCCATGTGCCGACCCACGCTTCTTGCTATTGTACTTACTCTCTTGTTCTGGGGGAGCTGCTGTGTCCCAGAAGCCACATGGTGAGCTGCCGGGGTGATGTTGGGCCAACTGGTGAGCAAGAGCTGAGAGATGTGGTATCCAACAAGACCATGTGATCCATCAAGAGCAACGGGGGGCGGCGAGAGGTGCCACTGGACCAGGAACCAGTAGATCACAAAAATGAAACCAATTAGGGGCACTGGTTTTGACAGCACAGTGGGATTTGTGAAATTATAAAATTAGAAAGAGGACTGACTGATGTTAGTCACGGTGACCATGTTCTTGGAAACCTCTGCCTGGATGTGTTATTATTGAAATGTAAGCAGCAGGCCATGATGTGAGAACTGTGACTGACAAAACCCTTTATCCTGCTTAATGGGGAGTCAATAAAAAGATGAAATGTGTTTGATGGATTACTCCAGGCTGCATCTGCCAGAGGTCTGACATTTCCTACATGCTGCTGGTTGATCGATTCTTCTGTGTCGTGATTTAAACACCCCGGAGCAGTGATCTCCATATGACTGCAATGTTTTCAGCATCCTCTATTAAAGGCCAAATGACCTATGGGGAGCAGGATGATTCCCCAGCTCCTGTCCAAAGTACCTGGGAGATGTTCTGTGACTGTGCACCAGCAGGAGGACAGATGCACGGTTCCGGGGTACGTCATGCGATTGCAGATGACTACCATGTTTTCTAATGTCTAAACAGAAATCAGTATGCAAACAGTATTCTCCGAAGCTGTCGCAAACAAATCACAAAGGCTACTCCATGGCACAAGTGCTGCTAAGGTGGCAGGTGTCACTCTTGAATCCCTAATAAGGGAACTGGTGGAGGCGGTGGGCTCCACTTCAAATAAAACAGTGGCTGAAATCCAGTCAATTGGAACTGAAACTGCGGCCTTGAATGCCGGGTTATACTCCACTCAGTCTGAACACAAAGGAGGGACTAGGTCCAGCATACAAGCTCCCTGAAAGTCTATGTAGTCCATAAGGGTATGCAGTTCCTCTAAGGTCAAGGGAGAAAGGGGGAGAAAGGTCTGTGGGAGCGACCTTTCTTCCCCTTCCCCCCTTGACCTTAGAGGATCTACATACCCTATTGGAGTAGGTATACTCCATTGAGGACAGACTTCCAAAGCGGAAACCCAAAATGGCTGCTCCTCCAGCCTGGAAACAAGAATTGTTGTCTTTGAGAAAGAACAATGCCAACCTGAAAGTCAGAAGTAGAGGAAGTAATACAGGTTTCAGAGCAGCAAAGAAACATGGCCCCTATCTGGGCAGGTTAGCTAATGGCCTACTGGGGTGGGATAAATTGCAGTGTAAAGCAGGAGACAAGTGGGTAAAATGATCCCATTAACAATACTGAATAACCTTCTAAAGGTTCTGGAGATGAAGTTTGAAACATTTATCTGGAGTGGAGCCAGAACTAGGTTGAAAGCTTTGAAATTGCCTCGGACCACGGCTGGTAGTGGTCTGCCATCACCCTACATGGACACGCACTGGATTGCACACCCACTGGCCCATGCTGAGTGCATACTCCAGTAGGGTAAAGAACCCTGCTGCGGCTTCTCATGGAGAGAACAATTCTCACCTATGAGTGGGGAGTTACCCCTGAACCACATGAAACATCCCCCGAGAGGGGGATCGTGAACCCCATGATTGATTCAGGATTGAATGCCTGTCCTGCGGTGTACAGAGCCGGGAGGTGAGAATAGACGGCACGATGATGCACCCACATGACTGAATGGGGTGATCCACACTGATAGTAACTCATCGTCTGCAAACTGTGGAAGAAAGCAAGACTGAAGGAAGTGTTCTGATTGCCACAAGCCCCATACTGAAACATGATCATCTGCACTGGTTGCTGCAAATGTTGGGTCCACCCCGATCAAGTTACAGCACTTTGATATCAGCCGGGCCAGTGCAGGTAAGTGTGGTGGAGCAGTGGAGCGGTGCGGGCGGGGGGGGGGGGGGGGAGTCGATAGATGACAGAATAGGTTTTATTTATTTATTTAATTTGACCTATTCCATCATCTGTTGACTTTGCCCCCTCCCACCCTGCCCCACCCCACCGCCTCACCGTGCTTACCTGCACCGGCTGCCGCTATCTGATAACTGGAGTACTTACGCACCTGGGGTGTCCTATAGGGCAGTATTTCTGGGCATATATGGGGTTCCTGATTGACTCATGCCCTCTAGCTCTAAATCTTGGTGGGAAAAAGTGTCTGACAATCTAGTTCTCAGATACGGGCTGGAGTGTTATTTTTTTGTATCATGAAAAGGGATTGTGGGAAGGGAGACTCAAGTTTGAGTATTTTAAAGATTAGAGCGGTCCTTATCTAGGCTTCAAATGGTTGATCTGTATGTCTTTCCATTGTGCTGGAGATGTTCCCTCTGGCATGCGACTTTGTACACGTATTGTGGGAATGTTCCAAGATGCACCATTATTGGTGAGTCATTTGAGGTGAGATGAAAGCGTATATGGCACTGTTGTGGCCTCTGACCTCCTAGAGGGCGTGCTGGACAACACATCTAGCCTCCCGGAGATAATGCTATTGTCCTCCACTTTACTAGCTGTAGCCAAAATGGATTTCTGAGACAATGGAAGATACCAACCATCACGTCGTATAACTCCTGGATGGATGACATGCTTACTGGAGCATCCTACGAGAAGATCATCTATAAGATGAATTACCAGATACCACGATATAAACAAACCTTGGGCCATGTCCGACGGGGTTGAGGGTAGAGGGTTGAGGCTTATCCCCATACATTCTAGGGGTGGGAAAAATGTCCCGTTCTGCCTGCGGAACTGGCGGAATTTTGGTCACTTCATGTTACTCTTTAACGTGGCGTTCTGGCAAACTTCTGCCAATCACCACATGGCGGAATTTTTCTCCCCAGAAGCTCCAGAATATGTCACCTGGCTTGTGAGTGAGATTTGGCGTCCCCTAGAGTGATTTTCTAACACAGGCAGTCGTCGACATTCGTGAGCTGTTGCTGTTCGAGTAGATTTGCTGCCGCTTGAGTAGGTTTTATACTCGAGCAACTGCAAAATCAACTTGAATGGCAGCACGCTGTTGCGCAAAGCATGGTGCTGCTTGCACTGATTTTCAGCGCTGCTCGTTCTACCTGTGCTAAATGGCTGTGCGAACTGCATATTTTTCACACATTGACGGAATTCTGTGGAGAGTTTTTCTGTAACTCTGCGGAATTCCGTAGAGTGAAACTCCGCAAGTTCCTCCCAACCCTAGTATATTCCAATAATAACTGTTGCAACACTGCTGGATAGTCCGAGGGGGCTGTGGGGTGTGGATGGGGTTGAGATGGATGGGATGGGGCGCTCCTAAAATGTGAGAGCCTGGATATGTATGGATGTGTCTCTTTTGAAAAGCTTCGAGTCACGTGTCTATTGCACTTGCTGTATGTCTGCTTTACCTTCATTGAAAATATTTTGGAAAAAAAGCTCTGTTTGCCGCACTCCATATAGGATATAATACTCCTTTCAATGTCAACTGTAAATTCTCCAATGCTCAACGCTTAATGCAGCCCTCTTTACCAATATACCCACAATCTCTGCTGCCGAAATCCCAAGTTCTCATCCTATTCCTTTATAGACGCCATTTTCGACACACTGCGCTCAGATCCAGAGGAACAACACATTCCACCACACAAACTCCAAATTCTGTCCCAGTGATCGCATTTTAAGCTAACTTTTGAAATCAAATGATGCGTCGCTCATGCTCTATGGACCTAATACAGTGATTTTGAGAACGTGGGGATGCTCTGGAGTCATCCAATAGAAGTCTACATCATCAAAATGTCTCTGTTGCCTAGAAACGAAAATGGGTCAGGGTTGGAAGAATCATTTTAAGACATGGGGTCATTGAGTGAATCAGACCCATATGACACACTCTTATGCTACTCCTTTTACTGTCCCCTCCGCTAATGGGTGTTGCTGCCTCTTCTATGGGTTTTGCGTTAGCCAGGATCTTTTGATTGGACTAAAATGATATATATATAATATATTTACTTAGATGGGCTTTAGCCAACCATCTTCATCCATTGGTCTGATGTTGTGTCATTCACATTTGTCTTCTGACCGCTACAGCATAAAGCATGGGGCAGTGGGTCCGCCCACTTCAGCGATTGGCTGACTGCACTATGAATGACAGCATTCTGCCCTTTCGCATGGAGCACATCCACACACAAAGTAGTTCCCTCCAGTGACAGGGGCTACTGTGGTAATGCGCGCTCTTGGACACAAATATATTTTTAGCTATAGCCAATGGGCCTTTTATTTTTGGCGGGGGCCCTCCGAACAGTGACGTTTTACAAAAATCATCATACACAAAACAATCACTGACAATGCCAGACCTCTTGGCTTTCCAAATGCGTGTTCTGAGTTGGAATGGACAAACACAAAGCTAAAGTTTGGTCTTTATTACTAAAAGTGATATTGAAATATCTTGTAGTTTATATCGTTTATTTGCTGATGTTCTGTGCTCCTCTTGCTCATATGTAACAATTTGCATGTTTACGAAAAACCGACTGGAATCACGTGTGCAATGCCCCCTCTGAACCCGCCCTCTCCTCTTCCGAGTCAACCAATAGCCACCAGGCTTCCCCTCTATTTAGCGTCCTATGTTTGCACTTCTCTTCCTGCTCTCTACTGACGTGGCCATGCCTCCTCCTTTCATCACAGTGATGAGATGTGACTGACGTGGCCAAGCCTCCTCCTTTCATCACAGTGATCGGATGTGACTGACGTGGCCAGGCCTCCTCCTTTCATCACAGTGATCAGATGTGACTGACGTGGCCAATAAGAAGTTATAAGTGACACTAACTATCTTTACAATGCTCTATTTTAGTGTCACAGGAATTAAGGGCCAGTTTTAGAGTTAAGTCGAGAGCTCCAAAGTGTAAAGGAGGTGCCCCCTCTACCGGCGAATACAGATATTACAGCACTATACATTGGAGGAAATTCCACTGGTGGCTTCCCCCTGGATTTAGTACCACCCTGAAAAATCACATGGCTTTCCAGCGCCTCCTAACGCGTAGGCCCTGATTTCAACATTGGGGCTTATTCTGTTCAAGGTGCAAATTCCTAATCCAGACATCTGCTATCTGCTCAGGTGCAAAATACCCAGCCCACCCTATCTGCCCACAGATTTTCAGCAGGCACAAGAATCTTGTGGGCAAATTGTGCGAAATTCCAATTTGCGCCCCCCCTCCCCCACCCGAACGCGCACAACTGCACTTATTTGCTCACTCTTGAATGCCCCATCAGGTTCTGCTCAAGTTGCGGCACGCAAATGTCATATATACAAATAGCAGATGCGCAATTAGCGCGCCGCCAAATACAACAGCCCGATGTGGGAGTTTGCACCGGGAACGAAATTATAACCAAGCTGGTAATCGGGGTTTACATCAACCCAGTGATTAGACTCTGTGCCAATCTGTCTTCTGTATATGCATAAAGCTCGATTTTACGCAACAACGTTGGGGTGAAAAAAGGGAATATTGCCTTGAAATGCCGCGAAGAATTCCAGTAAAGGGGTGAATCACTCCATCGTTAAACCATACGTCACTTGTTCCCATGTTAAAAGTGACGCACCAGCGGCGCAAGGGGCTTGTAAATAAACCCTCTTCTTTCTCCAGAAGCGGTGCACTGTTCCGAAACACTGAACGGACCTCGCGCGGTCGTGCAGCGCCGCGCATGGAATATTCTGCTTTCACGAGTGCAAACAGCCGCTCAGGAGCGCCATCACTCCCGGGGCTTGCGCCTCGCAGCCACCTCCTCGCAGGTGATGAACATGGCGCTTGCGCGCCGACAGAAGCGCTCCGCCAGGGGACGGTGGCGTCTGCGCTGTCAGTGATCAGAGCTGGCATTTAAACACGTCTGGAGGCCTCCCTGGGATGGCGTCATATGTGCCCAAGCAGTGGGACTGCACGCGCCCGGAAGAAGCTGTAACAGGAACATTGGGGCACGCGGGGTCTCGACTGACCCACAGGACAATTCATTAGAGTCTCCTGTCACAGGGGGGTGGGGGAGGGGTAGCAAGAGAGGCCTGGTCCCTGGCTCAAACAAGGACAGTAGCCTCCCCCAACCCGCGGGCTCCCGGCTCGGAGTTTAAAATACAAACCTACATGGGGTGTAATGTCTTTTTCAGTGCTTAATTTGTAAAATGTTCAGTGCCAGGGCTCTGATCGGGAGGCCACTGCAGCTTGCACCACCCGTCGCCCCTGTCATCGCTGCCAAAACAACTACTAACCATCTCTCTCGCATGTAAATGGGACAGTTCAGATTATTCCAAGCCCCCAAAGCTAAATGAATGGGCGGGGAGGCAGGGATTAGCACTATTTTAATTTATATTGTTTTCCTAAACAACCCTTGTCCTGCTCATCTCTAAATTAGATGAGCAGCGCCACCATTTGGTAGAGTGTTCTAAGTATGGTGTTGACAATTAAGTGCTGGTGCTGAGCACCGGAAAGCACCAGCGCAAATTAAGCACTGCTCTTCTCAAACCCCTGCCACCTGTGGCACTGAATATAGCTCTGTGCTCCAGTTTAGGAGTTTCTGATTTCCTCATTCCACGCTTGTTTCCGCTCTCTTTATAATCTCCACTCTTCCCACCTCTTCTTCCTTCCTCACTTTCATTCTCTCTCCTCCTTCTCCACTTCCAGTTTCTCTCTTCCTCTCTCACCCATATCGACCTGCTCTCTTCCTACCTTTGTCTCCTTTTCTCCTTTCTCCCATTTACCTCCTCCGTTTCTTCCCCATTCATCTCTCCCCACTTTTTAACCCGCTCTCCCCTCTTTTATCTGCGCCCTAACCCGCTCCCACCTACCCTCCCTTGAATCCCACAGTCCTCTCTGTCTCTGTTCTCAATTTTGTTTTGCACATCTATCTGTTGTCTCTTTCCTCTTCTTCCAGCTGTTCTCCAAGTCATCCTTATCTCTGCCCTTTTTAGGTCTTGCCTTGCTATCGCGTAAGCGATCGCAAAGCGAGACTATTGTAAAAGGGCATTTCAAAGTGCTCCCAAAAAGCGGATTGCCTTGCTAGCACGCGCACAATCATGCGCAGCGTGCCGCCATGCAATACGCCTTTTGGGAGCACTTCAAAGGGTCCGCTCCCCCGCCCCCAAGTGCGCGCGCGCCACGCTCCGCTGGGCTTGTTTTTTTTTTTACCTTTAAGCGCGAGTCGCGCGTGCGGCCAATGCTTGTCTTTAAACATAGTGCGTGACTGTCGCTGCTTAGACTAACTGCGTTCCGTGATCTCCAGCAGGGAGGCACGCTTAAGTTTTCCTTTCATGTAATAGGAAGGTCGTCACTTCAGTGAAAGAAAGGTCTCCGTTAGTCTTCGCGTTGTAGTGCTACGAATGGTATACGTTTCTGCCTTGCGGGTCTGTAATGCATGATTCACACAGCACTCTGGAGGGAGCGGCCGCCGACCTCTGCACCATGAGCAGCCACAAGCAGGACGGTGAGCACATGAGCAGCGTCGAGGAGGAGGTGAGGCTCCCTTTGGTACTGACCCTTAGGTTTGAGCGATTTTGTGGCGGCCGCGGCGCAATTTTACTTAACTTGACAATCTCTTCCGTGTTTTGACCAGTGAGAGAGAGTTGCCACTCACTTCTACTGTGCCATTGTTTTACTGCCGGGATCGGGTTTGCTTCGTCTTCGTCTTCCCTCTCGGAACCCTTAGCTGCCCCCTTCGCCTCAGTTCTTTCGAACGTCCACCTGTGCACGGTTCAGGTCCAGGCGAGGAGCGCTCACTCACCTCCTACATCTGGCATGGGGGCAACTCAGCCACTTTCCCAGGTAGATCAGTTATATTGTATTTAGAAAAGAACTTCTGACTATTGTGAACTCTCATTACACTTTCCTCACATTTATTGAAAACCCGTCTCTATAATGACTCGAATTACACCATAGTCACATGATGCACTAGCACCATCAGTGTTTTGGGCAGGGCTCAATCTTTTACAAATTAAACACTAATTGCGTCTTCGCATCGTTATGTCCCTCGCTGCATTGCAGGTATTAATTACAAATGATAGTTCATAAAAATTCCTACCCGCCATCTCCAGAAATGGCAATGGTGAGCTAAGAAGCGGGTCTGGTGGCTCCGGGCACTAACGTACTCCCTGTAGGGGCCTGTGTTGAATCTCATGCTCACGGGTTCAAATCCTGGCGGGTCCACTCAGCCTTTCATCCTTTTGAGGTCAACAAAATAAGTACCGTTGCGTTGGCTAACAAACAGCTGTTATTCAGCGCCAACGTGAAGGTGGGTGAACATGCGATTTACAAATACAAGTTATGTTAAGAGGCAAGTCCGTTGTCCTGCATCCTTTATGTGACCTAGAGTCAGGCACGCAACACCCATTGGACTCACAGGGCTTCAGCCCCCCCCCCCCGTCGTGTGTGGCAGCCCGGGATGAGACACCTTCCCGGGCAAAAAAGCAGCCGCACCCGAGCACTTCACAGGTCTTTAAAAGACCATTTGCATGTTAATGAGGCCTTGCTGTTTCACCCCTTCTAAGAGCCCCTGCAGCTCCACTCTGCCTATTACTTAAAGTTCAGCCCCCCCCCGAAAGTTTTGCTCAGCCCCCCCCCCGAAATTTGGCTCTAGTTGCGCCTCTGCCTAGAGTCTTGTAGTACGTGGTGCAGCGTCATAGTTTATCTTCAGTGTCGGAGGCTTTGGCACAGGACACATATTCTTGAGCGCATGCATCTGAAGCTTCTCCCATATGTCTTAGTGAAGAGGAAGCTCCGAGAACTATCCCATCTCCTAGAATCCCACAATTTGTTTAAGCGGAATAACGAGCTCGATCTTTAATGTTCTGGTTTTACTTTGTGGGATCCAGCCAATACATAGGCGTAGGTTTCTCTCTGCCTGCTTACGTGAAAGGCCTTGTCTTTAATTGTTGGCACCTGCGATTAGAGTGTGGGTGGCAGAAGCCGCATGTAAGCTCGGGTCGTTTGGGCTTGAGTCTCCAAGAGTACCCTGGGCAGAGCCAGAACAAGGCATCTGACTCAAGCTTTTATGGGCTCGCCCAGCTCTACTCTTCCCCTCCTCATGTCCAGTTCACTGCCCCATGGCCTCCTCTTTGCTTCCACCCTATGTGATCTTAGGCACATCTTGGCTGCTGCTGAATGTCCTCTTCGCCACATCTTTACAATATTATCCTCTTGAATGGCCCTATCATGTATAATTTAGGTAGAGTTGGCGTTTTTTTTCTGGTTGGGTGAGCAAGCCCGGAACTTTGCTTTGTCTATAATTCCTCAATCGTAGCAGTCGCCATGCCACCCCCCCCCACCCCCCCTATACCCCACCCGTGATGTGTCACATTGGGCTGCTGCAGTTTCAGGACACACACAAGTCTGTGGCAGTCGCCATGTTCCCCTCTCCCCCCCTCCCTCCCCCCACCACCGTGACACACACAGTTCTTTAGCTGATGTGTACTGGGCTGCGCTGCTGATAGACTCCAATGACAGCCTCGTACAAGGTATTTCCCAGGTCATCCAGAGGTTGAGGTGCATAGAAAAAATGACCTCTCTGATCCTGAGAACAATGTTGGTGACATGGCTTAACAAGCATTTGCAATGCAATAGGTCTCGCAATGATAGAGTTTGAGCTATTGGCATTGTAAATAGGCATTGTCATTTACAATGTCAGTAGCATAAACTTGCATAAAAGCAGTGTATGGAGTGTAGCAGTGTGTGATGTGCAACATTGTGTGGTGTGTAGTAGTGTGTGGCGTGCAGCAGTGTGTAGCGTGCAGCATGCAGCAATGAGTATTTCAGCAGTGTGCAGCAGTGTGTGACGTGCATCAGGGTGCGGTGTGCAGTAGTGTGTGTTGTGCAGTAGCGTTTTGTGTAGCATTGTGCGATGTGCAGCAGTGTGCGTTGTGCAGCAGTGTGAGGCGTGTAGCAGTGTGATGCGTGTAGCAGTGTGAGGTGTGCAGCAGTGTGTGGCGTGCAGCAGTGTGTGGCGTGCAGCAGTTAAGGGTGCAGCATTGTGAGGCGTGCAGCAGTGTGTAATGCTGCAGAGTGTGCATCATTGTGTGGTGTGCTGTAGTGTGAGGTGTGCAGCAGTGTGTGGCATGCAGTAGTGTGTTTTGTGCAGTGGCATGCAGCAGTGTGGCGTGCAGCAGTGTGTGGCGTGTAGCAGTATGTGGCGTGCAGTAGTGTGAGGCGTGCAGCAGTGTGAGGCGTGCATCAGTGTGAGCTGTGCAGCTAATTTTTTGTTTTAATAATGCATATCTTAAGAATATAGGTTTTTAAATTTATTTGGTAAACATGCATTTTCTGTTATAACATTAATAATTATTTGGTTATATTAATACACATTGTAATTTAAGCCCTTTTAAAAAAATATTATGCAAAGTATGTGTAAAAACAGTAAACATTTTTAATTTTTTTTTTTGCATTTTAATCAGTTTTTGTTGAATAGTAGGTGTTACGAAAACATTTTAATAATAAGGTAAATATTACACATATTTATTTTTTTAATACACAGTGTAATGTTGATAGCTATGTATATACATTGTTTTATAAGGCAAATTTGCTTTTTTAATATATATATTAATAATGTACCATAGTTAAAAAATATTTAGAAAGTACTTTGCAATACAAGTATTTTTGTTGTATAAAATGTCAACAAACAATTAAGTATTAGTACACATTGCTATATAGTATTTGCAGTTGGCTACATTAGTGGTCTATATAATAAGATACCATAGTTCGATCACGTATTGTACAAAATAGTATTTAGTATTACTTTGTAAAATTTGGAATACACAATCAAATTCTTTTAGATATACATTTGTATGCATAGGTTGTTGATACATAGTTGTTTAAATTGTACATTAAATTTCCTTTATTATTTGTGTGATACATCCATTAGAGAATAGTACATTAAGGGTTATTGGCAGGTGTGGCATTAATGCATCTCCAAAGTCTTCAGTATCTGCAGTTATATCCAAGAAATCCATGATAGTAGTGTTATGTATATCCATTGATTGGAAATGTTCTGTTCCTTCAACTTGCACTGTCATAGTACTTATTTCTTGAAACGTTTTTTCCAGTCCATATAGTGTAACAGTTATATTTTCTTTTGGTGGTTGTATTCCCTAAAGAGAAATCGTTTTAGTAATGGCACTGATTACATGGCACTGCTTACAGGTTTTTTAAGAAAATTATTATATAAATGTAGACTTACTTGGATTTGGGTATGTCGAGTTGTATTCAAGATTTTCTCTCCATTGTATTGATGTACTGTTAGATGTGTTATTTTTACATATTTTCCAATTTCTATAGGGAAGTCTGTTGCTTCTCTCCACAGAGTGATTTTTACTGAGTCGGTTGCATCAGTTATAGTTATGCTTTTTAGTTTTGTTTCCTGTCCTCCGATGAATATTTTTTTTGTTGCTTCTTCCTGTAATATAAAATATGCTTTGGTTACTGTTTTATTAGTAAAAATGTCTTATATATTTATACAATATTATGTTGCTTTAAATGTACATGTAGGATATATCATTATTATCACATACTCTTAAAGTATTTTTGGCAAGTAGTTTTATGAGTATGTTAGTTATTGTCAGACAGTTATTCAATTTACAATGAAAAAATTATTACAATACATAATAATATATGTACATTTAATGACATATGACAAGAAGTTAATGCAATATCAATATAAGTTCTTATAGTTTTTAAATGTAGTACTTTGATATGCATTTTCGATATGTGCTTACATAATAAGTAAATGCTATGCATTATTTGCATTCATATGTATGTTGCAATAGCATATTATTTTATGTTATATTGTACTTACCTTCAAATGATGTTTTAAAGTTGTAGCTGCACTAATTGTTTTTGTATATATTATTGTATTTATTGCAGATATGGAAATTATTACTTACCTGTTATGTTTCTGTATATGTAAGGTTTTTTCAAATGAAAAACATGTTTTTTTCTATACAATTCAGATAAACATGTCTAAAGTATTTATATATAAAATTTATGTTAAAAAATAATATTGATTTATAGCTATTGCAGTTTAGATGATAAGTTGTTATATATATTTGCTGCAAATTTATTCTGTTAGTTTTACTTACCTTTTATTAATGTCTTGGAGGCTGCTTAGCTGAATAATTATTTGTTAGTAGTAGCTTACCTGTTATGTTGTTTCATAGATAAAGTTGATATGAACTATATAGGAATAGTTTATTTTTAATGCATTATATAGATATGTTTGTGTGCATATATATATATATATATATACAAAAATATACATATATATATACACATGCATAGAAGATTAATATATATTAATTATTTTATTATAGTTGTTTAGAGGTGCATATAAATATTGCTATATAAGCATAGACAGAGATAGTAGATATACTTTATACATGAATTGCAAAAGAAAGTATCTTTATATATTTTTAGTAATTCTGTTTAATATACATTGGTGTCTATTTATAACTGTTGATTTATTGTACTTACCTTAATAGCGTTATTAGGGTGTTTTTTTTGTCTATATATTTATACATTTTTAGCAAAAAATACATTTATGTCATATAGTTGCTGTTAATGTTTATTTAAACATAATATAATAATATTATTATTTTACTCACCTTTAAAGTATGCTTCAAGATATCGTTTGGGCAAAGAAATATATTTATGTATATTAATTGTGCAAAATACTACATTTATCATATTTGTTTTCTATAAAATGTAATATCTAAAAGGTTGATATGAATAATTTAATACTGGATAAATTACTGGCACTGTGGAGCAGATTATTGGCGAAAAATATAGCAAGACAAAATTACATGCTGACATACATTGTGAGTGTGCAAGAACTAATTATGGCGCACATTTGAATCAACTACTACTAAAGGACAGCTGAATCATGGAGCTGTTAGTAACTTTGCAAGTCTGCCTCTCCATTGCTTATGAAGAATAAGCAGACAGCTTAGAAACGTGTTGGCAATGATGAACTATGACATATTACCTGTTACTGCTAAAACGCCATGAACAATGAAGATTTTTTTTTTCTACTGTTGAATGCTTTTGTGAATATATAGCCATTGAAATAAACAATATATATATATATATATAGAAAAAAAATTTTTTTATAGAGAGATAGAAAGAGAGAGAGAAAGAGAGACATAGAAGAGGAAATTCATTTTTTTAATAATAAATATATTATATATAAAAATTGGGTATCTTCGTAAATTCATTTGATATGCATTAATGGGAAATTATCTTCAAACGAACGTTTTACATTTTATTTTACTTACTAACAAAGGTTTCCTTCATGGTTGCAGAATATGTTTGTATGTAATGTTACATGCAAATTATTTTATTGCATTTACAAGTATAGTTAAAAGCATTAATATTTGTAACCACTTCTAGTAACACTTATACATTAGTTAGGTACAATAGTTATATTAAGAAGCATTTTTTAGTAGTATTGTGTTTTATGTTTCTATGGGAAAACAAACAATGACAAATTTCATTTAAAAGTGATATATTTTAACTTACCTCAGATATTGTCCCGGACACACTTAATAGTGTTTTTTCATTTGCTTCTCTAACTGTCTTTATAGGAGACAGTGGTGGAGCTGGTGGCTGCAAAATATATTCAGCTTCTTGAATAATAGCTGGTGATATTGTAATTGGCGGCATTCTTGATAATTTTGTTTGTTTGGTTATTAGTAATATAGCATTTTTGATCAGATAATTGCGAATTAGCATTCCATTTTGCTCTTTGGTTTGAGTATAATAATCTTCATTGTAACATGTAGCTTTAATAGATCCAGTTTGATCTGCCAGAGCCATATAATACAATACTTTGTTTTCTTGTTTGGCATTGCGATAATAGGTTTTTGCTGAACATTGAATAATGTTGACACGTATTGCCTTTTGGTATGGCTTTGCATCTTCTTGTTTCATGTCTTTTAATTCTTGTATGGAAATCATCTGTAAAATAAAATGCAGCAGTAAATAATGATGTAATAAAGTTTGGCTTAAACAATATTTGCTAATATACTTGCATGGAATACATTTTTGTCAAATAGCTATCCATATTGGTTTGTGATCACTGTAATATGATTCTAATGTTCCATAATATGGGATGTCTGTGTTTGTATATATATGATCCAATAAAGAATTATAGTCTGTTGTGACTGTGCTTATTTTTTGAATGCAGTTATAATTTTCCATCATATAATTTAATAACAAATTGGTACTGTGTGTTGCTTTTTTTAAATCTATATTAAAATCACCCATTATTATATATTTATAGTTGGGGAAGGCATTTAATATGGTTGTTAAGATGTCTAATAAGGTTTGTATTGTGACTTTTGGTGGTTTGTATATAATTACTATAAGGTATTGTGTGTTATTAATACATTTTGTGAATTTTAAAATGTCAATTTCGTGCTCAGTTGTAAATGTTGGTTGCAATATGTGGTGTTTGTTGTAATATATTGCAATTCCATGGTTTGTATGCTTGCTATAATGTTTGTCAAATAACATCATATGATAATGGTCAATTTTAAATATATTTGGATTTGTGGTTTGTGTATTATTTATTTCGGTTAAGCATAATATTTCAGCACTCAATATATTAGTGTCAGCTAGCATTGCTTTGAAATTTTTTGGTAATGAACGTATGTTATGTACTACAATTGTAAAGTAGTCATGATATTTGTTAATTTGTGGTATTGATATTTCCAATAACATATATGTTTTTAAGCGTAACATTTCGGCATGCACTTTTGGGTGTATTAATATTTTAGTGTGATCAAAGTTTTTAATATATATGTTTTTTAAAGATTTTGCCCTGCTAATAGCTACATAATGTAAATGATGTATTTTTGAATTATTAAAATGTATATATAATGGTTCTATTGTTTCACCTTGTGTTCGATGTATAGTGCGTGCAGAAGATTGGCGTAATGGAAATTGTTTGCGTATTATTGTGATGAATTTTTTTGTGAATTGGAAATGTCTTGATATTGGTACAATAGGTGTCCAATTATCTGAAATGTGAATATGATATAGGTGTTTGTTTTGTTGTCTTGTATATTTGCCTACTTTGCTATGATCAAATTGTATCCATACTACAATTGGTATGCCATTATTACTATCTACATATTCAACTATACCTGTTGCACCATTGGTTAAGCCATCATTTACATTAATATTAGATGTTAAATCATAGCGTAATTTTATTGCAATATGCAATATGTGTGGTAAGCCCATTGTTTTTGTTGAGTCTGTTGGTAATTGTTTTAATATTGTTTGCTTTACTTCTTGGCTTAAGTCTGCTGCAACTGTATCTATTGCTAATGTTGTATATACTGCATTGTGCTTTATATGTTGCATTAGAACGTTATTATTTATTTCATTGACTTCTTTATTTGTAGACATTATATATGGTATAGTTTGTATAATACTTGGGTGAGGTACAATTTCTCTTAATTTTATATTTGCTATATCAGTTTGTGTATGCTCACCTATTCTTAGTCTATTAAGCATTAGTGCAAATGGCAAGTCATTTAACTGTCTCATTATTTTTGTGAGTTCATATAATTTAAAATGTGTTTGCCATAAGTTTGTACTTAATGGTTTATATAAATGTCTTGAATTGTCAAATATGTATGTGTCAAAAACAGGTTTTAATTGATAGAAATCTCCTATTGCTAGTATTGATATGCCACCAAATGGTTGGTTAGATGCTTTTATTTCTTGCAATCTGTTGTGTATAAAATTGAACATATTTGCACCTACCATTGATATTTCATCTATTATAAGCACTTTTATATGCATGAGTTGTGTTTGTAGCATGCTTCTGTTTTCATGTGTTAATTGTTTATATGTTAATGTTTGGGATACTGGTATTTTAAATGTACTATGTAATGTTTTTCCATTTATATTATGTGCTGCTTTTCCTGTTGGTGCTGTGAGTAATATATATATATTATCATGATTTTCCCCTGCTTTAGTATTGTAGTATCGTAATAAAGTTTGATAGAGTGCAGTTATTAGAAAACTTTTACCTACTCCTGCACCACCTGTACAAAAAGTATAACAGGGTGTGGTTTGAGTTTTAATCAAATTTAAGTGGTGATATATAAAGTTAAGTTGTTCAAGTGTTAAATCTTGCATGATAAGATTGTATTCGTTTTCTGGTAATATATTATTTACGAAGATTTCTTCTTCTGCAGTGCTTCTAATTCCTAAATCAAATGATATGTCATATTGTATTTGTTCTTGATATTCTTGTGTGTTATTTTGTATATCATCTATTGATACTGCTGCTATAGGTGATAATGGAGGTGTAACAATAAGGTCATTATTTGTTGCTGCATTAAAATTGTTTGCTATTTCAGTTTGTTTATTATACTGAAAATAATTTTCATCAACTTGCTTTTGTACTTGTAAGTATCTTTCTAAGTATGTGTGTTTTGGTATAATTATTTCACTTTCTATTCTCCATGGATAATAAAGCATTAATAATTCCCTGTAATAATTTTCAGAGTCATTTAGTTTACTAAATCTACAGTAGCGAATTATTTTTTGTTGTTTACGCTTGATATATAACATGTTGGTTTTTTCCTGAAGTAAGTTATCTATCTCAATTTCTTCATCATCTGAACTGTAAAAGTTAGTTTCTAGAAGAAAATTATCATGATTGTTTTGTAGTGTTTCTTTTGTTTTCTTTGCTCTTTTATTGTACTTTGATGCATAGTCAGCTAATGTACATTGTTCTAATGTTTTTGGACGTTTGCTGTATTTAACAATTATATTGTCAAATTGTATCTTACTTGACGTATCTGGCAATGAGTTTATTGTCTGTATGTCTTTCATTAGGTATGTTCTTTTATCTGGCATATTTGTATTAATAAATACAAATGCTCTTGAACTTTTTCTTAATGGAATTTGCAAAATGAGATAAGCTGCTTCTTGTGCACTAATTTCAGTACAATTTAAAAATTTGTTACTTATGTGCTTTAATTGTTCTTTGATGCTTGGATTATGGTATACTTCTTTTGCAGCTTGTGCAATTATTTTGCTTAACCCTCGCTGTGATTTACTAATATATGACACGATATAGACAGCACAAGCATAAGCATCTAAAACATACTGTATGTCAATGTTAGCTTGCCATGCTTGTAATATTATATTATTATAGTTATTGATAAAGCATTCAGCTGGTGTTCTTTTTAAAAGTATAGTTTTTTTATCTATAATTGTTTGTATGCATTTTATATATTGGTTTTCAGTCAAGTGCATATGTTGTAAAAATTCTTCAAATGAATAAGTATTAAAGCATTCTGAATTCATTGTTGTATGTATTAAGTCTATGTGCTGCTTTAGTATACTATCTGTCTTGTCTAATTCAATTGGTTCTAGTATAACAGTATATGCCATAGGATATTTAGGGTACTGATATTTACATGTTCTCTTGTGTTTTATGCGACAATTTTTAGTATGTCCATGTTTTTGTAATGGTAGTAATGGTTTTATACATGTGTCTACTGTCTTACTACATGTTATGTGACTGTCAATAAAATTTATAACTTCCTCATTTTTTGCTTTGTTATACTGCGGAGCATTATTAATCCATAACAATGCATGTATATGTGGTGATCCTCTTTGTTGAAATTCTATTCTATAAAAGTAATCAGACATTTTTCCTATAGGATTACTTTTGTGTAGTAATATACAATTAAACAATTTCCTAACTTGATAGTCAAAGTGTCGTGCACATGTTATTGGGTTTTGTTGTATTAATGTGCATTTTGTTTCCCATGACATGCTCTCAAATTGTTCTTTACTGCACTCATTTTTATTGTTAATACGCAGCAGTATATTAATTAAATGATACCATTTTGTTTCTGCCGCTGATAAAGTGAGAAAGAATGTTGGTATTCCCAATTGCCTTATCATTGCAAATAAATCTTTTTTGCAATTTTCCCAATATGGAGGCGAACTTCGTATAGTTTTTAGTATTTTGTATCCTTCATTATATTGCAGTATGCCTTGTAAGTTGTCTTTTATATCTTTAACTGTTATAACTTTACCATCATTAAAATGTTTCTTTAGTGATATAAATATTTTGTCTTGAATTTGCTTTATATGTAATTTTTTTAGCTTAAAAAATATATTTGTTATACAATTAGCTACTCTTTTGTCGCAGCTTCTTAATTCCCATTGACATATTGTACTGTAATGTACTGGTATATGTCTTTCTTTGTTAGATGGTCTACGTTTACCACCAAATATTGTTGGAAATGCTAGATATTCAGAATCTTTATCTTCGTATAACCCACGTGGTGTATTATGTTCTGCAGGGGCTAAACTTAAGATATTTATATTATCGATAGGGACTGTTTCATTTGTTAATAATGTATCTAAGTTGCTGACTGGTACGTTATCTGTACTACTTGATGTATTATTTGCTTCGGAAGTGTTAATATCTATGTTTGTTTCTTGTGGGGCATATTCCCAATCTGTATTGACTGTTACTCCATATTCTTTGAATAAATTGCTATTGCATGCTAGCCATATAGCTGCATTTTTTACAACATTTGGTCTTACATTTTCAAAATGTGTATATGATTTATAGCTTAATCTCCGCTTTAATTTAATTGGAATTGTCATATTATCATGTATTTGTCTAGGTAAAATGGTAACAGTTGTCATAACATCAGATGGAACATTAACAACTGCACCTGATAATGATTTCTGGAAACCACGTGGCAATGTCCTAATTTGCAAAAAGGGTATTCTTGGTGATACTAACCTTTCTTCTAAGTTATGTAAATATAGTTCAGGTGGTATATCTGGAAAACTCATTCCATTATACACAGAACATGGTGGTATTTTTTCCTTGCTAATATATTTGTAACATGTAGTGCATATATAGTTTGTTTTATGTTTACTAATGTTACATAATATAAAGGTATTTTGTTTATCAATATTATGTGTTTCTTTTATTGTTTGTTTGTGCCACATTTGGTTGCAAATAGTACAAACATATTCTGGTCCATAATGTATTTCACTATGAAAGTTATCAATTAAAAACGTTTGTAATGTTCTTTGTGTGCTAATGTTATTTGTACAATTCTGAGTAATGTTTTCAATCAAAAGTTCATTTTGACATTGGTTTCCCTGCGAAGAGATGTTAGTAGTATCAACTAGTTTCTTGGTGACTATTGGTGTACTATTGTCAATGTTATTTGTTTTTTGAATATTACTGTCGATCTGTATTTTAATAGCGTTTGTTTGTATACTTGTAGATAAAATAGTTTTTGTTGAGTTGGACAATTGTTGTGTATAATGTATATACATTTTTTTGTGACTATTTTCATTCTGTTTTAAAATAATTCTTTTTTGTGCTTTTTTAAAGGATTCTTGTTTGATTGTGTTTACAGTAATTGGTGTTATTGTCAATAATATTAATGGTGCATTGTAGGGCATTACATTATTTACAAGTTCAATTATATGTTGTGTAATATTATCAATGGTATTTAATGTTATAGCTATACTTTTACAGTTTATATGTAAACTTTTTTTAATGTTTGTTGTATGTGAGTAAAATGTATAATATATGTTGTTAGTTTTACCAATAGAAATTATATTTGTATGTAAGCATATTATTATGGAATTATATATAGCTAATGCATTCTGCAATGCTGTTTTGATGGCTGGCTGTAATGTGTTATCTATAGATATACTATATAAATATGGTTTCCTAACTTTAATTGTATATATTGTATTAATGTAGTTTATGTAAGTAGGTATATCTTCTAACTGTATGTCTGTTTTGCTATAAAAGTTTATCAATTCTATATACAATGTATTGCCTAGATCCATTATATTATATAGATCTTCTGGAATCCACTTGGAGGCACTTTTGTGGTGATTATATATAATAGCAAATATATTATTGCAATTATATGTGTTGTTTATTAAATATTGTTTATCCTGGTTATGTTCTATTTTGAAATATGCTTCTATTTGCACTTTGCTGGTTTCGTCTATGGTACCTATATTTTGTTTGTTTATAGTAACTGTTTGCTTTTTGAGGTGTTGGTGTTTAGTATTAGTGTGTTTGGTTTTTTGGGGGTTTGTATTTGTATGATGTATTACATTAGTAAGTGTTTCTGTTGTGTTTAGAGTATCTATTGTTGTAGTTTGTTGTGTGTTTTTGTTTGTGGAAGTATGACTAAAATCTAATGGTATCTTTTGTATATTTGTGTCTAATGGTTTATTTTTTTCAAGCATATTTGTATCTGGTGTGTTATGTGTCATGTTATATTGTGATATATCATTTTCTAATGCTGTACTTTTTTTAGTTTTTTTAAGTGGTTTACAAATAATAGTGTTTGGATTATGTCTTTTTTTAATGTTTTTTTTTGGTGTAGTAATTGTATGTGGTGTATTTAATAATGACAGTGAATTTTGTACATGGTCACTTGTATTAATATTTGTATTATGCAACTGTGGTGGTGATGTTTGTTTAATAAAAGATTTTGCAGGGTTATAAAGTTTTGTGCATAAGCCAGTATTATGTATAAATAATTTAGGAGTTTGATTTGGTGTATTTTGTTTGTTTATGCGTTGAGCTCTGCTAAAGGACTTTTTCTGTATTGTATTTATATCAATTGGTGTTAATTCAAATTGAACATCTTCTGCATTATATAATTTTATGCAAGATGCTAAATTGTTAATGTACTTTATTACTTCTTCAAAGGTTTTTTTTTGGAGGACTATGCATGTTCCAAGTTCATGTGGCATTCCATTGCTATCTCGGCTATGTGAATCAAAAATGAAATACTTATCTTCATTTTTTATTATAGAAATAACATATATATCCATGCAAAGCAGGACTCCAGAATGTGTTAATGATATAGCTAATGCAGCTTGTATATCTGGATATAATGAATCAAAACGTTTAAATATGTTACCATAATATGGTTGATAAAGCTTTATAGAATACACATTATCCATATGTTGTATATATTTAGGTAGATCATCAGGATGCATAAGATCTTCTTTGTTAATGGAGTGCATTTCTGTATATAAAGCATCTCCAAGGTCCATTATATAATGCAAATCATCAACATCCCATATATTTGCTGGTTTGTCATAATTGTAAAGAATAGCAAATGTACTATTTGGCAAACATTGTTTACCTCTAGAAGTCATTGCAAACTTTTCATTTCCTTGGTGTTAATTGGCTTGTACTATGTTATACATTTATATTTCTTTATACAGATGTGGTTTTTAAAGTATTACTGGTTATAATTGTTTTTTAAAATATTGAATTGTATAGATATGCAACTTTATATGTATATTTATATTTGTATTTTTTTAAAATTATATGAATACTTTTATATCAGTTTACTTAATAAAAATTAGATCTAATTAGATAATTTGAAGGAGGTATATTATACTGGTATGTATAAACTATTTGTATATATTGACATTGATAGATTGTAATAAATATCTTACCTTGTCAATAGGTTTTTCTTTTCTTTTTTAGGTATCTGCAAATAAAAAGAAATAAATATTTTTAAAATTTGCTTTAATTTATAAATGTTTACTACATTATAGTATTAGCTATTTTAAATTGCTTGCAAAGTATTTTTTTACACATTGTAGCATTTATAAGGCAGTAGAAGTTTTTTGTAAAAAAAATATCTTGATATTATTGTTAGATATTATATTCATAACTTTTTGAAGTAATATTTTTGTTTACAAAAGATAACAAGATATTTGCTTAGATAGGCAATAAAAAATGTTAGATTGCAATAAAATTGTTTATTATTAACTTTTTAAAGTGATCTGTCTTAGAAGTAATTATTAATTTAGAAATGTTGAATTATAGTTATAACTTGTAATGAGTTTTTTGTGGTTGTAACTAAAGTAAAATTTGAGTATGCGAGTATAATGTTCAAGGATTTTAGAATTGTAGAGGTATGGGAAGGAGTATAGGTTTAGGCGCTAACACTACAGTATACTTATTTGGCATACTGCTATAGGGCTGTAAAAAAATATGGTGATTGTACTTGCATTTATATAGTGCTTACTACCCATGATGTAACATTAAGATATCATTCAGCAAGTATTTAAGTGTTCTTGTATTTAAAAATGCTTAGGGATGATTTTTTATAAAAACAATAGAGATTTATTAGAAAACAATATGTAATGAAACGAAGAATGGATATAACAAGCAGTTATTTTGGTTGAAAAGGATAACTGGAAAATACAGAGGTGGCAACTATATAGTGCTTCATATCTCAAAAATGTGTTAAATTTTCTTTGTAGAAGTGGGACTAGTACACAAATGTAATAAGATTACTAATCAAGTAGTATCCGAAAATCAGCAATGTGAAATGTAAGCATGCAAGTGTGTTTGTTTAATTGGAAAGGATAGTAAAGTGGCAAGTGAGATAGTTTGTAAAAGGCTATGCCTAATTAATTTTTACCTGGTACTTCATTATAAACTGCTGTTTAGTAAGAACTGTGTTTTGTTTTTCGTAAATTAGAATCTGATAATAATAACAAGTTTCAGCTGTAGTATATAAAACATGCTTATTTATGTAGCCATAGTGTATGGGTGTGTTTTCTTAAATAATAATGGTTAGAGATGAATTAGTATGGGTAAATATGAAATTAATTTGTAGGATAAATATGCAAGTTAGTTTTTTTTTGCTTGGAAAGGATAGCTGTCAAATACAAGAGCGACAATTCATGTAGGCTGGGCATCTTGTTAAGGCATTAGGAAATCTTTTATTAAAAGTAGCATGTTACTTTAGAAATCATAAGATTAGTAGTGAATAGTATAGGAAAATAGTTTATGTCAGCGGTGAGCATGTAAGTTTGTTAGTTTTATCACTAAGGACAATAGGAAGGCAGATGAGAAAGTTTGTAAAAGGCAAAGCCTTATTAAGGTATGTACCAGTTACTTGATGATGAAGTGCCCTTTAATAGGAATTTTGGACTTTGTTAGTTTTATTGGGAAAGATAATAGGGAGGCAGGTGAGAAAGTTTGCAAAAGGCAAAGCCTTATTAAGGTATCCATCTGCTAATTAATGATGAAGTGCCCTTCAATAGGAATTGTTGCTTCTCTGTTGTTTTTCTTCTGCAAGTTAAATAAATAATTGTAACAGCAGTTGTAGCTGTAACATATTAGATGTTGCCTATTTTTGCAGGCACATAGTATGGATCTGTAAGCAAATATAATAATTGAATGTTGCATTTCTATAGTGCTTACTATCCCTAACGTGAGTAAACTATTTGTTTTGCAAACAATATATTATTTTAGCAGTAAAAATGCATAGAGGTGAATTAGTATAAAACAATATGTATTAATTTGAGGGGTGATCATGCAAGAAAGTTATTTGTATTGTAAAGGATAGCTGAGAAACAAAGGAGCGGCAATATATATAGCGCCTGGCTTTGATAGAATATTAGAAAATCTTTTCCAGGAGTAGCATGTTAGTTTAGCAATTATAGTAGATAACTGTGAAGGTAATATAAAAACTTATTAAATTATTGTTAACAGTAGGCATGCAAGTGTGTGAGTTTAATTCAAAGAATATTAGTAGGCTAGTTAATAGGTATTATAAAGGCAAGCCTAATATGTCATTTAAATGAAATTTGATCATGAAGTGCCCTGCAGTAATGAAGAATTGTGGCTTTTCTGTTTCTGTGTTTATGCAAGTTAAAATATTAGATTATAATAGAACTGTCAGTCAACAAATATGAGATGTTGCTTACTACTGTAAAGGACTAGTATATATTAATCAGTGACTATGCAACAATGCTGTAAGATTTGATGCTTCGGGTTTTTTTCTTGGCATATGGTACATCAATTTTAAATGACACCATGCTTATTTGATTAGCAAGATTTTTTTATATTTAGTTATAGCTATAAGTCAGTTAAAAACAAAGAGGGACTTCTTTTAAAGGGGTATAACTAAGTAATTTTAAGTTGTAGCTTAATTATACATAAACTTTAAATATGTTTGTAGTATAGTAGTGCATAATATATATTTTTTTGTTTTGTGTTACCGCATCCAGATATATGATGTAAGTAATATTATATGTATAACAAGGCAGGACTATTGGCTTTGTTAATAGATGTTATTTGCATAAAATAAATAAGCAGCAATTATGACTTGCTGTATTTTATATTAAAATTTTCTTACTTAAAGCCTGATAATACGATACTAGTGCCACCTCTGCTTGATCCAGATGGCTTGTTTAGCGCCCTAACATTAGTGCTGGTTTAGACTGGTTTGTTTTTTTTTCTATGTGGACTTAGGTCAGGCGCCCAGTTTTTAAAGACGCCTTCACCTTGGGTAAGTGACTGGCATGAGTGTTTTATAGATATCTATTTTAAAGCTACATAATTTTTCAAAAGGAGGATAGAAAAACAATTAGTACAAACTTTATGTTGTGTTACTTTTATGCTATTTAAAATTGCAGTGTGTGCAAGTATGTCTTGTCTTTGGCTACAGCTTGTATTAGTTTGTAGAGAGCGCTACCTCCCACCGCGTTGTTGTTATTTAAATAAAAACAGTTATTATGTGCTAGAGTTAATGCACGTTAGGCTTATGTTTTGATAGATTTCCCTGCATCTGTAATTCATATCAGGATGGAAGCAAACAAGGGGAACTAATTGAAACTTATATTTGTTTACCTGAATGGGGTATACACAAACAGCTGAGTCCTGTCTAATAATTACGTTGCCTTATTCAATACCTTTTCTGGTTGTGGCAGAGTTAGATTTTGTATTGCAGATAGCTTACCATATACTAAGTTATTTTTTAATGACTGTTAATTGTGTATGTTTACCTTTATAAATATATGCATGTTTGAGTGTCTCTATGCGTGTGTGTATATTCTCTGTATGTATATGTGGTTGTGACTATGTTTGTGCATATTTATTTGTGTGTATTTTTGTGTGTATGCAAGTTGACATATGCTTTGTGTCTGTATGTCATTGTATGTATGTATATGACTGTATGTTTGTTTATGCATATGTGTGTAATGACGCATTTGTAGCTGTGTGTGTGTTTTTGTACGTGGGTAACACACACTACACACACTCTTGGAATGTTATTATTTTTCTAGTGATGGCCTCTTCAACTGCATTGGATGGAGAGTGTCTGTAAAGGATGGCCCATGATTATGTCATTTTTTCAACATGTATCAATTTACTTGCACTGCACTGTACTTAATACTTAAAGTTTACAAAACAATTTAATATTGGGCAGTTGTTTTCTATAATTGATAATAACTTTAGCAATAAAGCGACTTGCATATTAAAAAGAAACCTTTAGGATGTTTAATTCAGTATAAAAACACAAGGCCAGGTGAGAGAATCTTTTGTTCTCTGCACCTCCAGGTTCTAGTGTAATGTACCCATGTGAGGCAACTGTGTTTTTCCTATGATATAACAGTGCCTCTAGGAGGTATGGTATGGTTAATATACATGGTATACATTATATATTTGTATACAGTTAAGAAATGGAAAGGAAAAGGATGTATGAATAAATGTATTTTCGGCAGAATGAACTGATTGGATGGATGGGTAGGTGGGTGAGTGCGTTGATTGGTAATTGGATGCATGAATGTATGATTGCTCATATTGAAATTGATGATGACTGAATGGATGCCTGTGTGGATAAAATAATGTTTGTTGTATGGATGAACAGGCAAAATACATCAACAAACGAATGGATTAATGTACGTATGGATGATTGCATGTGTGTGTGTATGTATAGATGGGTTGAAAAATGCATGTTTAGCGATAGGAAGCAGTTTCTATTTACTAGCTGTGTTTAATGGTTGTCTAGCTTCACAAAACTTTCATTCTTATTGCTGTGGTACATGATGTATATTTCAGCTAGCGTGCTTATTTTGAAGTTAAACTTTGAAAAATGCTTTCACACACTACTTTTCTATAAGAAGGCAAGTTAAATAAAGAGCATTTGAATCTGTCATATAATTTTGTGTGGCACTGTACATTCAGTAGCTATAAATACCTGTTGGGAAGGGATTTGTACTTCCGCGTAGCCTTCGTTTATACCCCTTTAAGATACAAGCTACACAGAGACAGAGCGTAAGTTTATAATAGAAGGGAGCACCTCTTATGCTAATGGCCTTTTAATAATATTTTAGCGAGTATTAAAAGAGTATGTTTTATAAAAATCTATTAGCCCTGCGTCCCGGACACGAATTGTGGGCGGATGGGTCGATAAACTGCAGAAATCGCATACAAAGGCTTAGAAGTTAGCTATCTAAATAACCCACTGAGGACTCTTGCCTTGATATGTGTTAAGCCGCATGTAATATCCTGAAGTGAGCGATCGATCGCTATATATTTTTCAGTTACAAATACCACAAATTGTAAATTATTAACATTGCTTCTGTTTCTATTACCGATAGATAGTGCGATGGGTGAAGTGCTTGAGGGGTGGGGGCTAGGACAACAACAGCGCAAGATCATTCCTGCCACAAATGGGACCCACTCGATTATAAGCGTGGTTGGCTTACAGGTTGCTTTTATAGAATACAGGACCCGACCGTGTCAGTAATGTCATGCTGTTTGTGATACGTCTGCTGCACGGTGACAATGACGTTTTTGTAAATGAATTTTAAAAAAAAACATAAGCAAAAATAATGTTATGAGCAAGGTAATAGCTGTAAGTTTACCAATGCCGAGATTTTTGCATTGTAAAAGCTTGTTTAATGCTTTTGTGTTATGGTTTTTCACTTTTAAGTAAAGACTTTAAACACGTATACACGTGTTTACAATATGTGTTCAAATATGCATATAATTAGTGCGTTGCTGAAAGAGCAACATCGTAAAAGCAATATATAAAATATATCTTTATTTATAGAGTATTTTTAATAACAACTAACATTTATCTTAAAACTGTTCGTCATGCTGAACGTATGCTAGTTGGGGAAAAAAAATATCACGTGATACGACCTTGCTAGCGTGCTCGTGCACATTGCTGCTGGGAGCATTTTGCTTTCGTTTATACACAGGCACAATGGAAACGTTAGCTGGATGGGCACACGGAAACTCGTAGCGAGGCTATTTTAAATGCTGCTAACTGTAAGTACCTTAAAAGATTATTACATTAAGAGGAGCGTAGAATCCTAGCATGACCAAATAGTTGTAAGAATGCTAAAGTAAAAGGATTGAATGTTGTAAGAAGAGAAAAGGTATGGCGTAGTAACCGCGTTGGTAGTGTAGTGTTTATGTATTGCAGATAGAGTAAGTGCTAGGTTGCAGGGGAGTATAGACTATATTTAAATATTAGTGTTAGTAGGAGAGCGCAAATGGGTAAATACGAGTAAAAATGGAGTTTCGCCAAAAATGTTGCGAAAGTAGTGGAGATTGCAGTTTAGTGAGATGCGGTGAGGACAGTAGCAAATGTAATCGAAAATAGCAGTAAGATAGACAGATGTATAATCAGCAATGTGGGAAATGCCGGGGAGTAGGTGTGCAGCATGTTAGGAATCGCACTATAATAGATAGTTTTAATTGTATATGGTTTTGTTGTTATAATATATTAGAAGACGAACTAGTAAAACGGAGTATAGATATACGTAGCAGTAAAAGGAAGTTACATGTGGACACTTATATATAGTGATTACGAACTAATGGGTGAGTAAATAAATGCATGCCTGGCCACAGGAAGCTGTTTCCTCTCACTGGCTCTGTTCAATGATTGTCTAATTTACGGAACTCTTATATTATTGCTGTAATACACGATGCACATCTCGGCTAGCATGCTCATTTTTAAGCGAAACTTTTAAAAATGGTTTCACACACTACTTTGTACAAGAAAGCAAGTTAAATAAAGGGCGTTGATTTTTGTAATATAATTTTGTATGGCACTGTACATTTACTAGCTCTTAATACGTGTTAGGAACGAATTCGTAGCTCCGCCCAGCTCTCGCCTCTACCGTTCTAAGGTTCAAGCTATACAAAGACAATTCGCCGGTGGAGGTAAGAAGGCAGCACTTCTTATGCTAATGGGTTTTAATAATACTTTAGCGAGTATTAAAAGAGTATTTTTAATGAATATCTATTAGCGTTGCGTCCTGGACACGAATTTTGTGCGGAGGGGTGAATAAACTGCACACAAAGGCTTAGAAGTTAGCTATCTAAATAACCCACCGAAGACTCCTGCCTTAAGATGTGTTAAGACATCTATAAAACCCTAAACCAAGCGATCGATCGTATAAATATTTAATGCCAAAGGGAACACAAATTGAGACTATTAATACTGCTTCTGTTCCTATTACCGATAGATAGTGCGATAGGAGTGAAGTGCTTGAGGGATGGAGGCGAAGGGGACAAGAGCGCGAGATCGTCCTGCTACGAACGGGATCCACTCGATTAGAAGCGTGGGCAGCGTTAAGGTTGCCCTCTAAAAGACAAGACCCCTGCGTGTCTGTAAGGTTATGCCTTTTGTGCTACGTCTGCTGCACAGTGACAATGACGTATTTTTAAATGCATTAAAAACAAAAAACATTAGCAAAAATAATTTCATGAGCAATGGCAATAAGTCTAACTTTATCAATGCCGAGACTATTGCATTTTAAATGCTTGTTTAATGGTTTTGTTGTTATGTTTTTTTCGCTTTTAAGGAAAGACTTTAAACATATATACACGTGTTTACATTATATGTTTAAAAATGCATATAATTAGTGCGTTGCCTAAAGAGCAACATCGTAAAAGCAATAATGTAAAATATATCTTTATTTGTAGACTATTTTTAATAAGAAGGAGCATTTATCTTATAACTATTCGTCTACTGAACGTATGCTAGACGGGAAAAAAAATATCACGTGATACAACCTCGCTAGTGTATTCGTGCATGTATTATTGCTGCTGAGAGCATTTTGCTTTCGATGTGATATACAGGCATAATGCGAACGTTAGCTGTATGTGTACATGAAAACTTGAACTCAGCTTATTTTAAATGCTGCTAACTGTAAGTACCTTAGAAGATTATTACGTTGAGAGGAGTGTGCAGTCTTAGCATAAAGAAATAGTTGTAGGTAAGCCAAAGTAAAGATATTGAATGTTGTAGTAGGACAAAAGGTATAGCGTAGGAACCGCGTTGGTAGTGCAGTGTTTATGTACTGCAGATAGAGTAAGAGCTACTTCACAGGATTGGAAAGACTATATTTATATATTAGTGTTGGTAGGAGAGTACAAGTACGAACTGACAATTGATTTTATTGCGAAAATGTTAGAAAGTAGTGGAAATTGCAGCTTGGTGGTTTGGTGAAGACAGTAGCAAATGTAATCGAAAATAGCAGTTAAATAGACCGTTGTATAATCAGCAATGTGGAAAATGCCAAGTAGTAGGTGTGCAGCATGTTAAGAATTGCACCATCATGGATAGTTCTAATTATATATGCTTTTGTTGTAATAATCTAAAATAATGCGAACTAGTAAAACGGAGTATAGATACACGTAGCAGTAAAAGGAAGTTACATGTGGATACTTTAATATACTAATTAGCAACTAATGCACGTTATAATATAGATGGAGAAAAAGATATAGGAAAACCAAAGGGGTAAATGAAAGTGGAGAGCCAAAAAAATAGGGGAAATTGACTCAATAAAATGCAGCTTGCTTATAAGATCCAATGTATTTGAGGTACTCTGTTTGGAAAATGTATTTTTTGAGTGCAACAGTAACAGATGCTTTTTAACGTAATATAGACCACAGCATGTGCATAACATAACAGCGAGAATTGTAATACAAAATTACGTGTATTACTGTTTCGCAACCAGGCAAATAATTAAAAATCAACCACAACAAGTAAATTATTCGTTATTAATATATTAGGTTAAGATATCACGCACACAAGGTAAACAAAGTACGTGTAAACTACATATATAAAACGGCATATAAATACAGGCAAGTACATTGTGGTGAGTTTGTAAAGAAATAGAAACATAGGTATTAACCTGAAAGTGTTTGGTAATATGTACTTTATATACAAGCAAACATTACCTGTGTTAGCGGCAAACCCGAAGCACGTAAAAATATTTTTCTATTAAAAGCAGTTTACCAATGAAATAATACGCAATCGCTAATACGCTTTATATGAGCATTAAAAGTGCAATTGCTTAAGCGACGTTAGTAACTGTTAAATTGGGCAATTACTAAAGTTGATTTTACTAAGAGCATAATTGCATTTGAATTGCAGTGTATACTATACAAAGGTTATTATTTACTCACACGTATGTTCGTTGAAGTACTATAGCCAAGGATTATTTTTAAGGCAGCTAAAAATCCAAATGACGATATGGCACAATGAGCTTTTTACCCTGCAATCCAAAAAAGATAGTTGTAAATATACAGGTACATGTAAATACATGGCAACACTAATTATTAAGTAGCATAATACATGGCAGCTGAACGGGCAAAGCGCATTAAACACATGCGTTTGTACTACGTGCAAAGCAAAAGGTTATAGATATGTTTTCTATAATGTTGGGTAAATAATGTATGTTAAAAAAACATCTTAACAGAATGCTTTAAGATATGCTACACACATATTAAGACTTTTAAAACAAGGTGCATAATAATACAATGCTGCGTACAGTATCCGTATGTAAGTCGCACTTGTAGCAAATGCTGTGTAATCGTAACAAATTGTACAAGAAGCTAGTTGAGTAAGGCTCCCAACAAACGATGTCTCTGTATGCATGTTAAGATGCGAGTAGTTATATGGTACTTATAAGTAGGTAATATATGTGCAATAACGCAGTATTTTACTAAAGTAGCATAACATGTAAATAATTAATATTATAAAACTAACGTAAAGAAAATTATAAGCTTAATAATACATATGCACTTATGAAAAAAGATTGTGCAATAAGTAACTATTTTAGATTGTACAATAATTATGAACAGGTAAATAAATAATATAAAACCTCAGTAAAACTTACCACAATAACAGCAGTATGTAGATAAAGATATAGCTCGTACAATGGGCACCACAGCTTCAGCATTCTGTAGAATGGTTGGTGTATCACGTTTAAATAGACCTTGAAAAGCACATTGCCATGAAGAAAAGTCATAAAATGGGGGAAGACACAGTAAAGGAAATGTATAGTGATGGTGTGAAGATAGGCAGGTGCTACAAACAACATGTGGGCATTGTAAATGCGGAGAACGCCTTTTTGCATACGGTGTAACATCAAAGCGCACATTTCAGCTAAATGCATCTAGTAGTAATGTCTATTCATAAAGTATGCAAGTACGATAAAAATATGACGAATGTGAACACCAGCTAAATTATAAGTTTGTGTGCAGTTCCACTTATATCGAGGTATTCTTATAAATTAACACTTGGTTGTATTTTATAAAAAAAAACAATATCATGTGCATAGTATGTAAACGTTGACAAATTTTTATATGCAGTAAAGGATTATAGTAGTATTTCTTCTTAATGTTGGAAGGATTAGACAACAATATAAGATACAACTGAGAACATCAGGAGAACTATATGTTTGTATGCAATACCACTAATATGGGCAGGCTGCTTTTAATATAAACGCTGATGCATTTTATAAATAAGGTGAATACTCTGTGCACAGTGTATAAAGACCGTCATGCCCCAAAAACAGCAAAAGCGTCTAGTAGTGTCTCTCCTTTATAGCACAAAGGACCAGGCAACAATATTAGATGGTAAGCCAAATACTATTGAGTATATATTAAGCAGAATACTATTGAGCATATTTGAAGGTATGCTAAAACTTATTATATTTAGATCAGTAGACAACTGCTCTTACAGCGGTAATAATGGCGTTTAATATAGCGCACAGAATCGCTATAGAAGTTCATGTTTCCGTATGAACATGAGCTTGTATCCTGATTGTCTACGATAACATAATGAATAAATTAAACAGCCAATGAATGTTTAATACAGCAAAGCCCATCGGAAATCCAACGCATATCACAAAAGCAGTTCGTATAAGGCTGAAAGGGGAAAAAAAGCAATACTTAACAATGAGTTAAAAATAAGTAATTTTTCATTTAGTCCTTTTCCGTTCTTTAAAAAAACTATGGCGCCAGTTAGACGGCTGCTAAAGGTTTCGCTACAAGTTGGAGCTATGCTAATCGTGTAGGCCGCAAGCAGCCAATTAATGTGGCGATATCAGCAGACTGCTTTTAACAAAAACGCTGTTGCATTTTATAAAGTAGGCCAATACTCTGTGCACAGTGTATAAAGGACGTTATGCCCCAAAAACAGCAAAAGTGTATAGTAGTGTTCCCCCTTTCGTAGTACGAAAGACCAGAGAACAATATTAAATGTAAAGCAAAATACTATTGAGCATATATTAAGCAGAATACTATTGAGCATATTATAAGGTATGCTAAAAATTATTATACTTTGATCAGTAGACAACTGCTCTTACAAGCATGATAATGGTGTTGAATATAGCGCACAGATTCGCTATAGCAGTTCATGTTTTCGTAGGAACATGAACTTGTATGCTGATTGTCTACGATAACATGAATAAAATTAGATGGCCAATGATTGTTTACTCAGCAAAGTACATCGAACATCCAACGCATATCACAAAAGCAGTTCGTATACGGCTTAAAGGGGAAGAAAGAGCGAAACTTAGCAATGAGATAATAACAAATAATTTGACATTTAATGCCGTGCTGTTCCTTAAGAAAACTATGGCGCCAGTTAGACGGCTGCCAAAGGTTTTGCTATAAGTTGGAGCTATGCTAATCATGTAGGCCGCAAGCAGCCAATTAATGTGGCGATATCAGCAGACTGCTTTTAACCAAAACGCTGGTGCATTTTATAAAGAAGGCCAATACTCTGTGCACAGTGTATAAAGGACAATGTTTTGCTAACAGTTGGAGCTATGCTAATCATGTAGCAACGCAAGAGGCCAACTAACGTGGCGCGAACAGTCACCTAAGCAAACGCTGATGTGAGTCACTGAATGCTGGGGCCTATGTATGAGCGTTCGAAAAGAAGTAATTTGTTATTTAATCCTGTACCGTATTTTAAGAAAACTATAGCGGCAGTTAGACGGCTGCCAATGTTTTGCTACGAAGTTCCTATAAGGCTGAAAGGGAAAAAAAAGCCAAACTTAGCAAAGAGAGCAAAAAAAGTCATTTGTTATTAAATCCCCTTACAGATTTTACGAAAACTATGGCGCCAGTTTGACGGCTGCCAAAGGTTTTGCTACAAGTCAGAGCTATGCTAATCGTGCAGGAACAGAGAGAGCTAATTAACGTGGCGCGAAGAGTCAGCCAAGCAGACGCATGGCGATGGTGTGAAGATAGGCAGGTGCTACAAACAACATGTAGGCATTGTAAATGTGGAGAACGAGTTCTTACACGATGTAACATCAAAAGCGCATATTCCAAATAAATGCATCTAGTAAAGGAAACTGTATAAGGTATGCAAGAACGATAAAAACACGACGAATGTGAACACCAGCTAAAGTATTAGTTTGTTTGTAGCATTACTTATATAGACGTATTCTTTTCAATTAAAACTGGGTTCTATTTTATAAAAAAGGACAATATCAAACGCTGCCAAACCCCAATATGCAGTAAAAGATTATAGTAGTATTTATTCTTTGATGCCACAAAGAATTAGATGACAATATGAGATACGACTGTGAACATGAAGTGGAGTATATGTTTGTGTGCAGTACCACTAATATGGATAGACTGCTTTTAACAAAAAACGCTGGTGCGTTTTATAAACAAAGCCAATACTCTGTGCACAGTGTGTAAAGGCCGTCATGCCCCAAAAACAGCAAAAGCGTCAAGTATCTCTCCTTTTGTAGCACAAAGGACCAGGCAACAATATTAGATGGTAAGCCAAATACTATTGAGTATATATTAAGCAGAATACTATTGAGCATATTTGAAGGTATGCTAAAACTTATTATATTTAGATCAGTAGACAACTGCTCTTACAGCGGTAATAATGGCGTTTAATATAGCGAACAGAATCGCTATAGAAGTTCATGTTTACGTATGAACATGAGCTTGTATCCTGATTGTCTACGATAACATAATGAATAAATTAAACAGCCAATGAATGTTTAATACAGCAAAGCCCATCAGAAATCCAACGCATATCACAAAAGCAGTTCGTATAAGGCTGAAAGGGGAAAAAAAGCAAAACTTAACAATGAGATAAAAATAAGTAATTTTTCATTTAGTCCTGTTCCGTTCTTTAAAAAAACTATGGCGCCAGTTAGACGGCTGCTAAAGGTTTCGCTACAAGTTGGAGCTATGCTAATCGTGTAGGACGCAAGCAGACAATTAATGTGGCGATATCAGCAGACTGCTTTTAACAAAAAAAAAAGGCTGGTGCATTTCATAAAGAAGGCCAATACTCTGTGCACAGTGTATAAAGGACAATGTTTTGCTAACAGTTGGAGCTATGCTAATCATGTAGCAACGCAAGAGGCCAACTAACGTGGCGCGAACAGTCACCTAAGCAAACGCTGATGTGAGTCACTGAATGCTGGGGCCTATGTATGAGCGTTCAAAAACAAGTAATTTGTTATTTAATCCCGTACCGTATTTTAAGAAAACTATAGCGGCAGTTAGACGGCTGCCAATGTTTTGCTACGAAGTTGCTATAAGGCTGAAAGGGAAAAAAAAGCCAAACTTAGCAAAGAGAGCCAAAAAAGTCATTTGTTATTTAATCTCCTTATGGATTTTAAAAAAACTATGGCGGCAGTTAGACGGCTGCCAATGTTTTGCTACGAAGTTCCTATAATGCTGAAAGGGAAAAAAAAGCCAAACTTAGCAAAGAGAGAAAAAAAAGTCATTTGTTATTTAATCCCCTTACAGATTTTACGAAAACTATGGCGCCAGTTTGACGGCTGCCAAAGGTTTTGCTACAAGTCAGAGCTATGCTAATCGTGCAGGAACAGAGACAGCTAATTAACGTGGCGCGAAGAGTCAGCCAAGCAGACGCATGGCGATGGTGTGAAGATAGGCAGGTGCTACAAACAACATGTGGGCATTGTAAATGTGGAGAACGAGTTCTTACACGATGTAACATCAAAAGCGCATATTCCAAATAAATGCATCTAGTAAAGGAAACTGTATAAGGTATGCAAGAACGATAAAAACACGACGAATGTGAACACCAGCTAAAGTATTAGTTTCTTTGTAGCATTACTTATATAGACGTATTCTTTTCAATTAAAACTAAGTTCTATTTTATAAAAAAGGACAATATCAAACGCTGCCAAACCCCAATATGCAGTAAAAGATTATAGTAGTATTTATTCTTTGATGCCACAAAGAATTAGATGACAATATGAGATACGACTGCGAACATGAAGTGGAGTATATGTTTGTGTGCAGTACCACTAATATGGATAGACTGCTTTTAACAAAAAACGCTGGTGCGTTTTATAAACAAAGCCAATACTCTGTGCACAGTGTGTAAAGGCCGTCATGCCCCAAAAACAGCAAAAGCGTCAAGTGTCTCTCCTTTCGTAGCACAAAGGACCAGGCAACAATATTAAATGGTAAGCCAAATACTATTGAGTATATATTAAGCAGAATACTATTGAGCATATTTGAAGGTATGCTAAAACTTATTATATTTAGATCAGTAGACAACTGCTCTTACAGCGGTAATAATGGCGTTTAAGATAGCGCACAGAATCGCTATAGAAGTTCATGTTTCCGTATGAACATGAGCTTGTATCCTGATTGTCTACGATAACATAATGAATAAATTAAACAGCCAATGAATGTTTAATACAGCAAAGCCCATCGGAAATCCAACGCATATCACAAAAGCAGTTCGTATAAGGCTGAAAGAGGAAAAAAAGCAAAACTTAACAATGAGATAAAAATAAGTAATTTTTCATTTAGTCCTTTTCCGTTCTTTAAAAAAACTATGGCGCCAGTTAGACGGCTGCTAAAGGTTTTGCTACAAGTTAGAGCTATGTTAATCGTGTAGGCCGCAAGCAGACAATTAATGTGGCGATATCAGCAGACTGCTTTTAACAAAAAAAAAAGGCTGGTGCATTTCATAAAGAAGGCCAATACTCTGTGCACAGTGTATAAAGGACAATGTTTTGCTAACAGTTGGAGCTATGCTAATCATGTAGCAACGCAAGAGGCCAACTAACGTGGCGCGAACAGTCACCTAAGCAAACGCTGATGTGAGTCACTGAATGCTGGGGCCTATGTATGAGCGTTCAAAAACAAGTAATTTGTTATTTAATCCCGTACCGTATTTTAAAAAAACTATAGCCGCAGTTAGACGGCTGCCAATGTTTTGCTACGAAGTTGCTATAAGGCTGAAAGGGAAAAAAAAGCCAAACTTAGCAAAGAGAGCCCAAAAAGTCATTTGTTATTTAATCCCCTTATGGATTTTAAGAAAACTATAATGGCAGTTAGACGGCTGCCAATGTTTTGCTACGAAGTTGCTATAAGGCTGAAAGGGAAAAGAAAGCCCAACTTAGCAAAGAGAGAAAAAAAAGTCATTTGTTATTTAATCCCCTTACAGATTTTACGAAAACTATGGCGCCAGTTTGATGGCTGCCAAAGGTTTTGCTACAAGTCAGAGCTATGCTAATCGTGCAGGAACAGAGAGAGCTAATTAACGTGGCGCGAAGAGTCAGCCAAGCAGACGCATGGCGATGGTGTGAAGATAGGCAGGTGCTACAAACAACATGTGGGCATTGTAAATGTGGAGAACGAGTTCTTACACGATGTAACATCAAAAGCGCATATTCCAAATAAATGCATCTAGTAAAGGAAACTGTATAAGGTATGCAAGAACGATAAAAACACGACGAATGTGAACCCCAGCTAAAGTATTAGTTTGTTTGTAGCATTACTTATATAGACGTATTCTTTTTAATTAAAACTTGGTTCTATTTCATAAAAAAGGACAATATCAAACGCTGCCAAACCCCAATATGCAGTAAAGGATTATAGTAGTATTTATTCTTTGATGCCACAAAGAATTAGATGACAATATGAGATACGACTGCGAACATGAAATGGAGTATATGTTTGTGTGCAGTACCACTAATATGGATAGACTGCTTTTAACAAAAAAACGCTGGTGCGTTTTATAAACAAAGCCAATACTCTGTGCACAGTGTGTAAAGGCCGTCATGCCCCAAAAACAGCAAAAGCGTCAAGTGTCTCTCCTTTCGTAGCACAAAGGACCAGGCAACAATATTAGATGGTAAGCCAAATACTATTGAGTATATATTAAGCAGAATACTATTGAGCATATTTGAAGGTATGCTAAAACTTATTATATTTAGATCAGTAGACAACTGCTCTTACAGCGGTAATAATGGCGTTTAAGATAGCGCACAGAATCGCTATAGAAGTTCATGTTTCCGTATGAACATGAGCTTGTATCCTGATTGTCTACGATAACATAATGAATAAATTAAACAGCCAATGAATGTTTAATACAGCAAAGCCCATCGGAAATCCAACGCATATCACAAAAGCAGTTCGTATAAGGCTGAAAGAGGAAAAAAAGCAAAACTTAACAATGAGATAAAAATAAGTAATTTTTCATTTAGTCCTTTTCCGTTCTTTAAAAAAACTATGGCGCCAGTTAGACGGCTGCTAAAGGTTTCGCTACAAGTTGGAGCTATGCTAATCGTGTAGGCTGCAAGCAGACAATTAATGTGGCGATATCAGCAGACTGCTTTTAACAAAAAAAAAACGCTGGTGCATTTCATAAAGAAGGCCAATACTCTGTGCACAGTGTATAAAGGACAATGTTTTGCTAACAGTTGGAGCTATGCTAAGCATGTAGCAACGCAAGAGGCCAATTAACGTGGCGCGAACAGTCACCTAAGGAAACGCTGATGTGAGTCACTGAATGCTGGGGCCTATGTATGAACGTTCAAAAACAAGTAATTTGTTATTTAAACCCCTACCGTATTTCACTGAATGCTGGGGCCTATCTATGAGCGTTCAAAACCAAGTAATTTGTTATTTAATCCCCTACCGTATTTTAAGAAAACTATAGCGGCAGTTAGACGGCTGCCAATGTTTTGCTATGAAGTTCCTATAAGGCTGAAAGGGAAAAAAAAAGACAAACTTAGCAAAGAGAGAAAAAAAAGTCATTTGTTATTTAATCATGTTACGGATTTTAAGAAAACTATGGCGGCAGTGAGACGGCAGCTAATGTTTTGCTAAGAGTTGGAGCTATGCTAATCATGTAGCAACGCAAGAGGCAAATTAACGTGGCGCAAACAGTCAACTAAGCAAACGCTGATGTGAGTCACTGAATGCTGGGGCCTATGTATGAGCGTTCACAGACACTAATGAGGAAGAAAGTGAAACTGGATACTGACTTGCTGAGGGAAGAGAGACAGGAGATGTGCACGCCGCGTGGCTGAAAGCGCGTACACCAACTCAAATCCGCCGAGACCATGCGCGTGCCCATCTCCTGTCCCACTTCCGAGGCAAGTCAGTAACAATAGATCTCGCTGGCGACAGCGCTTCGCGCTGCGTTCGCCAGGCGAGACCTAAAAAACGAAAACCAAAGTGTTCTGCAACTATTTTGTTCCCCTTCACCTTGAGGTAACTACAGATAAGATATAGCGCACATACCTCAAATGCAAAATAAAGTGTGTAAGTGTGTGCTTGTTTGTTTGTTTGTGTGTCACTAGACAGTCCCCCAACGGAATCCTGGTTGGGGCACTAGTAGAATAGTGGTGACCATTCAAAGTGCTTCGAGGTCCCAGCTAAATGACAGAAAGCACTGTGAGTGTGATAGTCATTATTTTTAAATTCTATTGCACACAGTATAAAAAAACAAGCATTTGCAACGCAATAGGTCTCGCATTTGCGAAACTTTCAGCTACTGGCATTGTAAATGACAAAGCTTTTATCTATATGTTGATTTTAAAAACCGATAAATTAAAGGTATTGTCATTTACAATGCCAATAGCTTAAAATTTCGCAAATGCGACACCTATTGCATTGCAAATGCTTGTTCAGTTTCCTACTATCCCCATTTGCAATTTATTTTCCTTCTCTCGCGTCCGTTTCCCTTCCTCTCTGCTTTCTGCCTTTCCTCTTTTTTTTGCAGAGCATTTTCTTCTTCCCCTTTCTACCTCACCTCCAGTAACTTCTAGGAAACGCAAGTGTAGTGCCGGCGTGCGGTAGGAGCTAGCTTGAGGAGCTGCGGTTAGCCAATTACAATCTCAGTTCAGAAGGAACCCTGTGTATAAACCTCTGACATGAAAGGGCTGGGTGTTGTTGTGTTGTGTTGTATTGCAGCATTAATAAGGTTCTTACCACCACTATGTGGGGCGTAGAAGCACTTGCCTACATGAGTAGCATGCTACATCAAGCCCAGCGTGAGGTTATAAGGGAGTTGTTTTTGTTTTGATCCTGTGTGGGAAATGATGCCATGTTGTGGTGGTGACCATCGAGGCGTGGTTATCATGTTATGTGACGCAGCGCGTAGCACTGTTTTTTTTTCCTTCAGAGTTTTATAGAGCACAAACTCCACCCAAAGGTATCGGAGCACTTTACATGAGCACCAGTTGCTTTAAGAGATGGACACATTAATTTAGTTAGGCACGGGAAGATTAAGTGATTTGCCCAGAATCACAAGATGTTGAGCGTCCCTGATGTGAATCGAACCTGGTTCCCCAGCATAGATGTCGACTGCTCTAGCCACACTGGATGAAGTGGTTTGAGAGGCAGATGTGGAGTTTATAGTTTTCTGTAAGCTGGAAGCTTTGAGCAGCTCTGCAGGTCTTTTTAACTTATTTCTTATGCTCATAGTCCACTTGATTGCTACACTGAAATTCCCAACGTGATATTTGGTTTAACATTTGTGACCCTGAGCAGGCTTGGGTGGAGACAGAAGCGGTGGGGAGATCTGCTGGGATGGGTTGTTAATATCATCCCTCATCTGAATGCCATTGACACCGAAACATTTTTATCCATGACTTGAAAAAGACCCAGACTTGTGCACCAATAGTTGGTGAAACGTGTTGGCTGTACCTCAGGAATGGCTTTACTTCATGAAAGAATAACTGGAAGGAACAAAAGAAAATACCCAACAGTGTTTTTTTTTGTTTCTGTATGAATTTAAATAACCAGCAGATCTTATTTGTATATATTGAATGCAAGCATTTTGCTCGTAGCGTACCCTGCCTCTCCAGCTGTGGCTCATATTTATTTATTTATTTATTTTTTAGATTTATACAGTGCGTACAATTGCCCGTAGGCGTCTCGGCGCTAGAAACTTTGAAGGTATTCCCGAGGTTAAGCCGGTAACTATTCTTGATCAAACAGCCAGGTCTTTATCTTTCTACGGAAATGCATCAGGGATGGGCTGTCTTTGATGGATGCTGGCAGGGAGTTCCATAACCTGGGAGCTGCCACAAGGAAGCGTCTATCGCCCCAGTTAACTGTTTTTGTTCGTGGTATTTGAAGGATTTTAAGGTTGTTAGATCGGAGCGATCTTATGGAGGACTGGTATCTGAGATGGGATTTTAGGAAATGTGGACCACAGTTGTGCAATGCTTTATAGAGTATGCACAGCGCTTTAAACTTGATCCTGTTTCGAATCTTGAGCCAATGCAAATCCCTTATAGTCTCAGAGATTGGTGAGAACTTAGGGATTCCAGACAGGAGGCGGGCTGCAGCATTCTGGATGGTCTGCATTTTATTGGTCACTCTTGCTTGGGCGTTGATGAATAAGCCGTTACAATAGTCAAGAGATGACAGCACGAGGGCGCTTACCAGCGTCTTACCTGCTGAGGTTTGTAAAAACGGCATGATTTTCTTGATCAACCTAAGTTTGTGATGGGCTGTTGCTGCTATTTTATTTGAGTGGGCCATAAAATTTAATTTATCGTCAAAAATCACCCCCAGATTTCTGACGGTGATGGCTGGTGTAGGTGGTGTTCCGTGCGTGGGGGGCCACCAGGTGTTTGACCATCCTGGGGAGAGATGTCCAAATATGACGACCTCCATTTTTTCGGCATTTAACTTTAGACAGTTAGAGGCCATCCACTCACCGATCGCCCGCATGCCCTCTTGAAAGTTTTTAGCTACCTTGTCTCCATTCCCGTTAATGGCCAACACAAGCTGGGTGTCATCCGCGTATGAAGTAAGGCTCATCCCGTAGGCCTTGATGACAGAGGCCAGGTCCGACACGTAGATATTGAATAGTGTCGGACTAAGGGATGAGCCTTGGGGAACCCCACACGGTAGTGACAGCTTGTGCGATTGGAAGGGCCCCAGTGTGACCACCTGTGATCTACCGGCCAAGAAGGAGGAGAGCAGATTTCTAGCCATGTGGCGGATGCCCAGGTTTTCGGCACAGTCGACCAGGATCTTGTGGTCGACCGTGTCGAAGGCTGCCGACAAATCGAGCAGTACGAGTATTGCTGTACCTCCCTGGTCCCGGATCACAGTTATGTCCTCTGTAGCTTTTATTAAGGCAGTTTCGGTTCCGTGGAACTTGCGGAAACCAAATTGGGTGTTGTCCAGTAGTTGATGTTTTTCTATGAACTCTGAGAGTTGTGAGTTCATAGCCTTTTCCACTACCTTTGCTAAAAAGGGGAGACTGGCTATGGGGCGGTAGTTTTTTGGTTGGTCCTTGTCCAAATTAACTTTCTTAAGTAGGGGTTTGACCAAGGTATTTTTAAGGGAGTCTGGGTATATCCCAGTTCTGAACATTGTGTTGCAGATTGATACAATGTCAGGGGAGAGATAGTCCATGATCGGACGAATGACTTTTAGAGGACAAGGATCTAATGCTGAGCCTGATTTGATTGTGGCCGTTGTTTCCTTGATTTGTGTTTCTCCAAGGTCTAAGAACTGAGAAAGTTCGATATTGTTGGTCCCGTTGTTAGATATGGGGGGGCTGATTACTGTTTTTGTGGAGAATGCTTGATATACATCATTTACCTTTGTGAAAAAGAAATCAGCCAGAGAATCACAAAAGACTTGGGATTGTGGAGGATTCAGGTCCGGTGCGTTTCCCGCTAAGACCTTAGTTATCTCAAAAAGTTTTTTACTTGAGTTTTTAGCAGAATTGATTTTTTCAGTGAAATAGGATTTTAACTAAAACTATAACTAAAATCACAAGAAGTCTCCATAAAGCACCAATGCATGATTAACAAAGCACAATTCCAGTCTCGTTTGTGCTTGACTAGAACTGGTTGAAGACCAGAAACCCTTCTGAAATGCGTGCATTGGGTGAGATCCAGCCAGGGCCCTACTTTCCCCTGAAAAGCCTCCAGCCTGTATTTAAAGACACGGGAGAACATGGCTCCCATCTCCTCCAACATCCAGACAGATGTTTTGATAGTGGAGCTACGGCCTTTGCTCCTTACAGTGATTATTTTGTAAAATAAATATGTACTGGGAAGCTACGATTTGTTCAGATTACCACAGATGGTGCGATCGGAGTCCGTCAGCTAGACTGCCGACTTTGGTGCTGGAAACCAGGGTTCGAGCCTCGAGGTCGCGTCCACATCCTGTGATTCTGGGCAAATCACTTAATCTCCCCATGCCTGAATGTGTAATGTAAATACGGTGCTCATGTAAAGCGCTCCAATACCTTCGGGTCGAGTTCGTGCTATATAAATATGCAACCAAAAAAGAAAAAAAGAAAAAATTGTATGAAGTACCAAGTTTGTGTTGTCTTAATTCCACTTAATCCCTCTTTCCCACTAACCAGACACTCCCTGGGTCCTTCTCTCTCTTTTGCAAGTTCTTTTTCATCCCCGCTTTTTCCCTTTGTGACTGTTTTTAGGTCTTGCCTAGGCAGCACATGTGCTGTCTCTTTGAGACATGCAGCATGTACTTTGTGGGCTTTTAGCACGCCCATCTCTTTTCATTTGTTCATTCATGTGCCTTTCGAAATTCCATGATTTTTAGTGGTGAAACATTGCCATTTGTCCCTGCTTTTATGTGTTGTTCCCTCCTATGGAGATTGGCCCTGCTACATGTCTCATTTCACTTCTGGCCATTAAGTTACTTTCTGCATACTTTTTCTTCGATTGCTTCGTCTCGTGTTTTCGTAAGGTTGTGCTTTTTGGCTTTCTGGAGCAAACACGCTCAGCTGATGGTACTTTTATTTTGCAACCACACATGGTATTTTTAGTTTATAAACACACAGGCTACCTTGTTTGCCTCAGCTTGGCTTTTCGGAAAGTCGTGTCTTTTGTCTTTCTCAAACAAAAGCGCTCCGCTGACTGCATTTTTATTTCAGACACATACAGCATTCACGTTTTTTTTCCTGTGTGTTGGGAGGCAACCTGCAAATGCTAAAGAATTGCAGTCAGCTGATGGTATTTTTACTTTGCAACCACATGCAGTATTTTTAATTTATAAACATACAGCTTACCTTGATTGCCTCGACTCGGCTTTTCCCTCCAGAGTTCGGGACGGAGCGCCACCATAAGACGAAGGGGAATCGACATGGTGAGAGACTCTGTAGATGGTTGAGTCGGACCATACACACTAATCTTAGGACCCTCTGACCTATCATACTGACTGATATTTCAATGGATTGATGGTCAAGAATTGAAGCCTGAGTATCATTTACATTTTATTCTATTTTTGCACCATATGCCAGCAGAGTGACATAAGATACTGGTCCTGATGAATGCCTTGAACTTAACTGTCATGTAGGCAGAAACATGTTGCCCACACAACGGGGTATACATCCATAACCTAGTATCACAATGCTTTTATCCTCTATCCCTTAGGATGGAAGAATAAAGTTGTTGCACCTACGGAGCTAGTTTTAATGCACATTTACAATCTTTGTTGCACTTTGCCCCTCACTACCCTCTTGAGGTATTGAAAACATACGTGCTTTGTACACCATACTCCTGCTCCTTCCCTGTTGGGTACGTTGTAGGCCACACTAAGTACCTTGCAGTCCCGGTGTGTTGGAGAAACCCAATGATGAAGCATGTCACCCTCGGGTGAGTGAGGGTTTTCGTCCAAAACACTGCTGTGGCCCTCCCCATCATAGTTTTCTCCTTAGTTGTATATTGCTACCCTATATATTGCGTGAGTTACAATTTTTACTTTGCAAACACATGAAGTATTTTTAATTTATAAACATACAGGTTACCTTGATTGCCTTGGCTCGGCTTTTCGGACCGTTGTGTCTTTGTCTTTGTGAAACAAACACAATATGCTGATATTTTTAATTCAGAAACACACACAGCATTCAAGGCTTTTTTCCTGTCTGTTGGGGGTTGACCTGTAAATGCTTAAGGTTCTGACACCTAGACATGTTTCTTGGGAACAAATGGGGCTGTGAAATAGCTGTACTAGTAAAAGACATAAACCCAGCTGCAGAAGGGGTTAATTGAAGCAAAGCTGACCCAGGATCCAGACTGGGTTAGTTGCTTTGTATGGCTTTTCTGGGGTTCTCAAAAAGAGAACTGTTGCAAAACGGCCCAGTGGTGTTTGTAACTGCTACAGTTAGTTCTGTGTTTTCATTTTTTTCTGCTGAGAAAAGTTTGCATTATGGGACTCGTAGGTTAGATCTTAGGATTGTAAGTGTGGACCCAAAGAGTTTAGTATGCGTACTGCTGTCCACGTAAAAACACAAGACTATCTCAGCGTCTTGTGTGAGTGACTCACTGTTAGAGTTACAATGCATGCACAGTAGAATACTGTAAGCGGTCGGACCGAGTAATGACCTCAGGGGCTCTGACATTCCCGCCCCCGTCCCAGTTCCCCTGTGTACCCTGCATATGACCACCAGAAAGCCCCACAAGGCTAGAATTACTGCAGGTCACCGATATTGACAATTAACACCAATTTTGTTTTCATTGAAATTGAAATGTCACGGTTGCCGATAATTTAGTGTTTGATTAGCAGTGTAAGGCCATGTTTACTAGATTAAAAGATCTCTCCATTCGCTCCTATTAGTGTACACTTTGTCGTGTGGAAGTTGCTCCAGTATAAACAGTTCTTCCTTTTCTCAGATTTTAACCAAGTCATGTAACGAACACGCGCGTGCACACACACACACACACACCCACACACACACACTCTTTCACTCTCACTCTATTTTTCTCTGTCTCTTTTTTCTCTGTCTCTCTCCCACTCCCTCTTTCTCAGTTACACCACAGTCCCTCATCACATCCGGTATGCGGTCTATAGTCCAGTCTCCACAGATATTAGCTGCCACACGTACGCTTCTAGGTCATGCTGCTCCTGCTTCAATAAAACATGTTCTCAGAAACTCAGTCAATGGTATTAAAACAAAAGATGCACCGTCTCAAGCATCTAACAAACATCCAACTGCTGGCTGGCTGTGTTGGATGGGGGGAGTGCTTATTCTTAACTGAACCGTCCCGTTAAGGAGCCCTTTTCGCAGACTCTGAGCCCAGGCCAGTAGGACTGTGAGGGAGGGAGGCTCATGGGGGGCTAGTTACAGAGGACACACAGGTTTCCCCCTTCGCTGCTTCTGTCGGCCATTGGCCGTCGCGAGCACTACCTCCGTAGTGCTGTGCACGTCCGTTGGCCGACGCGGCCCCGCCCACTTGATCAAAGTGTCGCACCGCGGTGGAATTTTCGCTGTGGTTAAGGAGAAAGGAACCTTCTATAAGAACAGCCGCTCTTTCCGTGTTTAGCGAAAATTCTGATTCATTTTGCAGGCATGGACTTTTATTCGATATTTCTCCAGCCTAACTAGGGGACCATGTTCATCGACACATGTGTGCCCCAGTGCCAGCATCCTAATCAGCATTCGGGCCGTCCCACGCCATGGATCACACACAGCAGCGCTTCCACCATGGCCTGCCATCAGCCTCCAGCCGCGTACTTTCCCTCCACCAATGATGGTATTCCTTCCCCTGTTTTTTAATCATGTGGGAATATTTTATGGGAAATCAGCAAGACCCGAAAAGAAATGTTTCCAGAAGAAAGAGAGGAGTGTAAAATTCCAACTTTTTGGAAAACACGCTTCGTCTCCCTCGTTAGGGAGATCATCAGACTACATGTGCTTTTTAAATGAGGAGCGGAAGGAAGAGGCAACGACCCTTGAACGGTCGAGCTTGCTGTATATAAAATTGCAGAAAAGAAAAGGGGGGGAGGGGGCTCCAGTCTTTCACACCATAAGCAAACTTCCTGCACCTTTGCATGTACACATAATGAATGGCCTATGTCGCTTGGAACGTGGTATTTTAATATTCTTTTTACATTCTACCCTTATAAGGCATTGATGCACTTTTAAAATGCATTGCTTGAGTGCATTGCTTGAGAGCTACAAGGGTGTTTATGTAATGATACTGGTGATCATCTAAAGTGCTCCAAAAAACCTTCCGGTCGAGTTTGCGCTATATTCTGAAAAGTGCAGAAGGATAAAAACAAACCTTAGGTTAAGGAAAGACACATTGATACCCATTTATTGGCTGATTTGACGCATTATGGCTTCCTCATTTATATTGTCTTATCAGGCAATTTCTTTCTTTCACTAAAACTCTTTTTTTCTTCATTATCGCGTATGAAACCACTTCCAGATATGTGAGTTCAGACTACTAGTTGTACAAAAATAACACTTTAAATAAGTACTTCTCTATGCAGTGCTATAATGTGCCTATTAGTGTCTAAGCTTCCACATTAAAGAACAGTAGATGTTGGAGCACCCAGGATAATGTGCTGCATGGCTAAATACTTATAAGGTCCCAGAGGTGAGAGCTATTGGCTATGCCAATGGTTGCTGTAACTCTGAAGTTTGATGGAAACAAAGATTTTAATAGGATCACAGATAATCAAGACACTTAGTGATATGCAAATGATAAACATTTGCTGAAACTTGATTTCCACACATTACTGTTTGTGCGCTAAATAGTTGTATCAGTAAAACTGCGTCAGTGGGAATTTTGTTGGCAGTTCAGTGCAAAAGAACTTTCTGTAAATGACGGTGTGCTCCTACACCATACTTCAATAACACATTTGTGACACTGCGCTCCAAAATGCACCACTGCTATATACCACACCCTTACCACTCCCCCCGCTGAACTGGTGTGGCTTGTTTGCTTCACTTGTCCTTTGTGCGAGGATTGGATTTTTCACAATCCTAATTCCTTCAATGATGTAATATAGTTAGCAGCACCCCCCCCCCCCACTCTGAAAATTGTTCCAGCACCAGTGACGATAGGTACCATATAGTAGCATCATTATCTGCTGTTCTGTTTCAGATCACCATTGCGATGAGCCCTCCCTTGCACCGCCTCACTTCCTGCCCGCGTCACAAAGATGGCTGACACAACTGGAGACCCTGACTTTCCAACGTCCTACCTTCTTTGGCTCCTGTTGTCACATTGCGACCGCTACTGCTCATATCGCGTCAGTGTACAACTGTTACAATTCATTGGATGATTTTGTAATGAACTGCTTTACACTGTTTACAGTCCGATTCGGATTTGCATCATATGCTAACTTCTGTACGGATAATTTGTTCTATGATCATTTGACTACTATGCAGTGGAAATACTGAGTGGGTGACTTTCAGCGTGCTTCGATTGGAGCAGCGTGGCGGCTGCTCCAATCATAAAAGCAAGTGTGTTGTATTTCCTGCGGTCCTACTCACACCTGACCCAATTTGGTTTCACAACACTGCTAAAGTAGTAAAGCTCAGTGGCGCGCCATCTTGAATAAGGAAGATTTCATTACTGCGGTGCTTAATTTGTGCCGGTGGTTTCCGGTGCCTGGCACCAGCACTTATTTGTCAACACCAGCACTTATGACAGTCTGCCAAGTGGTGACACTGATTGTCTAATATAGAGATGAACACAACAACAGTTGGTTAATTATACAATATATATTAGAAATGACCAATTCCTGCTGCCCAAGCCATTCTTATAGCTTTGGTGGCCGGGAATAGTCCGAATTGTCAGACGTGTAGGAGTGTGATGGTTGGTAGTTGTGTTGGTTCTGTCATTGGCAGCACTGGCAGGAGCAATGGATGGTGCAAGCTGCAGTGGCCTCCCGACGAGGGCCCTGGCAGTTATTTGTTTACAAATTAAGCACTGCATTACTGCTAACCAACAAGTCCTTAGTGATCCCCTCTGAGCAGGGCCAGTCCTACATCGAATTAACGGGTACAGCACCCTGGGCTAACAATTACTCTGAGGTACATTAGGGCTGACTTAAAAATCTTTAACGGGACTTGAATGACACCAAGTGGGACGGACGAACTGGTGTTTGCGTGGCATTAAGCCAGGCAGCTCCCTGATGCGCCCCTCGGAGCATTGGCGCCCCGGGCCTGGGCCCAGCTCGCCCATGCCAAAGGCCGGCCCTTCCTCTGAGCACCGGGGGATTTGTTGCGTGCTCCCACACTTTTCAATTTCCCACGTCCTTCTGATCTGCCATTGACTTAGGGGTTTTGACATTCATCCTCTCTAATGCTCTATCCCACAGTCCAGTTATTGAATGACCCTTCTCTTGACTCCATTCCTGCTGGTCCTGAGTGCCCTGGAGAAAGCCAGGGTATCGGGTATGCAGTGTTTCTGGTAACAAACAACGTACATATATGAGACTGCACTCCCGATGAGTTTCCAAAGAAGTGGGGAGATACCTTTCAGCCACCATCAGCTTAACCAAGAAAGCCCCTGGCTCCGCCCCATCCCCACCGGCCTTGACTGTAGACGTTACAGGAGCTGGCCTGACAGTATCCCGCGGTTTCCTTCCCCTTTAAAAACAATCCTATTAATAGTTATCCTACAACTAGACCACTATACTTTTGGTACAGCTACTAAACAGGATAAGTAGTGCCTAAAAGCACAGTGCACCTCCTAAACTTTTATGTTTTTTAGAGGTTGTGTTATTTTATATGTTATTTTATTTTTATTTATTTTATTCAATGCAGTTTAATATAGCGCAGACTTTACCCAAAGGTGTCTGAGCGCTTTACAATAGAACTGTGGGGCATATTATAAAGAAACGGCGTGAAAATTATCGCCGCTTTAGCGGCAGAAAACTGCCGCTAAAGCGGCGATAATGGGCTTGATAATATGCCCTTGAGAATTCCCATAGAAGCCCATGTTCTGGTGTCAACATGGGCTTCTATTGGAATTCTCTGAGGCATATTATCAAGTCCATTATCGCCGCTTTAGCGGCAGTTTTCTGCCTCTAAAGCGGCGATAATTTTAACGCCATGCTTGATAATATGCCCCCAAGTACGTTACATAAGGACACTAACAAGTTACAAATACAGAATAATTCGTAGCGCTAAGTGTTGCAAAGGAGCACTCTACAGATAAGCACAGCACATAATACATTTTATAGAGGGTGCAACCGAGACATCCACAAACGTCGAATGCAACGCACACCTTTCCTAGTTTGCACGTGACCGTTTTTATTACTACGAGGATCCCCCACATGGACGTCTGCCTCCACACACGTGCGTGCCCTGAACTGTCGCTAACATATCCCCTCCAGAGGTGTTAAAAAGGTGCGAGAGATCAGCAGGCGGAAGGAACGGAATTTTTAACGTCAATATCCGGTCGATGTGGCGCGTGATGTGGAAAAGACGGGTGAGAGGCGGCAGGACTGACCTTTCTGTGGATGGAGGATTGGGGGTGCAGCCAGGGCCGGCTTTAGGGCAGTGCGACCGGTGCGGCCACACTGGGCGCTGACATCTGGAGGGGGCGCTGACCTCAGGGGGGGATGGGGCGCTGTGTTTAACAACAATTTATGAGTGGAGAGATGAGGGGCACTTTTGCCCGGTGGTAGTAAGAGAATCCGAGGTAAGGCGGTCATAGGGTTTGGGGTGCCAAAAATTATTGTCGCACAGGGTGCCGCCACCACTAAAGCCGGCCCTGGGTGCAGCCAATTACTGGGTACGTTTTATTTTATACCACTGCTTGCAGTGTGTATTAATAGTACAATATTTTATATAGTGCCTTATACCACATCTTGACTGTTGATAAACACTGTAAAAGAGATGTTACTCCTACCCAATGTAATGGTACTCAGCATATAATGTTTGGAGTGATGACAGCTGAGGCAGCCTGCACAGGAGCTTGTGAATTTACTAGCACCGCATGTGTCAGCAGCGAGCGTTAACACACATAGCTGTCCAATGCAAAATCCATTATATCTTTCCCAGAAATCCGTAACCCCACGGTTCTGGTGTGATATGTTATTCATTATGCTTCCGGTTTCATGGTATTTATTTTTTGCCATTTCCGTCTGTATTTATCCATATTTATTTTTTGGGCATTTTTTCTGTATTTATCCGCATTTATTTTTGCCACAAGCAAAAGACGACGCTACAGCTAGTATTTTTCCACAGGGAACAACAAACTAAATGTCAACGAACTCAAACACACCGATCACAATGCAAAAGGGACACCACAAGCCACCAGGCCGCAGACAGATATGGGGTTAAGTGTGCGTCCAGCTACAAGAGTTGGATCTAGGACTAGTTGTTGCAGACCCAGAACAAGAGATAACATAGGCTAATGTTTTCCCAACATCCTGGGCCTGACCACATTATTTTGGACAGCCCTGAGCACATACAATCACCACTCACCATTAAACACTGTACAGGCACATGCAGCAGAGGAAGGGCCTAATGAGAGACGGCTGAACTCCAGGTATTTGCAATAGAAGGTGATCTCGGTGTAATGAGAAATAACGTTTTACGCTGGGGAATATTGTCATCAAATATAGGAGTGGTAACAGTGACTGGGGCAACGCAAATCCTCACACCTCTCACAGGCTGCACCTGCCTACTTAACTATTGAGTACTCTCAATTTGAGAATTTCTGTTTTCCTTTGTGTAACCGCGTTTGCGCACTAACGTTTATTAACATTTTTTCTAAACAAAATGTGTATATGTAGAATACCAACCCTTGGTGTAAAATAAATGCTGCATGGCCAAAATCTATTCATCCTGCATTGTATTATTGGCATTATAAAAACACAGTGCTGTTCAGTGTCATCACAGCATGGTTGCCGAATTCAAAGTGCGGATACAGAATGTGTAACGGATCCTGACATGAAATGAGTGATGCCATTTCAGTTGAGTAAACTGTTCAGATTTCTGGCCTGCTTCCACAACAAATACAGACCTAGTCCGACCTTACGGCATGTTCGGTCACTGGGCAAACAGACTGAATTGCTTCTTACATGCATCTAATAAGGCTGACTATTTTCACACTGTATTAACAACACCTGTATGGTGGCAGGACGTCAGACAATATCAAGCACGTATCTTGTGGCAGATGAGCCAGTGTGTTTGCCCACTGCCACTCTGAGCTGGCAGACACTTGGTTCATGAGACTGCAAGATGCAGGGACTAGGATAATGGCTCTGAAAACGTTTCTAATTTCACCAAATTTCGGTAAAGTTTACAATTTGCATGACGCTACTTGTAACATTCTCTCACATTTCATGACAGAATTTCTGTGACTCATCAATGATGTCAGGCGTCATGAAATGTGATGCGATCACTTGCGTGATTTGCAGGTTTCGCTGGTGCTCTCGGTGCAATGTGCGCTTGCGGGCCTTTCCTTGGTGGTGGCAGAGTCGAGACCCGTCCGCTCCAATGTGCACGTGGTGGTTTAGCGGTGTCTGTGAGGGAGAACATTGGCAAAGAGGGACGTTTATTTTTCATGGATCCACCCTCGGCCATTAACTACACGGTCCAAGGTAACAACACCCAGTAAAGTATGAAAGGCATTTTAAAACTTTACACTTGAGTTTGCGCAAATTGTTTTGCTGCTCTGGAAATAGCGAGCACAAACCGCAACAATGAGATAAAATAGGCTTCGGTGTGGGTGTCCGTGTTTGATTTTCGAGTGCCCTATTCCCCTTTTTAGGTCTCGCCTGAGACAGCGCTTTAGCGCTGCTCTGGCGAGACTTATAGTAAGCGCGTTTTGGTAGTGCAAACGAGTGCTTTCAGGCCTCCAACTACAGTGCATGTGCCCCGGGCGCGCGCACCATTTGGCAGCCTGAAAGCACTCGTTTTCTTTCACTTTCGGGGCCCCTTTGATGTCCCGCACCACTGTGCCCGCCCCCACTCCCCCTCCCACTCCCTCCTCGTCAACTTCAGTGCGCGCTTGTCTTTCCGCCCCCACTCCCCCTCCCACTCCCTCCTCGTCAACTTCAGTGCGCGCTTGTCTTTTCTTTTCGCCGACTCTGGGAGGGACAATTTACTGGCTTCTGCGAATTCCAAGTGCGTTCATATTTCGACGCGCTCTGTATTTTTCACATCGATATTTATCCGCTGCTGCCTTTCTCTTTGCTTGCGAGATAAAGCACTACCCTGATTGGACACCTCTCAGCAGGCGTTTTCTTCACAATGTTCGTAATAATAAAAAGCCTCGCTGCGCATTTATTCTTGATCCGTGGTCATGCAGCTGCTTTAGCTTGTGAAATAAAAGCACAGAAGGCAGCACGAATTCGTGCGTTTTATTTAGAACTAAACCTCAATCCCTTTCTCAGAGACGCCACGGGCAATGGCGACCCTGCCTACATTTTAAAGGGGAGCAGAGATCCTCCTGCAGGATGACGCAGGGAGCGACTGGACCCACCTACAGAGGGACCCCTGGGAAGTCCCTGGGGCTCTTTTTCCACGTTCCATAAAGCAACCCCAGGAGGCACCAGAGTGGCACAGTGTGCCCTCTATCTGTTCCTTTTCCTCTGCACCCGAGTGTGCAGTAATGACGGCGCAGACAAAGGAGGGAATGCCCTCTTGGGATGGTGCTGGCGCGACCTGTCCTAGAGAAGTGGTGCACGTGCCACTGCACCCGCTTATATAATACCAATCTGCTAGAGGGGGCACAAATGGGGTCACACCAGCCCTTGCGCTCCCGGGGAACCTTTGAATCCATTGTCCCATAACCGAAAATATAGAACTACCATTATTTATTCCACATATCTCTTGCTACTCCATTCATTATGTAATCCTGCTGGGCCAGCGGATTTCACTGAAGGTAATGGTTTTGCTGATATTTTATCCGCGTTCTGCTTTCTGTACCTTCTGGGTCTAGTTTTCGTCTGTCCAGGGTCCAATGCTCACGGCGAGGGGACGCGCTACTACGCCGGACACCAATGGTTCTGCACTTCTCAAAGCTACAGAAGTGGGGCGACTTCACGGGATTGAGGTTATGTGTAACCGGTGGGGAGCGAACCCCCTTCCAACCCACCCACAGGATGAACAGCAGCTCTCAAGGCACCAAGCCGCACTGCAGGCAGACAGACTAGCAATGGCTCCACCGTCGAGTCCCGTTACAGGACAAGGGCGTCTGTGGTTAGCATACATTTCTGAGAGAGCGCGGAATAGGATTTAAAGGGGCCAGTCCATGGAGCATGGTGTTATCCTGGACTTTAGAATCATCAAAGCAAACGAGGGAGTGCTTCTCGGACAGGCCTCGAATGCGCACTGCCGTTTCTTGTGCTTGACTGATGTCCAAGCGCTGACATGATCGGGATCTCGCGCCTTCTGATTTAGGGTTCTTTCATTTTACTGTTAATCTTCCCAATACTTTGTGTTCTCACCTTCACAGCATGTCTCTGCTATGGAAGCATGCCTCGGCGTTTTACATTTGTACTAACAGACTTTGAAGTCCAAAGCTTCTCTCCAGGGGTGTGCCAAAACATGATGGGGGTCCTGAAGAAGGTGACGAGGGGCCCCGAGAGTCCCATATCTCTCGGGTAATCATAGCCTTGGGTTGAATGGGGCCCCCTGGCACCCCTACTGCTCTCCCTCTGCTTCGAAGGAGGTGCAAGACATCTGTATGGTAATCTGCGTCCAAACATTGCTACGCCCCACAATCCTCTCTCGCAAAATCCCTGCATCATGTTTCGCAGGGGCCGGATGGATTGGATGCGTGTGGATTTTAGGAAATGTATACCTGACAATACATGAAAGTGAGCTTCTACACCTGTTCTCTCACCCTACCATTAAGGCTAGTTACTTGTCATGCTTCCGGAGTAAAAAAAAAAAAAAAGCATTTGCAATGCAATAGGTCTCGCATTTGCAAAAGTTTAAGCTATTGGCATTGTTCATGACAATGCCTTTTTTATCTATTTTATAAAACAAACACATAAATAAATGCCATTGTCATTTACAATGCCAATAGCTAGTGTTGCATTATTATTAGCAATGCCAACTGCTCACACTTTTATAATGCGAGACCTATTGCATTGCAAATGCTTGTTATGGAGATTGATGACACAGGTTGCCTTCCTTTGGCGCTGCATGAGTAACACCTCAGTGATTGCTCGCTAATGTGCCCCTCCAAGAATCCTTTGTTTTGCCAATGCCCTGCTCCCTTCTACCTGGGCTGGGATGAAGAGCCACATTTCGGGGTGGGGGCTACGAAAAATTTCGAGGGGGGGGCTGATTCTCCCAGCAATATTCAGAGTGGAGATGCAGGGACGCTAAGAAGGGGTGAGAAAACACAACAAAGCCTCGTTAGCAAATAAATGGTCTTTTAAAGACCTGTGAAGTACTCGGGTGCGGCTGTGTGTGTGACCTGGAAGCTGTCTCAGTTGGGCTGACACACACGAGGGAGGGCGGGGGCCGCGGGTCTGAAGCTCTTTGAGCCCAATGGCGTTGCGCGCCATTAATCTGTCCCCTGAGGCCACAGAAATACACTTGCCAAACAGGTCCATAACATTATGGATGTGAATGTACACAAGTGAACGGGGCACATTGTTGCCCAAGTGAGATCTGCATAACATGCTATAGGCAGCGAGCGCCGTACCTATATTTACACAATAAATGCCCGCACGAGTTCAAAATGTGTTTTAACTCCTTTGGGGGTGGCGTGAGGGCAGGGTGTTCTGGTCATCGCTTTCTCAGGGGTGGGGAGTCGTCAGTGTAGCGCGGCAGGGCCTGAGTACAGCTAGGCCGCGGCAGCGGGATAATAATTAGGCGAGGCAACCACTTTTACTCTCGTGGCCGGAAAACCCCGAGCGGTCTCCGGCCGATTATTTATCCCCTCGGGTCGAGCCCACCCCGAGGGGTGTAGGGATGCGTGAAACTGCTACATTGTAGTAGAGGGCCCGGGTGGCTCTCTACAGTCAGCTCCACATTTTTGTGGGCTCACTCATTCGTACTGTAGCATAACATTTGTAGCGCATCCTCGCCGTTGACGGGTCTCGAGGCGCTCTTGACAAGTGACGGATGTTTATTGTTTCCACCTCAATGCTATTCGTCATATCGACCTTAAAGGATGAAAAGCTGGGAGGACCCGAGTTGGACCCTGTGACCAAGGGGTCAGACACAGCTCCCTGCTGCAGGTGTGCTAGCCCACTGAGCTACAACAAGGCCTACAGGTGGTGGAGAAAACACATTTCGCATTTGAAGGCTCCGGCTGAGCTCAGGATTTCTTTGGCTTTATTATATCTCAAGTGCATCAAACACACACGTCTGGGGGCCCTCAGATCACCTCTCATGAACAAAAACAATACACAGTTCTTCCAGTTCTGCGGTGTTTCTTTTCACAATGAAAGCAGACACACAATGCGGAAAAATACAGTATATCACTGCGACCAATCTATCTATTCTCCACGAGTTCGTCAGCCAAAAGAAGACATTCATAAGCCTCCCTTAGCAGGAGTTTGTTTGAAAATGTGTCCTTTTAGCCACTTCCTGATAGAAAGCAGAGCAGACAGGCTGCGTTCCATTTAAACAACCTTTTCAACTATTTTGGCTCCAGAACAACCAGATTTCCCTGGAATGGCATTTTTATTGTGCACAAAGTCTAGCTTCTATGCCCCGCCCATATGAGAAGTGACACGCCTCTTTGCAGCTCACTTATGCACACGCACACCTGCGTAAATACTACTCACTACTTTGCACTGGTGCAAAGTGGCAAAAAGCCGTCCGTACCAATGCAAAGTTGTGATAAACTATTTACCTTCCACTGAATGTTTTTTTGTGGTGGAAAGTTGTTCACAAGTAACCGAACTGGCGCTTTGCACTCTCTGCGTTACTGTGTGTCTAGGCTTATTCCATGGGTGGTAAATGGGCTTTCCATGCAACCATCCGTGGGTTTTGATGTAAAGCCTTATTTATTCCCCAAGATTCTAGACTTTGCACTAAGAAATACACCCCCTTGAAGCAGCCGCAAAATAGGGGAAACTTTTGTCTCCAAACTTTTCAAAACTTTTTATGTGTGCTGCATTATACAACAAACACACAAAGGGGTCTATTACGATCCGCCTGCCACCGTAACGGAATGCGGGACCGTCCGCCAGGGGTGTGGCGGTCCCGCACCTGCAATTAGGATGCCACCGCCACCGTGGCGGTGGCATCCCCCATTCCCAACATTGTGGCGGGCGGAGCTCACAGCACCGCCCTCCACAAGGCTGTGAATGCACATTGTGCCTGCCACCTTGTCCTTGCCAATGTAGGGGGGTACCACAAGTACCCCCAAGTGCACCCCCTACCCCCCAACACTTAGGGGGCCTGCAACGGGCCCCCGCAGGCAGAAACTGCATGCCTTCCATGCAGACAACGCCGCCATGGAAAGGCTCATCTCCGCACTCATCATGATATGGATGGCGGTGTCTTGCAGACACCGCCAACATGTCATGACCTTTTTCCACCCGGTCGAAGAGTCGACCGTCGGAAAAGCGGCAGACGGTCATTCCGTCTGTCGCGGACCCCCCAGCCATACTAATATGGCGGGGGGGGTCATTCAGGCAAGGATGGCGGGTGGATCGCCCCCGCCGGGCCGGCGGTGGCTACCGCCGGCCCAGCTGGGGCGATCCGCCCACCATCCTAACAAACCCCAAAGTGTGAAGAATTCTGAAGTATGAAATAGCATAATATTGTGTACTGAAAGCGTGCCCACCCAGCACAAAACCTATGATAGACATTCTATACACACCTGTGCACTATTTTTCAATGGTGTGTGCACCGCACTGGGCAGCCTAAGACTGCACCAGCACTTGGGAAGACGGCGTCAGCACCATATCTTTATATGGCGCTGTCCTGCTCTCTCCCAGTCATGCAGCACAAGTCAGCAACGCTGCATTACATGAAATATTAATAAATCTGCTTTGTCGAGTTTTGTAAATGTACACAGGGTCAGGGACAAATGTTTCAATTGAAAAAAACCCAGAAATTATTGCACAGAATTTCCATTTTATATTTACTTACATTTTCATAATTCTATATTCAGAGCGCTCTTGCTCGGTCCTGATGATGACCTCAGACTAAAGAAGGGTCGAAACGTTGTCGTTACCTAGACCTACATAGACTCCCTTTATATTGTTAAATTTAATTGAAATAGGAGTCAAAACTTTTTAATAGTGATGCACTGTTTTATCATGTCCCACAGCACCTTCCTATCACCGATAAGCATGAGCACCTTTTCTGGTTTATTCAAGTAAGTGTAAACTTAGGAAAGTCTGTGCAATAAATTCAGTTTTTTTTTGCAATTGAAACATTTGTCTCTGACCCTGTGTACATTTACTGTTATAATTATCTAAAAAATAATGTTATGCATGCAATTTGTGTTTCCCTGATGGTGAAACATCACAAAGAGATTTATTTCCCTGTGAACTAATGTTTTTGTAAACATAATATATTACAATAGGTTCTCTAAATTTATGAAGTTACCCTTGTTCTCCTATGTCTATTGAGTATTGTAGCACTGCAAGAATTAGTATTATGATTGACCAACTCCACCTTGTTGATTTTGTTTACCCTGGTAGGATGAAAGTCTCATTTGGCCCTACCGCGATTGGAACAGGTGTCCTTCAGGTTGCTCGGAGAACACAGTTGTCTGTCCCACTGTCAGTATTTGCTGGCCAAGTGTGTCTATTTGTACAATAGCTCAGTGGGTTCAGACACTCTCTGCAGAGATCTGGATGTTACTGGTTTTAATCCTTGTGAAAAAGAAACGTCTATTATTAAGTGCCAATAAACAATTCCTTTGGTGTTGTGTGCTATATAAATACATGTAGACATCAATAGAATTAGCAACGCAGGCAGTGCTTAATTAGTAAAAAAAAAAGGTGCCAGGGCCCTCGACAAGAGGCAACTGCAGCTTGCAAAACCTACTGCCCTTGCTAGCGCTGTCAATGACAGTACCAACACAATTACTAACCATCGCACTGCTACAAGAGTGACAACTCAGACTATTCCAGGCTCCTGATGTTATAAGAGTGGCTGGGCGGCAGGTATAAGTCATGTTTTACTGTATATTGAACGAATAAACAATTGTTGTTGGTCTCATCCCTAAATTAGATATACAGCGCCACCATGTGGCAGACTGGCAAAAGTGCCAGTGGTGACAATTAAGTGCTGGTGCCGAGCACCGGAAATCACCGGCTCATATTAAGCACTGCATGCAGGATTGCTTTCATAGCTACTTTTGCTTTTAATCTGTGTCATCATGTAGAGATTTTCCTTGCGTAACCGGAAGACACATATGTAGCATGTTTTTCACCTTTTTCTGCTGCCCCTTATTGTTTTCCTGTACTTCCTGTATTCACTGTAAGGGTTAAAGAAAGCAGACCACTTGCCCTGGTGCAAGGAAAATGGCCCCTTGGACTGCGGGTGGAGTAGTAAAATACTGAAAATATCAGAGTTCATTGGGCCCTGGTTCTACTGTACCTGCCGCACCAATGCTAGCTACGCCTCTGCTTATCTCTCAATTCTTGTAGACATTACCCGGCTGGTGAGGAGAGGCTGCAGAGGGCCTTGGCTCTCTCGGTGCCCTGGTGGTTCTGGAGGGAAGGTGGTGGATTGGAGGGAGAGATGGGCGCCCTCTGACCTCTCACACTTCTAGCCAATGAGAGTCCAGAAAACAGAACGGGCAACATACTTTACTGGATTCCCCCCATACACAGAAACGAAAGAAGACCCTTGTATTTCACTACTCTCGTTTATATTCACATTTCACAATTCTTAAATTATTACCCGCAGTCTCCAGGTTAAGCTAAAAAGGCCCAAGAATCATGAATATATTTGCCACTCGACCAATCGTAACCGGAGAAGGGGAAGGTGGCACCAGAACATCTCAGAGCCAATGAAAAGGGCCCCAGGACTTCCGGATAGATGGAGAATGGATGGCTGCAGTGCCCAGAATTGGCACCTTGAAGGTTTACATACATGGTGAATAGATGGATGGGGGGGCGCACTTCACTGGCCCTCGGGACTTTTACATACACTGAGACTGGAGGGGGGCCCTGCACAAAATTGTCAGCCTCTCCCCCTCCAAATCTGATATCAGTACAGGAATTCACCGCAGGGTGGGGCTCTCAGCTAATCTGCGAGTATCACAGGCATTGAACAATTCCAAGAAAGGGAATTTGAACAGAATAATACAAATTATAATACACCTGACCAAAGGTAAATAAAAAGTCAAGTGAACATTATCAAACTAGCTGCGTTTTGAAAGACTTAACTAGAAACGTGAACCGATACATTGTCTGTTAAATGCCCCAGGGTTAGAAAGGGGACGGCTCAGTTATAGCTCATAGCTGCACTTGTATCGTGGTAACGACATGACAGCAGTCCCGATGTAACCATACTGCTGCGACATCGCATACAACCACAACTGTCACTCAGGGCCTGATTACGAGTTGGGCAGTGTGGGAGCAGACCTCCATGCTGGCGGCCCGATCCGCCAAACCTGTGTGCTCGCCGCTCGCCAGATTACGAGTTTCCTTATGTCTGGCGGGATTTTTTGGGTGGTTCCACAGTGGTGCCTCTGAAAATGGGAACCGCAATGGGAACGCCAAAAAAACAGTTCATGCACGGCATGGACTATAAAGTCCATGCCGTTCAGGAATTAAGGAGCATGCACACAGGGGGGCACATGTTGTGCCCCCCCTGCATGCATCCCCATGCATATTGTCAACAGGGGGCCTTATAGGGCCCCATTTGTTTCAGGAATGCCAGCCTTTCCATGGAGTAAAGACCGGTCCTGAAACTCGTAATATGCATAACGGTGCCGCAGCAGCACCGCCAGCCTATTGCTGAGCCCCTAACCGCCGTGCCACCGACAGGGAGTGGCGGTTCTCCAGTGGTTGGGCCGGTCTGACCCCCAAAGTTGTAATTGGGCGGTCGAACTGCCGGTGTGGCGGTGGCTGGAATGCCACCGCTGTGCTCCCATTAGTCGGCTGGTCCCCGGACTGCAAGACTTGAAATTAGGCCCTTACTGTGTGACCCTATTCACTATATGTATCTGGTGGAATTTTAGGCTTAAAAAATACATTTTGTAATTAGAATTACCCCTTTACTCGGATATGATTAGGTCATATTGTTCAGTTCATTACAATAATTTTGTCGTCCTCAGCTCTCATGGCCTTATTTATATTTTGAAACGTAATACTGCAATCCTTTAAGACCTTAAGGATATGCGAGATGCTCTTATACTCAATGGCTATTTATTGTCTTATGTTAACCACAAAAGAGCTGCTCCTAAAGTGGTGACCACTATAAGGTTTGGGTTATCTTGTGAGTGAGGGCATCTCACAAAAAGTGACGGACTGGTCTCACACACCACCTGGTGTCATGCTTCATCATTGACCAGTCCTCGCCCTCTAAAACCTTCGTTTGATAGAGGGCGGGCATACACCTGACGACAGGGATGCACTTCTAAACTAAGAGGGGGCCCGTGTATGAGTGAGTGAGATTAAAAGGCCATTATAGTTATCCTCATTGTGTTTTTAATGTGAAAGGTAACTATATGATATTATTATTATTTATTGTCTTATCACACTTGTTCTTTAATAACATTTTCTGAAATATTAAAAAAATACATCTTGTGCTAAAATATTTATATATTTTTTAAATTATGTAATAAAAATAAGCATTTTTAAGTCCTTTTTTGTTGTATTCTATTATCCTTGCTAGTTGATAGTGCAGAAGGAATAACAAATAATATGTCATCCCTTTAGGATCATTGGTGGTTTGAGTAATATGTTCAGAGAGACAGCCAGGGACCACTTCAAGATTGTATCTAAAATCCTCACATAAATTGTAATAGGGGAGCGGCAGTTACATCAAGAGAAAAGTAGCGTCTCTTCAACACATCCCAAAGTGGCGTTGACACAAAGTTTGGGGGCAGAAGTTGTGGAGAAGCAGTTTTTTCTAGTTATAGGCATTTTTCTTTAGGCTGACAGACCCTCTGCTGCAGCGGTTAATTTGTAAACAAATAACTGCTGGGGCTCTTGCCAGGGGACCGCTTGCACCAGCCCATTTCTCCTGACAGCACCTCTTAAAACAGAACCAGAACCAACTACTATCCATGAAAGTGGGGAGATGATGTGGAGTGATGGCCAGAGCTGCCGACTTCGGAGCCGGGGAACCAGATTCGAGTCTCGGCATCGGCTCAACATCCTGTGATTCTGGGCAAATCACTTCATCTCCCCATAAATTAATGTGTCCTTAACTGCTGCTCATGAGAAAAGGCCCCTGTTGAAGATTAAGTGCTGATCATTGGAAACCACTGGCTCAAATTAAGCACTGCTCTTCTGGTACTAAAGTCTCTCACAGTCACCCATGTGTACCCCTTGGTGGATGAGAGCTGGTCTAGTCCTTTCTTTAAGCTGACACAGGCCACCACCAGGGGATAATTTTAACCTGTGGTTGCAGGATGGGCCCACCGGTACTATTTTTTTTTGAACCAGTACTTAATTTTCCACATCAGACTTTTACTCAGAGCAAGAAAGAGAAAAAAATAAAAGAGAGAGAGGGAAGGATGAAGAAAAAGATGGGAGACAGTGATAAAGGGAGAAGAAGCAGGGATAAAAAAGAACCTGTAAGAGTGAAATAAAGAGGCAGGAAGTGTCTGGGGGTGGAAGAAAGAGGCATGAAGGGGAATCAAGACTATGTAGCCTTGGTATTTGGCACTCTGACCTTTGATAGTGCAAGCCGTGAGCTTCCACGCAAAACTTTGGGCCCAACACTTTTTTTACAAATTAAGCACTGGCCCACCGCTCTCTCATCTATATTCACCTCAATGAATATATATATTCAGTGGTATGCTTGTGTGCGCTGCTGTACCAATCAGCAGACAGTAAAGGCATTGCCTGACCTAGTTTTTTGTGCAGCTTACTATTTTGTATTGTAATTGTATTGATGTAGCGCCTGACGCCCCTCCTGAAGTGCCGAAGAGCTCTGGTGAATGGAAGCCATGCCGCTCGAAGGGTTGCACTTGGTTGGAAGGCGTGGGTTGGTAGTGTGGAATATGAGGTAAGTGCTTTGGTGTATTTCCCGACGATTAGAGCTGTGCCCTTACCGTGGACATGCACTGCAGCAAAGAGAAGAGACAGGCCCGGCACAATGCTTAAATTTATACGGCTCGATTTACAAGGGTAAACTTCGACCTGAGGCCTAACTTTACACCTAAGGTCTAACTTTACACATGAAGTCTAACTTTACACCTAAGGTCTAACTTTACACCTAAGGTCTAACTTTACACCTGAAGTCTAACTTGACAAATGAGGTCTAACTTTACACCTAAAGTCTAACTATAGACATAATGTCTAACTTTACACCTAAGGTCTAACTCTAATCCTGAGGTCTAACTTTACACCTGAAGTCTAAGTTTACACCTGCAGTCTACTTTTCAACTTCAGGCCTAAAGTTAGATTTCAGGTGTAGAGTTAGACTTCAGGTCTACGCTTACCTTTGTGAATCGGGCTCCCGTGGTATTTTGTGAGATGGAGGGGTGGGAGATACAAGAGGGGCTTATGTGGGAAGAGTGTTGGTGTCACGCGTGATGAGGTGGTTCCGTTGCGTGACTGGTGCAGTCCATCATCTGAACAGCCAAGTCATGACCACCTCCTGAATGTCTTGATGAGAGTAAGTTCTTCCCTGTGTGGAAACAAAGGGTCCTCTGCTGTGTGCCCTCTTGTAGGGTCGGGCCACAGAAAAGTGAGCTCAAACCCACATCTTGTGGACCCCCATTAACCAGGTTGAGCGCCTTATTCTGTCATTGCCGGCACTGTTTCTGATCCTCAGCTTTTCACCTTCAAATAATGTGAGTGTAATCAGGTCAATGGATGCAAACCAAGACTACAATACCCAGAATGCAATCGGTTTTCACATAAAAGCCCACTGCTGGAAACAGTACCCATAATAATGTCATATAGTGTCTCCCTAACAGGAACACAATGTCCAGCACTACCGAGATGCTCCTTAACTTGAAGCACACGTCCTCCCAGCTCAATATTCAGTGTTTGACAACAAACCCCCCTCAGTATGTCCAAGACCTTGGTTGCTGGGGCTGTCCCTGATCTACAGAGTGTTCGGCCCTCAGTCCACAACCCCCAAGCGCGGCTGTTACAATTCCCAGGTATGATTCAGGTGTATCAGTGTGGGGTATAGGTAACATCTATTGTATATTGAGACTGTGCCTATTATAGCTCTGTAAAATATCACTTATATTAAAGGGCAGTTATTTCATGTTATATTTCTGATATCTCATAGCGGATATTACATCCACGAGCTCTGATAGTGGGGAAATAGTGTTAACATCGGACTCTGACCATGACTGCCATTAGGAGACATGCTGAAACAATATCAACTTCAGACTGCACCGATTACAGAAGTCTGGCCGCTGGATAACTGACAGCTACCCCCTGCAACTACAGCCCCCCTTATTTGTTTCCACAAGTAAGCCGTAACACGTGACCCAGCAACAACAAATAGGAGGCTTCGGGTGGGACAAGGGGGACAACCCTTCGATGTCTGCAAAGCCCAACCAATGCTTAATTTGTGCTGGTGTATTCCGGTCCTCGGCACCAGCATTTACTTGTAAACACCAGTATATATTTTTCAGTCTACCACATGATGGTGCTGTGTGTCTATATATTTAGAAAATGATAACGCTGGTATGTCAAGGCCTTCCCTACAGCTTGAGGTGACCTAGAATCAGGCCCGGTTCTAGAGGGTGGGCAGGGTGGGCCAGGCCCACCCAAACATGAGCCTGGCCCACCCAAACATGAGCCTTGGCCCTCGCAGTGAATCTGCCACTGATGTACAACAACAATAAAACAAAAATCAGATAACTGGTGATTTATGATCCTGCTGCAGAGCAACCATTTGTCTGTTGGTAGTTTTTAAATGCTGATAAACTGAATTTTATGGGAATAGCTCAGTGGGTTACTGCCTTTGTCACAAATATCCTTGTGTTACTTGCAGTTCAGAAGTTACTATCCTAACATAGGACAGTGACCTATGAACTGTCATCAAAGAGCTGCATACAAAGTTCACTTTTTAGGTCGAGGACTACCGGTCTGCCGAAGGCAGAACCGGAAGTCGGAAGATTTAATGTTTCCTAGAGTGGCTATTTAGCCCGCCTCTCTTTTTGCTTCTCCTCCATTGGCTGGCTTCCTAAACGGAGGCCCGCCATTGGAGGAGAGAGTCGTTCCTCCAAATAGGCTCTGTCTTTTTCAGATTCGGGGGCGTGTTCCTTGCTGTTCTTTCCACTTTTTAGCCACGCCCTTTTAGAACAGCAGGAACACGCCCCCGAATCCGAAAAAGTTTCGGAGCTTCCATCCGCCATTGTTTTGCTGTCCTCTGGCCGTGAGGATCTTCGTGCTGTTGTGAGTATAGTTAAGGCATTTCGCCTGTTTGTTCCTCCTTGCTCTTTTTTTTTTCCAGTCGCCTTTAGCAAAGTCAGCCGTGTCAAAGTCAGCCGTGTGTTTACTTTCGGCGGCGCTGCCCTTCGATGAGCAGGGATCCGCACCGTGCCTTGGACGCCTTTCCCCCTTGTTAGACTCTCTCTGTAGGTGGGGCCCCTTACAGCTAGTAATTTCACCCGGCCTTGTTTAGCATTCACGCGAAGCTCCGAGGGCATTGCGTGCGGCGCCGGGCTCGGGAATCCTTAAGTCTTGACCAGCAGTTCATCTCATATGGCACATATTTCCGTTTTACTCCCATCGGTTTCGAGCTTTAAATGATCAGAGGGCGGGCGGCATTATCTGTGTACTCAGCTGGCATTCATCATAGCTTGTGGTGTTGGTGCTTGCAGTATTACATTGTTTACAGATAGCGCTCCATTCTACATCCTGCGTTTCCAAGTGCTGTAAACATCAGCTGTTCTTGTTTTCCGATGTAACTTGCATACCTTGTTAGGATAGAAGGCTGAGTCGGCTTTGGTAGGATTTAAGTCTTGACCAGCAGTTCATCTCATATGGCACTTATTTCCGTTTTACTCCCATCGGTTTAGCACTAGTGTTCTTAACAGAATTAAAAGCTTACACGCTTATCATGGTGCTGGAAAGTGAACGAATCTCTTCCAGACTAGTGCACATGTTAAGTGCCTGTGTTAGTCTAGTGCCATGGAACTCTCAGGGGAGACACGTTTCTGAACGCGTAGCCTCCTTCATCTACGTTACTTTACAGTACTTTGTGCTCCAGTGGAAGAGAGGGCGCTGGACGCTGGTTCAGCATTGTTTCTCGGCGCTTTGGCGGTATGTCAGAACACCGAGGCTAATAATATAGACATGTATTGACCCCCACGAGATCGACGACTATTATATGGTTCGGATCACCATACTTGTGGAGTGAAGAGTCACTATTTTACCTCTCCGGTGAGGGAGTGGCCGCCTGGCCATTGGAAGGATGGCGTGCGTCAGCCTCTGCTCCCCAGAGAGTCTCTGTACCCCCAGCCAGCCTCTGTAGATGCAGTACCCAGCCAGTCAGCACGTCCCTGCACCCTCAGCCAATCTCAGCGCTACCAGTCTCTGTACCCAGCCAGTCTCTGTACCCTGCCAATCTTTGTATTCGAACCAGTGACCGCATTCCCGGCCAATTCTCGTAGCCACAGCCCTGCGATTCTTCAGCACAAATATAATGAAGTCCATGTTCTCCACTTTAGAACACAATTAAAAAGTAAATGTAAGTACTGTAACACTTATTTGTATTCGTGAATGAGCTCAGAGCAAATGCACTTTCAACTACTTCTCTCTCTAAAAAGATCACTACCTCACTCTCTCACTCCCTCACTCTCTATATCACAACTTCACTCTCTCTCTAACTCACTACATCACTCACTCTCTATCTCTCTACCTCACTCTTTCTATCTCACTAACTCACTTTCACTGTCTCTTTCACTACCTCTCTCTATCTCACTACATCACAACACCACTCTGCTTACATCTCACTACCTCACAACATCCCTCTCCCTCACTACATCACTGTTTCACTACCTCACTCTCTCTCACTACATAACTCTCTCTACCTCACTACTCCACTCTATCTCACTACCTCACTATCTCACAACTTCTCTCTCTCAAAACATCACTACCTCACTCTCTAGCTCACACCCTCACAACTTCACTCTCTCACTCACTACCTCAATCACTCTCTATCTCACTACCTCACTCTTTCTATCTCACTAACTCACTTTCACTCTCTCTTTCACTACCTCTCTCTCTATCTCACTACATCACAACATCACTCTATGCTTATATATCACTACCTCACAACATCCCTCTCCCTCACTACCTCACTCTCTCTATCTCACTACCTCACTCTCTATCTACCTCACTCTCTCTCACTACCTCACTCTCTATTTCAATACCTCTCTCTCTATCTCACTACCTCACTCTCTATTTCAATACCTCTCTCTCTATCTCACTACCTCACTCTCTCTCTGCTAATGCAATAGGTATCACATATGCAAAAAAAGCTAATGCCAATAGAAATGACAATGCCATTTATTTAGGGATACAAAAATGATAAAAAAATAATGAGCAATACCAATAGCTCTACCTATAATATTGCCGAGACCATTGCATTGTAAATGCTTGTTTGTGTTGTGATATAGTTAGAACTTCTCCAGTCTTTCATTATTCTAATGTTGCTAAAAAGAGTTTGTTTGGGCAGTTATACATTTTTATCAGTAAAGCCAACCCACAACCACTGGAGTACTCTATAAATCATGAGTTTGTGCTTCTCCAGACCAAACCCTTGTAAAATATATTGCCCACTAGTATGGATGACGTGATTTCTACACCTTGTAATCCTCATTGGCTTATGTGACATTCCCTGTAGACTGATTTATTGTCTCTGTATAATGTGTGCATGATGTAAAGTACTGTGACATCCTACACTGATATGAGTAGCGCTATACAACAAATGAAATGGATATAAGAGAGGGGCTACGGAGAGATGAGGGGCACTTGTGGAGGGTGGCAGTGAGGGAATCCGAGGAGGAGGTCAAGGGGAGGGGGGCAGCTACGGAGGGACGAGGGGCACTAGTGGAGGGTGGCAGTGAGGGAATCTGTGGAGGAGGTCACCGGGTGGGGGTGGAGCTACGGAGAGATGAGGGGTGCTGTCGGAGGGTGAAAGTGAGGGAATCCGAGGAGGAGGTCACAGAGTGGGGGGAACTACAGCGAGATGAGGGGCACTAGTAGAGGATGGCAGTGAGGGAAGCCGAGGAGGAGGTCACGGGGTGGGGGTGGAGCTACGCAGAGATGAGGGGCACTAGTGGAGGGTGGCAGTGAGGGAGTCAGAGGAGGAGGTCACAGAGTGGGGGGAACTACAGAGAGATGAGGGGCACTAGTAGAGGATGGCAGTGAGGGAAGCCGAGGAGGAGGTCACGGGGTGGGGGTGGAGCTACGCAGAGATGAGGGGCACTAGTGGAGGGTGGCAGTGAGGGAGTCAGAGGAGGAGGTCACAGAGTGGGGGAACTACAGAGAGATGAGGGGCACTAGTGGAGGGTGGCAGTGAGGGAAGCCGAGGAGGATGTCATGGGGCAGGGGGAAACTACAGAGAGATGAGGGACGCTGGTGGAGGATGGCAGTGAGGGAATCTGAGGGGGAGGTCACGGGGTGGGGGGACTACAGAGAGATGAGGGGCACTGGTGGAGGGTGGCAGTGAGGGAATGAGGGCACTAGTGGAGGGTGGCAGTGAGGGAATGAGGGCACTAGTGGAGGGTGGCAGTGAGGGAATCTGAGAAGTAGGTCATAGGGTAGGGGTACTATAGAGTGATGAGGGGCACTGGTGGAGGGTGACAGTGAGGGAATCTGAGGTGAATGTCACGGGGTGGGGGGAACTACGGAGAGAAGAGGGGCGCTGGTGGAGGGTGGCAGTGAGGGAATCTGAAGAGGAGGTCATGGGGTGGGGGGAGATACGGAGAGATGAGGGGCACTAGTGGAGGGTGGTAGTGAGGGAGTCTGAGAAGGAGGTCATGAGGGGTAGGGGCTACGGAGAGATGAAGGGCACTGTTGGAGGGTGGTAGTTAAGTTATCTACAGAGAAAGAGGTCATTGGTGGGGCGCCAAAAAAGACTTCCACACCAGCACTAAAACCGGCCCAGTCATGGACTTTCTGTTTTCATTTATTTAATTAACAGTCAGGTGATTAGGACAACTGTGGAGCATACTTTAAAGTGCGTGCTAATTACATTCACTGCTATATTCAATGTTTTAAGTTTGAAGGGGATTTTACTGTTGTTTTCTACTGGGAATAATGAAAGTGGAACTGAATGGTGGCTGATATGGGGCTGGGGCCCAAGTTCAGCTGTGAGATAAGGTGCAATAGAGAGGGGTGGCAGAAAAGTGGATAATCAAGCCTGTAAGTGAGTGCCTCCAGAATCAGGGGTCAGGTGGAGGTATTAATGAAGAGGGTTTCTGCCTGAAGGCTCGCACAGAGGGAGCCCGAGAAGTGTCACTTGCCTGATATTCACACCTTAGAAACCTCTTCCCATCAAAGGGACGTTACATGGAAAAAACACTTTTTGAGAGTGATAACAATTAGAAAGAGACTTGGAAAAGAGTGTGTTTTACTGGGCCCTGTAAGACTGAGGAGAGATAAAGGAGGGCCCAGAAGCAGGCCTGGCTAGATATACAAGCGATAAATTGGGCCATCAGTGGCCCACTCGAATGCACCCTTGGGCACCCAAATAAAAGATCCAGGAGCCGGGCCTGCCTGGAATAGTCCAAAATGTCACACTTGTTTGACCGCGGTCTATAGGGCGATACTGAGCGAATACAAATGCACCATTCATCCTTGAGAGGATGCGACCACCAGGCCGGTGTCACCTGAGTGACAGTAAAACTTCTCCCTGTGTCTGAGGGGGCTCCCAGCCCTGCATGTGTCTCATAATCCGGTATCTGTCTCCCCTAGTCTTAGAAAGAGTAGACGGCAGCACTGTTGGTTGTCATGACTTTCACTCATGGGAGACGCCCGCTGCTCTCCTGTCCCCACCAGGGCCTGCAATATTTGAGCAGCTTTATCAGTGTTTGCTTCCTTGAGCCACTGGGTCAGAAAATTAGAAATGTAAGCTGCTCGAGCGGGCCCTTTGCGGCTGGATCTTGGTAAGGCATCGTGCGGCCTTCACCTGGGAAATCTGCGAAGACTGTGTCTGCGATACGCTCAGGTGCTGCCTTCAAATCTAATATTGAGGTGTGCATGGCGTGCAACGTGATGCGCAAAGCTCGCGACGCCCAGGTGTGGCGGCACTGTACGTAGAGAACCCGCACTGAAGCGGCAACAGTGGCTTGTGCTACGGTGTAAGAACGCTACAGACATCGATGCCTACATACTTGTGGCCTTAGGATGCTTGCATGCATGCATACATTCACACATATGTCCAGAGGATGCATTCCGGCATGCATACTTAGATGTGTCCTTAGGATGCATGCATACATAAATGTGTCCATAGGATGCATGCATACATACATAAATGTGGCCTTAGGATGCATGCATGCATACATACATAGATGTGTCCTTAGGATGCTTGCATACATACATACATATGTCCAGAGGATGCATTCCTGCATGCATACATACATGTGTCCTTAGGATGCATGCATACATACATAAATGTGCCCTTAGGATGCATGCATACATACATAGATGTGTCCTTAGGATGCTTGCATACATACATACATATGTCCAGAGGATGCATTCCGGCATGCATACATAGATGTGTCCTTAGGATGCTTGCATACATACATACATTTGTCCAGAGGATGCATTCCGGCATGCATACATAGATGTGTCCTTAGGGTGCATGCATGCATACATACATAAATGTGCCCATAGGACGCATGCATACATACATAAATGTGCCCTTAGGATGCATGCATGCATGCATACATAGATGTGTCCATAGGATGCTTGCATACATACATACATATGTCCAGAGGATGCATTCCTGCATGCATACATACGTGTCCTTAGGATGCATGCATACATACGTAAATATGTCCATAGTATACATGCATGCATACATACATAAATGTGTCCAAAGGATGCATGCATGCATACATAGATAAATGTGTCTATAGGATATATGCATGCATACATACATATTTGTGTTCATAGGGTGCATAAATGCACCTATGATCAACTGCACGTTTTTTATAAAGCTTGTGCCTGGGTAATACACTATGTGGTCAGCAAAGCCTCCTCTGTGTACCCCAATCTTGACCAGCGCTTAATTATTAAATTAATAAGTGCCAGGGCCCTCGCAGGAGGCCACTGAAGCTTGCACCTCACCTTGCCCCTGCCAGAGCTGCCAATGACAGTGACAACATGTGAGAAAGTGCCATCTTTCTTGCATGGTATGCCCCCACTTTTTGCTAAATTGCTGAATGTACTTTGACTGAGTGTACCCTGGACTCCTGCCAATCAGGTGCCCAGGGCCTATGTTCCTTCCTTAAAACACACAAACTCCAAATTGGCAAACCCTGGCCACATGTCAGCCCCTAGTAAATGGTACCCTAGGTACCCAGGGCCTTGTGACCAGGGAAGGCCCCTAAGGGCTGCAGCACTCATTGTGCCACCCTTAGGGGCCCTGTACCCTTACACACACACACTGCCTTTGCAGGCTGAGTGTCTGGGTGCAGGACAAAATGAAGAGTCGACATGGCACACATCTCTGTGTGCCATGCCCAACACCCACACTGCCAAGGCATATGTCAGTCACCCCTCTGGCTGGGTGCCTTATGCCCATGGTGTGGGCACAGGAGCAGGAGCCCTGTGCCCCTACAGTACCCAGGTCCATTCCCGGGCACTGTAAGTGCAGTGCTGCCATTTAAGAGTACATGGTGCTGAGAGCTCGTCAAACACGAGCTCCACAGCACCATAATGGCAACACTAAAGACTGGGAAGTTTGGTATCAAACTTCTCAGCACATTAAACCCACACTGATGCCAGTGTGAGATTTAATGTACCAAGCACCCCAGAGGGCATCTTAGAGATGCCCCCTTACAACTAACCTACAATCCACGTCTGCTCTGAGGCTGCCCAGGCTGCCACACAGCAGACACGTTGCTGGACCCCTGGGTGGGAGAGCCCCTGCTCTCCCGGGCCTACAACAATGCACATCCTGGGTGAGGTGAGAAATCTCCTCCCCCAGAATGAGCAAAGGGAAGCTTCAAAGGCCTGCCGCCTCTAGGAGTTTCCCCAGGCCACTGCAACCCCCCACTCTGGCGGGAAGCTTGGCCGGAAACCCAATACAAGGACAGGGGATGTGCCAGCCTGCCCACCCCACCCCTCAGGTGGGGGGAGGCGAGGTGAAGCACATCTCCGGGCTCTCGCCATCTTGAAGATGGGGGGCCCTACCCTATCAGGATTAGGCTACTGCCCCCCTCCCACAGGAGAGGGGCAGGATAGGGGGTGTACCCACCCCAGGACAAGGACCCATTGCTCCCTGACCTTCACCTACCTGTAACGCCCCTAAATCTAGTATTTAGGGGCACCCTGAACCTTCCTTCCCCAGATTCCAGATCCAAAAACTACAAGAAGAGCAAGAAGAACAAGGACCTGCCCTGCAGCTGCTAAAAAGAGGAGGAGACACCAACTGCTTTGGCCCCAGCCCTACCGGCCTGTCGACTCTCGAACCTGCACCAGCGCGGCATCTCTCGTGGCCAGCAACCTCGCCAACCCCGGAGGACCTGACTACCTTTTGGCTCTAAGCCCCTGGGACTCCCATGAGTAGAGGCTCTACTCAGAAACCTATTTCTAAACCCCCGGCAGCAGCCCGGAACCACGAACCCAGCACACTCTGCACCAGCCAAGCCCGGCCAGTGCCGGAGTGGACAAAGACCCTGAGGACGACCCCACGGCGACTGTGACCCCGAGTCCGGCACCCAAGGACCCCCCTCGACATTCCTGAAGGAGCCTGCAGCCTCGGAACCAGGTGCCCCCCCCAGCCGCGATCAACAGAGGGTAAGATTCCCGACACCAAAAGGCACCCCTGCACGCGGCGCCCTGCGGCCCCCTGTGCCCAATCCCGGGGTACCCACCTAACCTACAACTACCCAACTTACCCCTCGAAGTGGTGGTGGCACCTGAAGCATCCTTGTCCCCGAGCTTGCAGCCCTTTTCCAACCCGGAACATTTCCATTGATTTCCATTGAGCGCCCGACGGCTCAAAAGCACCCTGCACCCAGCCGCCCGTGTGGCCCTGGCAGTGCACTCTCTACACTAATCTACTTCCCCACTTGCCCTGAGTAAGTGACCAGGAGCCCAGCTCCCACAGCCGCGTGGCTTGCCAGACAGCAGCCACCAACCAAGGCCCCCCTATCCCTCATAGGATAACATTGGGCCTAACTCTCTCTGCACCCGGCCGTCCTGACACCGCTGAGGGTGAACCAACTGTACCTACCTGACACTGGGGGACCCCTGAGTCTATGCCCAGAATTTCAACTCGGCCAGTCGAGTACTTATCCTTAAAACCGCTAACTTCATTTTCCTCATAGGGTAACATTGACTGGCTTTTTCTTGAAAAATCTTTGTGTGAACTTTTCAAAACTGCAAATATTCACCAAAAATCCGCCGAGTGACAAAAACGAATTTACTCACCTGCTCCTAGGTGAACTCCCAGTGCTGGATCTTGGTGCCCAGCCCTGACTCTGAAAAGTGTCCACAACTATACTTACCTCTAACTCATTTTTCTTCCATAGGAAACCATTGTCTGCTTTTCTGTGAAATTTCTTCTAAGTGTCGATTTCTGCAATCTTGAAATATTCTTTTAAAATCGTACAATTTCTGCAAACGTAATTACTTACCTGTTTTTGATAAGGACCCCAGTCCTGGGTTTAGGTACCCAGTCCTGGATTACTAAAGTAACGATAAAGTACTCTACCTGCAATTTGAATTTCTTGCCATAGAGACCTATTGAATGTTTTCTTTGAAATATTTTCTAAGTGCTAACTTTTGAAATAGCTAAATATTATTTAAAAATCATTACAGTTATTAAGTCGACTTTCATCACTTGATTCTGAATACTGACCCCGGGCTGGATCTAGGACCCAGACCTGGAATTCCAAAAGTAATCTGAAAAGTAATTTATTACAGATAACCTGAATTTACCATTGAGCTCAATGCATTGTTATGTTTAGGAAATAGGATTGTTTCTTGCAACCAACTGTGACTGTTTACACAAATTCATGGCTTATTGCAAAAGTATTTATGTTTAACCTCTCATTCTGAGAAAGTATATTTTTATTCCCTTTGTGGTTCTAAAAATAAAACAAGTATATATTTTATATATATAACCCATTGGCCTAGAGTTCAGTTATTGAGTGTGTGAGACCATTTGCTGACTGAGTGTGTACAACAAATGCTTTACACTGTCCTCTGGTACTGCCTTACTGCTCGACCAAGCAACCACTTTAGAGAGTAAGGTCATACCTAACTTTAACCTCTATCAGCCCCTGGGGGACTGTGGACTCTGTGCACCCTGTACCTATTAGGGATCAGTATATACAGAGCCACTTTCTCACACAACACAACTACTAAACATCACACTCCTACAAATGTTACAATTCAGACTATTACGGGCCCACCAAAGCTATAAGACTCGCTTGGGCAGCAGGTATTAGCCATTTTTAATGTATATTGAATTAATCAACAACTGTTGTGCTCATCTGTTAATTAGCCAGACAGCACCACCATGTGACAGACTGCCCTATGCGCCGGTTTTGACGATTAAGTGCTGAGTACCGGAAACCACCAGCTCAAATTAAGCACTGATCTTGACCAAGAACACCCTTGCGTACCAAGTACAAGGCACCCTATACAGCTCTGACAATATGCCTCAGGCCTGGCCTACATCACACCAGAGTATTATGTACTCATACTTCACACTGTGCTGACAACACGCCTGTGTTTCTTTGTTGCAATATTTCTGGTATTGTGTGACAAAAAAGATGTTTGAAAGAGCAAATGTCGAAAATTACATATTCAAAAAGTTCAACGCTTAAAATCATGATTAATGAAAAAAGAAATGGCGAAGTAGTTATTATGAAAAAGCACATTGCATCAAATTTACTAAGAAATGAAAAAAGGGAGATAAATTGGAAGTGCATGACAGAAGAGGGAGGCAGACTATTCATGCCACGTTGTACCAGCCCATGTCTTGCAACTTTCAAAAACAAACTTAACATCTTCCTGTTCCATGGACAATATGATGGTGTCTGAGAGGCGAATGGTGACGCGGGACCTGGTTTAGGGTTTGGCGGATTGCTACATATGCCATAGGTTATAACGCACTTGTAATAAGGCGGACAGCATTGATGGCATTTAAGGGCCGCCAGGGTTCGCAGCTGCGACCCTCAGCTTGCCTCCTCACACTCCTGGCACTGTCATTGTGACCCCTGGCCTCCGAGGCGTTGAGGGCAGGGTCAGAAACAGAAGTTAAACAAGTTTCTAATGAGCCGTGGTTACTTGTTTTGGCTCCTAAAGAAACCTCGTGTTTGGACCCCAATACAAAGGCCTCTCGGTGTCTCCTGCTGCCCCAGAACAGGCAAAGAGAGCAAAAAATACCGACGAGAAAAGGACAGAAAGAGGGGGAGGAGTAACGAAAGGAAGAGTCGGAAGAAGATACTACAGAGATACTGGTTAGAGATCGAGAGCCAAAGAAGGGTGTGTGCAGGGCCTTCAGTGGGCCGGGTCTCACGGTGCTGAGCACCAGCAGTTTTTAGGTCTCGCCTGACCATTCAGTGCATTTACTCCAGTTTCTTTGTGGTGCATTAACGGGTAATGTGCGTTCACTAGTGGGGGCTGTGTGAGAAGCAAATGTTTGATGCAATGAATAGATACATTGTTAGGTGGCAGCAGTATGATTTTAAAGAAGGAAAGATGAAGGTAGAGAGGCATTCAATAGAAAGTACTCTAAATATTCAAGAGGCGTACAGAAGGTGACAGAGAAGGAGAGGGTAATTCGAAAAGGACAAAGAAGGGAAACATTGAAAGTTTAAGCTAAGGTCAGTTTTTCATGCAGGGTTTTGAGAACATAGTGGGTGACATTGTTTTGAGATTGCATGCAATCTGCTTTCAAATCTTTTCTATGGAAGGGCTTGTAATCCAAGACCATGAATCATGGCGGGTCGATCTTCTTGCTAAAACACTGTGGACATTTTCCAAATAAGTGGTTGGCTTTAAATCTATTCAATCTCCCCACCTGAGTAAAACCACTTATCCATGGATAACAAATCGTCATGCACTAACACAGAAAGGTGATTACCAGAATGCTTGCTAAAGTGTCAATCATCCAGGCTGCATTCCAGTTGACTGTACTATAGCACGATTTTTAGAGAACAAAAATAGAAAAAAACAAAAAAGCAATGGTGCAATTCTTGAAATATTTTTAGCCACTTGTAAACACTCCAGGCCTTATTCCAGTCCATCGTTTTTTGCCAAGTATGCCTCTTCAAACAGAGCTGGCCATATGCAAATCAGACTTGGGCCCTCTCCAGTACAAACAGTACTACATTTTTAACCATGCGACCATTCATCTAAACCAAACAGTGGAATATACCCATGCTTTTCTGACCCCTGTGTAGGCTGCGTAATGTATGGCCATAGAGGTCAATATTCAAGGTCACATGTTCCAGTGTTCAGTGCCACGCAGGCCTGTGTTGTGGTAGCCAGGAATCCTTTTCTAGACATGATACTGCTGTGTTCAGGGCCCCATAGTGACTTTTCTAAGACATACAGCTCCATAGTCTACACCATATAGGGCCTTAAACTAAGCTGCACAGTAGCACTCTAAAGCCCTTTAATACCATGTTCTAGGCCGCACAATAACCTGTTGAAGGATACAGCGGTGGATTCTCCTCCTGACAGTACCAGGCTCAAGGCCAGATGCGCCACATTTTACACCACACAATGTCACATAGTTTGCGTTTCAGATCATTCTACAGTCCTACAGCTCATTTTCCAGTTTGACAAAGCGTACTAGGCCTGAAGTAGGCTTACACAGAGACAAACGCTTAATTACATCAGAGAAAGAGCTCGTTCTGTTTTTGGAGAAGCTGCATTTCTTTAAGATGGGCTTTATTAAAAGATGTTGTCTGGCGCCAGCAAACACGAGCTTGGTTTATGCTCCGCTCTTCGTGCTAATGGCCGAAAAAGAAGAAAAGAAAGAACATCTTTTTCAAATGTTCATCTTTTAGAGCTTCGGGAACATTGGGTGCTCCTTACCAGCTTCTGGAGATGACTATGACCACGCATTAATGTCTCCAGAAATCATCTTTGTTTATAAGTCTCATCCATAGAGTTTGCTTGGCCTCTGAGGCAGACTGGCAAGAGAGGCCGTGCAGCCTTTTGTATTTCCCTTTAGATGTGTGCTTAGAGATAGGCCTGGGCGGTAAATTCCGTTCCGCTCGCAAAATTTGCGGATTTTGGGTGGAGAACGCGAAACTGCCCAAAATTCTGCGTTCCGCAGCTTTGCGGATTTTTTTGCTTGTTGGCGTTCTCAAAATGCGTGTTCACGAGATATTTCCCCCCGAGCACGCAAACAGCGATCGCGAACAGGAAAAAAGCATCACGAACAAGCAATTCCACGTGTTCACGGAATTTCTGCGTGTTCGCGGAGATGGTTTACCGTTTCGCAAAGCTTTGCGTAGCGCGACTACGCAAATTCCGCCCACCCCTACATAGAGAGACAGGAAAGGCTTGTGACGAGTTGTGACGTACACGGACTCTGTTCCAGATCGCCACCTTATAGAGGTAGCTTCAACTCTGGATCAGCCTGATTTCCCCTGAAGGTCAATCCTGGTATATTTTGTCATACAACCTTAATGACCCTCCTTGGCTCTGGCATCAACCCATAGCTGACCTTGCCTGAACAGGCACTTTTATGTCATCATTACACTAACCTTGGGTGCTAGAGCAGTGTGCTTGTAAACATGTGCCGTCTCGCTTATTTGTAGTAAAGAGGTGAACCACTTTATTACGACCCATCCTCATCAATTTCAGTCCCCACTGATCTCTCTGGAATACCCCACTAGTTCAACCACCAACCTAAAGCCAGCAGTTCCAGAATACAGGACATCACTGAGCGCAGAAGAAGAAGGGTAAGATAGCACAGTGCTGGGCAGCGTAAAGCGCTTCGAGGCCTTGTAGTAAGTGCTATATCAATGCAATGACACTACAATCCAATTATTGCTCGATAATAAGCATGTCATTGCTTGCGGCTTTCCTCTTGGCTCAATGTTCGTTTCACCATGTTCCATGATTTTTTGCTCTTTCACGTGAATTAGGCCCATTACAAAAGTAGCAAATTTTGGGATCTCAGACAATTAAATGGCTTGCTCGCATTATAAGGGTGACCGTCCATGAATTGAGAAAATAAATAATGATCAATATTGTAACCATGGAACATTGCTTATCTATATTGCTCTGTAATCCCCACAAATTGCAAATATTTATGTTGCGATCCTCTTAACATCTGGTTCAGACAAGCAAGGAAAAAGGCTTTTCGCCTTCACTTTTAAGTGACGCCGATTTTGTTAAACTATTACATCATCGGAAACTGGAGCCTATTACTGGGGGCATTGGCCCTTCTACTGAGAAGCACCCGCCTAAAAAGACAGAGGCAGATTTTGATTCGCCAGTCTAGGAGCAGTCTGAGAAGTGTGGCCTTGAATTCTACTGGTGTGTGTTTTGAACCAGTTGGATGCAGGGCCTTACACAGAAGAAAGCAGACCATCAGAGTACCAGAACAACACACTTTAAGGAGGTGGATGTTGTGACAGTTAAACCAGATTGGTCGCACACTGCTACACCTACCAGGCGTGTTCCCCCAATGAAAATGGTCCCTGAAGGTCAGCGTCGGCGGATACACCTATGCTCGAGTGTGAATGCAAGTATGCGTGGCGTGTGCCATCCCTGGACACGTGTTTCGAGGTAGTTGCCTCTCGTCAGCAGGGAGAAGGAAAATGTGTGGGGTTGCTGTGTAAGCTGCTAAAATCGTTATCAGGTCTAGTACCTCTCGTAGCGCGCAGGTGCGTAACCATGAGTCCGTCGACTCCACCGGCTCAAGGGAGCCTGAATATAAAGTTAAACCAGATTGGTCGCACACTGCTACACCTACCAGGCGTGTTCCCCCAATGAAAATGGTCCCTGAAGGTCAGCGTCGGCGGATACACCTATGCTCGAGTGTGAATGCAAGTATGCGTGGCGTGTGCCATCCCTGGACACGTGTTTCGAGGTAGTTGCCTCTCGTCAGCAGGGAGAAGGAAAATGTGTGGGGTTGCTGTGTAAGCTGCTAAAATCGTTATCAGGTCTAGTACCTCTCGTAGCGCGCAGGTGCGTAACCATGAGTCCGTCGACTCCACCGGCTCAAGGGAGCCTGAATATAAAGTTAAACCAGATTGGTCGCACACTGCTACACCTACCAGGCGTGTTCCCCCAATGAAAATGGTCCCTGAAGGTCAGCGTCGGCGGATACACCTATGCTCGAGTGTGAATGCAAGTATGCGTGGCGTGTGCCATCCCTGGACACGTGTTTCGAGGTAGTTGCCTCTCGTCAGCAGGGAGAAGGAAAATGTGTGGGGTTGCTGTGTAAGCTGCTAAAATCGTTATCAGGTCTAGTACCTCTCGTAGCGCGCAGGTGCGTAACCATGAGTCCGTCGACTCCACCGGCTCAAGGGAGCCTGAATATAAAGTTAAACCAGATTTGTCGCACACTGCTACACCTACCAGGCGTGTTCCCCCAATGAAAATGGTCCCTGAAGGTCAGCGTCGGCGGATACACCTATGCTCGAGTGTGAATGCAAGTATGCGTGGCGTGTGCCATCCCTGGACACGTGTTTCGAGGTAGTTGCCTCTCGTCAGCAGGGAGAAGGAAAATGTGTGGGGTTGCTGTGTAAGCTGCTAAAATCGTTATCAGGTCTAGTACCTCTCGTAGCGCGCAGGTGCGTAACCATGAGTCCGTTGACTCCACCGGCTCAAGGGAGCCTGAATATAAAGTTAAACCAGATTGGTCGCACACTGCTACACCTACCAGGCGTGTTCCCCCAATGAAAATGGTCCCTGAAGGTCAGCGTCGGCGGATACACCTATGCTCGAGTGTGAATGCAAGTATGCGTGGCGTGTGCCATCCCTGGACACGTGTTTCGAGGTAGTTGCCTCTCGTCAGCAGGGAGAAGGAAAATGTGTGGGGTTGCTGTGTAAGCTGCTAAAATCGTTATCAGGTCTAGTACCTCTCGTAGCGCGCAGGTGCGTAACCATGAGTCCGTCGACTCCACCGGCTCAAGGGAGCCTGAATATAAAGTTAAACCAGATTGGTCGCACACTGCTACACCTACCAGGCGTGTTCCCCCAATGAAAATGGTCCCTGAAGGTCAGCGTCGGCGGATACACCTATGCTCGAGTGTGAATGCAAGTATGCGTGGCGTGTGCCATCCCTGGACACGTGTTTCGAGGTAGTTGCCTCTCGTCAGCAGGGAGAAGGAAAATGTGTGGGGTTGCTGTGTAAGCTGCTAAAATCGTTATCAGGTCTAGTACCTCTCGTAGCGCGCAGGTGCGTAACCATGAGTCCGTCGACTCCACCGGCTCAAGGGAGCCTGAATATAAAGTTAAACCAGATTGGTCGCACACTGCTACACCTACCAGGCGTGTTCCCCCAATGAAAATGGTCCCTGAAGGTCAGCGTCGGCGGATACACCTATGCTCGAGTGTGAATGCAAGTATGCGTGGCGTGTGCCATCCCTGGACACGTGTTTCGAGGTAGTTGCCTCTCGTCAGCAGGGAGAAGGAAAATGTGTGGGGTTGCTGTGTAAGCTGCTAAAATCGTTATCAGGTCTAGTACCTCTCGTAGCGCGCAGGTGCGTAACCATGAGTCCGTCGACTCCACCGGCTCAAGGGAGCCTGAATATAAAGTTAAACCAGATTGGTCGCACACTGCTACACCTACCAGGCGTGTTCCCCCAATGAAAATGGTCCCTGAAGGTCAGCGTCGGCGGATACACCTATGCTCGAGTGTGAATGCAAGTATGCGTGGCGTGTGCCATCCCTGGACACGTGTTTCGAGGTAGTTGCCTCTCATCAGCAGGGAGAAGGAAAATGTGTGGGGTTGCTGTGTAAGCTGCTAAAATCGTTATCAGGTCTAGTACCTCTCGTAGCGCGCAGGTGCGTAACCATGAGTCCGTCGACTCCACCGGCTCAAGGGAGCCTGAATATAAAGTTAAACCAGATTGGTCGCACACTGCTACACCTACCAGGCGTGTTCCCCCAATGAAAATGGTCCCTGAAGGTCAGCGTCGGCGGATACACCTATGCTCGAGTGTGAATGCAAGTATGCGTGGCGTGTGCCATCCCTGGACACGTGTTTCGAGGTAGTTGCCTCTCGTCAGCAGGGAGAAGGAAAATGTGTGGGGTTGCTGTGTAAGCTGCTAAAATCGTTATCAGGTCTAGTACCTCTCGTAGCGCGCAGGTGCGTAACCATGAGTCCGTCGACTCCACCGGCTCAAGGGAGCCTGAATATAAAGTTAAACCAGATTGGTCGCACACTGCTACACCTACCAGGCGTGTTCCCCCAATGAAAATGGTCCCTGAAGGTCAGCGTCGGCGGATACACCTATGCTCGAGTGTGAATGCAAGTATGCGTGGCGTGTGCCATCCCTGGACACGTGTTTCGAGGTAGTTGCCTCTCGTCAGCAGGGAGAAGGAAAATGTGTGGGGTTGCTGTGTAAGCTGCTAAAATCGTTATCAGGTCTAGTACCTCTCGTAGCGCGCAGGTGCGTAACCATGAGTCCGTCGACTCCACCGGCTCAAGGGAGCCTGAATATAAAGTTAAACCAGATTGGTCGCACACTGCTACACCTACCAGGCATGTTCCCCCAATGAAAATGGTCCCTGAAGGTCAGCGTCGGCGGATACACCTATGCTCGAGTGTGAATGCAAGTATGCGTGGCGTGTGCCATCCCTGGACACGTGTTTCGAGGTAGTTGCCTCTCGTCAGCAGGGAGAAGGAAAATGTGTGGGGTTGCTGTGTAAGCTGCTAAAATCGTTATCAGGTCTAGTACCTCTCGTAGCGCGCAGGTGCGTAACCATGAGTCCGTCGACTCCACCGGCTCAAGGGAGCCTTTATATAAAGTTAAACCAGATTGGTCGCACACTGCTACACCTACCAGGCGTGTTCCCCCAATGAAAATGGTCCCTGAAGGTCAGCGTCGGCGGATACACCTATGCTCGAGTGTGAATGCAAGTATGCGTGGCGTGTGCCATCCCTGGACACGTGTTTCGAGGTAGTTGCCTCTCGTCAGCAGGGAGAAGGAAAATGTGTGGGGTTGCTGTGTAAGCTGCTAAAATCGTTATCAGGTCTAGTACCTCTCGTAGCGCGCAGGTGCGTAACCATGAGTCCGTCGACTCCACCGGCTCAAGGGAGCCTGAATATAAAGTTAAACCAGATTGGTCGCACACTGCTACACCTACCAGGCGTGTTCCCCCAATGAAAATGGTCCCTGAAGGTCAGCGTCGGCGGATACACCTATGCTCGAGTGTGAATGCAAGTATGCGTGGCGTGTGCCATCCCTGGACACGTGTTTCGAGGTAGTTGCCTCTCGTCAGCAGGGAGAAGGAAAATGTGTGGGGTTGCTGTGTAAGCTGCTAAAATCGTTATCAGGTCTAGTACCTCTCGTAGCGCGCAGGTGCGTAACCATGAGTCCGTCGACTCCACCGGCTCAAGGGAGCCTGAATATAAAGTTAAACCAGATTGGTCGCACACTGCTACACCTACCAGGCGTGTTCCCCCAATGAAAATGGTCCCTGAAGGTCAGCGTCGGCGGATACACCTATGCTCGAGTGTGAATGCAAGTATGCGTGGCGTGTGCCATCCCTGGACACGTGTTTCGAGGTAGTTGCCTCTCGTCAGCAGGGAGAAGGAAAATGTGTGGGGTTGCTGTGTAAGCTGCTAAAATCGTTATCAGGTCTAGTACCTCTCGTAGCGCGCAGGTGCGTAACCATGAGTCCGTCGACTCCACCGGCTCAAGGGAGCCTGAATATACAGTTAAACCAGATTGGTCGCACACTGCTACACCTACCAGGCGTGTTCCCCCAATGAAAATGGTCCCTGAAGGTCAGCGTCGGCGGATACACCTATGCTCGAGTGTGAATGCAAGTATGCGTGGCGTGTGCCATCCCTGGACACGTGTTTCGAGGTAGTTGCCTCTCGTCAGCAGGGAGAAGGAAAATGTGTGGGGTTGCTGTGTAAGCTGCTAAAATCGTTATCAGGTCTAGTACCTCTCGTAGCGCGCAGGTGCGTAACCATGAGTCCGTCGACTCCACCGGCTCAAGGGAGCCTGAATATAAAGTTAAACCAGATTGGTCGCACACTGCTACACCTACCAGGCGTGTTCCCCCAATGAAAATGGTCCCTGAAGGTCAGCGTCGGCGGATACACCTATGCTCGAGTGTGAATGCAAGTATGCGTGGCGTGTGCCATCCCTGGACACGTGTTTCGAGGTAGTTGCCTCTCGTCAGCAGGGAGAAGGAAAATGTGTGGGGTTGCTGTGTAAGCTGCTAAAATCGTTATCAGGTCTAGTACCTCTCGTAGCGCGCAGGTGCGTAACCATGAGTCCGTCGACTCCACCGGCTCAAGGGAGCCTGAATATAAAGTTAAACCAGATTGGTCGCACACTGCTACACCTACCAGGCGTGTTCCCCCAATGAAAATGGTCCCTGAAGGTCAGCGTCGGCGGATACACCTATGCTCGAGTGTGAATGCAAGTATGCGTGGCGTGTGCCATCCCTGGACACGTGTTTCGAGGTAGTTGCCTCTCGTCAGCAGGGAGAAGGAAAATGTGTGGGGTTGCTGTGTAAGCTGCTAAAATCGTTATCAGGTCTAGTACCTCTCGTAGCGCGCAGGTGCGTAACCATGAGTCCGTCGACTCCACCGGCTCAAGGGAGCCTGAATATAAAGTTAAACCAGATTGGTCGCACACTGCTACACCTACCAGGCGTGTTCCCCCAATGAAAATGGTCCCTGAAGGTCAGCGTCGGCGGATACACCTATGCTCGAGTGTGAATGCAAGTATGCGTGGCGTGTGCCATCCCTGGACACGTGTTTCGAGGTAGTTGCCTCTCGTCAGCAGGGAGAAGGAAAATGTGTGGGGTTGCTGTGTAAGCTGCTAAAATCGTTATCAGGTCTAGTACCTCTCGTAGCGCGCAGGTGCGTAACCATGAGTCCGTCGACTCCACCGGCTCAAGGGAGCCTGAATATAAAGTTAAACCAGATTGGTCGCACACTGCTACACCTACCAGGCGTGTTCCCCCAATGAAAATGGTCCCTGAAGGTCAGCGTCGGCGGATACACCTATGCTCGAGTGTGAATGCAAGTATGCGTGGCGTGTGCCATCCCTGGACACGTGTTTCGAGGTAGTTGCCTCTCGTCAGCAGGGAGAAGGAAAATGTGTGGGGTTGCTGTGTAAGCTGCTAAAATCGTTATCAGGTCTAGTACCTCTCGTAGCGCGCAGGTGCGTAACCATGAGTCCGTCGACTCCACCGGCTCAAGGGAGCCTGAATATAAAGTTAAACCAGATTGGTCGCACACTGCTACACCTACCAGGCGTGTTCCCCCAATGAAAATGGTCCCTGAAGGTCAGCGTCGGCGGATACACCTATGCTCGAGTGTGAATGCAAGTATGCGTGGCGTGTGCCATCCCTGGACACGTGTTTCGAGGTAGTTGCCTCTCGTCAGCAGGGAGAAGGAAAATGTGTGGGGTTGCTGTGTAAGCTGCTAAAATCGTTATCAGGTCTAGTACCTCTCGTAGCGCGCAGGTGCGTAACCATGAGTCCGTCGACTCCACCGGCTCAAGGGAGCCTGAATATAAAGTTAAACCAGATTGGTCGCACACTGCTACACCTACCAGGCGTGTTCCCCCAATGAAAATGGTCCCTGAAGGTCAGCGTCGGCGGATACACCTATGCTCGAGTGTGAATGCAAGTATGCGTGGCGTGTGCCATCCCTGGACACGTGTTTCGAGGTAGTTGCCTCTCGTCAGCAGGGAGAAGGAAAATGTGTGGGGTTGCTGTGTAAGCTGCTAAAATCGTTATCAGGTCTAGTACCTCTCGTAGCGCGCAGGTGCGTAACCATGAGTCCGTCGACTCCACCGGCTCAAGGGAGCCTGAATATAAAGTTAAACCAGATTGGTCGCACACTGCTACACCTACCAGGCGTGTTCCCCCAATGAAAATGGTCCCTGAAGGTCAGCGTCGGCGGATACACCTATGCTCGAGTGTAAATGCAAGTATGCGTGGCGTGTGCCATCCCTGGACACGTGTTTCGAGGTAGTTGCCTCTCGTCAGCAGGGAGAAGGAAAATGTGTGGGGTTGCTGTGTAAGCTGCTAAAATCGTTATCAGGTCTAGTACCTCTCGTAGCGCGCAGGTGCGTAACCATGAGTCCGTCGACTCCACCGGCTCAAGGGAGCCTGAATATAAAGTTAAACCAGATTGGTCGCACACTGCTACACCTACCAGGCGTGTTCCCCCAATGAAAATGGTCCCTGAAGGTCAGCGTCGGCGGATACACCTATGCTCGAGTGTGAATGCAAGTATGCGTGGCGTGTGCCATCCCTGGACACGTGTTTCGAGGTAGTTGCCTCTCGTCAGCAGGGAGAAGGAAAATGTGTGGGGTTGCTGTGTAAGCTGCTAAAATCGTTATCAGGTCTAGTACCTCTCGTAGCGCGCAGGTGCGTAACCATGAGTCCGTCGACTCCACCGGCTCAAGGGAGCCTGAATATAAAGTTAAACCAGATTGGTCGCACACTGCTACACCTACCAGGCGTGTTCCCCCAATGAAAATGGTCCCTGAAGGTCAGCGTCGGCGGATACACCTATGCTCGAGTGTGAATGCAAGTATGCGTGGCGTGTGCCATCCCTGGACACGTGTTTCGAGGTAGTTGCCTCTCGTCAGCAGGGAGAAGGAAAATGTGTGGGGTTGCTGTGTAAGCTGCTAAAATCGTTATCAGGTCTAGTACCTCTCGTAGCGCGCAGGTGCGTAACCATGAGTCCGTCGACTCCACCGGCTCAAGGGAGCCTGAATATAAAGTTAAACCAGATTGGTCGCACACTGCTACACCTACCAGGCGTGTTCCCCCAATGAAAATGGTCCCTGAAGGTCAGCGTCGGCGGATACACCTATGCTCGAGTGTGAATGCAAGTATGCGTGGCGTGTGCCATCCCTGGACACGTGTTTCGAGGTAGTTGCCTCTCGTCAGCAGGGAGAAGGAAAATGTGTGGGGTTGCTGTGTAAGCTGCTAAAATCGTTATCAGGTCTAGTACCTCTCGTAGCGCGCAGGTGCGTAACCATGAGTCCGTCGACTCCACCGGCTCAAGGGAGCCTGAATATAAAGTTAAACCAGATGGGTCGCACACTGCTACACCTACCAGGCGTGTTCCCCCAATGAAAATGGTCCCTGAAGGTCAGCGTCGGCGGATACACCTATGCTCGAGTGTGAATGCAAGTATGCGTGGCGTGTGCCATCCCTGGACACGTGTTTCGAGGTAGTTGCCTCTCGTCAGCAGGGAGAAGGAAAATGTGTGGGGTTGCTGTGTAAGCTGCTAAAATCGTTATCAGGTCTAGTACCTCTCGTAGCGCGCAGGTGCGTAACCATGAGTCCGTCGACTCCACCGGCTCAAGGGAGCCTGAATATAAAGTTAAACCAGATTGTTCGCACACTGCTACACCTACCAGGCGTGTTCCCCCAATGAAAATGGTCCCTGAAGGTCAGCGTCGGCGGATACACCTATGCTCGAGTGTGAATGCAAGTATGCGTGGCGTGTGCCATCCCTGGACACGTGTTTCGAGGTAGTTGCCTCTCGTCAGCAGGGAGAAGGAAAATGTGTGGGGTTGCTGTGTAAGCTGCTAAAATCGTTATCAGGTCTAGTACCTCTCGTAGCGCGCAGGTGCGTAACCATGAGTCCGTCGACTCCACCGGCTCAAGGGAGCCTGAATATAAAGTTAAACCAGATTGGTCGCACACTGCTACACCTACCAGGCGTGTTCCCCCAATGAAAATGGTCCCTGAAGGTCAGCGTCGGCGGATACACCTATGCTCGAGTGTGAATGCAAGTATGCGTGGCGTGTGCCATCCCTGGACACGTGTTTCGAGGTAGTTGCCTCTCATCAGCAGGGAGAAGGAAAATGTGTGGGGTTGCTGTGTAAGCTGCTAAAATCGTTATCAGGTCTAGTACCTCTCGTAGCGCGCAGGTGCGTAACCATGAGTCCGTCGACTCCACCGGCTCAAGGGAGCCTGAATATAAAGTTAAACCAGATTGGTCGCACACTGCTACACCTACCAGGCGTGTTCCCCCAATGAAAATGGTCCCTGAAGGTCAGCGTCGGCGGATACACCTATGCTCGAGTGTGAATGCAAGTATGCGTGGCGTGTGCCATCCCTGGACACGTGTTTCGAGGTAGTTGCCTCTCGTCAGCAGGGAGAAGGAAAATGTGTGGGGTTGCTGTGTAAGCTGCTAAAATCGTTATCAGGTCTAGTACCTCTCGTAGCGCGCAGGTGCGTAACCATGAGTCCGTCGACTCCACCGGCTCAAGGGAGCCTGAATATAAAGTTAAACCAGATTGGTCGCACACTGCTACACCTACCAGGTGTGTTCCCCCAATGAAAATGGTCCCTGAAGGTCAGCGTCGGCGGATACACCTATGCTCGAGTGTGAATGCAAGTATGCGTGGCGTGTGCCATCCCTGGACACGTGTTTCGAGGTAGTTGCCTCTCGTCAGCAGGGAGAAGGAAAATGTGTGGGGTTGCTGTGTAAGCTGCTAAAATCGTTATCAGGTCTAGTACCTCTCGTAGCGCGCAGGTGCGTAACCATGAGTCCGTCGACTCCACCGGCTCAAGGGAGCCTGAATATAAAGTTAAACCAGATTGGTCGCACACTGCTACACCTACCAGGCGTGTTCCCCCAATGAAAATGGTCCCTGAAGGTCAGCGTCGGCGGATACACCTATGCTCGAGTGTGAATGCAAGTATGCGTGGCGTGTGCCATCCCTGGACACGTGTTTCGAGGTAGTTGCCTCTCGTCAGCAGGGAGAAGGAAAATGTGTGGGGTTGCTGTGTAAGCTGCTAAAATCGTTATCAGGTCTAGTACCTCTCGTAGCGCGCAGGTGCGTAACCATGAGTCCGTCGACTCCACCGGCTCAAGGGAGCCTGAATATAAAGTTAAACCAGATTGGTCGCACACTGCTACACCTACCAGGCGTGTTCCCCCAATGAAAATGGTCCCTGAAGGTCAGCGTCGGCGGATACACCTATGCTCGAGTGTGAATGCAAGTATGCGTGGCGTGTGCCATCCCTGGACACGTGTTTCGAGGTAGTTGCCTCTCGTCAGCAGGGAGAAGGAAAATGTGTGGGGTTGCTGTGTAAGCTGCTAAAATCGTTATCAGGTCTAGTACCTCTCGTAGCGCGCAGGTGCGTAACCATGAGTCCGTCGACTCCACCGGCTCAAGGGAGCCTGAATATAAAGTTAAACCAGATTGGTCGCACACTGCTACACCTACCAGGCGTGTTCCCCCAATGAAAATGGTCCCTGAAGGTCAGCGTCGGCGGATACACCTATGCTCGAGTGTGAATGCAAGTATGCGTGGCGTGTGCCATCCCTGGACACGTGTTTCGAGGTAGTTGCCTCTCGTCAGCAGGGAGAAGGAAAATGTGTGGGGTTGCTGTGTAAGCTGCTAAAATCGTTATCAGGTCTAGTACCTCTCGTAGCGCGCAGGTGCGTAACCATGAGTCCGTCGACTCCACCGGCTCAAGGGAGCCTGAATATAAAGTTAAACCAGATTGGTCGCACACTGCTACACCTACCAGGCGTGTTCCCCCAATGAAAATGGTCCCTGAAGGTCAGCGTCGGCGGATACACCTATGCTCGAGTGTGAATGCAAGTATGCGTGGCGTGTGCCATCCCTGGACACGTGTTTCGAGGTAGTTGCCTCTCGTCAGCAGGGAGAAGGAAAATGTGTGGGGTTGCTGTGTAAGCTGCTAAAATCGTTATCAGGTCTAGTACCTCTCGTAGCGCGCAGGTGCGTAACCATGAGTCCGTCGACTCCACCGGCTCAAGGGAGCCTGAATATAAAGTTAAACCAGATTGGTCGCACACTGCTACACCTACCAGGCGTGTTCCCCCAATGAAAATGGTCCCTGAAGGTCAGCGTCGGCGGATACACCTATGCTCGAGTGTGAATGCAAGTATGCGTGGCGTGTGCCATCCCTGGACACGTGTTTCGAGGTAGTTGCCTCTCGTCAGCAGGGAGAAGGAAAATGTGTGGGGTTGCTGTGTAAGCTGCTAAAATCGTTATCAGGTCTAGTACCTCTCGTAGCGCGCAGGTGCGTAACCATGAGTCCGTCGACTCCACCGGCTCAAGGGAGCCTGAATATAAAGTTAAACCAGATTGGTCGCACACCCTACACACACACCTACTCCCTGCTGACGAGAGGCAACTACCTCGAAACACGTGTCCAGGGATGGCTAACGCGACATTCATTTTAAACTTTTGGCATAGGCGTACCCGCCGACGCTACTTCATGGACCACAATGCTTTGGGGTAACACGCTGGTAGGACGAGCAGAGTGCGGCCTATCAGATTTTTGTTTATATTCAGGCTCCCTTGAGCCGGTGGGGCTGACGAGCCCATGGCTACGCACCTGCGCGCCTTGAGTGGTACTTTACCTGAGAATATTTTTTGGCAGCCTACGCAGCAACCCTACACACACACCTACTCCCTGCTGACGAGAGGCAACTACCTCGAAACACGTGTCCAGGGATGGCTAACGCGACATTCATTTTAAACTTTTGGCATAGGCGTACCCGCCGACGCTACTTCATGGACCACAATGCTTTGGGGTAACACGCTGGTAGGACGAGCAGAGTGCGGCCTATCGGATTTTTGTTTATATTCAGGCTCCCTTGAGCCGGTGGGGCTGACGAGCCCATGGCTACGCACCTGCGCGCCTTGAGTGGTACTTTACCTGAGAATATTTTTTGGCAGCCTACGCAGCAACCCTACACACACACCTACTCCCTGCTGACGAGAGGCAACTACCTCGAAACACGTGTCCAGGGATGGCTAACGCGACATTCATTTTAAACTTTTGGCATAGGCGTACCCGCCGACGCTACTTCATGGACCACAATGCTTTGGGGTAACACGCTGGTAGGACGAGCAGAGTGCGGCCTATCGGATTTTTGTTTATATTCAGGCTCCCTTGAGCCGGTGGGGCTGACGAGCCCATGGCTACGCACCTGCGCGCCTTGAGTGGTACTTTACCTGAGAATATTTTTTGGCAGCCTACGCAGCAACCCTACACACACACCTACTCCCTGCTGACGAGAGGCAACTACCTCGAAACACGTGTCCAGGGATGGCTAACGCGACATTCATTTTAAACTTTTGGCATAGGCGTACCCGCCGACGCTACTTCATGGACCACAATGCTTTGGGGTAACACGCTGGTAGGACGAGCAGAGTGCGGCCTATCGGATTTTTGTTTATATTCAGGCTCCCTTGAGCCGGTGGGGCTGACGAGCCCATGGCTATGCACCTGCGCGCCTTGAGTGGTACTTTACCTGAGAATATTTTTTGGCAGCCTACGCAGCAACCCTACACACACACCTACTCCCTGCTGACGAGAGGCAACTACCTCGAAACACGTGTCCAGGGATGGCTAACGCGACATTCATTTTAAACTTTTGGCATAGGCGTACCCGCCGACGCTACTTCATGGACCACAATGCTTTGGGGTAACACGCTGGTAGGACGAGCAGAGTGCGGCCTATCGGATTTTTGTTTATATTCAGGCTCCCTTGAGCCGGTGGGGCTGACGAGCCCATGGCTACGCACCTGCGCGCCTTGAGTGGTACTTTACCTGAGAATATTTTTTGGCAGCCTACGCAGCAACCCTACACACACACCTACTCCCTGCTGACGAGAGGCAACTACCTCGAAACACGTGTCCAGGGATGGCTAACGCGACATTCATTTTAAACTTTTGGCATAGGCGTACCCGCCGACGCTACTTCATGGACCACAATGCTTTGGGGTAACACGCTGGTAGGACGAGCAGAGTGCGGCCTATCGGATTTTTGTTTATATTCAGGCTCCCTTGAGCCGGTGGGGCTGACGAGCCCATGGCTACGCACCTGCGCGCCTTGAGTGGTACTTTACCTGAGAATATTTTTTGGCAGCCTACGCAGCAACCCTACACACACACCTACTCCCTGCTGACGAGAGGCAACTACCTCGAAACACGTGTCCAGGGATGGCTAACGCGACATTCATTTTAAACTTTTGGCATAGGCGTACCCGCCGACGCTACTTCATGGACCACAATGCTTTGGGGTAACACGCTGGTAGGACGAGCAGAGTGCGGCCTATCGGATTTTTGTTTATATTCAGGCTCCCTTGAGCCGGTGGGGCTGACGAGCCCATGGCTACGCACCTGCGCGCCTTGAGTGGTACTTTACCTGAGAATATTTTTTGGCAGCCTACGCAGCAACCCTACACACACACCTACTCCCTGCTGACGAGAGGCAACTACCTCGAAACACGTGTCCAGGGATGGCTAACGCGACATTCATTTTAAACTTTTGGCATAGGCGTACCCGCCGACGCTACTTCATGGACCACAATGCTTTGGGGTAACACGCTGGTAGGACGAGCAGAGTGCGGCCTATCGGATTTTTGTTTATATTCAGGCTCCCTTGAGCCGGTGGGGCTGACGAGCCCATGGCTACGCACCTGCGCGCCTTGAGTGGTACTTTACCTGAGAATATTTTTTGGCAGCCTACGCAGCAACCCTACACACACACCTACTCCCTGCTGACGAGAGGCAACTACCTCGAAACACGTGTCCAGGGATGGCTAACGCGACATTCATTTTAAACTTTTGGCATAGGCGTACCCGCCGACGCTACTTCATGGACCACAATGCTTTGGGGTAACACGCTGGTAGGACGAGCAGAGTGCGGCCTATCGGATTTTTGGATGTTGTGACAGTGTTTACTCCTACAAGTACTAGTACAGCCGCCGTTGGCATCCTTTAAAGCCTTTGTATCAGATTCAGAGGCAGTCCTGAAACAGATGCTTTATTTTATCATATCCCTGAAAATATTTTTTGTATTTAATTTCATATCAAAATAACTGCCATTTAGCCCGAATCTCACTGTAAACACTGCACTTTAAATGGACAGCCATATATTTGGGGCCTTATACGTGTTTAGCCACGCAACAGTTGATGTTGTTGCACCAAGGATATTGTGCTGCATAATTAAATACTTATAAGGTCCCAAAAGCGAGACCTATTGGCTAGGCCAATGCTTGTTTAAAGGAGGCCTTGAAACGGGTCTCTATCGGGGTCTGTTTTGTGCCCTGGCACAGGCGGTCCGTTTTTTTCTGGACTGCAGTGACAGCAGGCACATGGATGTGCACGTGCTCACACTGCTCACTTCCCACTAGTGGAGAAGCTACAGCATGACGTTGACGTCATGCCAGGGGAGTGTTGTAGGGGAAGAGAAATCCTCTAAAGAGAGGCATTTGCTCACTGGATTTGTTGCAGCCACATTCTCGTGGTGTCACCTGGGGTTTAAGTGGAAGCTTTTTTAGTACTATATACAAGCCATAGCTGCTGCTTATTTACCTTATGCAACTAACAACCATTGACAAAACCAATAATCCTGACTTCTTGTAGGTATGATGTTACTTGTTGTTTCATATATCTGGATGCAATGATAGAAACAGCAAAATACAAGTCGGGCGGCACACTATGCTAAGCACAGATTTTTAGCTTAACGTTTTTAAGCCACGCCCTTAATTACATTGGCCACGCCCCTTTGATAGACCCCCCCAGTTTTGCAATCCCACTCAAAGCCCTGGGTGTGTGTGTGTCTGTGTGATAGAGACGTAAAGAGGAATCAAAGGAACATTAGAGAGAGGTGACGTGTGGAAGAAATATAGACAGCTGTGAAAGAGAGAAAGAGAGGTGAGAGTGATAGATAATAGCTCCATAGACAGGTGACGCACAGCTGAGAGTCGGAGAAAGTGAAGTCTGGTGAAAGGGGGTGACAGTGTAGGAGATGTGAGACATATTTGAAGGAGATTGCTAAGAGAGACAGAGAGGAAGAGACAGCGTGAGAAAAGTGATTAAGAGACAGCAGATGATAGACACCTGCCAGGCAGAGGGAGGGGAGTTTTACTAGAAAGATTCAGCTCAGAGATGGGCAGGAAAGAGACAGGTAGTAAAGAAGCAACGGAGAGAGAATGGGGAGACAGGTGAAAGAGGTGAGAGACTGTTGAGAAGGAGTCTGTTCAGAGATAATGAGAGGCAGAAGGTGGTGGAAAGACAGTTGTAATGAAGACAACGATGGGAGAGACAGCTCAGAGAGGAGAGAAGACAGGAATGAGAGAGAGGCCCAATAAAGAGGCAGGTTAGAAAGACGGCCGAGAGAGCAGGGGCGGTGGAGAGCTGAGAAAGAGACAGCTGAAAGAAAGGAGACAATTGAGAAAGTGGTGATAAAGACACAAGATTGATTAGGAGACAGAGTGGCTGTTTAGCTTAGAGAGTGAGAGAATGTGGTGATAATTAACAAGACAGAGGCATGTTAGTAAACAGGAGAGGAGGAAGCATTGAGAAGGAAAGGTGAGACATATAGAGATGATATTGAGACAGACAGGTGAGAAAGACCGAAAGGCAATAAGGGAGGTGAGAGACAGAGGAAAGGTGAAAAAGAGACAGAACCAGTGAGAAAGTCAGAACCAGTGAGAAAGTGAGGGAAGGAAATGCTTGTCAATAAAACATGATCTGTGAGAAAGAAAGTTGAGATAGAGGGGGAGACAGAGGCAGCTGAGAAATGAACCACAACAGGTGAGAAAGAGAGATGTGAGGGAGACAATAAAAAGACTGACAATTGTGAAACAGACAGCAGTGGGGAAGGGGACAACAGGGCAAAAGCAAAAGCAATCTGGCCATTCCAGTGATTTTCCTTGTGTCAAATGACATGTGAGGTAACTTCTGCTGCCCCGGGCATATTGATGAATTAATGCCCACGGTGGATGGAATTTCCGTCATGTGTGTGGCGGAGTCACCCACCCACCAAACTCTAAATGAGATACTTAGAAATGAACCACCTCCTTTTTGCCAACTGCTCTGGATGGCACCCACCAGGAAGTGGCCTTACTTTCATCCTTATCATTGTCTTACAATTAAGATTTCCAGTTTGTATTTTCTTCCTTTTACTGCTTTATCAGCTAAACTCTACTACAATGTCTCCACTTACTTTTAAATAAATTAGCCTTCCTTATGTGTGGCTCTCATTCTCTATGCTGTCATTCGTACCTTTGAGGTCTGTATTTAGACCCACTGCATGATAAGTTCCTTATAGAGCTGCTGATATTTTAATGTGTTTGTATTACAATGTTCTTTAAGGACCAGTTGCTGCTTGTAGTGGTAAAACCAAACAACTGCCCAGGTGTGATTTACGTTCATGCTTTAGATAAATGTGGAAATAAACTACCAGCAACATCATTTATTCATAAAAACAAATTAAACGTGGATAAACCCCCATAAAACGAGCCAACCTAGACATGGATAAATACAGATGGTAATGTAAATGAAAAAAATGTGATCAGGATTCATGTTCCTAGATTTAATTAATAAATCACTATATTCCCAGGCACCACGCTGGCGCTCTAGAAAATCACATCATAAAAATAATGTAGAGGCACTATGCGAGCGGAAAGCAATAAACCATTCCACCATCTGCTTCCACAAACCGTGGTGGTGCAGAAAAGCTGGTGATCTAACCATTGGAGCTACTATGCATGCCTGTGAATCGCGGAAGTAGTTGTGTTCTGATGTTGCCCCAGGAAACTCAAGGGGAGGCATAGAAATATGTCTATCTGTTGGAGAGCAGGATAATTTAGAATTCTGACTCCTGCCTAAGAATATGTGGTGATAGTACTTTTCCAGGTGTCCTTGCACTTCAAGCAGGAAGGCTAAAGGGTGAGCAAGTTAGATCGCATGTTTACAAAGGGCTTGAATGATCAATGGAGGTAGTTTTGAAGTACATGTAACATCAACATAACGCCCCCCACATGCTTGCAAAATGCAATGCTTAATCTATACTACCTGCAAACAAGCAAACACCAACACACAATGTCCAATATCAATTGATGGTATTTTCAGTGTGAGAATTGGCTTTCAAAGAGCCTGGTAGAAGGGCCCTAGATACAAAGACCCAGATTTACAAACCTGTCATGCAATACAGCGCAGCACCCACAGTAGCTGTGCTGCGTTGCGCGACAGAGAGAGCAGGAAAGCTCCATATCTACAGAGATATGGCCTTATCCTGCTCTCTACAGAGCGCTGGTGCAGAATTATGCTGCCGAGCATAGTGCAAAGGTGTTTGCGTGAGTCTAGCATAGGGTTTGTACTGGAAGGATGCCCATCCAGTACAAAATACAAGGCTGAGACAAACGTTTAAACTTTTCCCACTTAGCATGTGTGCTGTACAGTGCCACAATGCGAACAGATAGGAGAAATAAAAGTGTTTCTCCTTTTTAACGCCTGCTTTCAAGTGCTGTTCATTTTTAGCACAATACCTGTCTACTGTTGTTAGCAGATAGGGTTTTCCCTCAGAAACCATGGGTGGTTGCACAGGAACGCACTTGTACCACCATGGAAAGCTCCTTTGACACAGAGTAACTTAAAGCGGCACTTCTCACCGGTTTGCAGTCATTTTTCTTTTTCTACCAATTTGCATTTGTTTCTGCATTTAAAAATGAAAGCACTCCCTTTGTAAATCTTGCCCAGAAAGTGATGCGATTCCTAAGCAATGGTACTTGGCACTACACAGATGGGAAGAACATAAAATAACATAGATAACTCAGGAGCTTGATGTGAGGTTGCATATAGATCACGCCCCTGTGATGCTGGACATCACATGTACTTGTGTGAAGGTTGGACTGCAGGTGTGGGAGCCTAATGCTTGTGAACTCACCAGAGGACATGTACCAACAGGCTGGACTGGCCACTGTGTCACTCTGGTAGTTTCCCGGTGAGCTGCCGGAGAGAGAACTGGTTTCAGAGCAGGATGGGCTGCTATGACCCAACCATGCCCCCATTGGCCCACACTAGGCACAGTCACCTACAGTGTAGGACTGAGTGTTGCCAGGGGTGAATTACCCAGAAGACGATGAGGCAGGGTGGGCTTCGCAGAATGTGTACCAGGTTCACTTTTGTAAGTGTTAGTGGTCAGATGGGACTCCCATGAGACACAAGGGAAAGACCGGGTTGAAATAAACATTAATGCTTTCGATTTTTCAAGAAAACTGAGGAAGGGTTGTTTAAGCTCCAACCCCAGAGGAAGGCCATCCAGGATTCTGTAGCTAGTGTAGTCACAGCCCCGCCTCCTGCTGTCGCTTTTTGAAACCTCTCTATTGAAAGACGCCCTATCATTCAAGAGTCCTAGCTCCTTCCAGAAGTGTACCATTCAGGTTAATTGTTTATATGTGATGGCACAAAGGAAGAGAGGGACTTAAACCACATACCTTATTTATTACACTTTTGCCATTTCTAGGGCCTGTAAATAACAGATAATATTATTTCCTGATTTAATGGTCTTCAATTTACTGACCACGGAATACTGTAAGGCTGAGTTGAACTTGCCTGGATGTAAACTCTTGACCTGCAGGTCTCCGCAGATGTTAGCAGTGAGCACTTAACTGATTTTTGGGATACTGTCCAGTAAGCACTGACTGCTCAAGGACCCACAACCACATCAGTAACAGTGTTATCTCATTTGGGAATTACTGGGGGCTCAATCCGCAGCAGAGAGCAATTTCCATATCAAACAGGGGAGAGGAGTTGGTCTAACGGCTAGGGTGGTCGACCTCGAATCTGGGGAACTGGGTTTGAGTCTCGGCAATGACGCTGAACATCCTGTGATTCTGGGCAAATCACTTAGGGGCATATGCATCAACATTGGCATTTGCGATTCCTTATTAGCGAAAAATAAGGATTCGCTAATAAGGAATAGCAAAAGGCTATGCATGTAGGAATCGCTATTCAAATAGCGATTCCTTAACTTTCCTTAATTGCTACTAGCAAATTGCGAGTAGCAATTAAGGAATGCCATCCCAATCATTCCTATGGGCCTCCAGGCCCATAGGAATGAATCGGAGATTGCATGAGCAAATAGCGAGTACCAGTAGGTTCTCGCAAATTGCTCATGCAATTTCAAGGGTGTTAAAATGACACCCTATTGCACCCCTGAAATTGATATGTGCACATATGTTGCACACACACATGCTCTAAGGGCATGTGTGTGCGCAACATGAAACTTTGAAAAATGCACAAAAGTGCATTTTTCAAAGTTTTAGCAAATTACCATGCAGTTCATCTTCATGGTAATTTGCTCCCCCTATTAGCGAAATCGCTAATTTTTTAACTTTGATGCATTGCATTTAAGGAATCTCACTTTGGGATTCCTTAAATGCAATCGCTATTTAAGGAATCGCTATTTAAGGAATCCCTATTTAAGGAATCGCTATTTAAGGAATCCCTATTTGAGGAATCGCTGTTTAAGGATTCCTTAAATAGCGATTTTTGCTTTTGGGTTGATGCATTGGGATTGGGTTTTTTTAACTCAATACCGGGAGCTATTAGCGATTCGGTATTTTACCGACTGGATTTTGGCTTGATGCATGAGGCTGTCAATCTCCCCGTGCCTAACAAAAATGAATGTGTCCATCTGTAACGAAACTGGTGCTATGTAAAGAGCTCTGATACCCGATTTGGGTCAAGTTTGCTATATATATATATTTTTTAAAACTCAGTTAAATATACGTGCTTTTGTATGCCTGGATGTGAAGCGTGTGTATGCCATTTTGTACGCCCTCTGTGTCCACATGGACTGGTAGCTGTAGCATATTGATGTTATACGCACTGGGGCCCTCGTGGATCTGGGGAGGACTCTGCACAGGAACCATGTCATATGCGGGTGGTGTTTGGGCGTGGTTAATGTTGAGCATGAGATAATGCGCAGTACATGAGTGTATGCGGAGGAATAAAGAAGTGTTTAGCTACAGCTCCTGTGTGGTATAATCTATCCACATGCTCCAGGGCTGGGGATGATTCTACAGTAGTGTCGTGTGAATTTGTATGTAAACCTGTACATGTTTCCTGTGTGCACGCCTGCGTGTTTGATATGTTCTGGCGCAGCCTTGTGATGCACAGGCAGTCTGTATCGCCGAAGGGGAGAGAGGTACAGAGCTCGCTAATCCTTCCTCCCTAACACAATGTCTAGAACACACATCGACTAGCGAGCACAGGAGAATAATAGATACGATGTGATCCTGTTCGGATGACGGAGATCCCTCAGTTAGGAAAACACACTCCTCACCCACAATTTGTGTCATGCTTCATCACTGGGCTTTTCCCACATCCAAAGCACACGGTAGTGTTGGATGGGCCTACCATCAAGTGGGTTCAGCGACTGATTAGCGTACTGTTTTTCTCCTTTGTTGAAATGCTATACCAATACAGATCCATAAATATACAAGTCAGCATTCTAGTTTATTTTCAGATAATCAGGGAATTTGATTCACTAGTGAACCTCCCGAAGACACGTCAGCACGCACTGATGTAAAACACCGCGTCATCGCGTTGACCCTCCTGGCCTCTGGACATGGCATAGTTGTGCCAAAACAAGGATACAGATATGTTTATCTTTGGTAACTCAAACCTCTTGCCTAACAGCTGGAATGCTTAATGATGATGAGGTCATTGGAAGAAAGACTCTGCTCCAATGATCCACTGACCAGTTTCTTTCCCTGGGAGATTAAAGACATCAAATTTGGCTACGGACAGAGGCAGATCTCTTGCGCTGCGTACACAGCCTGCACACCATAACCACCCTGATGATTTCTGTAACTAATTACTACGCCGTTGTCCGTGCTGACCTGAACATGCTCATGTATTAGCTGAGGAGCCAAGTCATCCTCTAGTTGGATGACATGCCTGGGTGCGGACAACCACATCCCCTGTACTGCAGACTCTTCCAGACTGGCACCCCAACCGGCTGGCATCTGTCCTCACTATTCTGTTTGAACCACCTACAAAAGCGACCCATTTAGTAGACCTTCTCTTCAGCCACAACTGTGGTGCCCTCTGAAGCTGTGGGATCATTAGAACTGCAGTGAGCTCAGGTCTCAGTGGCCCAACACATGACTCACTACAGAAACAACGCCAGAGCGGATGCCATAAGTCCCTGCATCTCCAACCATCTCCTTGTCAACTGAGATTTGAAGGTCAATAGGTATGATAGTTTTGGGGTTAATTTCTGCATCCTTTCCAGAGGTAGGAATATTTGACCAAAGTCTGTCCTGAACTGGGCACCAATAAACTGTGAATCTTGTATTGGGGTGAGTTGAGATGTCCTCATTTAACAAAAGTCTGCTCTGTCGGACCAGGTCGCTCCTCCACTTCATGTTGTTGTGCCTCAGAAAAAGAACAACAACAAACAAGCCGGTCGCTGAGGCACAGAAACGATTGAATTCCATTGGCATGCATGACCCTTACTAGGCGAGCTAAACCCTTCATAGAAACCCTGGAACAGGAGGACGTGTCGCATGCAGCATCATCGGCCTGAACTACTCATGCAGATGGTACCAGTTCACTCTTTTTCAGGTCTGGTTCAGGCCTAAAATCCCCAAATGATTTTTGTACTCAAAAAAGAATGACACACATTCATTTTCTCTTCTGATAGAAACTGGAGCTATTGCTTTCTTTAACAGCGGCCTAAGAACTGAAGCCCATACGATAATATTATCTTTTCACGGGGAGAGGAGTACCACGAAATAAATCCAGAAGAAGAGTCTGGAATATTGTTAGATGTCCATCTTGAATGTTTTGCACCTCCCATTGGTCTGAGACTGTTCTACCATTGCTCTAAGAAGAACGTGAGCCGACCTCCCACTGGATGTCGATCTGAGGGTGTAGAATAAACACGGCTTTGAGGCTGATTGTCCTGCACAGGCACTTTGCTGCTGTGGCCAGGTTTTATCTTAAGGAGAGGCCCCTTGACCACGTCCCCTCCTCAAAAGGGCAGATTTGTGGCTTTGAATTTAAAGGGCAGTCCATAAGCTCTGTGATTCCTCAAAAGCCTTCCCCTTGTCGCCTTAGTTGGAGCCGCTGTTTAGACAGAATTTAGGAAACAGAAACATCGTGGGACAAAATATCGTATCAAGAATATCGAGGACAAACATATTATGAATGTACGTTCCTATAGGTAAGCAAGGTTTTACTCTATATAAGTCAACATATATTATGTACCCTGACAATATATATATCTTCAAGGTAAGTAGATTTGGAGTCAAGAATAGTACATTTATACTTCATATTTGCACTTAGCTTCTCAATATTTTGATCCTCGATATTTTTAACACAGTATTCTGTCCACATGATATTTCTGTTTCTTATATTCTGTCAGCGAACCGTTGGAGCCATCAGCTTCCTTTCCTCAGTCGACTTCTTTAACGTACTCTCCAACTGGCTTCTGAGCGGCTTAGCTCCAGAAAAGGGAGTCTTCGTCAGGAGGGTTTTCTGGGCAGCATCTGCCTTCCATATTCTGAGTCAAATCTGAAGCTTGGCTGCAAGGGAAGACCCTGCTGCTGAGGATGAGGCCTTCAAGGTACCAAAGGAGATGTGAGGGAAAGCGCTCCTGTCGCTCCATCACAGCCGCAGTGGAGTCAGTCCAGCTCCTTGCTCCGGGAGCTCTGCCAATTTCTGAACATCCTTAATTAGGGATTAAACAGTGTAACTGGAGTATGTTGTCACACTGTTAGGAAAATTGGATGCAACACCGGCACGTCTTACAGCTAGATCTCAGTGCTTAATTTGAGAAAGTGCTTTCCGGTGCTCAGTTAATTGGTTTCCTGTGCTCGGCACTGGCACCTAATTGTGAACCCCATATTTAGAACAGTCTACCACAAGGTGGCGCTGCTCATCTAATTTAGAGATGAGCAGAACAAGAGTTGTTTAGGAATACAACAGACATTACAGTCGCTCATACCTGCCTCCCCAGCCATTCCTTTAGCTTTGAGGACCTGGAATAATCTGAACTGTCGCACTCACATGCAAGAGAGATGGTTACTAGTTGTTTTGGTAGCAATGACAAAGGCGATGGGTGGTGCAAGCTGCAGTGGCCCCCTGGTCAGAGCCCTTGCCCTTAATATTTTACAAATTAAGCACAGCTAGATCTACCTGCCTGTCAGTGGTGTCAGATGGGACCGCCTCTTCTGGAAAGATTGTGCCCTGATTGGCTAATTCTCCCTTAAGAGTGTCAACTCTCACCATTGCTGGAAACTTATCTGAACAACTATGGATATGATATATTTCGCACAGGCACCGAGGGAAATAATTATTTCCATATTCTCCCACAGTATCGAGGACCCATTGAGGACCTTACAGTTACTATGTAGGGGAAGCATTTTAGGTTCTTCTTTCTGGTACCAACAGGAAAAAATTCTCACTTTCTTCAATCAAGTGTATATCAGGGAATAGCAAACACAACAAGATGATGGACGGAACGTCGAAACTTTTCAACCACTCACCCCCAGTCGAGATCTGGGTTGAATCCATCATTCTTTAGCTCACTTCACCACCCCAGTTTGGACCCAGCCATATGCAAATCAGTCTTGACCCTGCTCTCATGGGAACAGGCCATCTCGAAATCCCAGGCCAGGTCTTCCCTGGACCGGAAACAAGCATCCTGGGACCGTTTTTGCAATATCACACCTCATCAGCCAGGCTAGCTTGAATCCATTATGAGGTCTTCAACCGAACACCCTATTACATGCTTTTTTTCCATAAAGGTACTACTCCATTTCTACACAATCTGGGTTCCTTACCTAGGGGGTAACTTCCAGTTCAACACATTGAATAAGCAGTCACGCCCCTGCAGGCTCAAAACCAATCAACCCCCGTCAAACACTGTCAATCAAAGTCTTTTACTATGCCAATGCACTCTTTTAGACGTCAGTCAAAGAGGTGATGCCTTGCCCCAGCTTCTTGAGCCAAGAACTACTGGGCCACTTTCTTGGGGCTTACAGGAACCCCGAAATCCGGCAATATTGTACACGCACGAGACCCGGTACCCAGACACGCTTATTCACTCTTTAGAAGAGGTGGCTATATTTAGAACCCGTCTGGAAAAGTATAAAACGGCTACCTCTCGTTCCACAATATGGCTTTTTCTTCACATCCGCTACCCTCTCCCCCCCCCCCCCTCCCTCCTGTTTCCAGGGCCGAAGGCCAGTCTTTGCCACAACTGGTAGCACATGGTTTTGGAACAACGAAAAAGAATGGCAGATTTCGTATATTCTAGGGACGGCGACGCCCCCGCCCCCACACACCACCCCCAGAGGAGGCAGGCTTTGATCTGCTTCCGGGTCCATGCTGTATTTATATTGCTGCTTTTGTTTATCTGTAAATTGTTCGTGTGACTTTCTGAGCATGTTTTGGAGGCATCTCAGGTCCGGCTCTCCGTCCGCGTCTGGACCAGCCGCGCCATCTCCTCTTTGTGCGCCTTTGAAGCGCGTGGTTGCCCATCCTGCTGAGTGAAGCAGCAGAATTAATAGCCGGTGTCTCAGCTTTGAAGGCAGCAGAGCACACCTGACAGCTCCGCCACGGATGGAGCGCCGGGATCCAAGGCTCTGCGCTTTGATGAGCCGTGCTTGGTGGCCCCGGCTGCCCCCGCCTGGCCTCCTCCTCTTTGAGCCACGTCTGAGCTGCAGAGAGCGGGTCTGTGATCCAGACACACGGCTCGAGCTGAGATGAACGGGGGCCTTTGTTATTCCTGCCAGCACCGGTGGTGTTCACAGGAACAGGAAGCACAACAAAGGGCCATTAAAGGTGTGTTAGATATCAATTTGGAGAGCGGGAATTCAGGCTCATGGGCATGCCCCCAAAATAGCGGAAGTGACGTCACACGCCGCTTGCCTCTGACAGTTTATGACATGCGGAAGTGACTTCACACGTCAAATTAATTTTTATAACCATGCTTTATTGGGAACAGTTTCACTGCATCCTATTAAGAAACAGTGCTAATAAAAGGGTGCAAGTAACCTGCAAGTAACCTGCAACTTCTGGAACTACCAATGGGTAAACGCAATTAACGTTAAGCATAGGTTGCAAATCAGTTCTTAGGGGTGCATGCAGGCAGCAGTATGAAGGGGGCACTTGCTAGCTGCCCTTAAAATGGACAGAACACCTTTCACACACTTTTGTCATCTGAGTGAGAATCGATACAAAATGGCACCATGGGGGGACAGAGAAGACGAACTATATGTTGACTGCATGTCTGGGCCTTGGGCAGGTATTTGTAGCGTCTTCCCCAGCCCAGGAGCATGCAGGTAAATTACGCCACGCAGGAGCTGCGGTCAAGCATTACTTTAATCTTCAGCGTACACTCGCGCTCCGCGCATTACATCATACTTCCCATTAGCCACGCCCTAACACCTCCCCGCATATCGTGTATTTCCTGTTCAGAGTCCACCTAGAACCACGAGGGTCATGGTGTGTATAACTTCAGTATGCTACATCTCCCCCTTTGTTAAATATAAAGAGGCAGGCATCACTGAAATCACATTTCCTCAATTAGTCCTGGGCATGGCGACGCTGACCTGCATATCTTTATCTTTTCAGAATCGCGTCGGTGGCTCAAACCTTGTCAGTATTCGGACAATTTCAATTTCGGACAATTTCCTTACATGAAATTCTTGGAACTCTATGCTGTTAAAAGGTGGGGCATTATTAGATTTGAGTATTTCAGGGATACCCCACTTTTGTAATTAAGTCCACAAGCCGTTCTATGACTTTGTAATGGGTTGTCGAAGATAGGTCTTCCACCAAAGGAAAAACAAATATTTTTCTATGACTACCATCGCGTGGTGCCTATTTCCTAAAAGCCTGTAACGTTGACCAGTCCTCAGGATCGGATTGATGTATGAGGGGTCCACCTCTTGATCTAACCAAGCCTACAAGCTGTGATGGCACAGGTCAGCGGAAGGATCAAGTGGGGGAAGGAAAGGAAGGGAACAGCGGGGATGGAGATCTGAAATGAGAAAAAGCAGGACATATAATGGTAAACATCACCTTCAGAAACACATATTAGACAAACGCCCGTACTCTAGGCCACTCTAGGTTCACACAATCCCCCCCTATACCTGTAAAGGAAAAGAATCATCCATTCATGATGGCGATAGTAAACTAAAGTTGAGGGGTGGCTCCCTTGAGGGCGACTTTGTGTTGGGTAGGTCTGCAGTAACGAGAAAAACAATAATCAAGCACGCATGCACAATCCCACTCTCTATACTCAGGCACTGAATTCTGGCCCAGCACCTACCCTTCTCGAGACTCCACCGTTCATCACAGGGGTAGAGCGTAGCCCTCTACCACTCGTACCAACCCCTGTTAAAGATATGGTCGGAGAAAAGACCATTAGACTTTTCTGTAATTCTGTTACTTCACATTCACAGCAAGCCACCAGCATTCAATCGCTTAGCTCTTCCCCTCGAGTGCTACTGTGCCTAGTAGCTGAACCGTATGTAATCCAGACAACCTTGGCAATGATTGGCCCCAATACAATGAGTCGTACACGGTCTTATGTCATTCTGATGTGACTGATAGAACTCCGTGTATCGGAGAGGCCTATAGAACGTTTACTGGTAATGCACCCCCGCCGGCCGACAATGCAGGCCGATCATCTCCAGAGCGCCAAATTACCAGGAACCTCAGGGACTGCCTCACACCCCCGCTGGCCGACAATGCAGGCCGATCAGATCCAATGTACTACGAGAGTACGAACCAAGACTAACGCCAGCCTCCGCACGAGCAGCCGCTCACCAACGGAGGTTGGCAACAAGAAGAGAACACGTAGTGGTGCAATCACCCTTACCGGACCAGGAGTACGTGGACTGTGACCTGCATCGGACGCAAGCACTTCTGAGCAGAGAATTTCCGACAGCGTTCGGGAGATGACTTCCTGCTTTATGCGTCTTCTCGTGACGTCTCGCGTGACGCGCTAGGTCTTCTGGGTGGTGTAGTTTCTGGCTTTGCGGCGAACGGTCGGCACCGTTTCTTCGTGTGCGCTCGCCAAGAAAACCATGACAAAGCCCAAAAAAGTCAACTGCAACCCTCTGCCACGCATTGGCAGGAAAGCAGGACATTGTCACTGGGTGCTGCGTCACCTTGGGGGATGATCAATTGCAATTGTGGCACACTTTCAGCTCCTTCTCGACTTGCTGATTTTAGTGGAGGGAACAACACTCGATCCCATAAGGCTCTCTTGGTGGCCACACTACCACCGTGTCCTTCATGGGCAGCTTCATGACCCGCTGTCTTAGACTTCCAGGTATGACGATTCTCAAGCCGCGCAGTATTACTCCTTCTTGGGTGCCTACTACCTCATCTTGTACATTTTTGAACTTTTGGAATTCAATATCGTGGACAAGGGGCAGGCAGGGCACGTCTCCTCTATGATTGCATGGTAATAAGTTCTTTGATTATGGTCATGTCTTCATCTGCATTGGTGGGAGCAATGATTTGTTCCATGGACAGAGCCGCTGGTATGCTGGATCTCACAATAAAGTTGAGATAGGTTTCAACTGTCTTTGAGGTCGAACTGTGACGAGGTAGCAGCACTCGTGAAAAAAAATCTTCTGGGATTTGATCCTTCCCAGGTTTGTGCATGGTCTCATAGTCGTACTGTTGCAGTCTCAACCATCACCTCTTGATTTGAGAGGGCATCTTAGCCTTCGGTTTTCAAAAAAATGTAAGCAACACCCGCTGATCCGTTATTTCAGTGAGTAGATTTCCTTAGAGGAATACACAAAAATGTTTGCAGACCCACACCGCAGCCAGACTCTCCTTCTCTGGCTGAGAGTAGGCACGTTCTCTTGCAGGCAGGCTTCGACAAGCATAGGCCGCAATGTGTCTCTGAGCGAAAGGAAGCTCCAGAGAAAATTCTGGAAAAGGAAGTCCAGAAGCAACTGGCTGAATTCCTTGAATCAAACAACTGCTTCCATGATTGCAATTGGGTTTTAGAGCAGGGTGCAGCACGGAGACCGCACTTCTTGAAGTCTCTGAAACCGTTTGTGAATCTGTGGACTGGGGCAGATATGGACTGAGAGACACGGCTAAATGTGATCGCTGTGGGGAATCCAGGGCGGATTTTTTCCATTTAGAGTGGCTATGCCCTGGTATTAGCAACTTTTGGGTCTTGGTGTTTAAGGAATTAAGCGATGTTATAGACACGCAGATTATGCCAGACCCCATGCTGGCTTTATTGGGGTACTCTAAACCACTCCCAATGCAGCTCGCAGGTTAGTAGGCATGGGATTGTTAATTGCTAGACGGAGTGTAGCAAAGCGCTGGTCAAAGGGCCCATTCCCACTATCACAGACTGGAGCAGGGACATGGTGTACTGCAGCACGCAGAGACTTATAGTGACCTTTTTCCCCCGCGCAGTCGGCCTAAAAATTTCTGGGCATTATACCAGTCATACCTGTTGACTAAAGATGTGTCTATTGGTGATGAAGCTGCTGAGCGTGTGCAAGAGGAGGAGGCAGAGCACTAACTTTAGGAGGGCAATAAAAGGGTAGCGGGGGACCGTGTTGTTGGACCTCTAGATATTGTGGAGATAAGACAGAATAAGGTCCAGTAATTCATGTACGCAGATGAGGATTGCCTATTCTGCAATTGACGTTGCTTGATCTGTGGCTAGTTTGGGAGGTATGGGCTGATAATGCTCACTGTACGGTAACCATGGATATGGCTGATTGTACAACGCTGCATTGTGTTTGATTTCCTTTGCACAAACCTATCATTATGCTGAAAGGGGTCATGTCTCTTTGTTTTGATGAAAATGTTAATAAAGTTAAAAAAAATTTTTAAAAAAGAATCTGTGGACCGGGGCGCCTCAGCCATGCTGGTGCTGCTTGACCTGCCCGCAGCTTTCGACACTGTGGCCCCCCGATCCTATTGGAGAGACTCAGACAGATGAGTGTTAGGGGAACAGCTCTGTCCTGGCTCTGGTCGTTCATGGAGAACCGCTCACAACAAGTATTTCTATGCCCTTACAGTTCTTCCCAGAAACCCCTTGTCTGTGGGGTAGCACAGGGTTCAGCGATGAGCCCGCTTCTTTTCAATGTATACCTGGCTCCCCTGGGGACCTTGGTCGAGACATGGGGTGTGAGTGTTGTCTCCTACACTGATGATACTCAGCTGATGTTCTCTTTTAAAGAACACTCGGAGGCTGCCTTTCTCAAATTTAAGTAATGTTTGAAAAACATCCCGGCCTGGATGATGGAGAGTTGCTCAAAGCTTAATGTCGAGAAAACAGAGGTCTTATTCTTCAGTCAGGCGGCACCACCACCTTCTAATCTGTGGTGGCCAAAGTTGGCACTCCCTCCCGCTGACACTGCTGGGGAGGACAGCGTTGTTTAAAATGATGGCTCTCCCCCGGTTCCTTTACGCGCTGCAAAATACACCCATGCCAGTACCCAACTCTCATTTTAAAGCCATTGAGGTGGAGGTGGGTCACCTACTGTGGGAGGGGAAGCCTCACCGTATAGCTGCGTGTAAATTAATACGGAGCTGGTACGACGGCGGCATTGCTCTACCACACATTAACCTATATTATTGGGCCTCCAAGATTATAGTGATCAATCAATGGCTGCATGCCCCCCAGGACGAACCGGCTCTGCGCATGGACAGGCACATGCTGAGTACGAATGGAATCCTGGGCACCCTATATGATAAATCCAAGAAAAACACGCTGATCGGCCCTACGGCCCACACCATGCAGGTGTGGTTTAAGGCGCAGCAGGCACTGGGCTGGGAGGGGGTGATAACTCAACACACACCATTGTGGGACTCTCCCAGGTTTGGCAAGCTGCGTAAGAGCAAAGGTTTTACACAATGGGACTTCATAGGCATTTCCAGGGTTGGCGACTTTTGGAAAAAGGGCGAGGTGGTTCCTTTTGCGCGACTCCAGGCAATGTATCAAATGGCAGGAAAAGAGCAATACAGATACTTGCAAATAAAACACGCCCTTACGAAGGCCATACCTCAGAGAACCGATGTATCCGAGTCCTCACCTCTGGAGGATCGTTTGCTGACTGACTCCCTAACCAAAAAAGCAATCTCATTAACATACCGAAAGTTGGTTAATAATCAGAAAGACCCCACACAGACCCTTAAGGAGAGATGGCAAGCGGAGGTGGGAGAGATGGACGAGCAGGACTGGCAGGAGGCGCTAGCGTCCCCACGAGAGGTGGCGACTCCCTCCAGACTAAAGCTTGTGCAGCTTAAAATACTGCATAGAACATACTTCACAAGATCCACACTTCACAAAATAGGGAAAGCAGACATGCCACTTTGCCTTAGGGGCTGTGGGTTTACAGGTACATTCTACCACACTATCTGAGAATGTCTCCTCGTTCAACAATATTGGAGGGCGGTGATGGCCACGATAACCCAGGTCTGTAGGGTTGATGTCCCCCCTGAACCACAGAGATGCATACTTAATGTGTGGGAGCCCACGGATCTCAAGCATGCAGCACAGGCCTGGGCAACACTGAGCATCGCCTTAGCCAAACGAAACATCGCACAACACTGGGGAGCCCCGACGGTCCCCTCCCATCAGCAATGGTGCCGCGACCTCGATAGCGCCACGGTGGCGGAAAAGGCAGTTTTTATTAATAGAGGATGCCCCCGAAAATGAACACGAGTGTGGGGGAATTGGAACACTTTTCGGGGAAACATATGTGCCCCCCGGACTTGAGCGACTAATACGTTAAAAGTGTGGTAACCCAATGGGGATGGCTGAGTTTGGGAATTGTATTAAGAGGTATCTGGGTGTGACCGTATTTAAATTTATAACTCTGAATGTACAGTGAAAACGCTTGGTATGTTGTGTCGACAAATGACCGCATCGATCATGATGAGGTACTGCTCTATTCGTTGTATCTGTTAATGACAATAAACATTTTTATAATCTTTGGCGGCCCTCAGAGCGGAACCCACCACCTAACCCAGTGGATTCGGCCAAAAATTTGGGGTTTCAATTTGACAACGAGCTCTTCTCTTTCATGACCCAGGTGCGCCATATCTCCTCTATATTCTTGTGGAAGTTAAGAGCGCTGAGAAAATTCCTGTGCTTCCTCCCGGAGGACTGCAGGAAGACCGCAGTCCATGCACTGGTAACTTCCCAGCTGGACTATTGTAACAGCCTTTATACAGGGCTTCCAGCTTATCTGGTCCACATACTGCAGAGAATTCAAAACGCTGTGGCCAGATTAATTGAGAAAGTGCCGCTTAGCCATCAAATTTCCCCGCATTTGCGGCGCCTCCATTGACTTCCCTGTTATTAGGAGGATCGAGTTCAAGGCGCTCACTTTGGCCTCCAGAGCCACCAGAGATCATGGCCCGGGTTATCTGAGGCAGAGAATGCAAATACACCAGCAAGACCGGACCCAGAGATCAAACCACCTGAACTGCTCAGGGTTCCTCGCTTCCTTCGGCCAGGATAGGGGGCAGAGCGTTCACGGTGAGAACTGCGAAACTCTGGAATGCTAAGCCCCTTCACCTTCGCTTGATGGAGTCAGAACAGGCCTTTAAGAAGGCTGTGAAAACCTGGCTCTTTAACATGCCATAGTTTGACCCCTTTGTTACCTCTCACACCTAATCTGCAATCTAGCGCCGGGACACCTCTGCTGAGGTAGCCGTGCGCTTTACAAACTCAGTTATTATTAGTATTCGGATGGCCATTGTGTTGAGCAAGGATTGCGCCTAACCCTACCGGGTGCGCATCATCCTTTATTTCGGTATGCAACTTGGGGTCGAAGTAGGCCATTTCAGTTGCACTCTCAACCGCTTGTTTAATGTCTTTGAAACTCTGGTCGCATTTAGGAAACCACTGAAATGGTAGATTCTGCCTTGTCAAGTCTCTCAATGGGACACTCCCAGTTGCAAAGTTGTGAATATATCTTGAGCAAATTCTGGCCATGGCTGAAAAGGATCGCAGCATAGTAACATCCTGGGGGGGGGGGGGGGGGGGGGTGGTAAGTGGATGACAGTGTTTGCACCCTGTCTGGAGTCATTCCCCCATCAGTGAATATGTGCCTAAAACCTTGAGTTTGGTTTTGTGAAGGTCACACTTTGCGGCATTCAGCGTGAGACCTCCATCAGCAAGTAAGCCATAGCACACTTCAGTGATGGCTTTGTTGGGTTATTTCTGTGTTCTCCCAAAAACCAGTATGTATTCTCTGCAATTGAAAACATGTGTAACCAGTTGGAATACTCGGCGAATAACATCCTGAAATATCTCAGTAGCCGAAGAAACTCCCAAAACTCAGTCTCTTATATCTGGACAAACAAACATGAGTCAAAAAGGTATTAATATGCCTGCAGTTCCCCTTGATTGCATCCTTTATTCAGGTCAAGACAGGAAAACATTTTGCCTACGTTCAATTGCATGATCATGCCCGCTATGTGTGAACCAGGGTGTCTCTCCCTCTCAATGGCTTTGTCAGAACTTGCAATGTTTAATGAGTGCATCAAGTCTTTCAACAAACTTGTTCATTGTTTCACCGACCTGTTGCCATGCTTGGTTGAAGATATGCCTATCATAGTCGACATTTGGCATTGAACATGGCCATCAATGCTTCTTTTACATTTGGTACGATTACTTTTATATCAGTCCATGAGATTTTCTTTAGCAGCTCTTTAACTCCATCACCTGCAAAGTTTTCAAATGTTTGATGATTTTGTCATTTTCTTCCTCTAGCACATCTGTGAAGTGTCAAAAGGAGGTGCTGGCTTCAGGAACACAGCTGTATTGTATTTCGCGCCCCCTTCTGCCGCCATTGTGTTTGCACTAGCCTTTCAGGCAATCTCGATGCAAGCTGGGCCCGACAACTCCTGCAGGCAGAAGTTGCCTTCAAAGCATGCGTCACAGTATGCTTCAACTGCCCGTGATGGTGAGAAAGTTCTCTGTTTCTGGTCCCTTACTGACTTTTCTTACATTGTCTGCTTAGTTGCTCTGTATTTGGGGCGCAGCACAGCGTCTCTGTTGACCACATTGTCTGCATGTTTGTCGGGCATATTGAATACGTTCCTTTGTAGAACCATCGTTGTCTTCTGCAGCCATATATGGGCTGGAGCAAGGCTTTGACTCCATATATGCTGGTGGCAGATTGCTCTGCATTGATTCTGGGCACATGTGGCATGCACAAGCAGTTTGCCGTATTGTTGTAAACTGTCAGGGAGAACAGTCTTGTCTTCTCGGGCACAGATCCCCTACTCATCGCCAGTTGGAGCATCTTCCACAGCCCAGGAGCATGCGGACAAATTACGCCACATGGGAGCTGCGGTCAAGAATTACTTTATTCTTCAGCATACAATCACGCCCTGAGTCTTACATCGTACTTTCCATCAACTAAACCCTAACACCTCCCCGCATATTACCTATTTCCTTTTTAGAGTCCACCTAGAACCACGAGGGTACAAGTGCGTATAACATTAATATGCTACAGTTTTCAACTTATATAACAGTGTCGTTATTACAGCCAATTGTCAGCTACTAGCATTCAGGAGGGAGGATATGTAGGACATATATAGAAAGATGTATACTAATTGGTATTTTGTTCTGTTTGCTTTCTTTACGTTCACTTTTACCAATATATGTGTTATACGTGCTTCCATTTTACTACATACATTATGCACTAGTTTGGTGCATATTTTACATCTATAGTATAAAATCTACATGATCCATGCATAGGCTATCCTAAGGAGACAGGTCTGGGGCACAGTGTTGAAGTTTTTTCACCGGACTTATTGTTCGTCCCTATATAGACCGCGTCTCAGGTATTGTCTGAGGGGGCGTTCACGGGACACCTGTCTTGTTCCTCTGCTCCGCACATCTAATAGGCGTACCTTCGGAGGCTGAGTTCCAAGAACATCCAAACTTTTTGTAACTGTCAGTGGTGCCCAATGCATGAGGCCCTGAAGGGATACCTATGTATGCCCATTAAGGGCCCAAACTTCCAAAATAGCTACGCACTTCAACAGTTCAGAGACATGCATTCATATTGGTACATTTTCTGTTTTCGATAAGAAAGGAGCCCACTATTCCTCTAAATATTGTTTAAGCTTCACTATCATAAGAAAATGCTGTTAATCAGTGTAACCAAGGCAACCATAAAGATGCAGCTACATTTGCATGGGCTGTTGACTGTTAAGGCCCGCTCCAAAGTTAGAGGGAGTGTAGTGAGGGGGTATGAACAGGAACACTCTGGATACACGTCCGTAAAGTCAGAAGAGCTTTAATTGAAACATAAAGCTACAAATGTAGGGAGCCCACGGCAGAGACACCAGCACACGCAAGAGGCCAGCAATAACTGCAGTGGCGCAAAAGAACACTGGCTAACAGAATGAAGAAAGTATTCTAAGGCAGAACACATATTTAAAGTAACAGTATACATGTAAAGTAACATACCACAGGGAGCGGGCCTTTAATGGCAGGCAGAGCCCACTACAGAGGGCTCTAAGGCTATTCGAACATTACCCCCCTAGAGGGCAAAATGTTCTAATTTGTAAAGTCCGATTGGGTTGAAATGCCCTCGGGCTCCGTGAGGCCTTTTTAAACACTGGAATGTTGACGCTCTGGGCTTCTACCAGCCATTAGAAGCCCGGAGCACTCCATTGTCTTCAATGAAACGCTCAACATTCCAATGTTCTAATTCATTTGACAAGGGGTTTCCACCACGGAAAGGAAAGTAATATTCCTGTTCTCTGCTAGTCTGATATATACAACATAGACGTTTCACTCATGGGTGGAGTTTGAGCCATTGGAAGATAACACAGGGCACACTGTGAGGTATAGACCTAGCCTTTCCCATCTGAGGTACACTCCACAAAAGATGCCCTTAACATACCATGGACATCTCCTGTGATTTAATGCGAAACTGCTCCATATATTTGCACAGTTGTAATTTATCTTTTGAGTCTACAGGGGCAAAGTTGGGCATTTTTAGAAGTTGATACCCGCCACCCCCCATGCATTGTACTTATTGTGGTACAAACCTGAGAAAAAATACAGGAGTTGATAGCCATGTATCTACAACTTAGGGAGCAGCTGGGAACTCTATACTTAGACATACCTTCTCACCACAAACAATTAGCTTGTACACAGTAAATGCAGTGATGGGAAAGTACCCCGGTGAGAGGGATGAAACACCCTTCTGGTTCACAAGTAGAACCTTCAGTGGTACATCCTTACTCTGCACTGCCATTGTGTTGTCTCAGACTGAATGCTTCTTTCTCCTTGTGTTTGCTCTTCCTTTCCCTTCCTTCCGCAACATACACATTCCTCTTCTCTATAGGCCTGGGCGGTGAACTCCACTCCGTTCACGGAGTTTGCAGAGTTTTCTGCACTTCGCGCATCTCGCGGAGAGCAGAAAACCCTGCTTCGCGTAGTGCAGCAGAGGTTTTTCCCTGCTCGCGCTCGCGAACGGAGAGTTTGCGAGCGCAAGCTGCCGCTCGGGTAGAATTTCTACCCGAGCGTCAGGAAGACCAACACGAACAGAAGTTCGCACTGCACTCCGCACCGCACAAAACTTCGCAGAGTTTTTTTGTCACTTCGCGGAGTTCCGCGTAGCAAAACTCCGTGAACTACGTCCAGGCCTGCTTCACTACTATACGTCTCTTTTCAGTACCTCAGTTCCAAGCTGGGCCTGGCCATTCTTTTCATCAGGCATTTCCCTGGGGCTGAAGGCTTTGGAGGCTGTTTTCTGAAGGTCAGTACATTTGTCTCCTGTTCCCTGGTTGTGGACACAGAAGAAAGACAGAGACAGAGATAGAACGAATGAGAGAGCAAGAGAGAGATAGCGAAAGAGTCACTGAGAAAGAGATAGATTGTAAAAAAAGAGACATAAAAGAAAGAGACAGGAAGGAAGCAAGAGCGGCTGGATTGAACATTTTTGCCAGGGCTGCTTCTGGCTTCGAGTCTGTTCCTAATCAGTCCATCCTCCTCCTCTTTTGCACAGATCAATCACCATCATTGTAGACATAGAAGACAGACTACCACATCACTTTTATTAATTTGTCCCTAAAACCCTCCTTTCTTTTGGCTACTATTATTATTGTTATTGAGAGTGCTAAATAGTGTTGAAACATTTTGCTTACAGCCATTTCATAGCGTTTGGAATATTATATCTTACGTGTCATTTATTTAGGGTTTTTCAGAACTGACCGTTGATATTGGGTCCAATGATTTTAACACCTTGCCTTGTTTATTGCTGTATGTATACATCGAGGAAAGGAGTCCACAGGATGGCCTTGTGATGTATATGTATGTATGCAAATATGTGTTTGCCTAAGGTCTAAGCATACATATGAAAGAATAACTGACAGTGGTGAATGCAATTAGGCATTTAAGGGGAATATTTTTAAGTCTGTCCTCTTAAAGAGGACAGCCTTGGTTGTGTCACCAGCATGATCTAATAAAGCTACACATAAAAAAAGTCTACGCATACATAGTAGGACTTTAGGTCAGACACCCTCTACATTCATTGGTCTCTTCAACTTTAATTCAAATTTTGCTTCTTCCCACCAGAGCATACAGAACGAGGCAATGGGCACGCCCACTTCTGCCATTGGTTCTCTCGCACAGTGAGTGACAGTGTTTTGACTGATCACATTTGCACAACCATGTAAAAAGAAGTACAATTTAGTGTTGGGGCTAGTAGGCTAATGTTTTAATTTCCCAATGATTTTCTCTTTCCATTTTTTGTCGTTTTTGATTGTTTTAATCATGCGTGTATATTGAAACAATCTCTTCAAATTATAGTAATTCAAAGGCAAACACATCTCTCCAGTGTGTTAAGGAAAATCATATTTTCATTAAAAAAATCTATATTTCCTAAGCCCATTAAAAAACAAATCTGCAGTTGTTATTTATTTTTGAAATTTAAAATATTTATTGCAACTATTTATTGCAAGTAAATGGGCAACACATTTAGGCAGAGGCATCATTTTAGGTCTAGCATTAGCCAAGTTCTCGTCTGTTTTTTTTGTATTTTACTGAATTTATGTGCTGGCCACTGAAATTATGTGGCAAGGAAAGACCAAATTATGCGTCAGGGTTGACAACCTTAGGCAAACTATAAGGCGTAATGCAGCACATTTATTACATAGTGTTACTTCATTATTTTGTTATTTTTACACATATTAATACTGTCTGGTCAAAGCTTTCACCTCGTTAGCCAAATGTCTAAAAAACTTCCCATTAAAAAAAAAAAAACATAATAATTCCCTTTTACACTTCACTCATAAACACCACATCTGAATTACTCACACACACGCATATTAATGTATATGACAACTGAATACCACAACACGGTTCAAAACTTATATATGACTTTAATCCTATTGTTATATATTTAAGAACAATGCCTTAAAAATACATATTTTGATTTCACTAATACATAAAAATATAAATATTAGTGGTGGACGTATCAAAACACGAACATTGCAGTCTTTGTAATTTTCGCCTTGGTTTTTAATTATTTTCACTATTTCTTTATATAAATGTGTTTTCAAATATATAATAAAAGGAAGTGTAAGGTAAGTGACCGGCTGAAATCGCTGAACGAAAGGAATTAATAGTAGAGTATGCTCTACCTACCTCAGCCAGCTCTGATAAGAAATTTACTATAAGCACAACGTTGGCCCCCACAGGATCCACGTTTCTCTCCATGCACCAACTGTGCCAACCTGACCAGGCAGATAGTTGTATCTCTTAGGGTACCTGCTGTGCATGTTCACACACCAAGAAGCTACCCTGCTACCCAGCGAGGCGAGGACAGATCGTAGGAGCACCACGAGGGACGCACCTAGAGGCAAGTGTGACTACAGGGGTCCCTTAATTCCTCCTTTCCCATGGGACATCCCAACCCCTAACATGGGGTTACGAAGTCTCAAAGTAGAGTTTGACAAAGGTCAACCTACCAAAGTGGACTTATCTTAGTCTGTTAGAGACTAGATAGGAGCCCTATTATCACGTCCTGATGAATGCCATGGACCCCCCCTCTCCACGACGGCAGAAACATGCTGACAACACTGATGGGGATGGGGTACTAAACTCCTGTGTCCCCACCCTCATTTTTAATATTAAGCAAACCCCACTCAAATAAAATTACATGTGGAGTTTGCATTAATTTTTAAATCACTCACTCACCTTCTTGCACGGGTCCCCACTTAGTTGTAGGAGTGCCTCCCTGTCTCCAGGTGAAGGCCCGCTCTCTATCAAACGCAGTTTTTAGAGAGCGAGGACTGCCTATGATGAAGCATGACACCTGGTGGTGTGTGAGGACAGTCCTTCAATTTTTTTGATATGCCCAACACCACACAGAAGGAGGAGTAGTGCACCTCTGTTTTCCTTAGAATCAGACACCTATTCAGGGTAGCTTATTGGTGTGTGAACTTGTATTACATGGAGGACACTGCATGCAATATTCCTGGTACCTTCCATCTTCTCCGGATATCTCCCAGGCCATAAGATGCAGAGTGTTCTCCTGAATCATCTGGTGGATCTCTCCCCCTTGGACCCTACAGGAGATTCAAAGACGTTGGTAGCAGTACTGGGTAATCGCAAGACATCTCCAGAAGTAGGGGAAACCATGGTTGTGATCTTCGAACTGGAGTCACCAGGATCAACTCTGCCACCTGATGTTTCACCTGCCTCACCACTCTGGTGATCGTGAGAAATGGGTGGAAGTCATAATTAGTCAAATCCTTGCCTCAGACCTCCAGAAAAGCATCCACTCCTGTGGCCTCCGCATCTGGCCTCTAATTGAAAAATCGTGGTACCTGAGCATTCAGTCTCGACACAAATAAATCTGTGAGTGCCATTCCCCATCTCTGGCACAATGTAGTAAACACTCGAGGGCCCGATTCACAGAACAAACTTAAGACTAAATCCTAAACTTAGTACCATTCTGGTATTCACAGAATGCACCTAGTACTTCTGGTATTCACAGAATGAACTTAGTACTTTTGCTATTCACAGAATGGATTTACGACTACTAAACTTACGTCCGCACTCGGGCCGGAAATTCCGGCCCGGAGGCGGAGCTTCCGGCCCGGAGGCGGAGATTTCGGCCCGGAGGCGGGGCTTCCGGCCCGGAGGTGGAGATTTTGGCCATAGCTAAATCGGCCGGAATCCCCACCTCCGGGCCGGAAGCTCCGCCTCCGGGCCGGAAGCCCCGCCTCCGGGCCGGAAGCTCCGCCTCCGGGCCGGAAGCTCCGCCTCCGGGCCGGAAGCTCCGCCTCCGGGCCGGAATTTCCGGCCCGAGTGCGGACGTAAGTTTAGTAGTCGTAAATCCATTCTGTGAATAGCAAAAGTACTAAGTTCATTCTGTGAATAGCAAAAGTAGTAAGTTCATTCTGTGAATACCAGAAGTACTAGGTGCATTCTGTGAATACCAGAATGGTACTAAATTTAGGATTTAGTCTTAAGTTTGTTCTGTGAATCGGGCCCTCGAGTGTTCAAGCTCCAAGCTCTGGAATCCCTAAGGAATTGTGAATTCAAATCCGCAATAGTGTTGGAGCTGCCCGGTAGATGCATTGGCAACACTGAAATTTTATTTTCTAGGCAAAAATGCCAAAAGTCCTTGGCAATCTCCGCCAATGCCTTTGATCTCATTCCTCCCAGCTTGTTGATGTACTGCACGCTGAGATATTATCCATTTTCAACAGAATGCAACCTTCTAATCTGTCCCTTGCTAGACTCACGATGGCAAATTATCCCACTTGCCACTCAAGGCAATTTAAGTAGAGCTTAATTTCCTCCCGTGACGGGCTCGCTCCGGCATCCGATTCAATAAAAATCTCCGGGATGGACGTGAAAATTGCTCGGCCGTTCCTCACTTCCTTGTGGTCCAGCCACAACTCCATCTCTGCTTTGGCCTCCGCTATCAGTCCAATCTCTTCCTCATATGATAGATTTCTCTGTAAATGTTTGATTTTCAGCTATTGTAAGGCCCAGTAATGAAGACCCCCTGGGAAGATCGCTAGAATCGATGATGCTATTAGGGGTGAAACGCAGACGGGAGCACTCTAAATATTTTTACAGTAATAAAGGATACAGGAGAGAAGGTAACAAACTGACCAAATGCAGAAGCCACCTCCAGGGTTGTTGGCCTTAAATAGGACCGTCAGCTTTGGCCTATTAACTGCTCTCTTCTCCGGGTCTTCAAAGGGGCTTTAGGCTGTCAGGAACAGGACCAGTGCATCTGCATGCATGGTGATGGGGATCAGGCTGCCAAATACAGTGGCCCTGGGTGGCCCATTTCCCCCTTGTCTAAAGGGTGGCCTTCCATACTCAGTGGGTGTTTGAAGCGCAGACGGTGATACTCAGTGGATGTTTGAAGCGCAGACGGTGATTTCAGCAGGTGCACTGTTATCGCAGGCCACTGTTGCGAGCCTGGAGGAGTTGAAACATTGTATTCCCTGTCAGGAAGTAACAATGAGGTTTCAGGTCTGCCAGGGTGATTGGCTGTGCCTGCAGTGAGTTGCTGCTGGGTTGAGGTTACAGTGTCAGAGTATCTATAAACTGTACATTTCCAGTCCAGCTGGAATCAGTCTGAGACAGAACATAGCTCGGTGGGCCGCTGCCCACAGAGTAGCCCTGTGAGATGTTGGTCCTTCAGGTACTACACATAGGAGAGAGTGTGGATCTCACCTCAGAAGAGGCCCCCTGTGGCTGTGGGGTTTCTCCTTGAGAATGGACCCGATTCACAGGGACCCAAGGACTCAATGCTTTGAGATTGGCCTCGGTCAAAGCCACTGATAAGAAAATTCTTGGTCTCAACTTGTCTTCACCAGGCACGAGTCGCAGGACACAGACAGCAGCTACAAGGATGACGGCTCCCCCTCAGGCAGTAAGAAAATGACACCACTGGTAGGTCTGCTGTCCTCTGTTAGAGACTTCATGGCACCAGGTACAACTTCACTCCACTGCCCAAAACATTCAGTCTGACAGATGGTTTCCAGCCGACAACACTAATTAAAAGTAAAACTGATTCCGGGAGGCCCTCACTCCAGCTTTCCCACCTCACCTCGCTGGCCACTGCCTGCACCAGAGAATAGATGTGGGACTCTTCTGCGCAGTGACCACCAGGGAGGGAGGAGGATCATCGTTCCCTGGTAAGAAGGAGGTACTGATGACGTATGTGTTTCTCTACATCAAACAGCACATCGGACCTGGGGTGTGGGTCTTCTGCAGGTCAGCGTTAAAACCAGATGTCGCATCCACACAGGTGGGTGTTCAAGTAAAGTGAAACCTGTCCATCTTCTTCAGGCCCTCTCACGCCTTAGTGAGATGCATCTTAGGGATACCCTTCTCAAGTTGGGGCACCCCATAGGGTCCAGTACATCCCATCTCACTGGACGTGTCACTTCATACTCACAAGATTAACTTAGGCAGGATTCAAAAAGTTCCATCTACCAGACTGGCTAGTCACACACTCATATGATGTTTATTGACAACATAGAGACCACCAGACCACCCTTGCATTGCTAGAGGTTACCTCTGACTAATGTCACATCAAGAGATCATGTACAGCAGTGACACCTAAGGAGTTCCTGTACAGAATCCCCCATTCACATTCATCCGTGTAACAGACACACACACCAGTGACCTGCATTCATCTACTCGCTCACTAATTTGGGAGTGACCCTACATGGAGAGGCCAAGCTCTGCATCCTGTGACTGGGGGTCTAGGGAAAGGCCAGGCTCTGGTACAAGAGTGACCTGGAGATGGTCTGGAATCCCTTGATCCACAGTAAGAGTAAGAGTAATAGAGAGACCAGACTTAGCTGTAACAAGGGTAGGGGAGGATGGGGTGTATGGGAAAGGGGGTGGGGATGGGGGAATGGATAGGATGGGGTCAACTAAGGTCAGGGGAAGAAGAGTTGGATAGAAGGTAATAGGACATTTGAATAAGGCATTTTGAGAAGGGATTCTCCTCTAGGCAGGGTCATAATAACAACCCCACACTTTTCCCTGACAGCCAATTTACTGCCAAAGTTCTGAACAAACTTCACCTTGAACTTCTCATGAAGCAATACGTCGGGTTTGATTTCTTAGAAATCAGACCCACAATCAGGAGCGCTCAGGTGCGACGCGACAGGGAGTGTGTGTGTGTGTGGGGGGGTGATAAGGTTTTATAACTTGCGGCTCAATCTTATCTCCACTAATTAGATCTCAGGAAGGCAGTGAATTCTAGCCAGGATAATGCTATCATCTTATTTGAGAAAGGTATTTACCAAGACCAGATTGAATGTCTTCCCCTCAGGTATCAGACGCAGCTTGGAAAGGAAGAGTGATGGGATGTGCGCCCTGCATTAGAATTAATACATGGTCTCTTCTCTTCTCTTGCCGCGCCCTCTCTTTTAACTTATTGCAGACTCTGACAAGTCGTGTTTAATCCAATCAACAATTACCCTGAGCGGCTGAGGACAACTGTAGCTGGAGCTGAGCACAAATCTGGCATTTACCATTCAAGGAAATATAAATCCTAAAAAAAAGCTGCCCGAGATGGTCTTTAACAGTAACATTTAGTAGATATTGAGTTTGGAGATACATATATCATCAAGGTACGTATATGTGGAGTAAGGTATGGAAAATCTATGCAAACTTAACTTTCAATATTTTGGCCCTCGATAGTCTTATCATGGTATTGTGGCCCTTCGATATTCTGGCTTCGATATTCCCAGCTCACACCGCTTTCATTATCTTCCTGCTCCTCGACCTACAGGGCTCATGTTACCTACACAGGTAAAGGAAATTCCTTGTCCGGCTAGCCTGCTTCTCATCCTTGTCATGAACATGTCAGGTGGCGTGGGCGTTGCCTATCAATGATGCCAGTCACCCAGGGTTGGTTCTGTTCCTCAGATCAGTAAAGATTGTCAGGACCCAGGGGATCCGCCCACACACTCAAGAGAGTCCTCTGCATTCTAGTTCACCCCCTTTCTTCCCTTTTGTGAATGCCTGGGTCAGATTGCCCACCAAGTTTAGTCCCTGGGTGGGTTGGACGTCTCTCTTGGACTCTAGTCTTAGGCGCTGCTACAGTAACGATATGTACAACTCCAGGAGGAACCACCACAACAGCAACACCTGCCATAACCTCAACAACCACACCTACTGCAACAGCAGTGACCTCAGCTGCCACTATGGAAGGGATAATAACAGCAACAAATGCCAGAGCAGCAGGGACAACAACAGCAACCACTGCTGTACACAGCGGGGACCACGGCAACAACATCAGTTGACACACCAGAAGGAAACACAGAATTGACAGCAGCTACCTAGACAGCAGGGGCAACAACTGCAGCTGCAGTGACAGCAGCCTCAGCAGTGGTCATAGCAGTTGCCACCACAGCAACATAACAGTTGCCAGAGTAGCAACATCAGCTGCAAGCACTGCAGGATATAGTTAAACACTAGGGGGCAGATTTACAAGCCCCATGTGCCTCCTTGCACCGCCATTGCTTCACTTTTTTTGACGCAATGGCGGGGCAAACAACGCAGCCTACTTACAACGTGACGCATCTAGGGAGACATGCGTCAGGTATAATGTATGCTGGGTGGGCGTTCCCCTGCAGGAAAGCCTCATAAAGGTGACGCAGTGAAATCTACAAGATTTCACTGCGCCGCATTTAGGACGCCACTGTGTCAAAACCTTACACCTGCTTGAAGCACGCTTATGGAGTGACGCAATACAGTAAGTATAGGCCTCAAAATACATTGCTGGAGTTGCGTCGTGCTTGCGACACGACTCCAGCAATCCGTGACTTTTGGGCCAACAGATGGGTCAAAATTTCTGACGCACCTGTTAATCCTTGTGCCATAGAGCACTGTATTGTAAATACAGCGCAACCATGGTGGCGCAAGGACATTTTACGCTGGCGCAAGGAAACTGATGCATCTATGCAGAAGCGTCAGTTCCTTGTAAATCTGCCCCTAGATACATACATTAACTTACTACCAAAGACTGGAGTAAATCTGTAATGAACCTCAAGGAGTAATAGGACCCCTTCTGTTATCTGAGCATCACTCACGAAGACCAACAAGGTGGAAGAGAAACACAGCATAAGCACGATCAACAACGAAGGCATCAAAGTCGGAATAGAGAAAAAACAGAAACACAAGGGACCGAAGAGGGTCAAAAACAGCAAAGATGATGGATCGCAAGGCCCGTGAAAGAGCTTGAGTGTGTAGCGGGAGCACATCAGTGTTGGGATGCTGAAAGCAAAATTTGTGTCAGGGAAGCTTCATTATGTTTCTCAGGAGGGATATATTTTTACACTCTTTGACAATGCAGAAACATAATGCAATATATTTAACTTATCAAATCAATGTTGGGAGCCACTCTCTGTATTTTATCTTTTGCTATCCCATGAGTACTGCAAAAAGAACAATTTTTGGACAGAATGCAGAACAATGTAATACATTCACCCCAGTACAGAGATCTGGGCCTAAATGCATAGTTTTTTTGCTCCCCATGCCAGTCCCCTTTGAACCCAGACATATGCAAATTAGTCTTGACCCTGCACCCATTGGGAACAGTCCAGCCCAAACTACCAGGCCAGGACCTCACTGGACTGGAAACAAGCATCCTGGGACCGGTTTCGGAGTTTCACCCCTCATCAGGTCGGATAGCTTAACTCCAGTGGCATGGAGAGCACGCGACCCCCGTCTGGACATACCCGTCCCACTGGGGGTGACAAATGCAAAAAGAACAATTGATGGATAGAATGCAGAACAATGTCATACATTCACCACATAACAGAGATCTGGGCCTAAATCCATTGTTTTTTGCTCCCAGTACCATTCCAGTTTGAACTAGGCCTGGGCGAAAATTTTGTTCCGTTCGCGGAAATTGCGATAATTTGACATTTTCGCGTTCCGCGGAGAGCGCGAAAATTTCAAAAATTCCGGTTTCCGCAGCTTGGCGATAATTTGTTTCTTGCTCGCGCTGTAAAATAATACATTCTCGCGCGCGCGCGATCGCCTTACCTGAATCCCTGCGTTCGCCGACAAGTTTTCTTGATCCGGTCGCGTTCTCCATGAGATGTTGTATTGTTTTTAGCCATTTGCGCTGTCTCGCGACAGTTCGCGCCCGCAGTGACGTCATGCGTCGCGCGATCACGTCTTTTTTCTTGCGATCATGCACCGCGAGACAACTCAAAACAAGATGGCCGCGCCCGCAAGCAACCACATGGGTAAGTTGGCGACCCGCAACCATGCAGAAAATCTCGCGAACATGCCGGAAAAAAACTTCCGCATCTTCGCGATATTTCCGCTTGTTTGCGATAATTTTAAACATTTTCGCGATAATTTGCGAAAGTTAATTTTGCAAATTCCGCCCACCCCTAGTTTGAACCCAGCCATATGTAAATCAGTCTTGAGCCTGCGCCCATTGGCAACAGTCCAGCCCAAACTGCCAGGCCAGGTCCTCCCTGGACTGGAAACAAGCATCCTAGGATCAGTTTCGGGGTTTCACCCCTCATCAGCCAGGATGGCCCAAAACCGGTCCCAGGATGCTTGTTTCCGGTCCAGGGAGGACCTGGCTTGGCAGTTCGGGCTGGACTGTTCCCATGCGGCACAGGGTCAACACTGATTTGCATATGGCTGGGTTCAAATTGGGGTGGCGTGGTGAGAAAAAGAACGATGGATTAAACCCAGATCTTTGTGACTGAGGGGGGATGTTTGCATTGTTCAGCATTCCGTCCATCATTTGTTTCTTTTGCTTTTGTCGCCCTAAGTGGGAAGGGTATGCCCAGACGTGGCTGGATTCAAGCTAGTCTGGCTGATGAGGGGTGATGCCCCATAACCGGTCCCAGAGTGCTTGTTTCCGGTCCAGGGAGGACCTGGCTTGGCAGTTCGGGCTGGACTGTTTCCATGAGGCACAGGGTCAAGACTGATTTGCATATGGCTGGGTCCAAACTGGGGTGGCATGGTGAGCAAAAGAATGATGGATTTAACCCAGATCTTTGTGACTGGGGGTGAATGTTTGCATTGTAGAACATTCCATCCATAATTTGTTTCTTTTGCTTTTGGATCCCATAAGTACTGGCACACAGCTAAAGCTGCTTCTAGCCAGACCTCAAAGGTGGGGTGGAGGAAGAAATTGGAGGGAGGATACTTTAAAAATACACAAAACATTCCACCGTTTATCTCCCTGCTTATGGACCACTAAGAGCCATGGAGAGGGGCCTTCCCTAGATCACATCCATGCATGCTCATGTAAAAAACCTGTATTCAAATGGAGTCAATCAACACAGTTAGCCACCATCCCCATCAATGAACAAACAGAAGTCAGACCAGCTGGGTCTCATCTGTCATACCAAGAACGTCTCTACCTCTGTCAGCAGTGCAAACACTTAAGATTTGCAGCCCACTCCACCATCAGTCTAGCTAGATTCCATATTGAGCGCTCCAGGTTCAATAACGCTATTCCCAAGGTTTAAACTGCACCCCCCATGTCATGCCTCAGCACCAACGCCTTTACACAACAGCACCCACCTGTTGTTCACTTGTAAGATTTGATTCAGCCTTGTCAGTTTCATTAGTATGTTCTCTCTTTGTGGTGGCGGGTTCTTTGAGCGCTACACCGACAGGACCATCAGATTCTATTCTGTCAAGTTTATAGAGTGCATGGCTACCCAAAGGCTTCCCAGCGCTATGACCAACCCACTACCATCGAAACTGATTTCAGACAAGGAAGTGGTTAGACCGCGAACAAACAGGTTTTCAGTGCCGTTCTGAGGGTAGATTCTAGGTTCTTTGATGAAGCCTGTTTGGCAGGAAATTCCACAACTTAGAGTTCAAATAAGCTAATGACCGGCTGCCCCATCTTGCCCTGAAACGTTTGGGTGCTGCCAAGTGATGGGCGCTGGCCGATCTCAAAGCCCTGCCAGGGGTGTAGGGTGTGACCAATGATTGTAATAGCTGGGCTCCCTTCTTATGAAAGGCTCTATGTACCAGCATGGGTGGCATAAGTTAGCTAGATGGAAGAACCTTGATATGATTCCACCCTCTAAGGTAACTCCACAGTTGTAACTCCACATTAAGGTAATTCTTTATTCCACGTGGACCCTCTTTGGTCTCTCCATCGATCTATTGGTCAGGACTGGTGATAAGGTACATACATGAATCCCTTGCCAAATGCAGTGAACCTTGTGGTAGTAGACTCCAGTAATCACCGAGTGTGGTTATACTGCTTGAACAACCATAGCTTGACTAGCACTCATGTACCACAAGTCAGTCAACTTAGTGGCAGCCACCCTCCAAATCGTTTGTGGGTTGATTCCTTTCTTACCATCTCAGCCATCCACAAAGACTGAAATTACTTCTGAGGAGCCATTCGGACAATCCGTCCCCAGACTGAAAATGAGTTTGGGCACTTGAAACTTTGAAGCTAACTGTGGACAGTTGCATTCCATGTGGCCTTGTGCACCATCCCCAAATTTGTCCTGAGACGTCTCTGAGCTACCCACACCATTTCCAGCCTTGTAAATCTTTGAAAAGGATCCCTTCCCATTTCACTTTTTTCTGTGTGAGTTCACCTGGAAAGGACTGGAAATGCTTTCAGAAGTTTGGATGCCCTGTGAAGTATTCTTGTTTTCATGGCCAATCACCCCCACCTAGCGACCCGGCACCTTCGGGCTCCAGATCAGTGGTCTGCTAATCAGTCAAATAATGACACAGTTCTACTGAAGAACCATCCAAATTTGCTCAACTAATTCAGATTAAACAAGTCCTCAGAGTTTCATACCTTCTACCCCTCACAAACCCACTCAAACGTTTCTGAATGCTGTGCACAAATATGTGTCTGGCATCTTCTCAGGACGTTGAAAGTTCTTCCAGTACTGAGTTGGGCTCACCCTCAGTCTTCTAATCCCTGCATCCGTAATACATTGTAATTAGTTGTGTTGCTGTCGTTCCTCGCTTGCAGAGTTCCATTACGCCCTAGTTGTAATCTGCTCAGTAGAGCCTCTGCTGTCTAAGACCCTAATTAAATTATGCATAGCAGAAGCCAATTAAACCCATTCATCCAAGACATCACATCAGCCCCTATGATGTAGTTGGAGACTGGGGGCCAGACCTTCAAAGAATCAATTTGCAGAACGTGGTTTGAAATTGTGCACTGACTCTGTGCTTTCAATTTTGATTTTGTGAACCAACCTATATGTTAATGGGTCTGTTTGCAAAATCACCATTCAGAGTGGGTCGCGAGTTGACCTACCTCATTAATATTCATGAGGTAAGCTGCAAACAGTGACTCACTCCAATTTGGATGCAATCAGAGGGGTGGTGGCATGTTGAACAAGCATACCACCATGTCTTGCCCTGAGATAAAGTATTATTTAAAATAGAAATGCAGCATGTTTTCCTTAAAGGAAACAGATCTGCATTTAAGAAAAAAATATACTTTAAAAGAAAAAAAGGTTTGGTTAAGATTTGGCAGTGGTCCCCTTGACCACTGACCACTCCTTAACCAATTTTTTTTTAAATAAACCAAGGGAAGGAGGCCCCTAGCTACTCATTTCCTTTTGCTAAAGTGTTACCAATTCATGTGAGGCGTTGGCAACCTACCAATGACTTGCAACCGAATATGCGGCTGCAAACCATTAATACATAACTTTCTCAATGACAATTTGAAAGGGACTCCCTAAACAAGCCCCTTCCAAATTGCGATCCAATTTGGGTGATTTGGTAAATACTTAGGGCCCGATGTAGGTAAAACCGAAATACCGAGTCCCTAATAACGAATTTTACCGATTCGCTATTAACGACTCGCAAAATGGAATGTAGGTAGGAATCACTAAAATATTAGCGATTCCTTAACATTCCTTAATAACGAATCCCAAATTGAGATTAGCTAATAAGGAATACCTACCCATTCATTCCTATGGGCTAGGAGGCCCATAGGAATGAATGGGAAGATATTCACTATTAGCGATTCGGTATTAAAGAATGGCAAATAGCGGGCGCTATTTCAAGGGTGCCAGGGTGTCAAAAGGACACCCTGTTGCACCCCTGAAATGTGTGCACATGTGGTGCACATACATGCCCTAAGGGCATGAATGTATGCCACATGGCACTTTAAAAAAAGCAAAAAAATGCTTTTTTAAAGGAAATCGCTAATTACCACCAACTTAAAGTTGGTGGTAATTAGCGATTCCTTAAGGCTAAAGTGCACTTACTTTTGTGCTACTTACATTGCATTTAAGGAATTACAATTTTGCGATTCCTTATTTTACTAGTAGGTTTAATCTCACCTACATTGCTCGCAGCCAAATAACGATCAGTAACTCTGGAATTCTGCTAATTTCAGCGTTACCGATCGCTATTTGGCCACCTACATCTGGCCCTAAAAGGAATTGAAAAATGGCTTTAGTACATTAAAAATATTTAATGATCGCTCATCCTGTGATCTAGCAAATTGCTGCCTTTGCAAAGGTTAAATGGCTTTCAACATCTGGCCCCCAGTACTTAGGGCCATATGTAGGTAGCTTCACATTTACCGATTCATAAATACCGAATTGTACCGATTCGGTATTTATGAATCGGTAAATGTGATGTAGGTAATGGTTCGGTAAAATTTACCGAATCGGAAAAGTTCGGAAATTATGAATCGATATTTACCGATTCGGTAATGAGGCATACCTTCCCATTGATTCCTATGGGCCTGGAGGCCCATAGGAATCAATGGGAAGGTATGCCTCATTACCGATTCGGTAAATACCGATTTGGTAATGGGGGGAGCATATACAAGGGTGGCAGGGTGTCACATTGACACCCTGTTGCACCCCTGAATCTTGCATGTGTGCACATGTGGCGCACATACATGCCCTAAGGGCATGTATGTCTGCCACATGGCACTCTTAAATCAGGAAAATATTGCTTTTTGCAAGGTATTTGTTATTTATCACCAACCTGTATTTGGTGGTAAATAACGAATTCTTAATACTGATATTCACTCTTTAGAGTGCTCCCTACATTGCATTTCTGGATTCGGTATTTACCGAATAGGTATTTTACCGATTTCTTAATTTCCGATTCGGTAAATACCGAATCCAGAAATCAGCCCCCTACATAGCAAATGCCTAAATACCGGTCGGTAACGGGATATTTACCGAATTTCGGCCGTTACCGACCGGTATTTGGCTTCCTACATATGGCCCTTAGTGATGTTTGTGTTTGTACTACTCTGTGGTGTAATCCCCACTAACTGTGCAGGTGTTTCCTTTGCATTTTCCACACAAGCTTCTTAAATACCTTTGTGTTGGCAAGCTTCTTTTCCTTCCAGGTCTCTTTGTTTCTTTATGTACCTGTGCCCAATTCATAAAGGTAAATTTACATGTTTAGATTTACTCATGTGTAAATCTACTCCAGAACCATAGTTCAGACTTGCATATCTCCCCCTTGTGAAACTAGGGGTAGAGATATCTAAGACAGAATTTACGAGAGTATAGTTACTACTAGTAACAACTAGTAACTTTTCACTCATGGGCATATATCTTTGCCACCAGGATGGAGATCTCCCAGGGAAAAATATAGAGGAAAAAAAACAGATTTTATTAAATCTTTAGATAAATATTGAGAAATATTTTAATGTAAAATAAACATGTGCATTTAATTTAAAATAATAATTATTAACATAGAAATGATGAAATAAACTTTTACAGCACATCAACTCATCAAATGAATATTTATTCAGGGTTGTAGGGTAGTGTGGTTCACTGGTTAGAGGCGGCAGACCCATAAGCAGAGAATCGGCCAGGGACCAGGGTTCAATTCCCGATGTGGCAGGGTTGTGGACCAGGGTCAAAACGGACTCAATAATTCTCGCCTCGGTACCTACTCTAACCAGGAACACACTCGGCAACTCTGGGCATTAAGCTTGCCTCATCTCTACAATGGCCCCCCACAGACGCTGGGGATGCCTGGTTTCACCTTGGAGATACCCAGAAAGGGACCATCTCACAGGGAAAACCAGGACGGGTTCCCCAGTGGTCTTCAGCGCCAGGATACTCCATGGAGTCACAGTGCGCTTTACAAGTACACCCACATTTACATTAAATAATGGAATTAATTGCGGGGAAGAGGGTTCCTTTTTTCACATAGTATGGGCCTGTCACAACATTCAACAATGCTGGGTTGTTGTGACCAAGATTATGGCCGAGGCCACAGGTCTCCAGGTCCCACTGAAAGCAAGATGGCACATACTGGGGATAACTGGAGAAGCGAGGTGGCCCAGGTACCTTGGGATCTGGCTAATGTTGGCCTCAGGAGTGTCAAAAAGAAACATAGCACGGATATGGGGTGCGGCGCCCCACCCCACAGAGTGAGGAACTGGGAACATGATATGGACTGGTGCCAGCAGGCAGAGAAGGTTGTTTACCAAAGCAGCAGGTGCCCCAAAAAATGGGAAAAGATGTGGACCCAATGGGAGGGATATAGACACAATTAGGTAGTACCGGGAACGAGTACTGCAATGGGAACAGGACCTGGGTGGCGGGAGAGGGCACAGCGAGATGGTATTGTCCAAGAGAGGATGTAGCTTTATGGCTAGAGCTGCCGACTTTGGAGCTGGGGAACCCTGTTCGAGCCCCCGTGTCGGCTCAGCGTCTTGTGGTCCTGGGCAAATCACTTAATCTCCCTGCGCCTACCAAAAAATGAATGCGTCCTTGTATAACATAACTGGTGCTCATGTAAAGTGCTCGAATACCTTCGGGTCGAGTTCACGCTATATAAATCTGCAAAAAAACAGAAGGGTGGCTTAACAGTATATCACCTTCCTCCCATTTCATCAGCTGTATTGTACCTCTGTATATGCAACAACTGTCATGGTGTGCTAAGCGATTGTTCAATAAAAAAGATGGAATTAATTTAATGATTAAATATTATTTTCAATTGAAGTTGCTAGCAGGTCGTTTGTCACTCATTTCAGCTGCTGCCTTGAAAGTTTTGGGGTGATCCATCAGAGCTGAGAAAAAGGGGGGGGGGGTCCTCAAAACAAGTTTTCCCCATGTTAATTTCTGTAAGATATTTAGACAAAGCTACAGCCTGAACTGCTGAACAGAATTTCACCAAATTTTTCAGAAAGGTAGCTGTTGGTCCAGAAAGCAACCTTTTTATAAATTGATGTAAATCCGTTCAGAAGTTGCAGAATTATTTAAAGGAATTTCCAATTGTATATATAGGGGCGCGGAGAATCCGCAACCCCTTCTGATCTCGTGCTGAGAACTGATTGGCTGCCAACACTTCAAACCAGGAAGTGTTGGCAGTCATCTTGGCACTCAGCTGAAGCCGAGTCCCAGATGATTTTTTTTTTTAAAGAAAAGAAAAGGGGGCAGGGTAGAAATATCCTGACACCCTAGGCCTCTGGGAGAGGGGGGGCAAAGTGTCCCGCAAGTCCAAAAAAGAATACAAAAAAAATTGGCTGGAGTTGCGCTGAAAACAAAAAAGAAAAAAAAAAGAAGCACGGTCGTCCGCGCCTTAGGTAATAAGTGATGCCTGTGTGGGCTATGTCCTGGGGGCATTCGCATAGTGAAGGAAGGGAGGTGCTCAGGTCCCCCTCCTGGGGCTTATTAGTGCCCCGGGAACCACCACCTCCCGAGTCTTAATTATTTAGAAACATGGGGGCCTCTTGGATGCCCAGGGTCCCAGGGACCACAACCTCCGCGAGGCCGCATGCCTGAAAGAAATGGGCGGGCTCTTAGACCCCCGTGCTCCAGAGACTACCACCTCCCCAATGCTAATGCGTTAATATGGATTATTATGGGAGGGGGCTTTCGGATCCCCTATGGCCCAGGGGACCACCACCTCCACGGGGCCAAAATGAATTTATATTGGTGGGCTCAGGGACCCCTCTGGTACCCAGTGAAGACAATCTCCCTGGTGCCATCTTCTTTTAAAACAATTGGGAGGGGGACGCATGTCCCCTTCCCGGGCTGTCCTTGGCCCCAGGTACGGACTCCTGCCCTGGGGAAGCCCTACACAGAAGAAAGGAGCGGGGCTGCCTGGCCCCCCTTTCAGGACCCATAGATTGCCCTGGGGACAGCCACCCCCCAGGGCTGGCTTCTGCTATGTCCTGGAGTGCCCACCCCTGAGACATAGCTGTTTGCTGTGGTTTGGTGGGAGCAAGCCACAGCAAATGCTCCGGTTCCAACTTCATCGCGGTTATCCTTAAATTGTGCATAGGTGCTGGTCTACAGCTTTCATCGACTTTTTGCTACTACTTTCACTTAAAATTCACATATCCAGTTCTTCTTATACTTGCTTTCATTATTTTGGTCTTATTGTTCTCATAAAATGTTTCTCTCTTTTTCAAAATTAGTTGTTACGGGGGCGTGGCCAGGCAACAAAGAAGATGGCACACTCGTTGATGGAGCTCCGCGACGACTGGGGGGGTGTGAGATGGGCCAAATCTGCACATTATAAGCCCAGTCATCTGAGACACACAGATAAAGACATGGAACAACTTTCTCCATGTTTTTGAGCCCTATTCTCCACTTGGGATGACGGGCTTTACTTCAAAACAGCGGTAGCGGGGCTGAGGAGAGTGGCTCCTGCCATTTTATCACAAAGCGGCCAGAGGGAGTAATGAGCTGACCGATTGTGTTGAACAGACTTCCTGACAAGTAAGTGAGAACAAAGGCAAGGATAAAGGTCTGCATTTATGTATTTTAAGTAAGGCACCGCTTTGAGTAGCATGTGCTTTCTGATAACAGCGATGCGGTGGAGAAAAGTGATACACGTCATTTTTTAATGAAATGCTCTGAAGCGATTGCTACAAATATGTTTTCACTTGTATTTTAAATGCGTCATTGCTTCCTTTCCCATAATTTCTGTTGGAATCTGCCACAAAGAGGTTCCAAAAATCACCTCCGTCTTCTGTCTGTGATTTTTGTCTTCCTGTGGCTTTCTCCTCTTGGCTTTTAATACCCTCTTATAGGTCGTACTAAAAGCTCAAGCAAGGCAATTTCCTTCTCTCGAATCTGGCATGATATCTAGATGTTTTTGCAACTTGTGGAGACTTTTAACTTTATTCCTTCTTCCTCACAAAAAACCTTCCCTATTATGGAGGACAATTGTCGGACCCTTCAGGAATCAATGAGAGTAAATACCTCTTCTACAAACATGACGGCCTCCAAATCTGGATTGAAGAGTGGTATGTCTTCCTCTGTCGTTACTTATAAAAGAGTTAAAAAAAGATCCACCTTCTCCACTAAAGTCATCTACACCAATCTCCATGGAGTTTCTTGTAGAAGAAATCAGGGCTCTTAAACCTTACAAGGAGGAAAGAAATCAAAAACTTGAACTTAATTGACAGTAGAGTCACTGAGGTGGAATGCAGAGTTGGCAATTTACAAGACGTTAGTCACCAAATTCATCTTCACGTTGAAGTAGCACATCTCAAAAAATCATGCTGAGGAACTTGAAAATCCAAACTGCAGAAACAATCTTCGCATTTATGGCTTGGCAGAAGGTGTGGAAGGCTCTGACCCAAATAAATTGATAGCCAGATACTACTAAACTAAACATTCAATGAGCGCATCAACTTGGTTATCCTATTCTAGGGTCAACACCTCCAAAAACCTAGAGGTGTTGTACTCCTCTGTTTGAAATATTCGGATCTCCTCAAAGCCTTCTGAGCTGCCAAAGATAAAGATCCAATCGAATGGTCTGAAAATAATCTCTATTTTTCTCAAGATTTAGCTAAATCTACTGCAGATCGACAGGAGAGATTTCTTGCATGGCAGTCTGTTCTATGTTCTATGGATGTCAGATTTAGTCTTTCCATCCATGCTTGTTTAATGTAACTTATAAGAACAAAGCTACAACTTAGGAGGACCTTGACTTGTTACAGAAATTTTTAGATTGCTGTAGAGAAGCTCACAAGGAGATGTCAAGATGTACTGTTTCATGAATGCTCCCTTATTACAATGCTGTCAAGCCTTTGTTGTTTTCCTTATTTTTATCTTGTTAGAACTGCACCCTGTTTTATGGCTATTGTGTGATACTACTGAAATATCACTGTATTTCTTCTTCCCCTGTAGGTATGTTCTGTGCTGTATTGATGTCCTTTATTGTCTTCTTGTTGCCCCTTCTCACTTCCTCAGACCTGTCATGGACCACAAACATGTCATCTTCACCTTATGGAGCCACCAACCCTGAATATTGGTCCGTCAATAGGTATGTCTTGTCTGTCCTGTTGGTGATTATGTTTTTATTCCTTTCTTGTAGTGCTTTTTTTCTCTTACCTTTTCCTCTTTCTTTTTTTCTTTCACTTTTAATTAAGGTTGAGACCCTTTATGTGTATAGTTTCTTCCAATAGTCTAAAATGCAACAATTTTTTAGGGGTATGTGAAAATCTTTGCTCTGCTCTAGGAATTCGTGGAGTTTTGCCCACTTTGTGTTAGGCTTGTAACGCAGAGTTTTGGCAAACCTCAGCCAACTACTGTGTAGCAGAGTTTATTTTCGTGTGCGACTTGACAACGTTAAGTTGGCAAGCGGAGGTTACAATGCTACCCGGTGAGATTTTCTGAACATGGACAGTCGCAGCAGGTCATAACCATTGGCGTTGAGAAAGCTGCCACTCGAGTAAAACATCTACTCGAGCAGAAGAAAGAAGCAGTGCCCAGTGTTGGCTGACATTTAACGGCAGTGGGCGGAGGGTCATAGGTGGTGGGGGGAGGGGAGAGGAGGGAATGAAGAAAAAATATAATAAAAACTTACATGTTTGCCGCCCCCTTCTCTCGGTCCACTACGCCCGCTTCCAGGGCAGGAAGCAGGAAGCACACGGCGTTGTGATCGATCTGAGCACTGTGGTTCTGTGCTCAGTCAGAGAATGGGATGCTGGCCATGTTCTCCATGCAGGCTGTAATGCAGTCTGCATGGAGAACATGAAAAGTGTGCATTACGGTTTGACCACCCGAGACAACCGGCCCAAATGTCCTGCGCACTTGGAGTGGGCAAACCACTCCTCCCCTGACCTGCTCTGTGAGCAAAGCAGCCCCGCCCCTACTCTGCTGAGAAAGGGGAAAAATAAAATGATAATAACAATGAGTTATTATCATTTTATTTTTTCCTTTTTCGACCTGCTCAGTGGGGCAACGCTCCTCCGCCTTAGCAGAAGAGCTGCGACTGGCAGTGCCCTCTGGCATGCTGCGTAGTGCCATTTGTGCTGATTTTACAGTGTGGAACTAGCTCCCATGTCTAAAAATCAGCGCAAGCAGCACAACGTGGCGAATTCCGCCCCCTCGCGGAACTCTGGAGAACCTCACTGAGTGTGTGTATAACTCCACAGAATTCTGCTGATTGAAATTCCACCAGTTCCGCCCAACCCGACTACTTTTCTGAAAGACAACTTTATGTCTATTATAATCTTGTATGTCAATTCCAGATCAACGATTGTATGCTAAAACAGTCCATTAGTTATTATTATTCTGTTGAGAATAGTTTTTATCATATTTATTGTGAGTAACGTGTTAATGTCTTTGACAGTAAATTCATGGGATGTTAAGGGACTAGATTCACCTATTAAAAGACTATTTATTTATCGCATTTAGTTAAGTTACATACAGGTGTTGCCTTGTTACAAGAAACTCACTTAATACAATCTGAAGTCAAGAAACATGTACGAAGTTGAGTGGGTACAATCTTCTCTTCTCAAGGATCTGGTTAGGAGAAAGCCATTGTTATTTTATGCAAAAAACATTTGAATGTTCAATTCATTTCTCAGGAATGTAATGATGTGTGAAGATGGATTATTGTAAAGTTACTTCATAATAACATTCCTGTCTTTATTTTTAATATTTATTTTCCTATGCAATCTGATAAACATATTTTGCTCATGATGTCACTTCTATCTCGGAGGACAGTCTCATTTTGGTAGCTGATTGTAATCTGATTGTGGACCCTTTCATTGACCGTAATTCAAAGAGCACCTTTGTGCCTTCTACTGTCCAAAAATTATTTAGGTCAACCATTGACCATGTAGATCTCTAGTGGATGCATGGAGCCTCTGTAATCTGCTTTTGAGGGAATATGCTTTATTTTCTCCAGGCATTCTTCTCAATCCAGGATAGACCATCTGTTTGTCTCTAAATCCTTATCTTCACATCTTCTGCACTAAGAAATTGGTACAATGTCGGTCTCTGATCATGCACTAGTTAATATGGATTTGGATCTTCTTCCTGTCAAAAAAGGCACTAGAAGATGGCGGTGTAATAATCTTCTTCTCTTGGATATTCAATTTACCCAAACTTTTGAATCAATTGCTTATTTTTTATTTTCATTTCAATGATACCTGTGATATAGCTCCACAACTTCTTTGGGATTCATTTAAAGCATTGGCTAGAGACTTCATTATCTCATATGTTGCTAGCAAACATAAACTTAATAATCAAAAGTCACATGAACTTTTAAAAGATATTAAGCAGTTGGAACACCAATATTGTACTTCTAATTTCAAATTCCACATCGGCCAATTACTTACAGCTGAATTCCATTTTTATAACATTTCTGCAGAAGATGACTTACTTACTGAAATCTAGTGCCAAATATTATGGAGGACCAAATAAGGCAGCTATCCCACAATCTGTAAAGAATGAATTAGGTTGGACTCCATTTTAAAGGAAGGCAATACCCCTCTCCTCTGTGATGTTGAAATTCTGAAAGAATTTAAATTCTATTATTCCACTTTATGTACTCTGGATCCGATCCCTACTTCCGACTCTCTCCCACTATATCTTTCTTCTATTCATAAAGACCACAATTCTTCTATTAACTGTTCTCATCTTGAGAAGGAGATTACTACTCATGAAATTCTTCAATTATTTGAACACGAAAGGCAAAGCTCCAAGGCCTGATGGATTTCCAATTGAATTTTACCTTTATTTGTCGAAAAGTTTGTTACCCAAACATTTCAAGTTATTTTATTTTTTGAGTAATACTAAATCAGCAATGATGACATTTCAATAAACCTTAATCTGCCTTATTCCTAAGGAGGATAAATATCACAAATTGTACAAAAACTATAGACCTGTTTGTTTGGTAAATTTGGATTATAGCATGTTTTCAAAGCTTATTGCTCTTCGTATTGATCCATCACTAGCCCAAATAATAGGTCGATGACAAACAGGTTTTGTTGAGGGCAGGAACTTGATGAACAATACCGAGACTTTTCTTTAATATATAAAGCAAATCCCATAAACAAAATACTCTTTAGCAGCAATCTCTCTAGTTGCTTAGATAGCTTTTGATCTTAAGAGTTGGTCCTTTATTTTCCATAATCTTAAATGGTTTGGTGTTGGTCCATATTTTCTTAATTTACTATCTCTCCTTCTTCTCTCTCTGCAACTATACTCGTCAAAGGTCTTTGATCAAAATCCATTCCACCACACAGAGGGGTCAGACAAGGCTGTCCTCCCTCGCCTTTTCACTTTATTTTGGCCTTAGAACATTTCTTGCTTAAAAATCAGCAAAACGCAAAGATCAGAGGTTTTCCATTTGGTGAGAGACCGATTAAATTAGCTGTTTATGCGACAAAATTGTATTGTTTGTGTCTAAACCATCCTCCTCCTTAATGGCATTCTTAAACAAAGTGAGTAGCTTTGCTATGGTTTCAGGATAGGAACTTAACACTGATATATGTGAAATTCTCCCCTTTAGCAAGTTTTGCTTTAGGCAAGATTTTGCTTTGCCTGGACCCCGTACAAAATTGAGTGCCTTGGATTATGGTTCACAAAGAACATTAAAGATGCTATATCTCTCAATCTAAACTTCATAATTTCAAAAATTACATCTCTTACATCTCAATGGAATACTTTATTCTTATCATGAAGGGGTAGATTAGATTTAGTTAAAATTATGCTTGTATCTAATATTCTTTTTAATTTAGCTAACTTACCTGTACAGATGCAAAGTCATTATTTTAAGTCTATATACAACATCTTCACTAATTTATTGTGGAATAACAATTCACCTTGTATGTCCCTCTCTAGATTTCAAAAAGCAAAAGAATTGTGTGGAGTCCATTTTCCTAATTGTTTACTTTATCATGATACTTGCTTCCTAAATCATTCCAGATTTTTGTTTATGGATGACCCTTAACCTTTACTCAATCACATTCCTTTCTTTCTCATTCCATCCTTAAAACCTCTTTTGGAGTACTTTATTCTATTATGAATATCCATTTTAATGAATGAAACACATTTTAAGAATCATCACTGTGGTATGATACGATGATTAAACTTAAGGGCAGATCCTGGCTAGACATGGGTCTCTTATGGACTAAACAACTTGTTGATGGAGATGCTACTCTCACCTTTCAGCAGGTTCATGCTCGCTTTGGTTTCCCTGATTCTTTTGCTTCAAAATATATTCAAATAACAGAGGTCGCCTTGCAAGTTTTACTTTCCCTTCCTTCTACTAGTAGTTCTTTCATACTCAGCCTTGGTTTTTACTATTTACAGAACTCTCAATACATCTTCTGTGTCACGGGATTAAAACTAATACTGAACTTCAATTGCAAAAATGTTTTAGTGTCTCATGGCCAATACCTCTATGGAATAAAATGTTAATCAAAATTTGCAAAGCATCTAGAATAGCAAATAGTGTTCCAAAAATGTTTTTCTTGATACCCATGTCACGAATATATACTTTTACTACACATGCTTTACATCACATGCCATTACAATGCGGTCGTTACAACGACCGCATTGTTACAACGCAAACCATTACATCGCAAGTCATTTCAACGACTTGCTGTAGGGGGCGCGCTGGACTTAGGAATAGTATAATTTACTATTCCTACTCCAGTTTGTGCAACAGCAGGGAAGGCAGTGGATTGTAAAGCCAACACCTTCTGCCCCCTACAGCAAGTCGTTGTAATGACTTGCAATGTAGTTGTTCGCGTTGTAACAACGCGGTCGTTGTAACCACCGCATTGTAATGGCATGCAATGTAAAGTATGCAATCTAAAGGCTGTTTCCCATACGTCACTACCTAAAATAAATTCCACCCTTTCCCCTGATTGCTGGTCCTGTAGGGCTCCTTCAGTTGATTTATTTCACATTCTCTCCACCTGTCCTCACACTCATTAATTTTGGCTGAAGGTGTGGTCCCAACTAAATGCCGTTTTCACACCAATGTACCTTTTTCATATCAAAATATATTGTTAGGCAGTTTATTAGAATAATTGAATACCTCTCAATGTCCTGCAAATATTATTGATCTGTTATTGGCTGTTGCTTTTCAACAAATAACTAAAAACTGGAAAGATTCCTCAGCTATTGCATTTGAAGCATGGTGGTACAGTATTTGTTATAATCACAGACTGGATAGAGCATATGGCTCTATCCAGCTGTGGCCTTACGCAGCGATACCCTCTGATCACCAGTAACAAGTTTTATTGACTCATATGCAGCCACTGCTCTAGGCCATCATCCATCTATTCACGGAGTTATTAAGCCTGCTTGAGCATTCCTGTAGAATTATTTTGGTTTTGATTTTTTTCACTTTTCCAATGATTTGTTTACACTGTGCTTTATGAGATATTCACAGTTTTACATACTTATAGTTCGTACATGTACTATGTGTATCGTTCATAATCTCCATCTCTATTTTTACTTTTTTTACTTTTTCTTTGTCTCCATTATGCTTGTACTTACCTACAGTTATATTGTCATCATTTGTATTGTATTGCCTATTCATTTTATTGCTAATGAGATAGCTTGTCATGAATTGCTTCTTAACCTATCATAAATGTTCTTTAAACATTTTTAAAAATTAGTTGTGGAATTTATTGTGTTTGTGTGACTTTTTCTACTGTGCATGCACTGCTTAAATAAGTTAGACATTGCATTGAAGCGTGACGGGGACATGTCATTTTGCCAGGGATTGAGCACAGATTTAAATTTAGAAGGCGGAGGCCTTATCCATTGAGATGGACATTAGCCCACCCCAAATAATTTACTTTCCTCAAATTAGCACGTCCCTCCATAATCCTGCAGCGCTGAGAGTGTGATCAAGAGATGTCGCTATGAAGGAAACGAGGGGAAGAAGGAAAAGGTACTGTGGGATATGCTTCTAATGGGTCATCTTCTGAGGGCTTCGATTGGCCACTGTCTGTTGTGTAAACCAGCAGATGTGGCCGGCCTGGCTTTGAGGATGAGCTCAGAACTTCTGATGACCATCTGATGACACAGTCTCCTCATCAGCTTCCTTCAAGCGCTAGTTCTCTGCACCTTCACCAAGGTCAGAATAATAATGCCTTGAAGGTATGACTTACTACACAGCACTGCCCAAAAAAGCCCCAAAAGGAGGTACTTCGCAATTCATTGAGCTCAAAATACTATGTGGTTCTTGTGATTTCAGAAATAACTAGCTATATTTTTTTCAAAGGGAGTTTCTAATAGCCCTTTAACCCATAAGCCCAGAGAACTGGTCTGACACCCAGCACAGGCCAGTATAAGACGAAGGGGCATATTATCAAGACAGGCGATAAAATAATCGCCGCTTTAGCGGCAGAAAACTGCCGCTAAAATGGCGATAATGGCCTTGATAACATGCTCTATGGAATTCCAATTGAAGGTCAGGTTAGATGTCCTTCACATCTAACATGGGCTTCAATTGGAATTCCATAGAGCATATTATCAAGGCCATTATCGCCGTTTTAGCGACAGTTTTCTGCCGCTAAAGCGGCGATAATGTTATCGCCTGGCTTGATAATATGCCCCATAGTCCGCTAATTTCGCCCACCCTTAGAGAAACCAGCCTCTGGAGTTATTTTTTAGGCATCTATAGACAGGACGACAATTTTTTTTTTTTGTTGCAGTTTGATAATGCGCATACTCGCCCTGAAAGTATCAGAGCTCTATACATGAGCACCAGTTGCATTACAGGGAGACACATGCATTTTTAGGCACGGGTAGATTAAGTGATTTGCCCAGAACTCCCACCAGACTCGAACCTGATTTCCCAGCTCCAAAGTCAGCCGCTCTAGCTGTTAAGTCACATCCTCTGGCTCAGTTTAAACCCTTCCATACAATACCTATCCCAGCCATTCGATAAAGTCACCCCTGCAAGTTTCAGCCTCAATATAAACAGTGTAAATGACAACATTGCGTAAAAACTCATGCATCTGCGCAGTTAGCTACTTTTCTCAGAAACAAAGCAGAGTTTGTTGCACTGTGCCACTGATGGTCATGTTTATTTTTGCCACTAGGTGGAGCACACATCATTACCATTTTCTAAAACGCCTGACTCAAAGATCTTTGTCTTGCAAACTGATTATACAAAAGCTAGAAGCAGGCTAGAGGGAAAAGACTTCTGGAAGAAATCAAATCACAGAAAGCTAATAGAAAATAATGGAAATGAGGTAAATACTTTACTCCTACTGTAGGGGAAACAAAAAAACTCACATCCTATACCCCTCCCAATATTGGGCCAGATGTACGACAGTTTTTGCATGCGCAAACGGGTTTGCGAACACGTTTGCGCATGCAAAAACAGCATGGGCCATGTACAAAGCCTATTCAGCGAGTCGCAATTTATTGGCGACTCGCTAAATAGGTTTTGGACTCTCTATTAGGGAGGGGCGTTCCCTTCCTAATAGCGAGCGCAAGCCCATGTATGAATGTTTTGCGACCGCAATTGCGGTTGCAAACCACTCGCAAATTACCACCCTCTTCAAGAGGGTGGTACTGCACTCGCAAAAGGGAAGGAGTCCCCAGGGGACACATTCCCCTTTGCAAATGCAGAGGAAAATATTTTTTAGGGACAGGCAGTGGTCCCAGGGACCACTACCCGCCCTCAAAAAATGAAATGAAATAGTTTCATTTTTTCCTTTTTTAAATGCATCCCTTTAAGGAAAACGTGCTGCATTAAAAAAAAACTGCTTTATACAAAAGCAGTCCCAGACATTGTGGTCTTCTGAGCCCAGCAGGCCACCATACCTGGGAGGGCCTGTATGGGGTCGCAAATTGCGAGAGGCTCATTAATATTCATGAGCCTCTCAATTTGCGACCCCATTGGGAATTGCAGACAGTCTGATACACACTGTTGTGCATCCAAAATAGCACCTCTCAAATTGCGAGTTGTGCTATTTTGCGCATTGCCCATCTGGCCCTAAATTCTTTACCTCTTCTCTGACTCATTCCAAACCTTATCTTACTACTATGATCTCACAAATAACCCTTTCCAAACTCTCCCCTCCTCTATCCCTCCTTGGCTCACCCGAAACCTTATTTTACTGCTATGATCTCCCAAATAACTCTTTCTAGACTCTTCCCTCCTCTATCCCTCCTTTATCCTATTCAATCAAACTAACAGACTCATATGTCCATAGCTCAAATTAACAACTTATATCTCCCTATAATAAAACACCACTGATCCTTTTTAGGTTTCAGAGCAACATGCTACTCGCCAAAAAGCGCATCAGTGCCTCATCAGAGGCACTAAGCGCTATATAAATATGTTTATAATTACAATTACGATGCAGTGAGTTTTAGTTCAAGCAAAGAGCATTTTCCGTCCTACTGTTTTGGTGTCAGTTCTTTGTTGTTTGAGCATCCCTCTTCAGATCCGGGTCTTGTTTTCCGTGTTTATGCCCTTCACTTTCCTGCTGAGTGGGTGCTGGTGCAGGCAAGGTAATGGCTCAGTAATGGTTTTGACTGCAGCTGTTGTAGTAGAATACAGCAATCGTCAGTTTCTAATAGCCTCTCATGGCTCTAGGCCCCAGTGCCACTGCGCCTGCTGCACCAAAGGTAGCCACGCCCCTGGACTGAACATGGAAGGAGGCAAGCTTTCATGTGTTCCGGTGCAGGATAAGTTAGCAGACATTACCAGAAAGAAATTTATATAACTCTGATGAGAAAAAATTGATTTTTGTATTACCCCAGTGCCTCATTGTATGTGTTTGTTATGATGATGGGCACTTTCAATTAAGTAATTCTGTGCTCTTCGGTTTACGCAAAATTTCAGCCCAGCTTCAAAGTTTGTTGAATGTCCTGGTTTTTGTTTTTCAAAATCTGGCAAGCCCACACAAGGAGCTTTGGCAATGCAACCTAAATCTAACACTGGGCGCCTTCTCCAGTTCCCATACTAGGAGAAGAACACACAGCTCTGCCAGACTTCTGACTCTAATCTCACTGACTCACTCACTCACTCTCCCTCATTCGCACTCATTCTCCCTCATTCTCATTCAGTCTCACTCATATTCACTGAGTCCCCTCATTTTGACTCAATCATCACAGATATTCTATTGACTCATTCTGTCTCACTCATTCGCTGTCTCACTCTGACTCATTCAGACTGTCTCACTCAGTCTCACACACATTAATACTTAGTCACACTGACTGTCATTCTCCCCCATTCACTCTTATTCATTCTCACATGTACTCACTCTTCCTTTCACTCATTCTCACTTACTCTGAGTCACTCCTTCACCGACTCCCACTTTCACTCACACATGGATACGTAGACACACAGAAATGCCCATACTTGAACATGCTCTCTCACAAACACTCACTGTTACCCAAATGCACACATCATTTAAGCGTTTGTTACTTACCTTGCTGCCTGCACAGGTCCCGTTTGGACTCCTGCCCTTTTTCTGCTTCCCCTGCAGCAGCATGAAACTGAAACTTCGAACCTGCGCAGTCGCAGGTGCCAGGTTTCGGGCTCTGCTTTTTCACCCCACCCTAGCCCAAAAGGTGGCGTGACAAGGTGATTGGCATGTAGCCATGGGCCCTGCAAGGCTTAAGCCTGAAGCGCCCCAGGCTAGCTTTAGCTTTGACACTTTAGCACATCACAGATGAGGGAGGCACTTGTAGCAATAAGGAAGACATAGTGAGGAAGAAATGACAGCGTTTATTTTAATCTGGATACAACTGAGGTCGGCACTGCAGAATGGATACAGCTGAGGTCAGCATCGCATAACGGATACAACTGAGGTCGGCATCACAGAACGGATACAACTGAGGTCAGCATCGCAGTACGGATACAACTGAGGTTGGCATCACAGAACGGATACAATTGAGGTCAGCATCGCAGTACGGATACAACTGAGGTTGGCATCACAGAACGGTTACAACTGAGGTCAGCATCGCAGTACGGATAAACCTGAGGTCGGCATCGCAGAATGTATACAATTGAGGTCGGCACCGCAAAACGGATATAACTGAGGTCGGCACCGCAGAACGGATACAGCTGAGGTCGGCACCGCAAAACAGATACAGCTGAGGGCGGTACCGCAGAATCGATACAACAGAGGTCGGCGCTGCAGAATGGATACAACTGAGATTGGCACAGCAGAACCGATACAGCTGAGGTCAGCATCGCGGAACGTATACAACTGAGGTTGGCATCGCAGAATGTATACAACTGAGGTCGGCACTGCGGAATGGATACAGTTGAGGTCGGCACTGCAGAATGGATACAGCTGAGGTCGGCACCGCAGAACGGATACAGCTGAGGCCCGTACCACAAAATAGATACAACTGAGGTCGGTGCCGCAGAATGGATACAAATAAGGTTGGCACAGCAGAAGGTATACAACTGAGGTTGACACCACGGAACGGATACAACTGAGGTTGGCACCACAGAATGGATACAATTGAGGTTGGAACTGCAGAATGGATACAGCTGAGGTCGGCACCACAGAACGGATACAACTAAAGTCGGCGCCGCTAAATGGACAAAACTGAGGTCAGCACCGGAGAACGTACACAACTGACGTTGCCATCGCAGAATGTATACAACTGAGGTCTGCACCACGGAACGGATACAATTGAGGTTGGCACTGCAGAATGGATACAGCTGAGGGCTGCACCACAGAATGGATACAGCTGAGGTCGGTACCACAGAATATATACAACCAAGGTCGGTGCCGCAGAATGGATTAACTGAGGTTGGCACAGCAGAACGTATACAAATGAGGTTGACACACCGGAACGGATACAACTGAGGTCGGCACTGCAGAACGGGTACAACTGAGGTTGGAACTGCAGATTGGATACAGCTGAGGTAGGCAGCGCAGAACGGATACAGCTGAGATCGGCACCACAGAACGGATACACCTAAGGTCGGTGTGCTAAATGGATACAAGTGAGGTAAACCCCGCAGAACAAATACAACTGATGTTGACACCGTGGAACGGATAAAACTGAAGCAGGCACCGTAGAACGGATACAACTGAGGTTGGAACTGCAGAATGGATAAAACTGAGGTTGGAACTGCAGAATGGATACAACTGAGGTTGGAACTGCTAAATGGATACAACTGAGGTCCGCACCGCGGAATGGATACAATTGAGGCCGGCACTGCAGAATGGATACAGCTGAGGGCTGCACCGCAGAATGGATACAGCTGAAGTTGGTACCACAGAATGGATACAACCGAGGTCGGTGCCACAGAATGGATTAACTGAGGATGGAACTGCAGAATGGATACAGCTGAGGTCGGCACCACCGAATGGATACAACTGAGGTCGGCACCGCTAAATTGATACAACTGAGGTCAGCACCGGAGAACGTATACAACTGACGTTGCCATCGCAGAATGTATACAACTGAGGTCCGCACCGCAGAACGGATACAATTGAGGTCGGCACTGCAGAATGGATACAGCTGAGGGCTGCACCACAGAATGGATACAGCTGAGGTCGGTACCACAAAATATATACAACCAAAGTCGGTGCCGCAGAATGGATTAACTGAGGTTGGCACAGCAGAACGTATACAACTGAGGTTGACACACCGGAACGAATACAACTGAGGTCGGCACTGCAGAATGGGTACAACTGAGGTTGGAACTGCAGATTGGATACAGCTGAGGCAGGCAGCGCAGAACGGATACAGCTGAGATCGGCTCCACAGAACGGATACACCTAAGGTCGGTGCCGCTAAATGGATACAATTGAGGTAAGCCCCGCAGAACGAATACAACTGATGTTGACACCGTGGAACGGATAAAACTGAAGCCGGCACCGTAGAACGGATACAACTGAGGTTGGAACTGCAGAATGGATACAACTGAGGTTGGAACTGCAGAATGGATACAACTGAGGTTGGAACTGCAGAATGGATACAGCTGAGGCTGGCACCGCAGAACGGATACAGCTGAGGTCAGCACCACAGAACGGATACAGCTGAGGTCGGCACCAAAGAACAGATACAACTAAGGTCAGCACCGCAGAATGTATACAACTGAGGTTGGCATCGCAGAATGGATACAACTGAGGTCCGCACCACAGAAAGCCGTTAACTGCCACAAGAAACATTCACCTCATTCACCTTATTCACCATTCCCAAGCAAGTTCCATTGTGCAGGCTAACTGGTGGAGGAACAAAGAGATGAGAAGGATTGGAGATTGGATGGAAAGAGAAAGCTGATGGGCGAAGAACTACTTCTTAAAATAACTTAAGAAACAATGCAGAGATGATATATAAATAAATAAAGCGAACATGCAACAGCACTGAGGTGAGCCAGGGCCCTGAGACCGGGTTGGGATTTCACCAACCCTCAACAATCATTCTGATGGCTGGTCCAAGCGCCTTAATGAGTCTCCATCAGCAGTCAGATCCTGTCACAACACTCTGCCTCAGGCTGCTGCTGGACAGCATATTTTATTATATGCAAGAGTGAATAATAAATAATAGATTACTATTCATTCTTGGTATAATAAAAACCAGGCCAGGAAACAAGGAGGGCACAGCCTTGGAGCCCATAAGGAGGAGCTGCCATTGCCCTTTCACCCTAGTACTAACCCACACCCCTGAAGAAACTCCACTTTGCACGGTAATCCATCCCAAATCTTTTCTCAGCTCCTCTAACAGTAACATTAACCCCATCTGAGAATCTCCCTTCTCACTGTCTGCTTCTTCTCGAAATGTTTGTCAAACCATTTAATTTGAAATACATTCAAACAAACTAGTCACTGATTACCTAGGTTAAGAAATCTTGTCTTTTGCCCTTTTTAAGTTTCACCTGCCCAGCGTTTGAGCTGTGCTTCAAACTCTCTTGTATTTAAAAAAAAAAAAAAATCTTAAAAAGGGGCTTAGAACCTGCCTAATACCTGAACTCACCATTCATAGATTTCAACGTTGCTCTAATTTGCATGCTTCTGATTGGCCAGCACGTCCCCTATACTTTGTCTGCGTTCGCTTCCTGATCTGCTCTGTCATCCATGCTGTGGAGCGTGGCCTAAGTACAGCTTCTGGCCAGTGACTAGTGGCAAATGTCCTTCCACTGGCCATAAGTACTCTTTTTTTAATTCTAGACCTGCAATCATAGATATCGCATGTGCCAGCAGTCTCTCTCATTGGCCCCTGCATTCTGCCATTTTTTTAACCCACCCACAGTTGTTTTTAGACCCACTCCACCCTCATTCTACTCTCTTCCTGCTCTTCATTGTTTCTAACCTTGTGCCTGCAGTCTCTCTCGATGACCATCGCCCTCTGCCATTGCTACATACAGCGTGCTGCACATGCAAAGAGCAAAGAGTAGCAGTTTTTAGTTAAAAACGTGCAGAACATTTTCGCTCCGAAGGCTGCAGCTTTTGGTCTCTTGTTGTTGCACCAAAAAGTGCTTCAACACCTCATCAGGGGTAGCAAGCGCTATATAAATGAAAACCATTCCCTCTTATAACCCTCCGCTATCCTTTTTCAATTCAAATAATAAACATGTCCACCTCTCAAATTAATTTCATATCTCCCTATATTCTCTCTAATCCTTTTTGGGTTCCAGAGTAGCGTGCGACTCTCGGAAAAGCGATTTGGCGCCTCATCAGGTGTAGTAAGCGCTATATAAATGCAATTACAATTGCGAATACATGTGCAAGGTTACATATATTATTTCTCCAGTATGTTCACATGCGTACCACTCCCACTCCGCCTGAGTTAGCTGGGAGGTTCCCACACAGGGTCTTTCCTCCCACCTCCTGAGCTCATAAGTCTGACTCCCTCCCCCTCAACTCTGCATCTCTACCAGACTTCAACATACGAAAGCGTGGAGTTGAATATTTTAGTTGTGCTACTATTTTCGCCCGCAGTCAGTTTTTCGGCATGTAATTCACACTCACACATACAACAGCTTTGTAAATAGGGAACAGTGTTAGCAACTCAACTCTACCAAAGAGGCTTTGCGGTGCTGTGAGGCACCTTTATCAGCAGGAGAAGGGTCAGTGGGGGATGGTAGAAAAATAGGACACATGAAACAAAAAACTACCTTACTTAAAAACTCTTTTATTGCGAGCGCGCAAGTAGAACATAAACCCTGCAAGAAGGAAAGACAAGCATTGGCATAGCCAATAGGTCTCGCTTTTTGTACCTTATAAGTATTTAGTTATGCAGCACAATATCCTTGGTGCACCAACATTAACTGTTTGCATGGTTAAACACTTATAAGGTCCCAAAGGCAAGACCTATTGGCTATGCCAATACTTGTTGCTCTTTCTTAGCCCAACAGCAGCAAATAGGAAGCTAGAAATGGTGGCACAAGAGATCAATCCGGTGATGTCACGAAGGTGGTAAAAGGGTACATGATGCCACTTTCGCTACCGCTGGCCTTCTGCTCAAATGACATACAGAGGAACTCCTGCTGGTGACGTGTCCCGAACTCCCAGACCAAATAAGTATGTCTTTGGACATGCACCGTGAAGACATGTCCCAGATATGTGCACTCCAAAGACTTTTCTTACAGCATGCACCCTGAAGATATGCCCCAGACATTGGCGCCCCAAAGACATGTCTTGGAACATGTTCCCTAAAAACATACCCCGGACACCCAGGGCCCGATTCACAGAACTAACTTAAGACCAAATCCTAAACTTACTCCCATTTTGGTATTCACAGAATGCACTTACTACTTCTGGTATTCACAGAATGCACTTACTACTTTTGGAATTCACAGAATGAACTTGCTACTTTTGCTGTTCACAAAATGAACTTACGACTACTAGCTTTACGTCCGCATTCATGCCGGAATTTCCGCCCTCGAAGCGGAAATTCCGCATCCGGAGCGGGAAGTCCGCTCCCGGGCCGAAAGCTCCGATTCCGGGCTGGAAGCTCCGCTTTCGGGCCGGAAGCTCCGATTTGGAGCCAGAATACATGAACTGTGGCCACTGATCATTTGAGCCAAGGGTAAACACCTGTCCAAGTCCCTACCATCCCCCACCATGCCTCAGCTGACACACTCCAGCCAATCCTAGCTCTGCAGCATGTATAACTGCAGAGCAGACACACACAAACCCTTTCAACATGTCACTGAATGTGTTTGTTGCACTGCCCCTTGCCATGCGGTAAAACTACTTGAGGAGGAGGAGAGCAGAGAGGATCTCAGACAGAGGATCAACCTATTTGGAATGTCCAGCCAAGATGCAAGGGCCAGGTACCGTTTCCCTCCAGAAGTCATCTTGGATATGGTATGTGAGTGGGAGCAGGAACTTGACTCTGTGACCTGCTGCTCACATGCAATACAAACATATCTCAAGATCCTTTCTGCGCTCCATTTCTTTGCCACTGGGTCTTTCCAAAGGGTCTCCAGTGACCATGTGGGCATATCCCAGGCGAGCCAGTCGCGGTGCCTGCATCAGGTACTGAGATGCATCACTGCTAGACCCCACAACCACATACAAATGCCACATACACTGGCCCTGAGACAAAGGGCAGCACGAGATTTCTATCTCATTGCACAATTCCCACGTGTGCTGGGTGCAATTGATTGTACCCATGTGGCCCTTCAGCCAGTGATGCCAGTGGGAGGTTCATTAATGTGCATGCAGTGTTCCCAGTCAGTACCCATGACAGCTTCATATTCCGCATGTTACCTCTTGCCCAGCGGATAGCTGCGGGCGAATTTGGCAACATGTGGCTACTGGGTAAGTACCAAGCGTTAAAAATGAGGTAAATGTGTTGTTGAAATGTCTGAATGCCCCCCAACATTAACCATTGTACAATAAGAATCATAAAGCTACATACATGGGCCAACAGATACTGCATGTAATACAGTATAGATCATGTCCTATGCAAATCAAAGAGGGAAATGTAACCAACTGCCCTTTCTCCACTCCTCAGGTGACGCTGGGTATGCACTCTCCCCACATCTCCTCACCCCTTACAGGCGTGTAAACACTGTACCACAGCGTAGGTACAATAGGGCACACATACGGACTCGAGCCATCATAGAGCACACTTTCGGTCTGTTGAAGTCGCGATTCAGATGCCTCAACCGTACAGGTGGTGTGCTGCTGTACTCCCCAGAAGTTGTGTGCAAGATCATATTAGCCTGTTGTGTTTTGCACAACATTGCCTTAACGCATGGCTTACACATACCGCTGGAACCTCGGCTAGCTCTGAATCTGGGAAACCGGGCCATTGTACATAACCGCGGTCCGTGATCAGCTCGTTGCCACGTTTTGCACATGAGCAACCTGTAGTGTCATGGACCAAATGTGGTTTGCTGTCTGTTGCCAATGATGAAACTTGGATATACACGACTGTGTCAATAAATTCCTTCCTGAGACGACTTTGCAAGCCACACTAACTGCATGTAAATCACTGCTGTTGACAGTAGTCAAAAGGTTGAGCGTGCTTAAGCTCATGTGCCCATGTCAGCGACCAGTGTAGTCGATGTCCCTAAAGAATCAATTGACGCAGATGGAAAATGATACATGTTCTGAGAGACCTAGCTGGACCTCATGAGGATGGGTCTCTTAATCACAAAAGGCCATAACCATTGCATTGTCGGGCCTGTGCCCTCAACAGATTTGACTCCCCCACAAATGATGCGATCACAACATGAGTGATGATGTCATGGGTGAATCAGACACCATGTGTCTGTGATATATCCACACTGCACGACCCCAATGTTACGTAACACATCACACAACTCTGGTAATGAGCTCCCAATATGGACTACATGTACCATAATGCAAAGTAGGAGAAACTGAAACTGGGGTTTGATGTTGTGTCAGCCCCCCCCCCCCCCCGTCCATGCAGAAATGTCATTAAATGGTCTATTCCCCTTTTTGTTACATATTCATAATTCTCACCTGCATTGTCATTTAATTTTAATCCACAACAGAACAGCAGGATTGCAGTGGATGGCAGTGGATTTGATTGCAGTGCAGTGGGAGTCCACACCAGGAGTGCTAGGGCATGCCGCAAGCGCCGGGAGGACCTAAAACGCTGGTCCCGGCACAAGGCTGAGGAGCTGGTGGGCATGTCTTCCCAGCACCATGTGCATCGTCCTCTCCTCTCCCCACTGTACAGGAGGGTCCTGCGAGCAGCATGGCTGACCCTCCATGCTCAGCTGGAGGAGCATGATCAGCAGGGACCTGGTAAGTGCATCATATGCAATATGTGTCTTGGAGTATGATGTGAGTGAAACAGTGCTGTACCATTGTGTGTCCCATGCCTCCATTCACCGATTCTGTGTCCATGCAGCAGTCACCAAGAGTAAAAAGGCACACTGTGGCATATGGACTGTACAGGGCAGAGTGCATTTTGGGAGTTGTAGTTTCTTCATGACAACTGGCTAAATGAGCCACAATTGTGCATTCATACTGAAATCTGCTCTTCCAGCACCACTACAATTGGAACAAGGAAATCATAACTGATGTGTGCATTGGATGAGCAATGGTACAGACACTGTCCAGTGTGCGCATGGCAGGCCACAGGGTATTGGATGCTGTGACTTGCTTTGCATTTGTAGAGTTTGGGTTCCAATTGAGACAGATCATCATGTGCCATGGAGTCAAGACAGACTTTGACATCCTTGCATCACTCTTAAGTGCTTCTAAATTTGCAAGGTGTGTCCACTGACAGACGTCTCACCCTCAGTGGCCTGTATAACATTTCACATGTACAGGTAGCTGTCACAACAATCCCCCACTGTTCAGCGGTGTACTGCACTACCTTATCAGTCACCAAAGCCAATATGTGCCACTGGATTGTCAGATTATGTGGGGGGACAGCAAAAGTCTAGACTCACAATGTAGCTAAAGAAATAGCCCAGACCCTCTGTGGATGTGTGACCCACATTCGGCACTTGTCTTGTCCCATACAATGCTACAAAGCAGATGACACTTGTCTAGACGTTAAATAGCTGCGACTTCATATCAATGGCCAAATTCAAAGAAATCAGGACTCTTCATGTTCTCCTTTGGTGGACTGCTTTTGGAACCTGCACATGTAGCAGTGACAGGACACACAGATCACAAGAATGCCAAGGTTGAGAGTTGGCCAATACAGTTGAGTAAGCCACAAACATTCACGTGAGATGTCGATGTCAAACTCAATTCAGTAAATGACAGTGAAGATACATATAATGTGAGATCATAGACACTGACAACTGTAGAGTGTGATCAGAGGTAAACAAAGTCTGACCTTGGCTCATCTATGTATGTGTCTCGCCCTGAATGAAACAACCAACACATTAGGATTTTGCTTACATTTCAGCAGGCACAGCTGGCGAAATGGAAGGGCAGCAGGACCAGGTCCGGAGCGCGAGTCCATCAGTGCGCCGGCGGCTACACCCTCTTTCCACCAGCGAGGAAGAAGAGGATGAGGAGGGACCCTCAACATCAAAAGGTAAGGGGATTGCGCCCACCCGGACTGACAAGGGACACCCTGATGCTACCTCCCGGGTGGAGGCTGCGGACATTGAAGGGGGGGGAGAACCCGACACCTCTGCCCATGATGCGGTGGAGAGCTACTCTCCCCAAGACTTTTCACATGTGGGTCCTGAAGAGGTGTCCCCGGGGCAGGCCAATACACAATCTGGGCCTGCCATCAGCCCCTCCCTACCTCTAGAGTCCCCCATTCCATCGGGGGCTCCAGCTGCATCCCCTGCAACCAGTCCCCCTCATCGTAGCTGCCAGCTCCACGACAACATTGGCTTCAGACCTGAGGCACCACATCCCTCCTGTTCCCCCTAGGCCCCTCCCAGTGTTTTTCCTTCTGTGGCTGTGCCAGGGGACTTGAGGTGGATGTGTGAAGGTCAGCCAGACATGTCCGCTCGCATCATGCTACAAGTGTGTATGGAGGTACGCATGATGCGAGAGGACATTGTCCGATCTCTGGCCAGCCTCACCACCAGCATCAATTCAATGGCCACAGTCATGTCGTCTCTTGTCCCCCAAATCCCTTCCCATACCACTGTCAATGTCTCCCCCTGTCCGTTACCCCACACTGTTTCCCCCGTACCCCTCGTGTGTCACGAACACATGTGGTGCCTGTTCCTGCACCCGCCAGCCGTGTGCCTGCATCGGACTCAGAGGATCTGGACATTGTGGTACTAGAGGATGACCAGAAGGACACTTGACTTTTGACGGAGACGTCGTCCTGAACTATTATTTCATTTTCCCCTTGTAAATAGACTGTTTTCCCTGACGCTCCCTGACGTGTTATATTTTTGTTGCCCCACCCCAATCCAAGTTCCCTTCTCCCTCTGCATTAAGGTCATCATTTGTTTTCCTTTCTCCCTTCCAAACGGACGGTTGTTCTTCTGTTCCTTCATAAATATCAATGAGGAATTATAATTACTTTAACTTGTTTGACTTCATTGTGAATGTCTGGGTCAGAATATGGACACATTTGATGAGTCATCTGCTACGCACATAATGGCTTGTTGCATACACATACCTTCTCACATCTCTAGGCCACCTACATCGTTACACAGGACATGATACACAACAGAATCTTAGTTTTGTAGGTCTTTATTTGTTCAACACATATTCACGTGGTTAATTTGTCTTGGGGTTCCTGTCACTGGCGATTGTGCTTGCGACATCGCAATTTTGGGGCTGATGACCGCTCAAAGGGGTCAGGTCTGGCTCGTCGCCTACGTGGAGGTGGGTATTGTCCTTGGGACTGTCCAGGGTGATCTACATGTTCTGGGGCAGATGGTGTATGCACATTTGATGTTTGTGCCTGGACAAGGGCTGGTTGTGCACGTGGTGGGAGTGTCTGTACAGGGTTGGTGGTGGTTGTGCAGGTGGTGGCAGTGCCTGTACAGGGGTTGGTGGTGGTTGTGCAGGTGGTGGCAGTGCCTGTACAGGGATTGGTGGTGGTTGTGCAGGTGGCGGGAGTGCCTGTACAGGGTTTGGTGGTGGGAGTGCCTGTTCAGCCCGCCGGTGTGGATGTGTACCTTTGCAGTGGTGCTGTGCAGTTGGTGGTACAGGTGTGGGGATGTGCTGTCCTGTGGGCAGATATGATGGCTCCCCTCCCTGCGTTGACCGTGAAGGGAGACTTTGGATCACTTTCAGCATGCCCTCCATCATCTTCATGGCCAAGGCATGGTGTCTTGCACTCTCTTCCCTTTGGATGGATATCATGTCTCGCATATTTCTGGACATGTCCTGCCAAGTTCTATCCATCCTATCCAAAACTTGCCTCAGCCTGTCCACCACCTGAGGGAATTGGACCATGTCCTGCATGGACTCCGACATGTCGGACAGGGTAGCCCCTATGGCACGAATGTCCTGCCTCACATCTGTCTGCTGTTGGAAGAAGTCCTGCTCTCACTGGCCGTCATAGCCAGGTGCAGGCCCTCTCTGCAGGTGTCTGCCATGGATGGGATGAGCAGGTCCAACAGCAGGGGAGGGGGTGGCAGGTGGGAGCCTGTGGGCAGGAGAATGGTGCCCAGGGGATACCTGCACCACAACAGGGCTGTTACTTCCCCCAGATGGTGGAGAGGATGGCAGGGATACACTGTCTAGGGAAGAGCAGGTAGGGGAACCACCATGTCGGTCCTGGACGTGAGGGCTGTGAGGGAGTGATGTCTGTGTTGGGATGCGTGGGAGCTGTGGCTGGTTTGCTCGGTGCTGGGGACAGGCCATACTTTGCTTGGGAGGAGTCTGACGAACGTTGCTTGGTGGAGGATGTGATGCCCTGACAGATTTAGCCAATCTGGCACGATAGCTCTCATTGGCATCAGTATCGTCATCGGACATGTTGTCCTCATCATCCACCAAGTCGAAGTCCTGGAAATTCATCCTCCTCCTCTTGAGCAGTACTTGCTGCCGACATCACTGCTTGGAGGATCAGGGGATTCTCCCCTCTGATTCCCCGTCGCCCGCACTGGTCATAGGTCTGTCATCCTCAGCATCCCCTGGAACACAGAGGTTGCAACCGTATTAGTGATTGACCTGGGATTACATGTGGTGCAACAAAAGGATTGTATTAACTGTACTTTGCATCAACAGATGAGGATCATGTGACCTGTTTAGGGTACCACCACAAATTACAGCTCACACCATAGCACTGAGGTGTTACACAGAGATGTACATGATACAAGCAAACTCACCAGCTCCAGCCACAACTTTCTGTCCCTTCGCATTCCCCCCTAGTGTCACCTGGTGAACCCGTCTGCTCATAGCTGTTGTAGACATAGCTGTCCCTGATCCAGCAGCTGTAGAGGGAAGTGACAACAGTCTCAATGATCTGCATCACTAATTGACAGACAGGCACATGACACTCCTGATTTATATTTCATTTTGTAAACAACAACTGCTGATTACATGCAGAGGGGAATCTTGATCTCTGTCATGGCCTAGGAATCTAAGCTAGTGACACACCTCATGCCAGAATTACCTGAAGGACAGGTGCGCAATGGTTTCACTGCTGCAGCCAGGCTGTCATGCAGTCCCTGGGATGGTGTCCGCTGCTGTGGTGTCATCCTGTCAGCAGCTGTGATGAGACATACAGGTCTATATTTTTGGACAACAGATGGTAGCTCTGAGCCAACATGTCATTCTCAATAACCATTTGCGGGTAATCCAGGACAATGTGCAGCATGTTTACCTCATGGACTTTACATGTGGGCACCTGCTCACATGCAGCATTTGACAGCCGTTACCTCCACACAGCACTGACATCAATAAGATGACACATCAACAGACACACCTCATGCCAGAATTACCTGAAGGACAGGTGCGCGATGGTTTCTCTGCTGCAGCCAGAATGTCATGCAATCCCCTGGATGGTGTCCGCTGCTGTGGTGTCATCCTGTCAGCAGCTGTGATGAGACATACAGGTCTATATTTTTGGACAACAGATGGTAGCTCTGAGCCAACATGTCATTCTCAATAACCATTTGCGGGTAATCCAGGACAATGTGCAGCATGTTTACCTCATGGACTTTACATGTGGGCACCTGCTCACATGCAGCAGTTGCCAGCCGTTACCTCCACGCAGCACTGACATCAATAAGATGACACATCAACAGACACACATGTATGAGAAGGTTACTGATAGGAAGGGAATAAATGACCCGGACTCCTCCGCATTACACTGATTTCTCCTTTGCCATTAAGACTTACATTTTTCCGGAGTGTAATGTTGTCTGTTGACAAGTCAGAAAGGGGTTCATGTGTGAGATGTGCAATAGTCAGGGACATGATGTTGCTCATTTGTGCTTCCCTACGCATGAAGTCACACAGCTCATTTTTGAATGAGAGAACACAGAATTCTTATGTCCATCCTTTGAGTGTCCTCTCTTTGCGTACTCTATTTCCAAGATCATGGTACTACTTAGCTGACGACGATTGGTGTCTTGTACAGCAGACATCCAAACCTCATATGTCAAACACTCACATATACATGTGAATACGGTAGGAGAGGAGGCAAGCAGCATGTAACATTTGGTTATGCTCACACATTGCGGATAGGCTGAGAAGCTTTGATGCCTTCTGCCTGCACTGGATTAGCGTGTTGCTCTTCAGCCAAGTCATTTTGCAGGTGTGACTGCATGAAGATTCACCTTAGCAGCCCCTACATCCATCTCAAAGGTACACAACTGGCATCAGTGTTGGCCTCAGCCATGCTATTTTCATTATGATTTAACCATGTATATTTTGCTACTGATTTTTTCCTATCATTGAATTGCAAGCCGGTTGTGTTTTGGTCACTTCATATGACACATTGTACTATTGTATGTCCATTCTGCACTCACGTGGCATACATTTTGTGTCATCCTTTCATTAGCCACCAGGGTATGATCTTGCATGGGTTCAAATGCCATATGTGAGCATATTGTGATGCAGGACAAGAGTGTTGTACAACACATACAACATATGGTGGAGGGGAAAGGCACATTTAATGAGCATTCAGCCTGATTTATTCTTGGGTTTACTTCCCTTGGCCCAGCACCGGAACAGTGTGTGGGCCCTGAACAGATGTCACAGCCAACCTTGTAGCAGAAGTCAGTGTGTGTATTTGATTCTGGGAGGACCTCGTTGTACCTACGATGATAAGTGTGTTTTGCAACTCTACATATCTGTAGCCACATGTGATGCACTACATTTCTGGTACAAAGGATGAGCACAAGCAGTTGTGGGCACCAGCGTTGCTGAAGTGTGTTATACTTAATATCATGAGTGATCCCACATATAACTTAGAATGGGCCCACTACCTAGATGCAACCTATATCACAAGGACATGTCTATGAATCATGATGTGAAGTCCACTATCATGTTTTGTTGATGGCCAACAAAAAAGCCAGCCAATGTAGAGGTACATGACCAGCTGTGTGGACTGGGCATTTGATCTATATTGGAAACATTCAAAGTTGGACAGTGTATGCATTGTCAATACTACTGACCCTGGTATCTCACTTTTTGTTCATCATTGCCATATTTGTGCAAATTGGATTTCTTGATTAGGTCTACAGACACTATTACAACATAGTGGGGACACCCTTTTGACTAGTAGTGCCACTCGATTACAGGATTGGATTCCCAGGTCTGGGACTGTTGCTGAAAAACATGTCATGTTCCACAATTACAAAGGTATGATGAGCCAGGACATTTTATATTTTGCCTTTCGTTGTTCACAAATATCATTTGCTAAAGGTGGATGTCCATTGACAACTCCAATAGTAATGCAGCTAATTTTTCATCTCTGGTTGACTTTCATATGTGGGCACTATATGTCCCTCTGTCACTCCTGACAATGTATGCATTTTGACCATCTCCTGTCCAGTTTGACTTACCAGTTGGTGAGCGTGGTATGCCTTTCTCTGTACGATGTCGATTCCTCCCAGTAGATGCAGGGACCTCTGCTACTGCAGTTGTCTGTGCTCTGGCTGAATGTGTCAATGGGTGAGAAGAGAGAAAAGTAACCAAATGGGAAATTAACTTGTGGAACTTTTCAGGGATTTCCCCATTTCTTCTGCATGCTAACAGTGTTGTGCAGTACTGGGCAGGTAGGAGCAGTGGTGCGTTGGGGATGTAATGGCGCGGCAGGGTGGGAAATGTTCAGCAGAATAGGTGTATGACTATTTTAATCTGATGATTCTCTCACCTTCTGCTTTGTGATTTAAGCTGGCACAGGGTGATTTACTTCTTGGATAATTTGTGGCAGGTTTACAATCCCCTTGGAAAACATTTACACCTCCGTTGCGTCACTTCTGTGACACAGCGGTGGTGTAATACAGGTGACACATTTCGACTTATTAACAACGTGATGCATCTATGGGGATGCGTCACGTTGTGCAGCCCTGCGCAACATTAAACATGCGTCAGCTGTGATGTAGGCAGAGTGTGCGTGTCTTTGGGATATGCCTCGTAAAAGTGATGCAGTGTAATCGACAAGATTTCACAGAGTCACTTTTCATAGGGTGCTGCTACGCAACCTTACGCCTGCTTGAAGCACACGTAATGAGTGGCACAGAACGTTAGGTGTAGGCGGTCCATGGACATTGTTGGAGTTGCGTCACACTTGCGACACTACTCCAGCAAAGCACCCCCCTAATGCCATCAGATGCGACACACATCTGTCTATCCCTGCGCCACAGTACACCGCATTGTAAATGTGACGCATCCGCGGTTGCACAAGAGTTGGATTGCGTGTCACTTTGTTACTGGCGCATCTCTGCTGAGATTTGTCAATTGCTACTTAGCAGGGTTGTGTATTACGGCAACAGTACAGTGCCCATGTTTTCTAAAGTGGGGGAGGGATTTGCCATTTCCATTGTAAAGGATTGTGGGACTTGTAGTGCTACATACAGAGGGTGACACATGAGTCTCTGACTGACTATAATTTTTATATACACTTTGGACAACTTCCTTATTCATAATGAGAGTGCAACACAGACAATCTTTTCATGCACTTTTTCTTTTCGTCCCACTTACCTGGTACCACGTAGCGGACGTCACTAACAGGCAGCCCATGGACCAAGTGGGGGTGTATTGTGGTCAGGATATCCTCCTCCAGTGGGGTGAGACGGATGTGAGGTCCAGAGTATGCATCAGGGAGGATCCGGTTTAATTCGATTCGGGAGTATTTCTCCTTCACCCTCTACCTTTCATCCTGCCACTTTTTCTTGATGTCCTGGACTGTGCGCCTCTCCTCCCCCAATGCTGTGACAGCAGTGGCAAATTGCTGCCATAGGGCTGCCTTCTGTGTGCCACTGGTGCAGTAGGGTGGGAGTCCATAGTGGCGTTTTTGGTGCCTCCCTATAAACTCCACAAGCATGGTGGTCTCCTCTGCAGTGAAATTCTTCTTCCTCCTCAATAGCTCCATTATTCTCTCGCAGTGTCACAAACTCTCTGTGGCCAAACCTGTTCCTTCAATGTGTGCTGCTTTTAAATGTTTTTTGGTGCTGGTCAATTAGTGTTCATTGGCTTCAGCTGGAGCATGGTGGGGGATGGTGGGCACTTGCAACATCATGGCAAACTGGAGCTGTTGGCTGGGATTGGCTGGAGTGTGTCAGCTGATGCATGATGGGGGATGGTAGGGACTTGGACAGGTGTTTACCCTTGGTTCAAATGATCAAAGGCCACAGTTCATGTATTCTGGCCCCAAATCGGAGCTTCCGGCCCGGGAGCGGACTTCCCGCTCCGGATGCGGAATTTCTGCTTCGGGGCGGAAATTCCGGCCCGAGTGAGGACGTAAAGTTAGTAGTCGTAAGTCCATTCTGTGAATAGCATAAATAGTAAGTTCATTCTGTGAATGCCAAAAGTAGTAAGTGCATTCTGTGAATACCAGAAGGAGTAAGTGCATTCTGTGAATACCAAAATGGTAGTAAGTTTAGGATTTGGTCTTAAGTTAGTTCCGTGAATCGGGGCCCCAGACTCTGGAAACATGTCTTGGAACATGCACTCAGGACACATGCCACTGACACCCTTACCCCAAAGTTATTACTTGGAACATGCTTTCTGAAGACAGTCCCAGGACACAAGCACCCCAAAGACATGTCTTGGAACATGCACAATGAAGACATGCCTCGGAGACTCAGAACCTAAAGACATACCGTGGAACAAATACCCTTAAGGCATACCCCGGACGTGTGTACCCCGAAGACATATCCTGGAACATGCACCCTGAAGGCATACTTTCGACACGAGCACCCCAAAAACATCCTGAAGACATGCCGAAGACATGTCAGAGATATGTGCAGCCCACACAGATGCACTCGAGGAGTTCAGCCATAATACACGGCTTGGCCACGTGCACCCGTGAGAGGAAGGGAGCCCAGGACAGCTCCATGTTAGCCTAGAGTTCAGCCTTCTGCGTGACATTAAGAAGTGGGCACAGAGTGGTGAGTTCTGAAAAGAGGACGATGGATGCGGGGAATTCTCAACCGCTGGACGTGACGCGAACCCCGTCACTCGCTGCAGACCTCTCTCCATCCCTCCGCGACTCTCTCCCATCTCCCGCGGTCCTCTGTGCTCTCCAGCTCGGGGTGCAGTCTCAGCTGCCTCAGCAGAGCGGGGCTGCAGCTGCTGCGGCTCCGGGAGAGGGGTGCGTAACAGAGGTGTGTGTCAGAGCAGAAACCGAGCCAGAGTCTGAGAAACGGACGGGGGAGGGCAGGGCATCTGAAAACATGTCCCCCAAGCAACCTCCCTTTAGCAGGGCCTGGACTGCTCGTCAAGACAACACAGCGATATTGTATCAAACTGTAGCATCTTCTTCCGGGAGAAAATAGCAGGGAGAGCCATAAACATAGAGGGAAGAAGAACAAGGAATGACCAAAGGAAAGGGGTGGAATGAGGGAAGTGTCAGGACGAGAGGAGAGAGAAGACAGAGAGAGGGAAGATGGGCGAGTGCAGAAATGGACTGTCGGCAAAAGTGAAAGTGTTTCCCTTGCAGGTGCGAGCAGCGCCAGGAGCGATGATTGCTAACACATGGCGCCAAAGCTCGCTCCTGCAAGGGAATCGCCAAACGTGCACGTGTTGCCATTGAAAGCAAAGCAACGTGTGCATGTTTTTAGGCCGAAAAGTGAAGCGATTCCAAAAGGTATTTTTCCTACGCAACACATGCGTGCTGCGTAGGCGAGACCTAAAAAATGGACTCACAATTTTGACCAAGGAATGCTTCTTAAATCACCTTGTGCCTCTGGAGTCTGCGGTGGGTGGGGGTGCCCTGTACTCTGTTGCTAATAGAGAGAAAAGGCTCGGTGGGATCCATCATTAAGATATGTCAAACAACTAAACCTCCAATGGACAAAGAGAGTGGTCATGGTGAAGTAGTGGGTAGGAGCCATAAAGTTTTTATTTTTACTTCGGAATCTTTGTCAGCTTACCAAGTTTAAAAGTATTGAGAAAACGTCTGCTAAAGGTAGGTTTGTGGGAGAAAAAGATGGCAAAAAAACAGTTTTAGTGCCAAAATTCTAAGCTTTTGCACAAAAAGTCTCTTGAACAAACGTTTTCTATGTGGAAAATATATCTGACGACATAAGCTGGTAACTCAGCACACATGGCAAACAGCTTGAGGTGTAAAGTGTGCCAACTACGCAAACTCCAAGGGTTAAGTATCACCTCTGAGAGTGCAGTTGCTGGGAAGGATTAAAGAAAAAAAATAGCGAACGTAGGCTTAAAAGTTGGGCAGAGTAGGGCACAACACCACATATGGTCACAGCACTGCTCTACACCTCATTTTTTTTTAAAGCGACACTGCTCTTAAGAAGGGCAGTGCATGACATTGGTGGTTGACTGTCATTAACCTGCTCCAGAGATTGATTCAAACACTCCACCAACACTTTTTTTGTTTTGTGGCCAAAGTGTGCCCAGATGTGGGTCATGTACTCACTGAACCCCTGGAACCAAGCTGTACCCTAGTGAAGTGTCTAAATAGGCCGAAACTGGTCTGCGGTTGCTTGTGCGCTGGTTCAGCAGCGACCTGGCCCGGTAGTTTTGGCTGAACTGTTTCTATTCGAGCATAAATAAAGGTTCATTTGCATATGGTTGGGTCCTGTCTGATGGATAAGGTGGCCAAAAAGCAGCGGACTGTAGTGCGGTCCAGGTAATTACATATAGTTGAGATTAAATCAAGCATTCCACCCATCACCTTTTTGCATCCTTCAATGCTTTTCAATGGTGTCATGTGGGCTGTCCCGCACCCAGGGCAATCCTCATTCAGGTGGAAACAAATTTCTGCCTAAATTGGGGTTTTCAAAATACTTGTAATCATGGCCTAACAGGTTTACTGCCAAAGATGTTCTCATAAGAAACATTATTTAGAATTGAACAATAAAGTATGCTACATACATTTTAGCAGCGTTCATGGTTTTTTCATTGGTGTTCCAAAGTACAAAACTTCATAACCAGCCCAAGTTTTCTATAGACCTTTTGGAAGGTTGCATGAAAAAATCTTTTTGATGCCCCTAAGCAGACCCCATCATCGATTGGATTAGTTATCAGTAATTTGGAACATTGCAACGGTATGCCTAGAAGCCACACTTGGTTCTTAGGGGCAGATTTACAAAAACTGGCGCATCCCTGCATATCAGCAGGGATGCGCCAGTTATTTTGCATCGCGGCAGACACCTCTTGCGCCACCATGGATGCGCCGCATTTACAATGTGGCGCACCATGGGGCAAGAATAGACAGATGCGTGACACATCTGCTGCCGTAAAGGTGACGCATTGCTGGAGTCGCGTCGCAAGCGCGACGCAGCTCCAGCAAGGCTCGGGCTGCCCTATGCCTAACATGCTGTGTCAATCCTTACGCCTGCTTCAAGTAGGCGCACGGTTTTGACGCAGCATGGCCGTAAAAGGAGGCGTTCCTGCATCGGAACGCCCCCTCCCTGCGCCGGAACGCCCACATGTGGCATAGGGCTTTACAACGTGAGGCATCTCCCTAGATGTGTCATGTTGTAAATACCCCGCAGCATGGCGCTGGCTTTGCGCCGCCGCTGCGTCACAAAAGTGACGCAACGGCGGCGCAAATGTGGAGTGCGGGGCTTGTAAATCTGCCCCTTAGTGTTAAGTGTAGGAGGCAGTTTAATGAAACAAAGTACAATTTTAATCTATGGAAATGCCTGGATCTTTGGAATGGTAACTTAGTAATTAGTGGTACGCAACATTCACACAATTTGCTTTTGTGTATTTATTTTAAATTTTGTGAACATTTTGATCTTAAAAATATTGCTAAAAACGAATCTTCTTGCCGATGGAGTTGTTCCCGCACTTCCACACTCTAATTTTGACATGGCTGTGGTGTAATTACGTGACGTGATGTAATGGTGTCATTTTGGTAATTTCACATGAGGTGTAATGCAAATTTCCTGAAATTAAACAAATTACGCTGTAGTCATTTAAATTTCACCCAGGCCTACTTTTAATATGTCAGCGAATGGGTGTCTAAATGGATTAAAAAAAATATATAGAAACAGTCAAATAGGAGTAGTCATAATACCATCAAAGCTTTTTTAGAAGACATATAAACAAAATAGTGGGATAAGTAGTTTGTTATACCAGCAACTGAAGTCCTACGGTGAATGATGTTATTACAGCATCCACATTAATAAAACTAATTTTACAGTTTCATTTTTTTCACCAATTTGGTACTAAACTAAACTAATTCCTCTCTGTGGATGAGCCACCCCAAGTCATGGTGGTTTGGGCTGTGGTAAGCCCACTGTGAGTCAATTCCTCCCTGTGGATGGGCCACCCCAAGTCATGGTGGTTTGGGCTGTGGTAAGCCCACTGTGAGTCAATTCCTCTCTGTGGATGGGCCACCCCAAGTCATGGTGGTTTGGGCTGTGGGAAGCCCACTGTGAGTCAATTCCTCTCTGTGGATGAGCCACCCCAAGTCATGGTGGTTTGGGCTGTGGTAAGCCCACTGTGAGTCAATTCCTCTCTGTGGATGGGCCACCCCAAGTCATGGTGGTTTGGGCTGTGGTAAGCCCACTGTGAGTCAATTCCTCTCTGTGGATGGGCCACCCCAAGTCATGGTGGTTTGGGCTGTGGTAAGCCCACTGTGAGTCAATTCCTCTCTGTGGATGGGCCACCCCAAGTCATGGTGGTTTGGGTCTGTGGTAAGCCCACTGTGAGTCAATTCCTCTCTGTGGATGGGCCACCCCAAGTCATGGTGGTTTGGGCTGTGGTAAGCCCACTGTGAGTCACATGGTTAGTTTTCAAGATACGCATGGCTGTTTTTCGAAATAGGGTTTGGGTTATAAATTGAAGGAGAATTTCAGCAAACTACATTTAATGCTCAACACTTTTATTAAGGCTAAACACTTAAAATAAATTATTGTAAATTCCACGATACTTAATAAAAATGTGGCAAAAAACTAAGCAGACTTCTAGAAAATTCGAAAGTTTTCTATGGATCTTTTCAAGGCTGGAAAAAAACTTTACACATCCCTGGAATTATATAGAATTCATTATAGGAGGCTAAAGGCACCGAAGCAGCACCCCTGTCAACTTTGTTTGCTCCCTCAATGAACCTAAGTGGGGTGCAGTGGGGGGTGGGGTCGCACTTTACAAAAGTGCAATTTAGGAGAGGGCTAACAACTTCAAAGGGGGGGGCGGGGTGCAATGTTTTTGCACCCAAGGTGATGAGACAGTTGCCGCTCCCTCCCTCAAACATGAACCCGTGAGTGATTCTACTAATAGCGATCAGGGCCCCTGTTGACTGCACCCTTATCATAGGGCCAGCCCTGCTGATCAGGGTTGTGTGTCAGGATATTGTTAGCAAAACTATCGTCTTACAGAAATATTGGGTCCTGTAAGTGGCATACATATATATATATAGTCCCATTGGTTGTAGGTCTTCTACTATTAAACTCAATGGGGTGATGCTTTTATCAACAATATTCATGTCAGCAGATGACATTATGACGATATGCTAGTACCACACCCTGAAAGCCATACAGAGGTAGCCCCTGGCCCAAATGCCCTGCCACAAAGCCTATTTAAAACACACCTACAGTTTAGGTCAAAAACCTAACCCCCTCTCTTCAACTATATCCTGGGAACTGTGCACGTTCCAGATTCTTGGCGGGCCAATATCCACCCAATTTTCCAGGGCGGGGACAGTTCTGATCTGGCTAACTATCGACAAATCACCCTTCTTGATCACAAAGCGAAGTACTTCACGTCTCTTACTTGACGATCTTGAGTCCTGGGCGTCAGAGCGGGAGATAGTCCAGATGAACCAAATAGGTTTGAGGGTAAGAATGGGCACAACATCAAATTTTTGGGCGATTACTCTACTGAGGGATAAAACAAATGTTGCCCTATTACTGTTAAACTTCTCTGCTGTGGATTTCAAATCCACGTTTAGCCTGGTTCCTATAAGTGCTTAATGGGGTAAACTCAACAGATGGGCGATTCCACCATACATACTGAAGGGAATTCTTCTGCTATACAACAAAACCTAGATACGAGTTAAAATTGGGGATGATAACCCGGTCTCAAGCGAAACCTTTTCCAAGATTGGCCTAAAATAGAGCTGCATCCCTCCTCCACTATTATTTAACATCTTAGAGGACCTACCAATGTAACTAGATGAGGTCGGCGCACACACTCCAAAGATTGCTCGCCAGCCAAGCCTCCTCTATGTTGATGGTCTTCTGTCGAATAGTAAAACAAGCACTGGATTGCAGTGACCGCTTAACGCACGCCATGAGTGTACCGAAGCCAATAACACGAAGATCAACTTTTAAAAAACAAAAATGATGATTAGGGGCAAAAAAAAAAAAAAAACCTGCTGCTTGGTATTTGAGAGGCCACATGGTCGCGGAAGAGCTCGAATACAAATATTTCGGAGTCATAAAAATAATAGCGGATCCTTTTTACCATATAAACGATATATAAAATCAAGAGACGCTGCCTTGGTTTTTGCTTTTGTTGCGCTCTGTAAACATCTTTGGAGGCCCCACTATGGAGCCCATGCTGGAAGTCAACCACGCAAAAAACTAGTACCAATGATTGCTTATCGTCCCAGAGTCCTTTGCGAGAGAGAGGCTAACTCTTTGTGCAACATCAATTCTAACATGCATAGACAACATTTTTTTATCTTCCAAGACTCTCCTCCTTATCTGAAGACGCTTAGAGCTAAGACTTATCAAGCAAACAATGCGACAAGTGTGACAAGGGCATTTGTGAAAATGTGTTTTAAATTCAGAGCAACCAAACACAACACACTAAGGGTCTTATTCACAAGGTGATATTGCTACCAGAACGTCACTTTGCATTATTTACAGGCGGCGTTAAGCCATTTAACGTGACTTAATGCCATCTTGTGAATAATGCCCTTTTCACGCAGCACTTAGCGTGAAAGGGGCGGGCAATGGGCATTCCGCCTCAACACCCTTTGCTTTTTTGAGCTGCCACCTATTTACAAGGCAGACGTAAATATGGGTCAGCGCCAAAAATAAGGCCAGGGAAGATCGGGTCTTCAACTGGCACAACAAAGAGAAAGGATTCATTTCTCCTCGTTTTTGCTGTTTCTCTGTGTGCTGCACACTTAGAAAGAGGAAATCACCATTAGTGACTGTTCATGAGCAGAAAGGTGTCCCTTTGTGCACATAAACAACCATTAGATAGTAACAAGTTGCAACTTTTATATGTGTTGCATTCTGCGGCACACATAGAGGGTACAAATCACCATTACGGATTGTTTTTGTGCAGGCAGGGACGCCTTCCTGCAAATGAACAATCATTCCCTGCAACGCAGACGCCCTTGTACTATGGTGCAAGGGTCCCTGCATTGGTGCTAGGCAGCTTATTCTAGAGCCTGCGCTAGGGGAACCGCAGGGGAGCACAGTATGGCGCGTCCCTGCATTTTCAGAATGTCGGCGGGCAGCATTGCCAATTGTGGCGTAACACCGCGCTCTGCCTTTCCTATGTAAATATGCCTCTAGATCATTTGCTCTGGCTAGAAATTGTCATGTCGGGAAAGAAAACACCATCCCGCTTTTTTTTTTTTAAGAACTCCTGAACAGCTTGCAAATCAGGGAGCTAAGGTCAACACCTAACTCCAGGAACCTCTTACGTAAATTAATTTAATTGAGCTAAGTTTTATATTAAGATGCATTGGTTTTACACGTAATGCGTTGTATTTTCGCGGCGCTCTTTTGAATGTTTTTACTGCTCTATACACAATGATTTTAATCAACTAAGCATAAAATAAAAATAAACAAAATGTAAAATTTGAAATTTGGTACCATAACATGTAAAGTTAACAGAAGGGAAAGTATTGTAAACAAATCAAAAACGAGGGGGGCATATCATCAACGATAAAAACTTATCGCCGCTTTTGCGTCTGTTTTCGGATCAAAAGCGGCGATAATTTTATCGCCTAATCAGCAAGGTCACGCTATCGCGTGAAACCTTGCATTAGCGCCTGTTTTCTGAACGCCCAGCTTTGTATCTCTAATGAGATACAAAGTGGGCGTTCCTGCCCTGGCATAACTGGAGAAATGTCGCTAAGCGACATTTCTCCAATTAGCAATGGGTACGCTAACCTGCAGAGCGACAAGCAAAGTAGCGATAACCCCTGTTATCGCTACTTTCCTTACGTCTGCTTCAGGACTGACTTAGCCATGATATCCCATGGAAGGTGGATATCATGGCTAAGTATGCCCTGCCCCATCAGCAAGCTATCGCCAAACTTTGTGAGATTATCGCTGGAATTCACATTTGGCAGTTAGCGCTTGGAATTGTATCGCTTTTGAGGTGGCTAATAACACGCTATCTCAGCAGTATAATTCCACGTTACCCGGCGATAATTATCCTAGCGCTAAGTGCGTTTAGCGATAATTATCGCCGGTCCTTGATGCGTCATCTTCATCAGATGAGTCTTTGCCAAGCAAAATAAAATATTTCTTTTGTCAGTATTTGTATATATATATATCTATTTTGCGTATTTTGGATTGAAGTAGCCCCTCTCTTTTAGGGTGACGCACAGGACTGTAGCGCATTCTAAGCACGCAGTGAATGAGTGAAATAATTCATAAAATAGAGACACCCACGGCCAGCAGGAAAGACGAGGGCATGAAAGGGACAGGCAGCCAGGGGGTCCCGGCGTGCGTCACGGCGACGTCAGGGCCTCCCCACAGGCCCCATTACCGGAAGTAAAGCTGGTTACAACAAGCCAGCGTAGAACGTTCTTCAAGAGAGGGGGGTTAGTGTGACGTAGTATCTTCAGACTGGACACTGGGGCCTCCCAGGGCCCTGGGCCCTCCAGCCATGCCTGGGGCCTGCCATTAAAGTTCTTCACACTGCCAGGATATGACATGATTTACGGTTCTTGTAGTCTGCAGTGGGGCTGCATTTCCGGCAGGTATCCTGGGTGATTAATAATGCCAGAGTTTTGATATTTCCAAGAACTGTACATAACGTGTGTGTGTTCCTGGATGTGTTTACTAAGCCTGGTGCCTGTTGGGGTATTTGATTCCAGTAGCATGTTTTCTGCTTTCTTTTCTTGGGTTGAACGAACACCTTCTCAACTCTCAGCTTTGGGACGGAAGTGAAAAATGCCTGGATCTGGGGGATGGAAGGCGAGAGGGCACGGCGAGGGCTCAGGCTGTTTAAAAGACATTTCAAGGCTATGTATTAATGCACCTTCCACTTCAGCTTCACCCTTTGTGTATTTTTTACTTATTTCTCTCATAAACGTTGATTCCCACCTTCGACCTGGCCCAGTCCCAGGTCTACATACCTTCTTTCCCCAAGTCAACATTTGTTGGCACCAAATAAAAGGGCTATGAGCTGCTCCTTCTTCCTAAACCAGGGAGGTGTGGCTGAGAGTCAAATCATCTCATGCCGACCATACCCAGGTGCTTTTTGCTTTCGGTGGCTCCTTGGCATCTATTGCTACACTGACTGCTGGCGTGCCGTCTTTGACAGGATGCAGGGTGGCCAACTTAATGCAACCTGGAGAAGATGGAAAAAACACAATTTGGATCATATCTGTCTGATTGGTGGGAAGACCTTCACCCCCACACTGCCAGTCCCACCCCTTCCAGCTCCGGTACTTAAAAACTTAGGGGTGAAATTGGACTTTGCCCTTTCCGTGCTGCTGCTGATCTTGACGTTGATGGGCCAATGTTTCGCCTTGCTCCGCATTCTGAAGAAATTTCTTCCACTCTTTCGTTTGCAAGCTAGGAGAGTGTTGATTCATGCGTTGATCACTTCACATCTTGATTACGCTAACACCCTTTACTTAGGAATTGCTGAGGTGTAGGGAAACAGCCTGCAGGGGGTCCAAAATGCGCGACTCTCCTTCTACGTCTGCCCAGGTGTTCTTCCATCTCGTTGGCTCTGACAGCTCTCCACTGATTGCCCATCAGTAAACGGATCCTACTCAAAGCCCTGGTCTTGGTTCATAGGGCAGTGTACCTGTCCAACCCCGGATATCTGGCAAAGATATTTGTACAGTATCTTCCTACCAGAGTGCTGCGTTCTAATCAGTCTCACTTTTGTTGATTTCCCTTTCTAAACTTGTCCGAATGGGAAGTAAAGCTTTCTCCTTTCAGGCAGCTAAAGCCTGGAATGAACTTCCAGGTGATCTGTGTTTGATTCCCCATGAGACTGTATTCCGCAGGAAACTTAATTTTTTTTTTTCTGTGAGATAGTAAGGGCCTGAGTTTTGAGGCGTGTACCTAAGGGCTCCTCCTGTTTAGCAGCGGGACACTCCTCAGAGTAGCTGTGCACTGTATAAATCCCTCATTCATTCATTCAGTGCAAAACCAGGGAACCAGATGTCTAAATCTCTGGAAAGATGACCATGCAACACCAGCCACTGCACTTCTCCAGCTCCTGTTAGCTGCAAAGCTCTTTATACCACCCACACGGCCGACTGGAAATAATCTCTCTGGGCTGATTGCCAAAGTTGGGTCCCACTGGACTCCAGCAGAGGCTAGCGATTGGCCAGCTTGCAATTTATTCGTAAACATGCCTGCAGACATTAGACCCTTGGAGACAGCTCTCTTGGCGTAGAAGGTCCAAACAAACACGAAACACATGAATGCCACCTTGCAAGCAGAACCCAACGACCTCCCCTCCATGGAACACCTGAAAACACGGCTCTAAACTGGCTCTTGTTGAAGACCCCGGCTTACGCGGGAAGCTCAAGGTGCGCAGAATGCCAAAATCGGTGTATTTGTTCCTGCACTTAATTGGACTATATAACCCCTTTTTCTGTGCTTACAGTTCAATCTTTTTGTGCTTGTCCCAGCCACCCCCGCCCCCGTGAGGGGGAGATGGCGATATGCTCCAAGTATATAAACATGGCACTGGTGTAGCACAGCTCCTCTGGGGACAAGTGTCAGCCAGTCCATGCCAGCCTGCTAAGAGCTGCTTCCAAGAGATACCAAGCTCCTGTCAATATGTCTCGGGAAGCACCAGGTGGGGGGAGGGACCAGGCGAGGGGCGGCAAGAGAGCCGGCCAAACTGGAACGGGTTACTGGAGAAAGGTGGTTCACCTGGGAGCCGAAAGACGTCTATTTCCAAATAATGGAGAGATTATTCGCCACAAAAGCCTCTCACCCCGGAGAGCCGGGACATTGTCCGAGCATCATGTGCAACAGAAGTTCTTACCTGCAGATAACTGCCTTCTCTTTGGCTCCTGCACGAGGGAGAGCTCCGGGCGTGGAGGTGTGGACAGCACTATGTCACTCCGAGATGGGGGTTCTGTGTATACAATAGAAGCAGGAACAGCTGTGTAGAGCTACAGGGATGTATCATCTCCCATTTCAAAAAATCTACTCTGCCCCCTTATACCTTAGTTTTATTTTTAGGAAACGTGGACTGAGTCCCTGAGCCCTGTAATGTCGGCCAAAACTTTTTTGTTCAGGTTGTGGCCAGCCAGTTTGAGTGCAAGACTCGTGGGAGTCTCTTGCTCCTGCGGAAGTGAGGTAGTCGACTGGGGAAATCAGCCCTCTTGGCCAATCGGATCGGAAGGTGCACGCCCCCAGGATCCCTGCCAGAGGCCCGAAAATCCAACCATCCAGATATCAATATATTTTGAACCTTAGTTTCTCAAAAACTACTCAACAGATTTACACCAAATCCCCAAAGGCACACTTTCTGGGTAAAGAGCTAGCTTTGTGCCAAATGTGGTGTAATTGTGTTCAGGCTGTAGCGCTGTTCAAAAATCCCTACGGAAATTGCATAGAAAAATTGGGATTTGGAAGCCCTCATTTTTCTCAGGATCACCCTGAATTTTTCCAGTAAGAAGCTGAGGTGGATAAAGTTTTTTTTAATAGTTTCACGAAGATTCGTCAAACGGTGCCAAAGTTATTAGCAAAACAAAAATCAAATAACCAGGTTCTAACTATAAATACACAGTGGCGACCGCCACTATGTGATATATGTGGAGTTAGGAATAGTACATCTGTTCTTACCTATGCATACTTACCTGGGCAATATAGTAGAAATCAGTATTCTAGAGTAGATATTTTTGTCGGTTGACATACGTAAATCTGGAATGCTGTGATCGCAGTACTCTCGTGGGAGTCCCACGGACATGCAACTTCATATAATAGAGCAATCTGATTGGCCTCAGGGGGGCTTTTTTCCCCATTAGACGTCTTGCTCCAGCTCCAGCGGCAGCAAGAGTCTTCCATGAGTCTTGCGGGAGCTCATTCTCTGATTGGCTGGCCACAAGAGGAGAAAGGTTGGACTTTGCATTTTAGGACTCAGGGACTCAATGCCCATGTCCTGAAAGGTAAAATACAAACAAGGTCAAAGGGGGCAGGTAGGAGTACCCTGGCCCCCTTGATCTCTTGGGGATCCATGAGATAACCACCCGGGCCAAATTTTAAATATATATATATTGTGGGGTGTGCCACAATCCTGCAGGACTCTCACAGGAGCCAACGGGCCTTCCCTGCCCAATGAGAATCCCACAGGAGAGCAGGCTGAGCTGGCTCTCAGGATTGGAAAACCGTGAATGTCTGTGGTGGGTTGGCTGCATTCCGTCTGTTAGCCCACGGTTAACCCACGCTGCATACCACAAAAGCAAATGCATGTCTGAGGGGGTGACTGCTTATGGAGGGCCGGTGGGTGGGGGGGGCGCAGGCCGTATACATTAGGGGGGTGGCATAGTTAGAAATGATAATAAAATATTTCTTTACATTAAAAACATCCCCTAGAAATTCAATGAAGAAAACAACTGCTAAAGTGATGTTATAGTTAGTTATGGTAATAAAATTTCACCTTGCATTAAAAAAACCTCAGAAATTTCCTGAGAGAACCTAAGGTACCTTTATAGTTAGGTGAAAATGTTTAAACATAACATTTTAAACTAAAGAAAAAGAAAAGAGAAATTCACGAGTTATAATTATTTCAAGTAACTATAACTTGGTGCCCTCGCCATGCACTGTTTATGACCTCCCATATAAAATCCGTAATGACATATACTTAACAAATAATGGAAGTCCTGAGCACTCAAAACAAAGCTCCACTAATTCCAGAGGTATGAATGATTCAAGAATTCTTTATTCAATTTTTCATCCAGTAGTTCTCCACTTGTAGATACAAGGACAGGCACAATAACAGACAACATGTGTTTCGTCTTATGGCTACTTAGCCTCCGACTTCCCCAGGGCTGTAACATAAATAATAAAATAACCTTATATGGGACCTGCCTGTTTTTACATAAGGAACACCATTCCCCACCATAAAGGGGTCTGCACTTATGAGAAGGTGTATCGAGAAAGTAAACCAGACATAGAATAGTCCTCTCCATCAGAAAACACATAGTGCAAACTCAGGATTAGGTAACATGCATTAAATACCTGATTATACAGTCCCGAGTCATCAGTGCCCCCCAGTTTTACACAAATCCTCTTAAGTACAATGGAAAAAATGAAGAAAGAAGAAAGAAGGAAAAGGAGACAAGAGTAAAGGAAAAAGAAAGGTTTGGGCTGGTAAGTACACAAAGGAAGTAATACCTAGTTGATAACCTTCAAATTCGTATACTACAGTGTCTGTCTCAGATAAGGCCAGCAGTGCCACAAATGTAACAAGCATTTGCAATGCAATCGGTCGCGCCTCTGGGACCTTATATGTATTTAGATATGCAGTACATTAGCCTGGGTGCTGAAACACCTACTGTTCTTTAACATGGAGGGAAAGTAAGCACCAAACTGCGTTTCACGCCAGGTATGGGAACACATGAAGAGAAATATTGCCTTTCAGCGGGAAATGGTATAGTCCAAATCTCTGTTTTTATTATAAAATTAGAGCCTTCGGTGGTAATATCACCGGATAATACAAGATTTGAAAAAAATATTATTGCCTACGGGTGCTCATGGAAGACAATTTCTATGGACTGGAACCTATAGAATGCTAAAGTGATTCTGGTATTTTACTGACCTCTGCTGGTCGTTTCTATCAAAAAAGTTAAATAGAGGCAGTTGCTAGAAACGTAGAAAAAAGAAAATCCCTCAGCAGAAAGCAATTCTGGTATTTTACTGACCTCTGCTGGTCGTTTTCTATTAAGACAGTTCAATAAAGGCAGTTGAACAGAAATAAAGTTCCTAAGCGGAAACAGACAAGTCCTAGGGCTGATCTCCAGAGCCCACAATGTACATATACATATAAGTATATACTAAAGTATAAACAAGAGGTCTCGAATGCTCGACCTAAAAATGACAAGCCCTTTGCTGTATAGAGAGACATATTATCATAAGTGAGGATCCAACTATATAGTGCAAAGTTGTACTCGACCTCCAACTAAGGTAGCGCTGCCCTGAATATCATACAAATGCCTGCATAATATATATATATATATATACATATACATTTTGCCCCAGAGCGAACTTTGATTGTAGTAAAAGGCCTCTGGGAGGCTGAAACGCGTCATGCAGGCAGTGCTGTGAATTAAATAAAACAATCTACTCACTCGCAATCTGGGTCGGTTTCCGTTTGTTCCCGCTCTCCTTCAAGACTGTTGGCGTGCAGGAGTGCTTCAGGCGGAATCTTCGTCATATATATATATACACATACATTTTGCCCCAGAGCGAACTTTGATTGTAGTAAAACCCGTCATAATGTTTATTTATACGTATTTGAATTGAAGTTGGTGAAAATGGTTTTACAAAAAAGTAAGATAAACAGCTCAGCAGGTAGGGGCAAAAGTGTAGGAGTTCGTGATCAAACCTTTGACTGCTTATGTTGAAGGATATTGAAGGCCTGGCATGTCTTGCAGAGTTGAATGAAGAGGTAGGAGAGTGGTCGAATGAGGAAGATCTCTTGGAACAACTGGGTCTAGAAAAAAGAGGGGCTGTAACTACTAAATTTAAACCCAAATCCACCTTTAACCCCAATAAGCCACATGACAACTTAGACACTTTTCATGAGGTCATAGTATGTGGCCTGCTGAAAATATGGAAAAATATTAAAAACAAGCACTGGCATAACCTTACCCCACCATAGAGACTAGCACTGTCCACACTAAAAGAGGATTAGAGCTTTGTTATCAAGCCACCGGTAAAGGGGGCAACGTGGTCTTTTAGGACATTAACCAGTACAGAGGCGAGGCAAACAGACAGCTTATCTCTTCAGGAAGTTACGTAAGATCTAACAAGAAGACATATGATGAGGCAACCATTAGATTCTATGCAGAATTGACAGGATGGAGACAGCAGGAACTTTTGGGGGAAGAAGAGTTTCTCTTCCTTTATATAAAAAAAACCCAAGGCACCATGTTTCTACATGTTGCTGAAGAGTCATAAGAACAACACGGATCCACGTGGCAGACCTGTAGTGTAAGCTAATAGTAGTCTCCTTGAAAATGCGTCAGTGTTTTTGGACTCTTTCTTGTTCCCTTACGTCCTCAGCCTTCCCTCATATTGTAGGGATAGTACAGACTTCATAAATAAAATAGAAGGTATTCCATGGCAGGAGTCCTATTGGCTGGTCACAATTGATGTTGTCTCCCTTTACATCTGTATTGAGCACAGCCAGGGCTTTGGAGCATGCAAACATTTCTTTAGAGGCAAATCTATCTTCCTGTATGAACATTCAAAAATGTTAATTAGCTTGTTAACTTTTTGCCTGGAGAGCAACTTGTTTCTCTTTGAGGACAGGTGGTACAAAGAAGAGGTCAGGGCAGCAATGGGAAGCTGCTTCGCCCTAAGTTACGCCTGTATGTTGATGGGATGGCGGGAGGAACAACTGATATGGGTAGAGAGAAATGAGCCATTTACCAGACACATTGGGGCAAATTTACAAGCCCTTTGCGACACTTTTGCGACACCGTTGCGTCACATATGTGACGCAGGGCAGCGTAAAAAATGTGGCCAATTTACAACATGACGCATCTAGGGAGATGCGTCACGTTGTAAAGCCCTGCGTCACGTTATATCTGCGTCAGGTATAATGTATGCAGGGTGGGCTTTCCACGCAGAAAAGCCTCGTAAAAGTGATGCAGTGAAATCTACAAGATTTCACTGTGTCACTTCTAGGACCCCACTGTGTCAAAACCTTAAGCCTGACGTAGAGTAGTGGGAATAGGCCTCAAAATGCATTGCTGGAGTTGCGTCGTATTGCGACACGAGTCCAGCAATGCATGACTTTTGCTCCAACAGATGCGTCAGAATTTCTGACGCATCTGTCAATCCGTATGCCATGGTGCGCCGTATTCTAAATACGGCACATCCATGGTGGCGCAAGGGTTTCTCAGGCTGGCGCAGGGAAAGTGGAGCATCTCTACAGATGAGCCACTTTCTTGTAAATCTGCCCATTGTGTTTTGGATGAGATCCATAGATTATATTTTTATGATATGGAGTGGTACCAAGACAAAACTTGAGAGTTTCTTTGAAACGATTACGGACAATTAGAATAATCTCCGCTTCACAGAGAGATGAGACCAGAGTGAGATGGATTTTTTGGATGTATGTGTCAGAGTTGAGAATGGGACGATCATGACCAATTTATTCAGGAAAGCTACTTCAGGAAATAGTATACTACATGCAGACAGCCACCACCCACCGAAACTCAAATGAAGTATCCCTTTTGGGGAACTCATCAGGGCTAAACGCAATTGCAGTACACAACAGACCTATGAGCAAGAGAAGGAAAGGATGATGGGCAGGTTCCAGAAGAGGGGCTACCCAAAGAAGGTTTTGAGAGCAGCAGAGGAGAAGGCATCTAAGCTAAAAAGATCTAGCTTGCTTGTAAAGAGGCCCAAGGAAATCAGTGAGGAGAAAAAGGTCAGAATAATCACCACTTTTAGCACAGAGGCAACATCTGTTCGTAATACCCTTAACAAGCATTGGCACATGGTTAGGAATAACCCTGGAATAGGCCCACGTGTCACCAGGCACCTATTGATCACATACAGGAAGGCACGCTCCCTGAAGGACATGTTAGTGAACAGCTACATGGGAGGCAAAAACAGCAGGGGTGGTTACAGCAGCAAAAGGGCTTTTTTAAATGTGGAAAGTGCAAAGCATGCAGTGGCAGTAAAAACAGGAAGACGTACCCACTACCAACAGGTGATATCAAGAAGTTCATGGATTGCCATTCGGACTTTTGTGTGTATGTGATCATGTGTCCCTGTGAGAAAATGTATGTAGGGAGTACAATTTTTCCAATGAAGAAGAGGATATTGGAACACACATGGGCAATTAAAAATGGTGGCTTAATTTACTCCACAGCGAGGCACTGGCTTAAACACCACAATCGGAATCCTAACAGCCTTTCTTTCTTTGGTGTTGACAGGATTGCAGCAAACCCGAGAAGGGGAGACTGTGAGAGGAAACTGAGAATCCTGGAGTCCAGATATATTGTACTCCTTGATAGCAAGACTCCCTTTGGGATTAACGAAGATGAGGAACTCTTTGTCCATATTTGATAAGTAATTTAGCCTGTTCCGAACTCCTTACTTGCTTCAGTTGAGATCTTTGTTTTCCCTGTATGCACTGAATGGTGGTGGGGGTACCCACAATGATCCAGTATAAGCAGTTAAAAGGACTTCACAGGAGGCCTAGTCAACCAGCATTCATAGTAATTGTCCAATATTAAATGAATATAATGTATAAAGCAATCAGGGCCTTTTAACTGTGTATCGCAGATCTGTTGCCCCTTGTGCTTTTATCTTTCCCATCCCTTTGTCCTTATATAATTTTGTGTGCACGGTTTTTAATTTTCTTTGAATTTTATAATGTTGGTTGTTCCTATCTGGTTTTCCTATATAGGTAACTTAAAAGATTTGTGTTATCGTGGGCCACTTGGCCTGACTAAGAGCTTCAACACAAAACCCAGCAGACTCTACACAGATAAGCATGCACTGTGCAGAATTTCGGGAAATACATTTTATAATGTTTTATGAAATGTTATTGCAGCTTAAATTGTGCTTGCAGCATTTGATTTATTATTATATTTGTTTACCGGAATTATGGGATAACCGTGAAATGTGAATTGCAAGATGTCGCAATGAGATGATCCCGGAGGGATTTGAAGTTTATCTTCAATGTCTATACAAACAACCTACAGTGTTGGTGGTCCATTTTCTATGTTTACTTTACGTGCACTTTAAATGGTGGATATATTTTTGTTCAAATTGGCTTGTGAAGAAAACCTTTGCGGTCGAAATGCGTTGCCGTTGAATGTAATACACTAATCTTCTAGAATACAAGCTTCGTGTGTGAGACCTTTTGTGTTAGAATCATAATACGGGAGTTTCTTATATATACATGTGTATATGTAATATATATGTACATATATATGTATATATATATATATTAACCTTCATACATATATATTAATATGTGTATTATCCGCACTCTCTCTTGCACACAAGCACCTTTTTGCACATTTTATTTTTTTATGCACATTTGCACACATATATATAGTAAAAAAATTAAAACAAAATAAAAAATAGTTCAAATTGGGATCTCGATTTTAGAATCAATTATATTATGGGGACATTTCTCTTTTTATGCACTTAGACACTTTATATACAGAATTTTACATGGTTGACTTACGAAATTTTGAGATGATTGTATTAGGAATATGCGAAGGGGTCAAGGTGTATTTATACTGGGATCCCCACCTGCCCTCACACAACAGTTGAGGAACAGGAAATAGGGTATATTATGCCAAATAGGATTGATTAACAGTATTAGAATTACTTAATATATTTCAAAATCCTATTATTTTAATCATGTGAATTTATTCCATGTATTTTTTAGTTATATGATAACCCAATATTAGGCATGTATTCCTTACTCTTTTCGGTCATACAATATTTGGAGGCATTTAAGCCTTAAAATGTATATTAATTGTATTTATATGCAATGCTATGTACAACTGTAGCACTTTCTAATGGCAGTAACTCTTCCATGTTTACACTTTTTTGATTGTTTGCACTATTTAAAGGGATATGCCGCCCATGCGCTGTTGTGTGAGCAAGGTCGGAGTTTCCCGACCGAAACGCGTCATGGCGACATGGTGGTGAGCTAAATAAAACCATTATCGACGAATCTGGGTCTGCTCTTGTTTTCCGTCATCACGAAGGAGTTTAAGCAAGGATCACTGATTATTTACCGGACTGACCTCCTCCGGTGTGGCGGACCCCATTCCCACAAGTTGGCTCCGAGGCAGGCGGTCTTTTGTCCTTCGTTCTCTCCATACGAACTGGTGCTGGCGCTGGCAGCTTCCCGCGGTCACGTGAGCGGCATCTAGCTGTGGGAGGAGCGGAGACATTTTCGGAAAACTTCCCGGTAGGGAAACCACGGAGCCCCCTGTGTTTGCAAGCGAGGAATTGGAACGAGAGGACATTGGGGATTACCAGCGGCCATTAACTTTTAACTCTTGAGTGAGCTTTGAGGCAATTCTCGGATACGCTTCAGGAGGCTCGGCCGAGCAGCCTGAACTGACAGCGATAGAGGAGAGCCCACGGACATGAATGCACGCTGAGGTAATTCTTAAACCTTTGTTATACGCTTATGCAACATCACAATACAGGAGGGGAGGTGTCTCGTTTGTTTACGGACTCGGTGTATTTTACACGGGAGGCTGTAAGCACTTGGACTGAGATTGAATAGATATTTTAGCAGCCACCATGTTCGCCGCAGCGCATAGAGATCGAGAAAGTGCGGCAGAGGAAATGTTCACGGACAATCCTCAACAAAAGCAACCTAACGCGGATGCAGGGATGCCATCAACATCCACAGCAGTTAAGAACTTGAAGGATAACTACCGTATATTGGAGAAATTGATGCAGAAGGAGACTGCAAAATGGTGGGAGGCCAAATCCCTCCAGAGAAATTTAGATGTAGGCAGAATTCCGAGGGGGCTTAGAATTATGTTGGCGCCCAGTTACGATACCCCAAACCCACAGATGATGGCGGAGAGGGCGGAATGTAACTTGGACTCCTCTCGTAAACTGGTAGTTATTCTAGTGAAATACGCAGAAATGGACAGACTTGAATTACAACACCAGATAGAAAACCTCAGTAAGGAAATCGAGCAACAAGTTGATGACCAAATGAGGAAAAAATACCATGAAGAAATGACAGTTAGACTTAACAAGGAAGAGGAGAAAATAAAACAAAGAAAAACATATAAGTTTCAACGAGAATAAGATGATTACGCCAATGGCCAGATTTTTACTTTTTCCCGCAAATATGATGTCTATAAAAACAAATCAATGAGTGGTAAAAAAATGCGGCAGGAACAAACCGGAGCATATGGTGTATTGTCCACTTCAAATTCGGACCTTAGTTCAGCAGTCGAAAGTGAAGGCGAGATGGAGAACATGGCAAATAGATCGAACGCAGGGGCAAGCAAGCCGTCCCTGGGTGAAGAACTTGACTGCCTTCGGATGAGTAGAAGGGACACCCTGAGACCTAGGGTTAATCAAACGTCAAAAAACGAAGGACAAAGAACAGGCGGGAACGAAGGAGGGCAGCCAGAAAAAGGAGGCAACAATTCAAACAAAAAATCAATGAGAGGGCGAGGTCAATGGAGGAAACGATAATGCCCACCAATACCAGCAGCATGGGGATCATGGAAACAAGTGACAAAAAGAATATTGAAAACAGTACCATCATCAATCTTACTGAACTGGAGCTTAATCAATCTGAAAAACAGATCCTCTCACTTGGTCTCTCCTATTGTCCCTCAACAAACTTTGATTATACTAACACTAGGGCCGACATTTATAAGTTTGTGAGAAAACTTAAACTCACTAAATTTCACCAAGGAAAAACAAAGCCCCCAAGTACTTCACAAACCAATCACGACCAACCTACCATAACAGAGATGGATAACTTAAGTGTTGCTGATATTGGACCTCTCAAGGATCTGATCAATCTCAACCGGGAAGGTGAAGGCTTTGGGGAAAGTGATTTGGAAGTGGCAACCCAGGTTTTGCTCTCACCTGGATTTGAAATCTGCACCAAACCAACAACTATGTTCAAAGAAAAATCTACATTTACACCCATCTTACCTCGTGATGCAATTGACCTGTTTAATGAACAAGTGGTGGCGGAAATTAAACAATTGTATACAACAGCCAGCAAGAATTATGCACCTACCAACAATGAGGAACGCAAATACCACCAACTTATGGACAAAATCAGGAAAAACAAACAGGTGGTAATCAGAAATGCGGACAAGGGGGGAAATGTAGTCCTATGGACACTTAAAGACTATGCAGAGGAGGCAGCTAAACATCTTAATGACACAAATTGCTACCGCAAAAGCACTATTGATAAATTCAAGCAGGCACAACACAATTTCTTTGGGAAACTACTGGCCTGGAAAAGTGCAGGCCTCCTGAACCTGCAAGAGTTTAAATTTTTGAAAAAAGAAAACCCAACTATCCCTTTGCTGTATTTCGTTCCAAAGGTCCACAAGTCTGTCAGCAAGCCACCGGGTAGGCCGATTATTTCGGCATGCGATGGGCCATTGGAGAACATGTCTATTTACATTGACTCTTTCCTGCAGCAACATGTGAAAGCTCTCAAATCCTATGTACAAGACACAAGTGACTTTATACTCAAAATTGAAGAGATCAGGTGGCATGATGACTATTGCCTTATTGCATTGGACGTTACAGCCCTCTACACTTGTATACGCAACCATGATGGAGTAAGGGCGGTTGAGTATTTTTTGGCTAATCGACCTATGAAATTCGCAAAACATAATCAGATGTTATTAGACCTTTTAACATTCTGCCTAGACAACAATTTGTTTTTGTATAATAGCCAAATTTACCAACAGGTGCAAGGTGTAGCCATGGGGGCCAGCTTCTCCCCCAGCTATGCTTGTCTCTTTATGGGATGGTGGGAGGAGCTGGTCCTGATGAGACAATATGTCCAGACATTTGAAACCAACATAGTTGCATGGTTGCGTTTCATAGATGATTTGTTTGTTGTATGGAAGGGGTCCGAGCAGGATGCACATGAGTTTGTTGCTAAAATCAACACCAATGATCTCAATCTTAAATTTACTTATGATATAAGTAGAGAGACTATAACATTTTTGGATACAAAAATCTACATTACCCCCACTGGTCTTGCCACGATTTTATTTAGAAAACCGACAGCGGGCAACTCGATATTGCACGCGTCAAGTGCCCACCCCCCCCCACTTGATTCACAGTATCCCCTATGGGGAAATGTTAAGAATCAAAAGAATTTGCAGTGCAGAGAATGACAAGCAAGCAAAACAGGAAGAATGTAAAAGCAGATTCTTACAACGGGGATATAAGAACCATGTAGTAGAAGCGGCAATTTTTAAATCTAGAGCAAAAGCGAGGCAAGACCTGCTACAATATAAATCTCATACCAATAATGGGGTGAAAGACAAAAAGAAGGAACCTATCAGGCTCATTCTGGGATACAGTAGGCAAGAAGGACAAATCAGAGCTATAATTAGACGCAATTGGCCAATACTCATAGGGGACCCTGTTATAGGGGGAGCCTTACCCAAGAAACCCTCTATCACATTTAGAAAAACGATGTCTATGGGTAACACACTGGTAAAGAATAACCCTGAGCTAGCTGAACTCAATACCTGGCTAGCCCCTAGAACAGGTTTTTATAAATGTACCCAATGTAAGGCATGCCAATATGGAGTTAACACCAAAACTTACCAAACGGCATTTAGCTCCAAAAAACACCCTATATTGAAGTATTTGTCCTGCAAAACTGAATTTGCTGTCTACGCACTCACATGTAGTTGTAATTTAACTTATATAGGCAGCACCAAGCTGCCAGTACATAAAAGAATTCTGCAACACATGCGAGCCATAACTAATAAAGACCCCAGTTACCCTGTTGCCAGGCACTTTAAGGAACAGCATCAAAGTAACCTTAAGCACTTTAAATATCATGTGTTGGATGCAGTGCCCTTTACCAAGAGGGGAGGCAACAGAGAAAGAAACCTTCGGCGTCTAGAGACTAGATTTATTTTGGAAATGGACACTAAGCACCCTGGGGGTTTAAATGTTTGTGAGGACTTACACACATATTTATGAGATATAGTCCTCACATAACTAAGCAGGATTTTTTACACTGAGTTATTATATTACTCTCCACTTAGTCCATTAATGGAAACTTTATTAGTCTCACATATATTCCTCTAATGCTACTCTGTTGAGTTTATGTCATATCATGGTCAGAAGTTTATATGTATATTTTAGGAACACATCTTAGGAGTAATTTTAGCTAATTTATTGACACAATTTTTTAGGTTGAAATGATTTTATAATGGTTTTATAATTCATTATGTGGGAATCAACCTATTGCTTTGTTCAATGATTACCTATGGATTTTATTATGTCCATTTATTCCGTTTCTGTGTAACTCAACTGCACGATGGTTTTGTCATCCTATCTTCGTGTTAAGGCATTTATGCCACATATTAACCTTCATACATATATATTAATATGTGTATTATCCGCACTCTCTCTTGCACACAAGCACCTTTTTGCACATTTTATTTTTTTAAGCACATTTGCACACATATATATAGTAAAAAAATTAAAACAAAATAAAAAATAGTTCAAATTGGGATCTCGATTTTAGAATCAATTATATTATGGGGACATTTCTCTTTTTATGCACTTAGACACTTTATATACAGAATTTTACATGGTTGACTTACGAAATTTTGAGATGATTGTATTAGGAATATGCGAAGGGGTCAAGGTGTATTTATACTGGGATCCCCACCTGCCCTCACACAACAGTTGAGGAACAGGAAATAGGGTATATTATGCCAAATAGGATTGATTAACAGTATTAGAATTACTTAATATATTTCAAAATCCTATTATTTTAATCATGTGAATTTATTCCATGTATTTTTTAGTTATATGATAACCCAATATTAGGCATGTATTCCTTGCTCTTTTCGGTCATACAATATTTGGAGGCATTTAAGCCTTAAAATGTATATTAATTGTATTTATATGCAATGCTATGTACAACTGTAGCACTTTCTAATGGCAGTAACTCTTCCATGTTTACACTTTTTTGATTGTTTGCACTATTTAAAGGGATATGCCGCCCATGCGCTGTTGTGTGAGCAAGGTCGGAGTTTCCCGACCGAAACGCGTCATGGCGACATGGTGGTGAGCTAAATAAAACCATTATCGACGAATCTGGGTCTGCTCTTGTTTTCCGTCATCACGAAGGAGTTTAAGCAAGGATCACTGATATATATATATATATATATATATATATATATATATATATATATATATATATATAATATGTGTACCCCAACAAAAGCATGTCACACTGACTACACGATCCTGAAAGACCAGTAATCACCAGATAGGTACCATACGTTTCAAAATTTGTTATCTATAAGTATACCGCTTATAAAAATGAGCAAAACCCATACGTGAACAAAGTAAACATATGGTAACGACAAGAAAGACAAAAAACCAGAGTAAGTAAGAACGGGCCTTACTTACTGTTTGAGGATAAAAAAACACACTATATATATATATATATATATATATATATATATATATATATATATATATATATATATATATATATATATAGAGAGAGAGAGAGAGAGAGAGCAGGCATTGCTATGATATTCAGGGTGGTGCTACCTTAGTTGTAGGTTGAAATTTGCACCTAACTATAACGTCACTTTAACCTTTTGGTTGGTCTATCTATCTATCTATCTATCTATCTATCTATCTATCTATCTATCTATCTATCTATCTATCTATCTATCTATCTATCTATCTATCTATCTATCTATCTATCTATCTATCTATCCATCTATCCATCTATCCATCTATCCATCTATCCATCTATCCATCTATCTATCTATCTATCTATCTATCTATCTATCTATCTATCTATCTATCTATCTATCTATCTATCTATCTATCTATCTATCTATCTATCTATCTATCTATCTATCTATCTATCTATCTATCTAATCTATCTATAAATATATATATTTTTTTCTTCAAAATTTAAAGATACGTAGATGTGGAGCTGAGAATAAATAAACAATATTTAACTATATATGATGACCTCTATGACATAGTGGTAGTCTATATTACGAATTCGATATTGCAAAATCTTGATAATTTGACATTAGCCCTTGCGTCACCCGCAAACGATGCTTGATGGTCAGGCTTCTCAAACATATCTCCATATTGTTCAGGTGTCTCCTAAATTTGTCCAGCGTTTTCCTTAAGTTAAGAAATTGCTAACAACTTCCTGGCTTGCAGATAGCATCCATCATAGGCCATCAAGTGCTTAATTACCAGGAGAACTTCCCTCCTGACTCCTCTTTGTGGCCAGGCACTTGGCTGCGTTTTATGTGCTCTGCACACTCTGTAACCTGCTCTAATCAGCGATCAGTCTGTTTATTGCTGCTGCTGCTGGATGTTTTCATGAATCAGGCACTGTCCCCAGGGTTCCTTCAAAGACGCCACTTTCTCGATTAATTTTATATGAATTAGAAACATTATCTGTGTTGACCCCATTAAATGGAATTGGAGCTCTATCCTCTAAGGACTGCACTGTACGTTTTCCTATATAAACCATAAAAAGCCATATCTTGTACTCTGCACTCTTCTGAACCCGCATATAGCCTACACCCACACATCTCTTGTACTCTGCACTCTTCTGAACCCACTCACACATAGCCTGCACCCACACATCTCTTGTACTCTGCACTCTTCTGAACCCACTCACACATGCCAGCACCCACACATCTCTTGTACTCTGCACTCTTCTGAACCCAATCATACATAGCCTGCACACACATTCCTTGTACTCTGCATTCCTCTGAACCCGCACATAGCCTACACACACATCTCTTGTACTCTGCACTCTTCTGAACACGCATATAGCCTGCACCCACATTTCTCTTGTACTCTGCACTCTTCTGAACCTGCATATAGCCGTCACCCATACATCTCTTGTACTCTGCACTCTTCTGAACCCACTCACATATAGCCTACGCCCACACATCTCTTGTACTCTGCACTCTTCTGAGCCCACTCATACATAGCCTGCACCCACACATCTCTTGTACTCTTCACTCTTTTGAACCCAATCACACATAGCCTGCACCCACACATCTCTTGTAAACTGCACTCTTCTGCACCCACACACAACCTGCACCCACACTTCTCTTGTACTCCGCACTCTTCTGAACACGCATCTAGCCCACACCCACACATCTCTTGTACTCTGCACTCTTCTGAACCCGCACATAGGCTGCACCCACACATCTCTTGTACTCTGTACTCCTCTGAACCCGCATATAGCCCACACATCTCTTGTACTCTGCACTCCTCTGAACCCGCACATAGCCCGCACCCACACATTTCTTGTATTCTGCACTCTTCTGAACCCACACGTAGCCCGCACCCTCCCATCTCTTGTACTCTGCACTCTTCTGAGCCCACACATAGCCTGCACCCACACATCTCTTGTACTCTGCACGCATCTGAACCTACACAGAGCCTACACCCACACATCTTTTGTACTCTGCACTCCTCTGAACCCGCACATAGCCCGCACCCACACATCTCTTGTACTCTGCACTCTTCTGAACTTGCACATACCCTGCACCCATGCGTGTTCAGAAGAGTGCGGAGTACAAGAGAAGTGTGGGTTCAGGTTGTGTGTGGGTGCAGAAGAGTGCAGTTTACAAGAGATGTGTGGGTGCAGGCTATGTGTGATTGGGTTCAAAAGAGTGAAGAGTACAAGAGATGTGTGGGTGCAGGCTATGTATGAGTGGGCTCAGAAGAGTGCAGAGTACAAGAGATGTGTGGGCGTAGGCTATATGTGAGTTGGTTCAGAAGAGTGCAGAGTACAAGAGATGTATGGGTGAGGGCTATATGCAGGTTCAGAAGAGTGCAGAATACAAGAGAAATGTGGGTGCAGGCTATATGCGTGTTCAGAAGAGTGCAGAGTACAAGAGATGTGTGTGTAGGCTATGTGCAGGTTCAGAGGAATGCAGAGTACAAGGAATGTGTGTGCAGGCTATGTATGATTGGGTTCAGAAGAGTGCAGACTGCAGAGTACAAGAGATGTGTGGGTGCTGGCATGTGTGAGTGGGTTCAGAAGAGTGCAGAGTACAAGAGATGTGTGGGTGCAGGCTATGTGTGAGTGGGTTCAGAAGAGTGCAGAGTACAAGAGATGTGTGGGTGTAGGCTATATGCGGGTTCAGAAGAGTGCAGAGTACAAGATATGGCTTTTTATGGTTTATATAGGAAAACGTACAGTGCAGTCCTTAGAGGATAGAGCTCCAATTCCATTTAATGGGGTCAACACAGATAATGTTTCTAATTCATATAAAATTAATCGAGAAAGTGGCGTCTTTGAAGGAACCCTGGGGACAGTGCCTGATTCATGAAAACATCCAGCAGCAGCAGCAATAAACAGACTGATCGCTGATTAGAGCAGGTTACAGAGTGTGCAGAGCACATAAAACGCAGCCAAGTGCCTGGCCACAAAGAGGAGTCAGGAGGGAAGTTCTCCTGGTAATTAAGCACTTGATGGCCTATGATGGATGCTATCTGCAAGCCAGGAAGTTGTTAGCAATTTCTTAACTTAAGGAAAACGCTGGACAAATTTAGGAGACACCTGAACAATATGGAGATATGTTTGAGAAGCCTGACCATCAAGCATCGTATGCGGGTGACGCAAGGGCTAATGTCAAATTATCAAGATTTTGCAATATCGAATTCGTAATATAGACTACCACTATGTCATGGAGGTAATCATATATAGTTAAATATTGTTTATTTATTCTCAGCTCTACATCTACGTATCTTTAAATTTTGAAGAAAAAAAAATATATATATTTATAGATAGATAAGATAGATAAGATAGATTAGATAGATTAGATAGATAGATAGATAGATAGATAGATAGATAGATAGATAGATAGATAGATAGATAGATAGATAGATAGATAGACCGACCAAAAGGTTAAAATGACGTTATAGTTAGGTGCAAATTTCAACCTACAACTAAGGTAGCACCACCCTGAATATCATAGCAATGCCTGCTCTCTCTCTCTCTCTCTATATATATATATATATATATATATATCTCCAAGAAAGAAGTGACTCAAACAGATAGATCACCAAAGAACAAAAATATATTTCCACTACAACGTTTCAGCTTCCGCCTTCCTCAGGTAGTACAAGATGGTTTGCTCTGTGGCTGCACAGATGACAGCTGAATTTTCAAAAAGCATCATGAGTGAAAATTCCATTTGGAATGTGGAATCAATGCAGTCCAGAGAGCTCTTGAAATATGCAGTAATCAGGTTGTGTTGTCTGCACTCTTCTGCACCCACATATAACCCGTACCAACACATCTATTGTACTCTACATTCTTCTGAACCCACTCAAACAGAGCCTGCACCCACATATGTCTTGTACTCTGCAATCTTCTGAACCCGCTCACACATAGCCTGCACCCACACATCGCTTGTACTCTGCACTCTTCTGAACCCACACGTAGCCTGCACCACACATCTCTTGTACTCTTCACTCTTCTGAACCCACACATAGCCTGCACACACATCTCTTGTACTCTGCACTCTTCTGAACCCTCACATAGCCTGCACACACATCTCTTGTACTCTGCACTCTTCTGAACCCGCACATAGCCCACACCCACACATCTCTTGTACTCTGCACTCTTCTGAACCCACACATAGCCTGCCCCACACATCTCATGTACTCTGCACTCTTCTGAAACCGCATATAGCCTGCACATACATCTCTTGTACTCTGCACTCTTCTGAACCCGCATATAGCCCGCACCCACACATCTCTTGTACACCGCAATATTCTGAACCCGCACATAATCTGCACCCACACATCTCTTGTACTCTGCACTCTTCTGAACCCACCCACACATAGCCTGCACCCACACATCTCTTGTACTCCACACTTTTCTGAACCCGCACATAGCCTGCACACACATCTCTTGTACTCGGTACTCTTCTGAACCCGCACATAGCCTGCAAACACATCTCTTGTACTCTGCACTCTTCTGAACCCACACATAGCCTGCATACTTATCTCTTGTACTCTGCACTCTTCTGAACCCGCACATAGCCTGCACCCACACATCTCTTGTACTCTGCACTCTTCTTAACCCTCACATAGCCTGCAAACACACATCTCTTGTACTCTACACTCTTCTGAACCCACACATAGCCTGCACACACATCTCTTGTACTCTGCACTCTTCTGAACGAACACATAGCCTGCACACACATCTCTTGTACCCTGCACTCTTCTGAACCTGCATATAGCCTGTATACACATCTCTTGTACTCTGCACTCTTCTTCACCCTCACATAGCCTGCACCCACACATCTCTTGTACTCTGCACTCTTCTGCTGAACTCACACATAGCCTGCGCACACATCTCTTGTACTCTGCACTCTTCTGAACGAACACATAGCCTGCACACACATCTCTTGTACTCTGCACTCTTCTGAACCTGCATATCGCCTGTATACACATCTCTTGTACTCTGCCCTCTTCTGCACCCGCACATAGCCCACACCCACACATCTCTTGTACTCTGCACTCTTCTGAACCCACGCATAGCCTGCCCCACACATCTCATGTACTCTGCACTCTTCTGAAACCGCATATAGCCTGCACATACATCTCTTGTACTATGCACTCTTCTGAACCCGCATATAGCCCGCACCCACACATCTCTTGTACACTGCAGTATTCTGAACCCGCACATAATCTGCACCCACACATCTCTTGTACTCTGCACTCTTCTGAACCCACCCAAACATAGCCTGCACCCACACATCTCTTGTACTCCACACTTTTCTGAACCCGCACATAGCCTGCACACACATCTCTTGTACTCGGTACTCTTCTGAACCCGCACATAGCCTGCACACACATCCCTTGTACTCTTCACACTTCTGAACCCGCACATAGCCTGCAAACACATCTCTTGTACTCTGCACTCTTCTGAACCCACACATAGCCTGCCTACTTATCTCTTGTACTCTGCACTCTTCTGAACCCGCACATAGCCTGCACCCACACATCTGTTGTACTCTGCACTCTTCTTAACCCTCACATAGCCTGCAAACACACATCTCTTGTATTCTGCACTCTTCTGAACCCACACATAGCCTGCACACACATCTCTTGTACTCTGCACTCTTCTGAACCTGCATATAGCCTGTATACACATCTCTTGTACTCTGCACTCTTCTGAACCGCACATAGCCTGCCCACACATCTCTTGTACTCTGCACTCTTCTGAACAAACACATAGCCTGCACACACATCTCTTGTACCCTGCACTCTTCTGAACCTGCATATAGCCTGTATACACATCTCTTGTACTCTGCACTCTTCTTAACCCTCACATAGCCTGCACCCACACATCTCTTGTACTCTGCACTCTTCTGCTGAACTCACACATAGCCTGCACACACATCTCTTGTACTCTGCACTCTTCTGAACGAACACATAGCCTGCACACACATCTCTTGTACTCTGCACTCTTCTGAACCTGCATATAGCCTGTATACACATCTCTTGTACTCTGCACTCTTCTGAACCCGCACATAGCCTGCACCCACACATCTCTTGTACTCTGCCCTCTTCTGCACCCGCACATAGCCTGCACCCACACATCTCTTGTACTCTCCATGTTTCTGAACCCACTCACACATAGCCTGCACCCACACATCTCTTGTACTCTGCACTCTTCTGAACCCACACATAGCCTGCACACACATCTCTTGTACTCTGCACTTCTCTGAACCCGCATATAGCCTGCACCCACACATCTCTTGTACACTGCACTCTTCTGAACCCACACGTAGCCTGCACACACATCTCTTGTACTCTGCACTCTTCTGAACCCACTCACACATAGTCTGCACCCACACATCATTTGTACTCTGCACTCTGCTGAACCCACATATAGCCCGCACCCACACATCTCTTGTACTCGAAAGACTCAAGGTTGGCATTGTTAGCTTCAATCAGGAGTGTGCCGTTGGAGTAGATGGTTACAGAGGTGTTCCCAGAACGCGACAGACGGTTTGGGATAGAGAATGATAGTTTGCAACTATGGGGAGTATTGGTGATTTTGGTAATGTGGAGATGGGCTCTAAGGATGGAATTCCACTTGTCGGGCCTTTCTGTGTGAAAAATGAGGTCCATTTTTACTTGACCTTTGGAGCAGTGATATATGTCAGCAAATAGTGACTCAGGGTATTGCCTGATCAGTTTGTGTTTGAGGTTCTTTTTCGCTTTGGGTGAGAGGTTGAGGGGGAGACTAATCGAGAAGGAGTTCAGGCCGTGCCATTTTACGTAGGGTGAGGTGAGGGGGTTGGGGTAGGTTGACGTGGTAGAAGGCATTTTATCTAAGTTGGCGGTGGGGCTAGTTCCTTTCGGGCTCGATGTGTTTTGATAGCACGGTGGTCGGGAGGGTTGTAGTTATGATGGTACTGCTATCGGGGTCAGGCCGCTTCTATATGGGTTGGGTTGGTTGGCTGCTGACACGCGGTCTATGGGGACAGAGAGAGAGTAGCAGCAGTGGGGCTTGAGTCAATTGTGTTTCAGGAGGGGTGTGCGCTTGTTTCTGTTGTCCAGCTGTTGAAACTATGAGTTATGTAACCCACCAGAATTAAAGGGGACAGCCCCCAGGAGGTTAAGCCGAATGAATAGATGGGTGCTGCAGGATAGGGATGTGGCGGGCTAACGTCTTAGCAATGGTAGCGCTGAATTAGAGATTAATGAGCTTCGTCAGTGGGGTTAACAAGAAAGAGTAGAGCTACGGTCTCTGAGTGGAAGGGGGTATCGCATAGGCAAGGGGCCAGATTTGCATTAAAGTGGGGTAAGTCCACAGGAACAGGGTGTATAGGTGGCAATCAGGGTGAAGGGGACTCACCGGCGCAGTCTGGGTGTTGTGGCGCTCAAAGTAGTTTGCAGTGCACTTTTCAGTTATCCTTGGTATCAGCTCTTAAGCTGTGAGCCGTCTGTTCAGTGGGTCAGGTTCTCGTTGTGTCAGCAGGGCGGCCATTTTTTGGACAGGCGCTGTAGAACTCTGCACTAGCTCAAGGACGGCTACCTGAGGCTCCAAGGTGTCAGATTGAGGATCGATGAGGGTCGAGGCTCTCATGGGCCTCGTGCAAGGGATCAGCAAATTGTTTGCAGTCCGTTTCTCGGGGTTTTTTCAATTAGCGACCTAACAGTGCGGCCATTTTGAGGTCAGGCGTTGCGGAGCTCGGCAACAGCTCACGCTCCGTTTCCAGCAGATGTTCCTCCTTTTTGTCCAGGTGAGGGGGACCGGGCCGAGTCTGGGGCTGTCAGGACTCTCACGGGTCTGAGAGGGTGCCCTTAAGCAGTGAGCCATTAGTTCCACTGTGTCAATGAGGCGGCCATCTTTGGGCAGGCACTGCAGCGCTCTGCAGTAGGTCAAATACAGCTGCCTGAGGTCTTCATTGTGCCAGATTGGAGATCCAGGCGGGTGGTGGCTCTCGAGGGGCCGCAGCAGGGTGTCATCAAATTGCCTGCAGCCCGTTAACCGAGAGTTTACTTCGGAACTGTCCTAACTGACAAATGCAAAATCAACAGTTGATGGACAGAATGCAGAACAATGTCATACATTCACCCCAGTACAGAGATCTGGGCCTAAATCCATCGTTTTTTTGCTCACCATGCCTGTTCCAGTTTTAACTCAGCCATATGCAAATCAGTCTTGACCCTGTGCCTCATGGGAATAGTCCAGCCCAAACTGCCAAGCCAGGTCCTCCCTGGACTGGAAACAAGCATCCTTGGACCGGTTTCGGGGTTTTACCCCTCTTCCTCCAGGATAGCTTGATTCCAGTGGCATGGAGAGCACGGGACCCAAGTCTGGGCATACCCTTCCCAATCGGGGTGACCAATGCAAAAACAACAGTTGATGGTCAGAATGCAGAACAATGTCATACATTCAACCCAGTACAGAGATCTGGGCCCAAATCCATCGTTTTTTGCTCACCATGCCGTTCCAGTTTGAACCCAGCCATATGCAAATCAGTCTTGACCCTGTGCCTCATGGGAACAGTCCAGCCCGAACTGCCAAGCCAGGTCCTTTCTGAACTCACACATAACCTTCACCCACACATCTCTTGTACTCTGCACTCTTCTGAACCCGCACATAGCCTGCACCCACACATCTCTTGTACTCTGCACTCTTCTGAACCCACATATAGCGTGCACCCTCACATCTCTTGTACTCTGCACTCTTCTGAACCCACATATAGCCTGCACCCACACATCTCTTGTAGCTCTGCACTCTTCTGAACCCACATATAGCCTGCACCCACACATCTCTTGTACTCTGCACTCTTCTGAACCCACTTACACATAGCCTGCACCCACATATCTCTTGTACTCTGCACTCTTCTGAACCCACACATAACCTGCACCCACACATTTCTTGTACTCTGCACTCTTCTGAACCTGCACATAACCTGCACGCACACATCTCTTGTACTCTGCACTCTTTTGAACCCACTCACACATAGCCTGCACCCACATCTCTTGTAGCCCACACATAGCCACCACACACATCTCTTGTACTCTCCGGAAACCTGCGCACACGTACATCGTAGTCTACACTCACAGGGAGGTGGTACCTGCAGAGAGTCTGCACTCACAGAGAGGAGCTTGTATCCACAGATAATATGCACTTACAGGGAGGAGTTAATCGCAGAGAGTCTGCACTCACAGGGTTCCTGTACCTACAGATAGTCTGCTCTTGTAGGGAGGCTGTACACACAGATACAAAGGGAGACCATGCGCATAGATAGTCTGCACCCACAGGGAGCCTGTACTAAAAATGAGTCTGCACTCACAGAAAAACACTACCCACAAATAGCCTGCACCCGCAAGGAGTACGTACTCACACACAGTCTGCAACCACTTGGAGCCTGTAATCACAGACCCCATTCACTCATACATATTCATGAACCCTCTATCTGTAGATAGCCTATACCCACACAGCCCTAGCTTGAACCCATAAAACATCTGCACCCATAGGGAGCCTGTAGTCGCAGGGAGCCTTTACCCCTAGATAGCCTGCACTCACAGGGAGCCTGTACCCAGAGATAGTCTGTGCACAAACGGAGCCTGTACCCACAGAGAGTCAGCACTCACAGTGATCTGTGCCCACGGACAGTCTCCACTGACAGGAAGTCTGCATGCAGACTCTGCTCCCTGTAGTGGCACCTACAAACCTCCTGCAGCAAGGCATATCTTTCCACACTGATGGATCTCAATATCACACTATCTGAATGCTTAGATAGACTGTGACCAGCAGTGGTGTAGCAATAGCCCCTGCAGCCCCCGCAGTGCGGGGGTGCTCAAGCTCCAGGACGCCTCCTCCAGCACTGTGCACATGCAGTGAGCCGTGACCAGAGAGTTCCTGATTGGGTCCAGAGCATGAGGGGCCCCTTCTGCATGTACTTTGCAGACCCCCTCAACTTTTGTAGCGCTACTGGTCGCCAGGGGAACCTACACCCAGGGTGTTGCTGTGCGAGGCCTTCTCTCCGGGAGCTGAGGCACTCAGTGGGTACTGTTCATGCTGTGAAGGTTCTGTTAAGGAGTCAAAATGAATCCACCTGGAGTTCTTCTCTTCCGGGAGGGCAGAATCCCAGTGGTATTCTGCACCATAGATGTCTCAGGGTCTTTTCTAGAGGTGGGTAATGTTTCTGCAATTTCCCGTAATTACACTACAGCAAAGTATGGGAAATTCCTGCAAACTTCCAGAAAATACCACAGTAGTCCACAAGGAGTGTCATCCAGCATTTAGTTCTTTTTTCATAGCCCTAAATGCACCCTCCCATCCAAAATGGACACAAGGATATATTTTGAGATCAGAAAATACTGCTAAATGCAACAGAACAGAAATAGCAGCCGCCGCTCGCGTTTACTAGGTTTATTGTTCCTGTGCTCTGTTGTAGGGTTTTTGTGCCAAGTAACTTATAATTATTCAAATAGCTGTAGTCAGCCGCATTTGAGTAATTTAGGGCATCGTTTTGATGAAGGACCAACGGACAGCCGAACGCTATTGTGGCGGTCAGGATACCGCCAACATGCATGCGGGTGGTCCAACCCCCATATTAGGATGCGACTGCCGGACTAGCAGTAGGCAACACGGTGGGAGTATGTTGCAGCCGTGGGAAAGGGCCACAGCACATGGTGACGCCATGAAGGCATTTCAATGCACGTCCATGCATCTTTGCCATGCACCACGTGGTGCATGGCACTCCGAAGCATGGAGGTGAGTGGGGGCACTACATGTGCCCGCAGGGCCATTTTACTGTAGCCCATGATGGATGGGTCCCTGTTTGGGGCCCCCAATATCCCTTTCTGACAACCTTTACATGGCAGTGTTCTCACCATGAAAAGACTGTCGGAAAGGGAAATGGTAATCCCGACGGCGGTGCCTGGGTCGGCACCACCGCCATTCAGGGCTGCGACTCTGACCGCCGCCCGTCGAGATCTGAGATCCTGGTGGAGGCGATAGTGTGGACTCCAATGTGGTCCGACCACCAGTATGATAATGCGGCGGTTGAACCAAAGGGCTGTCGACAGTCGGACCACCACCGATGGCCTGTCGGTGGCGGTCTGACCGCCATCATAATCAGCCCCAGAGCATCAAAAAGTAACACAAGTTTACTGAAATTACTCCAATTATTCCAGCATAATTAAAATGTCACTTAGACCTAGTCTTGTCGAAGCTACTGGAAGATCAGGAACATGGAGCAGTGACACGGTGCGTGACAGTTTCAAACCAACACTGCTGCCTCAAGGGCTTGAATTGGGCAGGATCTCCCGGGCCCCAGGCATCCCTGGTCGGGTGGGAAAGGATTACTTGGAGGAGAATCCCTCAAATGGGAAACCGTCATGTCTTTTTCTCCCAAGATAAGGGCTAATTTTAAGTGCCATGGTGCCATCCCTCTAAATATGAAGGGATTTGCCCAGAATCACAGGATGTTGTGCTGATGCCAGGACTCAAACCTGGTTCACCATAGGCAGCAGCTCTGGCCATAAAGCCACATCTTGCCTCTGATTTGTCATGGGCTTTGTAACTGTGGAAGGGGCAGCGCTCTAAGTGGAGAAGTGTAGCTCACTGGTTAGAGGAGGCATACCCTGAAGCAGAGGTCAGACCCGGGACCAGGGTTCAATTCCCAACGTGGCAGGGTCCGGAGCCCAATTGTCCACGGACTTGATAATTCTCGCTTCGGTGCCCACTCTAAGCACGAGTTCACACTATGCAGCTCTGGGCAACAAGCTTGCTTAATCTCCACAACGGCCCCCCGTGGCGGGATGCCTGGCTTTCACCTTGGGGATGCCCAGTACGGGTTATCTCACAGGGAAAAACCAGGACGGGTTCCCAATGCAAGCGCCAAGATGCCCAAGGGTAAGTTGAGTGCTATATAAGAACACATAATAATAATAAGAGATTACAGGCATTAAAAGAACAATCATGAATCACACATGGCATCAGAAATTCTGCTCATGATTCTTCTTGTTTTTCCCTATTACAGCAGCACAAAGTGAACAGAGAGAGAAAAGAGGATGGCCTGGAACCCTCCAACACAACCATTTGCAACGCTTTGTCAGTTTTGTGTTTGGTGATTAAGAGTCCTGGGTGAGTCTGTGAGCTTTCAGATGGATTGACACCACATCCCACAGATGAGCTGTCTCAAGTGACTAATCTGCTAACAGCCAATAGAGATATCAAAACTTTACTCATTGAAAAGGCACAGGAAAGGCAAGGAATTTCCATATAAAAGTGTGAAAAAGGCATGTATAATGCGGAAAGAGAGCAGCCATTGCTGAAAGAGGCGCTACAGTCTGTCTTCATCGCATGCGAGGAAGATAAGATTTCTCTTGAATACATTATGTAGCTTATGTACAACCCCTTGCGCCGCCGGTGCGTCACTTTTAACATGGAAAAAAATGGCAGACCGGCGGTGCAAGGGGCTTGTAAATAAGCCCCCATATATTTGTATTACAGAGGCAGCCATTGCACCCCTGTAATTATGGTTTGGTCTAACTTCCCATTGAAAAGCTGTGTTTGTTTCTCTAATCTCTTTGGGGCAGGTCCATGATTCTGAAAGAAACTTTCTAACAAGAATGTTGATCTAATGTGTGTTTGGCTTGGAAAGTGTAATGCGGATCTATCATGCAGGGGACAAAAAGAGTCAAAAAAGTGACATTCCTCATGTTAAGTCCCATAGGAAGCTGCAGACAAAGTTATTTGAGTTGTCATCAGTGATGTCATAAATGATGTCATAGAACAAGTCATGAGTGATGTCATGTGAGGTCATAAGAAGTGCACGGCCGGCACGTAAGTTATACTTAGCGCCGCTAACTATGACTTGTGAATTTCTTTTTTTTTCTTTTTCTTAACATTCTAGGTCTCTGTCAAAAGTTGTTGAGATTCATGAAACTACACCAAAGAAATAAGCAAATCAGTGATTGTTTAAACCTCTCCCTTGACATGGCCCCACTTGTCAGTTCAGCATTAAACCTGAATTTCTCAAGCTTGCTAACAGCCTGCAGTTTTTAACTCAGATTCATAGACTAGCAGCAGTATGATTGACACATGGATGGTTTTGTTTTTTGCCCCTTTAACTTTGCCCGACCCACAATAGAAAATGTAAATACCACCAGAAGACTAAACTTGCTTCTCATTACCCAAATTTATTGTGAATTCCTCAAAGGTTCCACCTTTCTTAGCAAATGAACCCTTTTTTATCCCCTCTTTTACCACTTCAACTTGGTGGGGGGGGGCTGCACAATTAAGAAAAACACAACGCAGTGAGCTAAATACGCTAAATCTTTATGTTGTTGATGTTTTATGTATTTGTAAAGCGCACTGTCACCCGCGGGTGTATTTTGGTGATGAGCAAATGTCCTAGGGGAGATTGGCTATAAACCAAGTCTTCAGCTTCTTTCAGAATTTAAGTTGCGAGCCGGAGGCTCTGATGTGGCAGGGAAGGTCGTTCCACGCTTTAGGAGTGATGTAAGAGCGATGTAAGAGAACGCCGACCCTCCTGATCAGCTTCTGTGTATGCGCGAGATGCCTGCGAGTAGGGGTCCCGCGGAGCCAAGGTGTCTGGGTGGTGGGTGGAAAGCAGTGGCGTAACAAAAGTTTAAGCGGCCCCCCTGCAATGTACACAGAGGGGCCCCTGCCCCGGATTTTATCTGGAGTGCTCAGACCCGGGCGCTGTGCTGAGGGGGCCCTCTGCAGCTGGGAGGCCCCCCGCACCGCGGGGGATGCGGGGGCCTGTGTTACGCCCCTGGTGGAAAGAGATGAGACTGTTCAGATTGGTTGGGCCAAAGTTGTGTAGTGCCTTGAATGCGTGTATTGGGTGTTTGAAATGGGTGCGTTTGTGTACCAAATTGTGCACAAATTCGCCAAATGGTGCTAACGTTATGGGCAAATCAAAAAACACATTTTCAACTGTCACGAGAGCTCTAACATTTAAACCTTTGAATACCTCCTGACACCTCATAAAAATGATAAAGTACCATATACTACAGAAGGATTTACAGCGAACCAAGGAAAGGACTCCTCTATGTAAAATTCTGCTTTCATTCCACATTTGATGCAATTGTGTTTAGCAGTTTATTTTCAGAGAGGAACGTTTTGTAGGGGCGTTGAAATGGAAAAAGTTAATTTTATGAACCCTGTTTAATTTTTACCTACCTGGACAGACCTGCACCTAACTGACCATCCCAAAAATAATCCTGTTTTACTTTTTTTTGTGCAGATTTGTCAAACAGAACCATAAAAAAACAAAATTGTATTTTCAGGAGAAACTCAGACCTAATCATAGCTATTGAGTCAAAGTCAAAAATATATTGTATGATTAATTAAAATCTTTACAATTATCCCAAAAAATAATAAAATAAAATGTCTTTACAATCACAATTAAAACCAGAACACATTAATAATATCCCATTGGTTATATAGCTTAAGTGCATGTGTTTAGCCAGCGCATAAAATGTTATAAATACAATAATTAAAATTGAAATCTAATCCAGCTTCTGTGATCCTGCTTACTAAATAAACTCTTAATCTGTTTTACATTCAGTCCATATGTTACGCGATTGGCACCGTAGGGCCCAAGCCTGGTCGGTCATTCCTCTCTATTTTCCTCCTGATCGGCTTGCCGTAAAAGTTTTCTTACCTCTGCCAGGTATTTTACTCCCCGGCTGGCCAGAATTATGAACCATCCAACCAGCGTATTACAGCTTGCCTGAACGTGCGGATATTCATTTAGTTAAAAATGGGTTTTAAGTACCGTCTCCTCAGTAGCATAACTGCTGGGCATACGCATAATAGGTGGATTAGGGATTGCTCATTATAGCCACACAGTCGACACTGCGCTGTTTGTTTGGTGTATTTCCAGGACGGCTGTAGGTCTTTTGAATCGTGCTGACCTATCCGATAGTCTGTGTAGCTCTTTTTTAAATGCCGGCTGAAGTGTGATTTGAAATATGCTTGCGGTTTTAATGATTTGTAAGAAGTGATGACGGTCCACCCATGCCGACGTTTAGAAATTGTATTTTTATCTTCCAGAAAAGATTTACTTTTTGCTGCATTGTTGACCACTTTACTGATACTTGCTTTGTCTGCCCTGTTTTCTCATGCTGTTTGTATCTCCAGGTCGGCCAAACAAGTTTTCAAATAACTTCCCCATGAACTCGATGTTTCTTGGTCCACCTGGTACTTAATTTCTTCCCAGCATAAGCTGTCCATTGTGTCTGGGTCTGCGGAACAAAGTTTTTGGCATAGCTTTACAAAGCCGCTCATGCTCCGAAATTTTTGATTTTGGAGGCCGAACTCAAGCCGAACTTGCGACGGGGAGGCAGAATTTGGCAGATTGAAAACGGCCTTATAAATCTTCGTCTGGAGGTCATTTAATAGGTCAACCTCCTTGCCACACCAAGTGGGCAAGATTTGCGCAGCCATCACTTTTAAAAGGTGCTTATGGTTCAGGCAGTCCAGTTTTGTTTTTAGTAGTCTATATGGAAAAATTAGCGATTACGCTTTGGCTTTTATGGCCATTTGATGCTCCTTATCTGTTATGCCCTGCCCTATTGTTATACCAAGGTATTTATAGGACCCTTGCACTTCCACCGTTGCCCCTTTCACAAACCATTTGAACTTAATTTTTTGGGGATCCACTAGGCGAACGACTTTTGTTTTTACACTGTTTAATTCCAAGTTGTCCTGGTCCAAATAGGATACTAGGTTATTTATCGCTCTTTGTAGACCTATTGGAGTTTGACTGAGCACTACAATGTCGTCCGCGTATTGTAAAACAGTAATCGGCTTGTTGGCCACGTTCGTCGGATGACAATCAGCTGCTTCCATGTTTTGCTGATATCTGAAAGAAACAAATTAAATAGGCTTGGTGCTAACACGCATGCTTGTTTTAAACCTTGCTGCGTGTCAATGCTCGAAGTTGTACTGCATCCATCGCTATTCAGTCTATCGCCCAGATTCTGTAATAACTCATTGAAACAATACTGAAGGTATTTAACCAGTGCAAAAAACGTGTGTACTTCACGGATGAGTACAAATTCAAGAACCATCTGCTTACAACATATGCTGCCAATTGGCACAACTAATGTATATGTCACTATACGTGTGCGCACCACTGGATTCTTTACTTTCCTCTTGTCCATTCCTCAGCCTCCTGGTCACCAAGTGACTTCCACTTAATTATGCTCCATTTAGCACAATCTGCCAAGAATATAACTCAGCTTCATCAAACGCAGACCAAGCATGAAAGCCGACACTCCACGTCTGCACAGGAACATGGGGGCAGATTTACAAGCCCCTTGCGACAATTTTGCGCCACCGTTGATTCACTTTTGGGATGCAGCGGTGGTGTAAAAAATGAAGGCAATTTACAACGTGACGCATCTAGGGAGATGCGTCACGTTGTAAAGCCCTGCGTCACATTATATTTGGGTCAGCTATAATGTATTCAGGGTGGGTGTTCCGACGCAGGAAAGCCTCGTACAAGTGACGCAGTGAAATCTACAAGATTTTACTGCGTCGCTTCTAGGACGCCACTGTGTCAAAACCTTACGCCTGCTTGAAGCAGGCGAAGGAGTGACACCGTACACCTCAAACTGCATTGCTGAAGTTGCTTTGTGCTTGTGATTCGACTCCAGCAATGCAAGACGTTTGCTCCAACAGATGCGTCAGAATTTCTGACGCATCTGTCAATCCTTGAACCATGGTGCGTCGTATTGTGAATACGGCGTATCCATGATGGCACAAGGGTATCACAGGCTGGCGCAGGGAAAGTGACGCATCTCTACAGATGCGTCACTTTCTTGTAAATGTCCCCCATGGTATATATACACTCTGGCGATTTTCCTCTCAACACAGGATCTCATGTGGCCTAGAAAGGGGTTACAACAAGTCTACCTCTTCAGGGAGCCAAAACAAGCGCTTGACACTGGCGCCCTGATTCAAAGAGAATTTGGGCCCGATTCACAAAGGTAAACTGAGACAAAAGACAAACTTTATGACTTTCGGGATTCACAAAGGCCATCTACGAGTAGTAAAGTTAGACTTTTGTCTCAGTTGTGGTCTCAGTTAAACTTAAGAACAAAACTTGGGGAGAGGAGTTGGCCTAACGGCTAGGGCGGTCGACTTCGAATCTGGGGAACTGGGTTCGGGTCTCAGCAATGACGCTGAACATCCTGTGATTCTGGGAAAATCACTTAATCTCCCCATGCCTAACAAAAATTAATGTGTGTCCTCATGTAACGTAACTGGTGCTATGTAAAGCGCTCTGATACCCAATTCGGGTCCAGTTCGCGCTATATAAAACTCTGCAAAAAAAATAAATGAGACAACTGTCTAACTTTACTATTCGTAAATGTCGTTTGTGAATACCGAAAGTCGTAAAATTAGACTTTTGTCTCAGTTTTGGTCTCAGTTAAACTTAAGAACAAAACTTGGGGAGAGGAGTTGGCCTAACGGCTAGGGCGGTCGACTTCGAATCTGGGGAACTGGGTGTGGGTCTCGGCAATGACGCTGAACATCCTGTGATTCTGGGAAAATCACTTAATCTCCCCATGCCTAACAAAAATGAATGTGAATCCTCATGTAATGTAACTGGTGCTATGTAAAGCGCTCTGATACCCGATTCGGGTCAAGTTTGCGCTATATAAAACTCTGCAAAAAAAAAATGAGACAAACGTCTAACTTTGCTGCTCGTAAATGTTGTTTGTGAATACCGAAAGTCGTAAAATTAGACTTTTGTCTCAGTTTACCTTTGTGACTCGGGCCCTTTGATGCGAGTTTCTGAGAACTCCTCCTGGCTGACACCTGACATTGAAAGGGAAGTCACACCTGTTCATAGCAAAACCTTTGTGATTTGGGTCCTAAAAACCAGAGCTTGAACACTAAACGCCTACACACTCTAGTACCTTCCAGGCAATAAGGTCAGACATGACAATTTCATGTGCAAGAAATCAACTCTCAGCAGCCCGACAACTACACACTGATTTCTTGTCCTTAGCACTGACTCAGCGCTTGAGAGAAGGTATAGACATTGCTGGGTGTCGTTGCATCTCACAGGTCTATCTCCTCCACGTCGCATGCTTGGCATGATTTTTGTTCTGACCTGCATGCTGCCTAGGAGAGCCTGCGTTACAGAGATACTGATGGAACTGCTGCAGGGCCTTTCAAGCACTGTCCCTGTCAGGTCTTACAAAATGGCATTTTGTTTTACAAACAGGGACGTGGGAGGGGTTTTGCATCTGCTGCTGCGTGCACGTCAGTTTCCAAACTTATTTACAACCTCCATATTAAAAGTGACACACCGGCAGCGCAAGGGGCTTGTAAATCAGGACCTCAGTGTTTTTGCTCAGTGGGTTAATGCACCTGCACGGATCTGCAACCTTCAGGTCGTTGTCATACATTTTTAAACTGTATGTTAACTTTTGAGGGTTAATTCAGCTGCTGTAGGGATTTCCCTGTGAGCATTACATAACAAGTTAATACACGGTTTTATAGCTATGGAGGGACATTGCGATTGTGGGAGAGAGCTGTGTGTAACCTGCATATCAATTTGTAATCCCAGTGTGGTCACTAAGGAGGTAATTTGGACTTGTAATTGTCTTTGTATAGTGCCACTACCCCTGATGAGGCGATAAAGCGCTTAGCAGCGAGTAGCATGCAACTCTGGAACCGAATCTTAGAGCAAGCTATGTTTTTTTGTCAATGCCCTAAAGCACCAATAAAAACTATATATATATATATATAATATATAATATATATATAATGTGTGACAAAGCCGAAACGCGTCTCTTTGAGCTCGGGGTCGAGGGAGACCCAGGAAAATAAAGGTGCCATATTCCAGCAGCCTTGTGTATATGCCTTCTTCTTTGGGAGCAGGATTGGTTGTTCATACTATATATATAGTGCCAATGCTGATCGGCAGTGGGGAAATGCAGTGGCAAAGCATTGCCCACCTAAAGGCGAGACATGTTTGCTTTGCCAATGCTTGTTTAAATATTACAGGTGCACCATGACGTTTGAACGCTCCATTAATAAGAAATTAAAAGCTGAGTGCTATTTTACCAGAGCTGAGGGGTCTTTATGTGAAAGCAGAAGATTGACACGCCACCCTATTGGAGCCGTATAAGCCCCATGTTCATGAAGCCTCAAGTCCAATGGTATCTATGTTAGGTATGGATGGCACCCTGCATAGGTTGTATCCATTAGAATCGGGGTACAGCATGTCTGTCCTCCTTTCGATGGCATTTTGTTCCCCAGCTTACCTAGAACAGTAGGGTGTAGGACAGTCATTTCTACAAGGCACCTCTCGGATCATGCAATGATACTTCTGTAAGTGACACGCGGCAGAATCGGGCGAGATGCTGGGGAGGTAGATCTCTTCATGAAGGAAGAATTAAAGATGTAGCTTCTGCCTAGGAATACTGTTACTGTTTTTCTCTAAAAATGCTGGCTCAGCATCAAGTAGAACAATATTGAGGGGTTCCCGGAAAGTCTCAGCGCGATCTATCAGCGTAGTGATTGGATTTGTATGAGAGGTCGTATCCTTCCCTGGAATAAAGCCATGCTGGTCCAGTGATGCAAGCTTAGAGATAACCATATTAACCCCTTAATATTATCTTACTTGATGCTGAGAAAGCATTTGATATTGTATCCTGGAAGTTTCTCTGGGAAGTGCTTGCCCAGTTCAATTTTAGCTCTAGATTTGTTAAAGTGGTTTAGTACATTCATAAGGCCCCTAAAGCTCAGATTAGTGTACAACAGGAGCCTTTGTTCATTTCTATTTCCCAGGGCACACAACAAGGCTGCGCATTCTTCCCCGCTCTGTATGCATTATATATGGAGCCATATATCAGGCTATTATGCAGAAATGTTCCCAGGAACCCGTATGTGCCATTGACCTCTCGTCTGGCCGTCTATGCAGATGACATTTTTTTTGTTCTAATATCTTTATTGTTATTTAAAAGAGAAAATACATTTATAATATATTGCAATACAACATAGGATTATTAAATATATGTTAGGTTAAAATCAAAGAATTATAGATTTCATGTCAAAAGTTAATGAGCTGGGATAAAAAGAAGTATGAACATATCATTAATCAGGCAAGAAAAACTAAATATATAAATGACACATTGATGACATTTTAATATTTTCTCATTGCTCTGAGACATCAATCAAGAGTGTTGAGCGTGTTGCACTAGATTTCAGCCAGGTCTCAGGGAATAAAATAAACGCTCATCAAACACAATTGATCCTTCTGGGAGGTGCGACTAGCTTTGATCAGAGGGTGACGACTCGAGCGAGGTATTTAGGTATTATTTTGGCACTTACGATAAAGTTGAGCTATGAATATAATTATACTGCACAGCTACGGTCTCTAAGACTAATATAAGTAAATGGATGCATTTACCTATTTCTCTTATTGAACAAAGTAATTTAATTAAAATAAACGTTCTCCCCAAAATGTTTTATCTTTTTCTTTCATTACCTTTGTACGTTTCTTGTAGGTATTTTAAAATGCTAGACTCTAATATTAGAAGATGCTTATGGCAGAAAAAGAAAGAGCGGCTATCTTAAAAAATTCTAAAACTTCCAATAGTTGAAGATGGATGGGCGCTTCCTGATTGGTATTTTTATTATTGGGTTGGTATGGCTGACCGTATTCGCATGTGGTATGACTTTTATCCGGATAACTGGCTTAATGCCATCTAAGCCATGAAGGATCCTGGTAGTAGTAGTACGAAATTTAGAAAGCACTAAATAAAAACAAACGTTAGATTAAAGACTGCAATAACTCTTGGAAAGGGTAAACAGCCATTAGTACGTGACTTGTAGTTCGCATAACATTACATCACAAGCGTAACAACGCATGCGCTGTAACAACGCGTAGCCTTTACTACGGAATTGGAGTGATGAGGAGGCAGCAATTGGAGTGAGGAGGAGGCAGCGATGACGGTTGTGGGGCGGAGGCCAGTGGAGACTTCATTGAGGACTCTAATAGTACCCCCATGGCCATACATAAACCTGTGACCTTTAAATGAGATTTCCGATACTCACGAATATTTTTTTTAAAACGCGCTCAGAAAATTGAACTGTGTTTACTCAGTACTGAATTCCATTCTGTTGGGTAAACAAAGCGGATATTTTAAAATAGAAACCTGTCACTTGTGTTGGCCGAGAAGCTTTCCTGTGCTTTTGAAAAATTCCAAGTACTTTGCCATTGCCTTGATAATTACTAAATCGACAAACCACCTCCGAGGCGGGCAAATTCACCTGAGGAGGCAGCGATGACGACAGTGGGGCGGAGGCGGCCTATTGGTAAAGTCAGGGTATGGATTGGTGAGCTGTGGGGCCTTGAGCGGCGCGGCTGTAGCAAGTAGGGGAGAGGCGCTGGTGCCCAGGGCGGATCTGCAGGCTCCTGTGTGCTGGCTGGGGGCTTTTTGGGCACTTCTGGTGTTTTCACCGCCTTCGATTAACAACGCTTGCAACCGAGGACATGGGACAGGGATATGAACCGAGGAGAGAGAGAGGTAAGAGGGGCTGTGTATTTTTAAAAGGTTTGTGTTTGAGGAGTAGTGTTTTTGGGTTTAGGGTAGTGTTGTGGGTCATGCAAGGTAGTGTTTGTGTATAGGGACAGGAGTGGGGGATGGGGTGGGTCGTGCAGGGGTTAGTGTTTTAGGGATTAGGGTAGTGTTGTGGTGTTTGTGTAGTGTAGGGTAGTATTGGGGGGGTTGTGCAGGGTAGTGTTTCAGTGTAGGGACTGGACTATGGGTAGGGGCAGGGTCGTGTTGGGGGTAGTGTGTTAGGGTAAAGGGTAGTGTTGTGGTGTTTGTGTGGTGTAGGGTAGTGTTTTAGGGTTTAGGATAGTGTCGGGGGTCGTGCAGGGTAGTGTTTCAGTGTAGGGAGCGGACTGGAGGTAGGCACAGGGTCATGCTTGGGGTAGTGTTTTATGGTTTAGGGTAGTGTTATAGTGTTTGTGTAGTGTAGGGTAGTGTTTTAGGGTATAGGGTAGTGTCAGGGGGTTGTGCAGGGTAGTTGTAAAGATTTCATGAGAAGTGGTTTGATTCCTTAAGAAGATTTATTTCCAGCAACAATCCAGCTGAGCTCTAGGGGTGGGCGGAATTTGCGTAATCGCGTTACGCAAATCTCCGCGAAACGGTAAAAAATCTCCGTGAACACGCAGAAATTCCGCGAACACGCGGAATTGCTTGTTCGCGATACTTTTTTCCTGTTCGTGATCGCTGTTTGCGTGCTCGGGGTGAAATATCTCGCGAACACGCATATTGAGAACGCGAACAAGCAAAAAATTTCGCGAAGTCGCTGAACGCAGGTTTTTGGGCAATTTCGCGTTCTCCGCGGAACGCGAAATTACCCAAATTCCGCAAATTCCGCAAATTCCGCGAACGGAACGGAATTTACCGCCCAGGCCTACTGAGCTCCCAGCTCAACCGTTTCTGCAGTTCAATCACAAACATTCCACCTTAGGCTGACATCATACATTCCATGATGTCAGCCAGCAATTTCTCTACACATCTCCCCCCATACAATAACAAAATATTAGTCTTTAAAACAATTTCCATTAGAATTAACACAACCAAGTCTGGTTGAACTTTAAATCATAAACATTACAGATTACTTCTAACTTTACCTACGTCACCCATACTTCTAATAGTTCCATTTTCTAGAATCACTACATTACGTTTGACTTCCTTAACCCTACAAGGCTTAGAATATTTACTTTCTCCATTATGGACAAAACCTTTCTTACGTACCACAATCCAATCTCCCGGCATCAGCAAAGATCTTTTCAATCCCATTCTTTTGTTGTAGTATAAAACATTCTTCCTACTTTCCTCCATTACTTTTCTTTTTATTTTTTTTCTATCCACCTCAACTTCCACACCATCCTTCAACCACACAGGACATTCCTTAGAATTCGGAATCCTCCCCTTGAGAGAAATGAACGGTGCAATCCCAGTTGAAGAATGAGGTGTGACTCTATGCGACCACATCAACCTTCTTAATTCCTTTTTCCATGATAACTGATTTGCCAATGACAGCTGAATATTTTCCATTATCAGCCTATTCACCCTCTCCACAAGACCATTCGCCTGTGGACGGAACAACGCCACTCTTTCATGAACAATACCCAATCCATTTAAATAAGACACCATTTCTTTAGATACAAATTGTACCCCATTATCAGAGACAATGGTCTTTGGCAACCCTTTATCCATAAAGGTCTCTTCCAAAAAATCTATAACTATAGACGTGCTTACCTCTGGCACAACTTTGACCTTAAACCATTTGGAATGATAATCCACTAGTACAATAATGAACTTGTTCGTAGCTCCTAACTTTGCCACAGGCCCCAAAAAATCAATCGCCAATTTTTCCCAAGGCTTACTAGGAAAATTTGTCATTTCCAATGGAGGTTGTCTGATTACTTTAGACTTGTCACTATTAGCACACGCCATAAAATTCTTTACTTTTTCCTCAACATCATGATCAACACCTGGCCACCAAAACACCTCCGTGACTCTTCTTTTCATGGCGCTACGTCCTAAATGACCTTCATGAATAATATTGAGAATTCTAGGTCGAATGGCGGTAGGAGGAAGAATTTGACTCCTCCTCCTGAGTTTTCCACATACAATGCTTAACTCATCTTTGACTTTAAAATACTCTCTTATATCAGCTCTCTGAGTATCTCCAATATCCCAACCATGCACAACCTTTTCCTCAACTTCCCTCATGATATCATCACTCTCTTTAGCAGAGGCCCATTCACTAGCAGCAATACACAGCTCTCCTTCAAATGATAACACCTCACTATCTTGTATCTCTGAAACTACACCTTCCTCAGGCATCCTTGACAAAAAATCAGCAATCACATTGTTGCTTCCTTTAACAAACTCAATTTCAAAATTGTATTCCAACACACCCAATAACCACCTTGTAATACGAGGCGTGACATTCCCCTCAAGACCTCGACCACCTTTGAAGATGTATGTCAGTGGCTTATGATCTGTCCTTAATTTAAAAGGAATTCCCCACACATAAAATCTAAAATGGTTAATTCCCCAACAACAAGCCAGAGCCTCCCTTTCAATTACAGAATAAGAAATTTCGGCTCCCTGTAACCTCCTTGATGCAAATCCAATGACACTTTCTACACCATCATGAACTTGAGTTAGTACAGCTCCAATTCCAACCCCACTTGCATCAGTGGTTATAAATGTCCTTTTTGTTACATCAAAATGACCTAACGTTGGGGCACACACAATAGATCTCTTTATTTCTGAAAAAGAATTCTCACAATCACTTTCCCAATTATATTCAACACCCTTTTTCATCAACTTTCTTAAAGGTTCAACAATTTCTGTGAAGTTTCTCACATATTTAGAGCAATATTCCGCTGGGCCAAGGAATGATTTCAATTCATCTTTAGATTCAGGTCTACGAGCATTTTCCACAGCAGTTATAATACTTTTCTTAGGACTGATTCCATTAGCATTCATGGTGTGTCCCAGGTAAGTAACTTCCTCTTTCCTTATTTGACACTTTTCCTTCTTCACAGTCAATCCATATTTTTCTAATCTAAACATGACTTCTTCAAACAACTCATCATGACCACGGTCACTACTTCCCACAATCAGCACATCATCTTGAAAGCACAATACGTGTTTTAAGTCCCCAAAAATATTTTTCATCACTCTCTGAAAGACAGCAGATGCTGATGCTAACCCAAAAGGCATCCTTTTATAACGAAATGCCCCCAACGGAGTAACAAAAGATGTTAAATGTCGTAACTCCTCATGTAAATTCACCTGATGGTAGGCAGAGGACATGTCCAGCACGCTGAATATAACTCCCTTACCGTCCATGGTTAGCATCTCAGAAATATTTGGTAATGGTTGCCTGTCTATCCAAATACACTTATTTAAATCTCGCAAGTCAATACATAAGCGAATCTTCCCATCAGCCTTGGGTGCCACTACAATAGGGGCCAACCACTCTGAGGCTTCTATTGGCTCGATAATTTGTTGCTCTAACAACCTATCTAGCTCTTCCTTCAAGGCTTGTTTCATCAAGTTAGGTACATTCCTCACTTTATGTACCACCGGCTTAACATTGTGTTTCAAAATGATTTTATGGGAAAGTCCCTTCAACAAACCCAGTTCATTTGAAAACACCTTAGGAAATTTTTCCATCAATTCACAATTTTCTGGAAAAACTTCCTCTATTTTGTTCTCTTCAACTAATTGTATTGGCTCTTTGGCAGAAGGATTGATGATTATCCCTAAATCATATTGATGCCGCCAACCGAGGAGATCCGAGCCATAATCAGTTACATACATTCTTCCCAAAACTTTCCTGTTTTTAAAACTTATTGTTGTCCATTTGAAGCCCAAAATCTCTATCTTTCTTCCTGCATACCCAACAGCCTTAATATCAGACTTCATTAACAAAGAATCTTTAAGTTTGCAGAAGGTCTCTTTAGAAATAAGAGTGAATAAGCTTCCTGAATCTATCAACACTCTAATAGGAAATCCATCAAACAAAATATCACTATGTGGCTTCTCTAATTTATTCGTACTTTCCAATTTCACACCCCACGGTTTCACCACAGTTATTCCATTCTCACTGACACATTCTTGCTCACCACTCACCGTTAGAGCTATTTCTTGAACATTTACACAAATGTCATCAACCTCTTCATCTATTAATTGAATTTTCTTTGTGTCACGATTTTCCATTTTGGTTTTGCACATCTTTGCAAAATGCCCTCTCATACCACACCTCCTGCATAGAGTGGATCTAGCTGCACACGTTGTACTAGATGCTAGATGCCCTGGAGCACCACACCTGAAACATTTTATCTCTCTCCAATTTTTATTCCTTTGTCTTGCTCCAAATTCTATTTTTATCCTATTATCAGCTATTGTTTTGGTGTCTGTACCTTTCTCTACACTCTTTTTTTCTGTTTGAGGAATATCTACCTCAGCTACTACACTATCTTTCTTCCCTGATCTAGTGTTGTCTATTTCTTTCAACCATATAGCCGTATGTTCCATCCCTTTAGCAATTTTTATAGTTTCTTCTAAATTAGGATCTTTTGTTAATAACTTTTCTTTTATCCTCTTGTCATTAGTACAACGTACTATTTGGTCTCTAATCAAAGAATCCGTTAACTGCTCAAAATGGCATGATAATACCAATCCCCTTAGTGTAGCCACATAAGACGCAATATTCTCCTCAGATTTTTGTACTCTAGAAAAAAATTGATGTCGTTCTAACACTAAGTTCGTCTTGGGAGTGAATTGTATGTCTAACATTTGTATGGACATTTCAAACACATTGTTCGGTTGCCCATCTCCCATTCCCAGTGACACTTCAGGTAAATCCTCATAGATCCTCCTTCCTTCTATACCTAAGTGATGCAATAAAATAGCTTGACGTCTAAGTGGACCATAACGATCTCCTCCTATTGCTAATATATAAGTAAAGAACAATTTTTTCCACTATTTCCATGGAACGGGAGGATCTCCTGGAGAAGCTAAAAAGGGTGGAGGTGACGCCATATTCTGATCACCCATTTTGAGTTACAAATGTTTAAAATAATAATTTAAAATAATAAATTAATATAAGAAACTAGAATAACATTCTAAAATAATGAAGTGATATAAGATCTAATATATATATTCGAACGTTTGTAGTTTATATTCTCTGTTTTCAATGTTCACTTAGGATCCATTAACTGTGTGATGGTTCTGTTTGTATGTCCTTTGTTTGTTTTCATCGCCTTCTCTTTGTGGAAAACAAAATTGTCCTTTCTTTATTTCTAGGAAAACATCTTCTTCCTGAGTAAACTCGCCTCTTGGCAGGCACCCCCCTTCCCTCACGAAGGACGACTTCCCAAATCCACAAGTAAGTCGTTTTAAAATTATATTCAATAAATGGTTTGATATAGTCAAGTTACAGGATCACGCTATGGTCTCATGCTCATAGATCGTCACCGCGTGTTGTGTGCAACGACGCGATTGTTTCTCTACAGTAGTGTGTCAGTGTAGGGAGCAGACTGGGGGTAGGGGCAGGGTCGTGTTGGGGTAGTGTTTTAGGGTACTGTTGTAGTGTTTGTATAGTGTAGGGTAGTGTTTTAGGGTTTAGGGTAGTGTCATGAGGGTCGTACAGGGTAGTGTTTTAGGGTTTAGGGTAGTGTTGTAGTGTTTGTGTAGTGTAGGGTAGTGTTTTAGGGTAGTGTCAGGGGGGGTCGTGCAGGGTAGTGTTTCAGTGTAGGGAGCAGACTGGGGGTAGGGGCAGGGCCGTGCCTGGTGTAGTGTTTTAGGGTAGTGTTGTAGTGTTTGTGTAGTGTAGGGTAGTATTTTAGGGTAGTGTCGGGGGGTCATGCAGGGTAGTGTTTGAGTGTAGGGAGTGGAAGGGGAGGGTCGTGTAGGGGGTATTGTATTAGGGTTTAGGGTAGTGTAGTGTTGTGTAGTGTAGGGAAGTGTTTTAGGGTAGTGTTGTGGAGTATGTGTTATGTAGGGTAGTGTATATGGATGTAGAAATTACAGTAGTGTTGTTTTTTTATTTTTTTTAAATGCGTTGTAAATCTATGCGCGGAATTGGATCCGTTGTAAAGACATTTCATATGCATTTTTAAGCAAATGAGAAGTAATGTTATGCGTGATAGAAAAATGCGTTGTAATGGTACTTGCCAACTAAAAACAACGTTGTAAAAGTATACGTTGTTTTAGTTTGCGAAGTATCGTCATATATTCCTTGGAAAGATTTGGACTAATATGAGGGGGTTCTTTAAAATCCCATTAAGTCATGCCTATCCCCTCTTGCTGGGTAACCCTGACTTACCGAAGTGCTTTACCTCTTCTTATTGCTGTGTTTGGTCACAGCTGGGAATCAAGTGGCTAGCTGATGTGGTAGAAGACTCAGGGCTTAACTCTTTCTTAGATCTACAGGCAGAATTTTCCACACACAGTCGAGATTTTTAAAAATACCTGCAAATTTGGACTTTCTTAATGAGCGGGAGTAGCATTTTCATTACCTCGTTACCCAGGTCGACATTGCACGAATGATATTCGGTAAGCATTCGTTTAGCATTTCAGAAAAATATAGCTTTCTTATCCATTACTCTTCCAATGATCTGGGAACTTGGGCGGATAAATGGACCGATAGCAAAATGAGGGCGTGTCGGTTCAAGAACTCTCCAATATTCTTGTGCGATATTGTAAAGTTGTCACCTCTACTGGACCATGGGGCAGATTTACAAGCTCCTTGCGACACTTTTACACTGCCGTTGCGTCACTTTTGTGACGCAGCGGTGGCGTAAACAATGCGCCACTATGCATCATATTTACAATGTGACGCATCTAGTGAGATGCATCACGTTGTAAAGTCCTGCGCTACATTATACCTGCGTAAGGTATAATGTATGCAGGGTGGGCGTTCCGTCGCAAGGAAGCCCCGTAAAAGTGATGCAGTTAAATCTACTAGATTTCACAGTCACCTTTACGTCCCTGCTGTGTCAAATCCTTACGCCTGCTTGAATGCGGGCGTAAGGAGTGACACAGCATATTAGGTATAGGGCACCACTGAGCAGTGCTGGAGTTGTGTCGCGATTGTGACACAACTCCAGCACTACATCACCCTTACGCCAACAGATGCGTCACGCATCTGTCTATCCTTGCGCCACGGTGCGCCGCATTGTAAATGCAGTGCATCCATGGTGGCGCAAGGGGGATTTTGAGTCACGCAAAATAACTGGCGCATCCCTGCTAATATGCAGGGATGCGCCAGTTATTGTAAATCTGCCCCCATGAGTCCAGACGTAAGTTATCGCCCAATGTTCCATTATTTCATTAGTCCTTCCAAATTGTCTAAATGGCAATAGTTCATATAGCTGCCCAGGGTGGGCTCTCGAAGCAGCTGATAACGCCCATATGCTTGCTACATGTCCTAAACTGATACCATTGTGGTCTTTGATACAGGGGCAGATATCTATAGTACAACCTCATGCAGGGACTCTATCTCTAAACATGACCCAGCTTGGCACAGGGGCTACTGACTGAGTTCTCAATATTCTCTCCATAGCCAGACTTAACAGGGAAAGAAATTGGAAATCCTAATCTCCGGCAAAGCATGAGGAGTGGTTGAAAGAAGTAATGGAGGTATGTGAAATAGAATTTTAGATAGCTAAGTCCAGTGGCTCTACCCTGAAATTTGATCGTATTTGGAGAAATCTGAAAGATTATTTGATGTCAGATTAGAGATTATTGATTATGAACATGTGTTTTTTTTGTTGCTTGTCTTCTATTATTTTATTTTTCTGAATCATGCATTATTATGATATGTCTTGGTACTTTGTTGCTTGCACGCTCGACAATAAATACAATTTTTAAAAAATGCTGGCTCAGCTGATCCTGCAATTGTATATGTTGCAACTAAAGCATACTTTAGGGGCTACTTACTCAAAGATGGATGTGGCAGAAAAAAGCTCAAACTTTAGTCAATTTTCTTAAGAGTTCGAAAATGAACGTCGCATGGCAGTTTCAGTCGATGCAAGGGAGAGGTAACTCACTCAGACCCAAGCCCTATAAGACACTATGGGCTTGATCATGAGTGGGTCAGTTAAGTTGCAACCCTTGTGTAAACCCCTGTTTATGCATGAGCAGTGCTTAATTTGAACCAGTGGTTTCCGGTGCTCCGCACTGGCACTTAGGGCCTCATGTAGGAAGCCAAATACCGGTCGGTAACGGCCGATTTTCGGTAATAATACCGTTACCGACCGGTATTTTGGCCATTGGTATGTAGGGGGACATATTTTGCTTTCGGAATTTACCGAATCGGTAAAATTACCGATTCGGTAATAATACCGAATCGGTAATGTTACCGAATCGGTAACTCTTCCGAATCGGTAATTTTACCGATTCGGTAAATTCCGAAAGCAAAATCGAGATGTAGGGGGAGTGTGTGTGTGTGTTTATGAGTCGGTATTTACCACCAACTTATAGTTGGTGGTAAATAATGAATGTATGTGTAAATGCATTTCTACGCGCGTAGCAGTGTGCAATGTGGCATACATACATGCCCTTAGGGCATGTATGTGTGCCACATGTGCACACATGGCCGAAACAGGGGTGCAACAGGGTGTCAATGTGACACCCTGCCACCCTTGTATGTGTTCCCCCCCATTACCGAATCGGTATTTACCGATTCGGTAATGAGGCATACCTTCCCATCAATGGGAAGGTATGCCTCATTACCGAATCGGTAAATACCGATTCGGTAATCACCGACTGGTAACGAATCGGTAAAAATTACCGACTCATTACCTACATACGAGTTACCACTTCTTAAATACCGAGTCGGTACGGCTCGGTATTTAAGAAGTGGTAACTGGTACGCTACCTACATGAGGCCCTCAATCACCAACACCAGCGCATTTCATGAGCACCAGTTAAGAGTTAAGGACACATTAATTTACAGGGAGATTAAGAGATTTTCCCAGAATTGCAGAATGTTGAGCCAACGCCTAGACTTGAACCTTGTTCCCCAGCTCCGACGTTGGCAGCTCTGGCCGTTAGGCCACATTTTCTCCCAACTTTCATGGCTAGTAGTTGGTTCTGTTTTAGGGGGCGCTAACAGGAGAAAACAGGCTTGTGCAAGCTGCCTCCTGATGAGAACCCCAGCACGTATTTTCTTTTACAAATTAACCACTGCGCATAGGCTGGAATTACATGTTGGTAGGTATTTAACGCATCCAATAATTATTGGATGCGTTAATTAACCAAATCTTTATTAACCCTGCGCAGTGAACTCTGCTCCGCTCACAGTTCTGCGTTACGTGGATCTCACAGAGTTACGAAAAACTCCGCCTCGCTCGTGTTCGGCTACGTCAAGTTAGCGAGCACGGGCGAGGAAAATTCACTTCCCAGGGAGATTTTCCCTCATTCACGATCGTCAACATCAAAATCAACCTCCCGGGCAGTCAGATTTCTCATTGCGAGTGGTCGTGTATGCTCCCGACCGCTCGCGTTGAGAAACCGTCCATTCGCGTTGAGAAAGCTGCCGCTGGAGTAAAAATCTACTCGACTGGCAGAAAAGGAAGCAGCGCCCACTTGCGCTGTGCATAGTGCCGTTCGCGATGATTGGACAGTGCGGCCAAGCATCTGGCACTGAAAATCATTTCGAACAACATTTATCTAACGCACTCCGCTGCTTGCGGAGCTTATCGTAGCACGGCGGAGTTTTTTTGCACGTTGCGGAGTTCCGGTACCCCCTCAACACTGCCCAGGCCTAAATTCTTCATTAAAATTCAGCAAGTCATATCTGCTGAAGTTTATCAGGAGAAAATCATGTGGTATTTACTGTATGATGCAGTATTTGGTACGTTAAACTCCCAAATCCCCGTGTTAGTCCCCATAGACTCGCACCCGATAAATAATATCAGGTGTGGTAAATGGAACCTAAAGTCGTAATCAGGCCCGCTTGTCTTTGAAGTTGTCTTTCAGGATCTTAGGGCCCGATTCACAGAACTAACTTAAGACAAAATCCTAAACTTACTACCATTTTGGTATTCACAGAAGGCACTTACTCATTTTGGTATTCACAGAAGGCACTTACTCATTTCGGTATTCACAGAAGTTAGGAGTCCTATGTTTAGGACTCCTAAATGCCTTCTGTGAATACCGAAAGTCTTAAAATTAGGATTTTTCTCAGTTTAGTAGTAGTATAGTTAGGACTCCTAACTTTAGGACTCCTAAATGCCTTCTGTTAATACCGAAAGCCTTAAAATTAGGATTTTTCCCAGTTTAGTAGTAGTAAAGTTAGGAGTCCTAACTTTAGGACTCCTAAACTGAGAAATATCTTAATTTTAAGACTTTCGGTATTCACAGAAGGAATTTAGGAGTCCTAAAGTTAGGACTCCTAACTTCTGTGAATACCGAAGTGAGTAAGTTCCTTCTGTGAATACCAAAATGGTAGTAAGTTTAGGATTTTGTCTTAAGTTAATTCTGTGAATCAGGCCCAATGATATTTAGACAGAGATCTTGAAAAAATGGATGATTAACGCATTTGATCACATACTACCAAATGTCTAGGATGTCACCAATATCCGTCAGCGCCTTGTTTCCCCATCTAAGTTGCAGCAACGAAAAGACGCTGAAAGGCATTTGAAAGATGTTGGAGAAAAAACTATAGAGATGTGTCAAAAACGGCCCACACGAGCGAATTGCATTCTTATAAAAGAACTCATCAGAAAAGCATAATCTCTTTATTATCGATCACTTACTAAACATTTCTTAAATCCCACAAGAGAAATGTGTGTAATTGTTAGCCAACGTAGAAAATCTAGCAGTTCTCCCTCACAGACACTCTGTGATGAGTTGTTCTGACTTCTTGGAAGAGAATATTGTCACCAACTTATGCTGGTTCTCGACTTGTGTCTACAGACCCCCATCTCTCTTCTTAGACATAATCCATCAATGAACAGTGAGTTACGAATAGTATTTGATCGGCGACCTCAGCTCAGACACTTACGGCTATTAGCAAAATCACTTATCGCCCCCGTCTCTACCCTATGCCACGTCTGTCCTTAAGACTGTGGCCCCAGTGGCGGCGCTAGTCCTGAAAAGGAACATGACATTCCTCTATCACATCTGACTCTGTTGTCTGGACTGGAAAAGGGACCTAGCTGGGTCCATTCTGACAAACTCTGATGCTGATCCCACAACTTTATAGAACTCCCCTCCATTTCTCTACTTCCGCTATCGCAAAAGTGACAGAGCGCACTGTTAACTTGCAACTGTGGCAAACATAGGTGGGAGTTAGGAAATGCTATCACAATGCTGTTTGTTCTAAGGGCTCCTATTGGGTAGGTAATTTGGATGTCTCTTTTTACCAGATGAACCCAAACTTGGCACGTTGTTTGGAGGTATGACCTGTAGAAGACATGGAAGATGAACCGGAATGGGTATGAGCACCCAGTTCTACCGCCATTTTGGAAAGGAAGGCTTGAATCTGGGGTTGTGTTGTTAATGCAGTTATTAAGGTTTTCTGTGAAAGTTTTCAGAGCGGTCAGATATAAGCGACAAGATCCTACATTTGAGCTAATAAAACACCTAGAAAGTTAAGTAGACTCTGTGGCATATATTTTTTACAATATATGTGTTATCGTCATAGGAAAGCTAAATCTTACCACCGACATGTTTGGGATCGGCACATTTTCAGAAAGTTCTGGGAGGAAGTTAGGTCTCTGTTGAGAGGGATGTATCAAGACATCTTAATCTCTCCCCTGAAATGGTTCTAGCTGAGTCAGACCCACATCAAGGGAGCAGGGCTTCTCAAGCCAATATTAGATTTTTTTTGGGCAATCAATGTTGCAAGGTCTATGGTATCCTGAGACTGGAATGAAAAAGTCAAATCCCGGGACAGGCTTGGGATTATGAATGACAGCAAATGGTCCATACAGACATCTTGTTGACAGGCACTATGGTGGAAGGGCAGGCTGAGAGGTGGAGGGATTTGCAGAAGTTGCTTGGCGATGTTGTAGGTTCGGTGGTTGAAAACTCTCAGAGATCTTTGGTGGTGTTCACACTGGTGGAACCAGTTATGTGTCTTCTTGGCGGTAAGGATGTGAATGTTAAGCAAGTCACTTGGGCTCAGGAAGGGCCCTTAGAATTGGGTCCTTGCCAAGCTCAGGTGAATTGCTCTCTTCTACTGTTTCTGATCCGGAGTTTAAGAGATCAATTAACCTATTTGGTATACTTGGAAGGATTTTTATCGTTTTGATTGCAATGATATTGCGCATCAGTGGATTTGATGGACATTTCCTTACAAGAAGAAAAAAGTTTTAAAAATGTTTTTGTTTTTAAATGTATTTAAATCCTTTGGGGTTTTATTGTCCGCTGCTGAAACATATTCTTTCCCAATTCAAGCATTATAACAACTATACCATCTCGGCCAAATTCCTTTAGTAGCTGACTAAAGCAACCCACAGGTGAAAATAGATTCCCTGTAGGAACACTGTGCTGCTTGTGAGGGCTGTGAAATCATCACTCTATCTAGAGATGGATACTCATAACCGTCCCGATCTTTTCAAGATGATGGTAGGTTTGCACCAACAAGAACATATTAAGGGGGGATGCTGTCTGTTGAAAAACGTAAAGGTAAGCGATAGTTCACATTGGTGATCAAAGACATGGAAATCGGCCAGGTACTGTCAGGTAAAAGGGATATCTTTGATGTTACAGAAATGTTGTTAGGAGACGATTGTGGACCACACATCCCCTGTTGCACTCAACAATTTTTACCATGATCCATAATACCAGGGTTGAGGAAATGGGAGGGGTTTTGCGGCCATTTACAGAAAGAAATCTTTAACATAAAAAAACACACTTCAACCGCTAACTTTCAATCTTTCAAACTGAAAGACTGTAGATAGATAAAAAGGTGTGTGGAATTTACAAACCTTATTTTACGAGCCGGGAATAGGTTTTACAAGTTATTAGGAAGGGGCGTGCCAATGGCATCCATTCCTATTGGTGAGTCGCACTAGTATGTACAATTGTTTTGCGACCGCAAATGCAGTCGCCAAACACTCTCAGTTTATCACCAACAGGTGGTAAGCCACTCGCAATCGGAAAGGGGTCCCCAGGGGATCCCTTCCCCTTTGTGTTGGGCAGCAAAAATATATTTTAAGAGTAGGCCTGGTCCCACCGACCACTGCCTGCTCTTAAAAAATGAAACAGAAACGTTTAATTTTTCTTTTTTAAATGCATCCCGGTTTCCTTTAAGTAAAACGGGCTGCATTTAAAAAAAAAAAGTCAGCTCTATTTAAAAAGAAGTTACAGACATGATGGTCTGCTGACCCCAGCAGGCCACCATCCGTGTGAGTGCTGGCCATTCCCAATGGGTCGCAAATTGCAATCTGCCTCATGAATATTAATGAGGCAGGTCATTTGCGACCCCTTTGGGAATTACAAACAGTGTCTCAGACTCTGTTGTACATTCCATTTTGCGAGATGCAAAGCATTGCAATTTGCGACTCCAACATGGAATGGTCGCACATCTGGCCAATTCTCCCTTATGTATCATTCAATTTTCCTATAGACACAGAATTGGCAAAATCCTTTGATACATCAGTCCCATTAAATCTTTAAAAATGCCCTTTTATGTTAGCAAGAGATCATTTTTATAAACGCAAATTGTCCATCAATGACTAATGGATTAGGTGAGTAATCTGCTAATTCTAATAGGGCAACAGATCCTATTAACAATACTTTGGCCTCTCTTTCCAGCTACAAAAAAAGTCTAATTCAGGGGTCTCCAACCTTTTCTTTAGTGAGAGCTACTTCTGATCAGTGAAAATTGTCGTGAGCTACTGAAGGCTAAGCAACTCACGCATGTTTTCGAGAGACCCCCACGCCCAGTTATATTGACTGTAAACCGCCCTAATATCTTCAGAGCCAATACTGTGGCCACACTCCCTCTCACAGATGCTTCAGGCCCGGGGCCAATGGGAAGGTTTCCAGTTCTTCATGTGGCTATTCTGTCTAGGCAGGTACATACCATCCCATTGGAGAAAGAAAAGAGTTTGACACGTTGCTTTGTTTCAATGATTAAATGTAGTCATTAATAAAGCAGAGTTTCACACCAGTTTTTTTAAGGCCACATTTAATGTGCAAGTAAAATCTGCAAAACCGCCTCGCCAATGCAGCTACTAGTCCAGGGCAGAGGATCACAATGAATGCATCTGTAAAACAACTTGGGTTCCAACTCTTTATGTAAGTATGTGAAACACCTGTTGTTTTGTAACTGCTTTTTTTTTTAATAAAGAGTATGGCTTGCTGTTTTGGTGTCACGGCTAGAGTGCTCGACCCCAGACCTGGGGAACTGGGTTCGAGTCTCGGTAACGACGCTGAACATCCTGTGATTCTGGGCAAATCACTTAATCTCCCTGTGCCTAACAAAAATGAATGTGTGCCTCATGTAACGTTACTGGTGCTATGTAAAGCGCTCTGATACCTGATTGGATTCGGGTCAAGTTCGCGCTATATAAAACTCTGCAACAAAAAAAAAGAAGCACTCTTAACAGATAACCTCTGTTCCCAAGAAGCAGTCAAACTGAACCTCGAAACTGAGGATTTAACTAGAAGACTCCCGATCTGTCCATGATCCGAACATCCGAACCGACATGCGTTGGGAACAGAGACTGCATGGGCAAAGTGGGCTCCGGCCCAGAGCCCCAGCCTTTCAGGGGGCCCCAATAGAGCCAGCTATGTTCTGCAGAGAGCCTTGCCCCAATGACCTTTAATAATTTTTAAACAGATCTGCAAAATGTCTGTAACACTCTCCCACATCACCCACATTCAAAATAAATTAAAGGAAAGTTATATTTAAAGCAATAGAAATGTTGTGTTAATTAATATTTCATGCAATATCCATAAAAAAGCTTCTTTTAGATTGAAACAGGATATAACATTAGAAATGGGACGTGTAACGGAGATTATTTGCAGTAATGTTAGTGAGCTGCTGCTGGGTTAAATATTGAAAACACACATCACTATCCGTGAATATTGGATATAAACACATATAATTTGGACGAGTGTGACCACGCTCTGTCAGTGACCAGACCACAGAAGGTATGAGAGAGTTCACACTGGATTATAAATTCATAGCTGTTGTGAAGAGTGGAACACTTTGCATTCTTTTTAGGAGTGCAGACAGGGATAGTTTGTTTATCTTGTGCCTTTGGTAAAGGATACTGAAACTTTGCAACACCCCCTGATTTATAACCCAGCGATGGAAAGCAGGAGAAAAAGACATATCCAGCAGCTAAGTATAGAAGGCGCCTATCGCAAATCTCGTCTAGAGAACAGAGCATAAAGGTGTTTACTGGCCAGGCCAGTTCTTACCGATTATCTGCTGCTGAAATATGTGCCATGGAAGGGGGCACGGGTTCCAAGCAGTTCAATACTGCTTGCGCAACCTGCATGCAAGCAGGCTTTCCGGGACATGCTGCTCCACTCCGTCCCACCTGCTGTTTGCTCTGCACACCTCACACACAATCAAGACTGCGGTAACATGCTGTGAAAGCCAGGTGGTGTGTAGACGCAGTTCAGCAATAGCGTCATCATCTTTGGCCTGCCCCGCCCCAGCTAAGCTCAGTTATGCCAATCTGAGAAGCTGGTTTTGGTGAAGCCAGGCAACGGCTATGAAAAAGGCCTAAGAATAATGAATGAGAATGATAGGCTACAAAATTGAGATGCAAGGCACGAGCTACTCATGGGGGTTCGGCGAGCTACCGGTAGCTCACGATCGACTGGTTGGAGACCCCAATCCCATTATTGGGACGTACAAATGAAGTAGAATATAAAAAATGATCCCGCAACCAATTGGAGCCAGAGCACCCTTACTTCACCACTGGTGAGCCCTACCCATCTGAGGATATCGACCTAGACTGTTGAGGTCCCTTTTGTCCTTTTGGGGGATCCGTATGTTCTCTTGAAACCCTCCACACATTGATATCTTGCCTTGCCTCCTTCATTTCCATACAGCATAATCTCTGCAAGGACACTTGATCGATCCTTATCGCGTAGCTGTTTCTTGCCGGGAAAGCGACAACGGAAGATTCAATGGGCAGGTCAGATGGCGGCGCATTACCATATCCAGACCATTGGCAAGTACTCATTATTGAGCAATCAGGCTGAGTGCCAATAGCAATAACCATTAATGTGTGATAAATGCACTTGGCCTGCACACGAGGGCATGCCGTGCTCCGACAGCTTCTCAGTTGCTAAGTGGCTTAAGTCGAAGGAGCTCAGATGAGGAAAAGTGTGCCAATAAATAACTCATATGTGCTGAGAGAGGTGTGTGATTGTTGAGAAAATCCACTGTGTAGAGTTAAAAGTGCACCTGAGAGATTTTTTTTATAGCTGTCAAATGGCCTCATGCCGCATGGAACACCTTCTGTTAAACCAGAATTCGACGGTTGCGTACGAAGACTTATAGTATTACTCGTAACACTGTAATAATAGGGTTAAAAAGTCCTGGAGACACAGTGCTATTGACTAAAAAGTCAGCTTAATGTGTCACTGAATTGCTGGATGGAGGAGTGCAAAGGCCCCCAACTGCCCTTCCCTTGTGACTGCCCTGCCCCAGCCAGGGTCGTACTGGCCTGTAGGGCAATCGGGCAGTGCCAGATGGGCGGGTATGACAGATCAGTGTACGGGCTGTTTTTTCAGGGTTTTTTTATCAGTTGTGGGCCTGTTTTATGGCCAGGTTGTCTGGTTTTTCTGTTGATTTCCCTGATATTCCCACTTTTGTAGCTATTTGCTTCACTAATGGCAGCCACTTTTATGTTGGTGTCGTGCCCAGCCTATGGTGGCCTAAAGTTACCTTTCCTCCTCCCCTCACAGTAGATATAGTAAAGAATCTAGGAGTAAAATTTGACATCTCACTATCCTTCCGTGAGCAAGTGCTCACGGTGGCCGGCACGTTCTTCCGCCTGATAAAGTCTCTTAAAAAGTTTTTCAACCTACTACCTTGCGTGGATATAAATGCAGTGGCAGTGGCCCTGATTACATCTAGACTGGATTACTGTAACAGCTTATATGCAGAGACCGAAATGTCTGTCCTGAAGAAACTGCAGATAGTCCAACATGCAGTTGCACGCCTAGTCCTAAAATTGCCTCGAGGTTCCTCAGCCGCCTTAAAATCCTTACACTGGCTACCCATCCATAAAAGAGTCCTTTTTAAGATCCTGGTAGTTACCTACAGAGCCTTTAGATCATCAGGACCTACGTATCTTAGGGCCAGAGTTAATCTGTATGTGACGCAGCTCGTCCTCAGATACTCATCAGCGAGCCTCCTCAAGCCTCCCAGCTTTAGGTACATCTCAAAAGGTGGCAAGTCAGTGACAGCCCTAGGTATTAAAGCCTGGAATTCTCTGCCCATCCACCTCCGGTTTTCTCAGACAGAATTAAGATTCAGGAAATCCCTGAAAACCTGGATCTTCTGAGCCTCAGATGCCCTAGTTTTTTCACTTATCGAATTTTGCAGGATATCCGCTGAATCTTATGTACGGTCCCACCCTAGCGCCATGATGCTCCTCAAAGTGACAGTTGCGCTCTATGTAGTAACGATGACACGCTATAACTTGTAATCCACGTAAGTTTATTCACAGGTAGTATCAGTAAGTCCCTAACAACAGATAGGTCATCATTAACAGGTATATATAGTCCTGTAGGGCAGCCTGTAGGTGATACATAACAGCCCCACCAGGAGCAGCCTGCCAGCTGCTCAGCCCCTCTCATCAGCTGCCACTCCTCACCCAGTCACCCGGGCATTCTACTCAAGGTCCAGTCACCAACATTCCATACAGAAGACACACACACAGGATGAGCAGCTAGAGCAGAGAAACCTAGGGAATAAAACATCATGTAAGAATACTACACTCTACTTATACCTTATACATACATACACAGCCCCAAAGCCCTCAAGAGAGAACCCTGAGCGAGCACTAGAACCAGGATACCATTTCAGGAAGCTTTTTCTGTGAGCATGTGTGTCTAGCTGATGACTCAGGCCTGCATCGCACCAACGCACCTTACTCATCGTGCCAAAAAAACACACCGTGACCATGGTTTAGTGTAAAAAGCCATTTATTAGGACACAGTTGCAAAACTTATTGAACTTTAATCAACATATAACATTTAACTTGGAATTATTAATCACCCCATACACCGCTTGAGCACTCATAACTCACGCCAAGCTTTCAATCCCCACAAGCTGTCGTACCTTGTTTCACACTTCACTTTTCCACTCCTGGACTCTTGACATCTATCCAAACTATCCTTCCTTTTTCACTCAAACACCCTTGAATCTCTTTCTTCGCTCTAAAACACCCCACACACTGTCTTCTGTCACCTGTACTCCGTTCTCCTCCCAGAGGGTTGGATATGCCTGCATGTGACTCTCCACCCTCCAAAATACTGCCACCCAGAAAAACTCCAGAGGGAATTTTTCTGCCCCCCCACATTCCACTTTCATCCATTTCAACGAGTATCTCGCCTGCACGAGATGTTCTCCTGACAATTGGCTAGCCACATACAGCAATTCCATCATATAATAGCCAATCCCCATTCATAAAAGGTGTACACCATCTGCTCGAAAAATACATACTTCCCCTTCTTTAATGCCCTAATGCAAGATCACCGTGAGGCACCTGTTTTCGCAAAAAACCCTCATAGCTCTGTTGAGCTTATATCATGCCTTTTCAATTGCCGTATGTCTCATGGCCCCTCGCCAGACCCGTTGTGGCAGGTAAACAACCTTTACAACGCAACTTTTACAACGCACTACCATTACAACAAAACTTTTACAACGCAAGTGGATTTACAACGCATGCTTTTACAACGCAAGTCTTTACATCGACTTGCGCTAGATGGCTTGCTAACATTACAAATAGTGTAGTTTACTATCCCAACACCTTCCCTACTGTTAAGTGGACTGGAGTTGGAATAGTAAATTACACTTTTCTAATGTTAGCACGCCATCTAGCGCAAGTCGATGTAAAGACTTGCGTTGTAAAAGCATGCGTTGTAAATCCACTTGCATTTTAAAAGTTTCGTTGTAACAGCACGCGTTGTACTGACACGCATTGTAACGTCATACATCCGTTGTGGCACCAATTCAGTCCGCACAATGCAAGTCTCAGTAAAGTTCAGTGTGATAGCCTCCTTGTCCCTTTACATAAGCTGTAACAAAGTTATTCCAAACAATTGCACCAAATGGTTTTCTTCCAGGTCAATCAGGAGCATGTCTGAACAGCCCCTCTGCGGAACCAATTTCAGCAACCAATGCAGCAAACAACCCCAGCACATCCCCCCTTTCCCCAGCATAGCACCTCATGCTGTGGAGTCCCAGGTTCCGTCCGTACTTGTTGGTCAGCATATTTCGTGGCCCAATGCACGAAAGAATGTCCCATGATCCAGGTCAATACCTTGGATCCAGGCCGGCTCACACATCCTGCATTAGAAGAGAATTGTGTTCGGTCTGCCCTCCTGTATCAAAACCTAGATCCCCCCCAAGAGCACAAGATCCCCTAATTTCTTCACATATAGTTCACAGCACCGTGACCTGCAGCTACCAATCTGTCGAATTTGACCCCAACCCCACCCCAAACCTGCTGCCACCGTTGCCCCCAATCCGAAAGGAGTGTGTTCCAAAAGCAGTCGAATCCTTTCCTAAATGGCGCAGACCCATGCGAAACACTGCCAAAAACTGAAAAGCAGAACAGCTGACACCGTACGGCCATCCTTGTGACAAAAATTTGCACCATAGCGCCACACTGGCAGATCCTGACAATGATGCCATTCGCCCACCAGGCATGCCGCACCTCTGTCACCCTCGAACATCCAATCATGCAGAGACGAAAAAACAGCCACTTCAAAAACATCGTAACAACATGCAGGCAACACCACCTGCAAGTCCATCAACAACTCAAGCCTTATAGCCTCCCTCAAAACTGCCCCCCCACCCTTAGGTTTACCCCACCCCTTCAGAACCCAGCCCAGGATCTCATCACTAGCGGTGTCGAGACCCCAGTACAGTTTACCATAGAATGAGATCCCAGTCAACTTGCCCCCAGGTAGTTTTGGGTGATAAACCTTTATCAATACAGAACAAAACAAAGCGTAATACTCTCCTTTCTACTGCCACTTGCTCTGGTACCAATCCTGCCGTGGACACACCTCAAAGTCCCTGAACTCTTTTCAGGCCGATCTGTAACTTTTCCTCATAGATTCAGCTAACGATCCCTCGACGAGACCCACAATCCTCAATCACCCAGTTCCCAGATGTCCGCTGATACTGATGTCTTGATCTCATCCGCTCCAGGACCAATCTGCGAAACTGCTGCAACTGCAAACAAGATAAGGAATCCGCAATGTCATTCTGTACCCCAGGTAAGTGTTCAGCCCTGAAAGCAATATTCAAATGCAAGCATATCAGCATGAACTTCCTCAACAGATGCAACACTCTCAAGTCTCTGGCCCTCTACCTGTTGACCAAATCAACCACAGTCATGTTGTCCACATTGAATAGCACCATCCGTTTTGCCAGTTCTCTGTCCCACACCTCCAGTGCCACCAACAACAGGAAAAACACCAAAAAGGCTATATTCTGCCCCTGACTGACCCAGTGTGCTGGCCAGGGCTCTGCACACTATCTCCCATCCTAAAACAGCCCAAAAAACGTAGAGCTCCAGCCGCATAAGAAAAGATCTGCACTTGAGAGATTGAATCCGCATCTAAAAAACCCATAGGCACTCCATTGAACTCCTCCAAGAACATCCTCCACACCCCCGAATCTGCCCTGACTTTTATTGATTATTGTATTCTGTGATGCGGCAACACTGCGCCTGACATAGCCATACTTAAGCAACTACAGACCGCCCATCCTGCTGAGACCACTCAACATGCAAAGCTGAAAAAAACTAATAGTTTCTGGATGCGCCACAATTAAATCCTCCGCTCCCCCATCACTTCCAGTACGAAACCTTGAATCTCCTCCACCTTCGCATGCGGCAACAGTGCTACCATTTGTACCGTGTCCAACTCAATACCGAGGAATGTCAAAACCTTCAGTGGACCCTCCTCGAAAATGCCTGGAGGATCTCCAAATCCAGGGAGGCCCACAACGACGTCAGAGCTGCCACCAACGCCCACCACCAACTCATCAGAATAACGAGAAAAAAAGCAATTGAAGACAGAACCTCAAAATCCGCGCACAACAGCAAAGAACTCTTCAGCATCATCAAGGAGTTTGCCCAACCCACCAACGAGTCTACTGACATCCCTCCCACACAAGACCTCTGCAACAAACCCAGCCCTTCTTCCACCTCAAAATCAAGAAAATTTACGACAACTTCGATGAAGACAACCAACACACTGAACCCTCACCAGCCACCCCGACACCCTGAAGCCAACGATTGACAACTGGACAGCCCTCACCACCGAAGACTCATTGAAGACAATGAAGTCAATCCACTCCGGGACCCCCATGGACCCCTTCCCCCACCACATCTTCAACAGAGCCGCCGACACCATCGCACCCATGCTCCGCCACACCATCAACCGCTCCCTGACCAACGTCTTGTTCCCCGACGACTGGAAACAAGCCGAGATCAACCCCCTCCTGAAGAAGCCCTCGGCAGACCCCACCGACCTCAAGAACTACAGACCCATCTCCCTGGTCCTGTTCCTAGCGAAAGTCATTGAGAAAGCCATCCACCGCCAACTCGCCACCTTTATCGATGAGCACAGCATCCTCGACTCCTCCCAATCCGGCTTCAGAAAAAACCACAGCACAGAAACCACCCTCCTCGCCGCAACAGACATCCGCTCCCTACTGGACAGAGGAGAAACAGTAGCCCTCATCCTCCTAGACCTCTCAGCGGCATTCAAGACAGTCTCTCATCGCCCCCTAATATGCAGACTCCACGAAGCAGGGATCCACAACAAGGCCCTCAACTGGTACACTCCTTCCTCTCCGGCCGAACATAGTGGGTCAGACTCCCCCCTTTCCTCTCTGACCCTACACCAACCACCTGCAGAGTCCCCCAGGGGTCCTCCCTCAGCCCCACGCTCTTCAATGTCTACATGGCTCCGCTTGTCCCCATCGTCAGAACCTACAGACTCAACATTGTGTCATACGCAGACGACACCCAACTCATCTTCTCTTTATCCAAAGAACCCAACACCGTCAGACGCAACTCTCAAGAAGGCATGGAAGCCGTCGCCAAAATGGATGATAAGCAGCTGCCTACAACTCAACACCGACAAAACAGAAGTACTTAGCATGGGTCCAAACCCCAATGTCTGGAACGAAACCTGGTGGCCCCTCGCCCTGGGATGCCCACCCTCCTCCACGGACCACGCATGCAACCTTGGAATCATCCTCGACCCCGAGCTCAAAATGGACCGCCAGATCAACTCCGTCGCATCCTCCTGCTTCCACACCCTCTGCCTCCTACGTAGGACCTTCAAATGGATCCCCCTCAAGCACAGAAAGGCTGTCACTCATGCCCTCGTCACCAGCAGACTCGACTACAGCAACACACTCTATGCCGGAATAAACAAAAACCTCACCCGCAAGCTACAAAACATCCAGAATGCAGCCGCAAGACTGGTCCTAAACCTGCTAAGACACGGCCACATCTCCCAGCACCTGTGCACACTCCACTGGCTCCCCATCGAGGCTAGAATCACCTTCAAGGTTCTCACCCACGCACACAAGGCCCTCCACGACACCGGATCAGCATACCTGAACAGCCAACTCAAATTTCACGCACCCCAAAAGACCCTACGATCAGCCCAGCTCTCCTATGCCATGATCCCCCGCACCAGTAAGACCAGATCGGGAGGCCACTCCTTCTCCTTCCTCGCGGCCAGAGCCATGGAACGCCCTTCGACTCCACCTCAGACAGACATCATCGCTCCCCATCTACGCGAGAAACCTCAAAACCTGGCTCTTCGACAGACCCCCTCCTTGAAGAACTGGAACCTGCGCCCCCCCCATTGAGATCCTTACGGGTGAGTAGTCGCGCTTAACAAACACTTGATTGATTGATTGATTGATTGATTGATTGATTGAGTGACCCTCCATTTTCTATGGTGCCGGCGTCATCCCAAAACAATTTGCCATGTCCGGAAATTGCTGTAAAGCCTTGCCGCATTCCCCAGAGTTCCTCCTGCCAACCAACAAAAAGTTGTCTAGATAGTGTTACACCTCTGTATGGTCGCCAGATTTCGTGAACACCCACTGCAAGAAAGTGGTAAAGGTTTCAAATAAGGCACAAGAAACGGCACACCCCATCAGCAAGACCTTGTCCACATATACGCCCCCCCCCCCCCCAAAAACTGCATACGCAGTATTGGAAAATCCATAGGAAGAATAGGTAACAACCGGAAAGCCGACTTAATGTCGCATCACACCAGCTCTGCGCCCTGACTGCATAGTCGCAGTAGGCGAACAGCGTCGTCCACCAATGCGTACAATACCCTGGAGTCCTCCCCAGAAATGTAGTCACTCCACTTATTCCGGCACCACCCCAAAGGAGATATAATCAAGTTAGGGATTAGCCAGTCCCGAAATTGTCCCGCTAGTCTCCCTTTAGCCACTTCTTATTCAATTGTTTCTGCCACCACCCCTGGAAATTCCATAGCAGACTGCAAATTATCCACCCTCTTCTGACCCCTCAGCCCCTGGTACCAGATCCTGAAACCTTCATCAAAACCCCATTCCAGCCTTAAAGCCACCTCCGTATCAGGATATAAAGCCAACCAAGGTCGTAAAGCGTCGGCCTTAATGGGAGTAGTAGCCTTTTGTGCCAGGGTGTCCTTGCTGACCCCTTCCCCGGGACGCCTTCTATTGCATAGCCAGGCTGGCCAACGTAAATTATTAGGTGATAGGGTGTTGCCCCCTGCACTTGGAGCATTTATGTTTCAAATTTGCACGTGTGGCGGGAACAAAACCCGTTATTAAAGTTTCAGCATGCCCCAACAAAGGGCCCCGCTGGTTTTGGCACGTATCCGGCTCCTTGGGAGCGGGCTTCAGCTGAAGAGGCCAGTAAGTAATGGCAGGCCACCTGCTGTGCGCATAGAGGCCACGGATTGCGTGGATGACATCCATTGAATCCAAAGTTCGTAGTCCCACTTCCCCCCAAGGTTTATCCGGATTAAGGCTCACCGGTGCCCTAAACACCTTGTCGTAACTGAGCCATGTAAACCCCCAAAATGCATCTGTGCCTTTTGAATAATATCCATATACTTGTACAAGGTTATCGCCCTATCGCCATGCTTCTCACAGTAAATGCTGGCATATATCAAGAAAGCAGACATCCAATTCTCTATGTTAATCGGTACTCCGGGCCACCTAGTGAGCTCCCACTCTTCTTCCTTAGACCCCTCCTTCGCCTGGATTTCCTTATGTGAAAGTTTGAAAACATCCACACATTTGTGTTTCCAAATTCTATTAGGTGGGACCCCAGCTGCATCGCCAGACCCATGCAGGGCAACCGCTTCTTATGTTTGTCATCCTCTCAATCCTAGTCCCCTTTCTCCGTTTCAGAATCAGCGGAACTGTCTGCCTTTCTTACACCTTTTTACCCCACAGCTTTGTTTCGCTTAACACACCTTGTCTTTCCTGTGTCTTTTAGCTTTGCCCATCCCGTCACCCACACCTACAGACCTGCAGGCAGCTGTACTTGTCTACCGCTCTCCCGTTTCCCAAATGGGCCACCACTCCCTGATACTTGAAGGCAGTGGATCCACGTCTTTCCATTCTGCGTGACGTCAGCCGATCCTCTTCGCCCCCGATCTCTTGGTGCCTCCCTTGTCTGCACTTGACTTCTGTAAAACACCAACTTCCTCACTCGTTGCACCCTCATTCCCTTTTGGAGGCACTTCAGGCACTTCAACTTCAGCAACATCCCGCAGCTCACCTTCTTCCCGCTCATCACTATCTTCAACATAATCCAGTACCAATGCACCCTCGCACTTTCCATCTTCAATCTCCCTCATTTGCACCACCGTCTCACACTTCTGCTCACTCGCAACTGTGTCCCACCATGACCCATTATCCTGTGCTGCAAGCCTTGTGCAAGCCCTCTTTATAGGGGTGGCCGCCGCGGACCTCCCCGTCTCTTCCTGGAAGCATCTTGAGGCCGTAGTGTGCCACGCTGGATTAACCGTCATACTGTCACCCTTAGATGTTGACTTTGACCACATTTCCCCTGCCTGGCTGCACCAACCAGGAGGGTCCTGAGCACCACGGACCTCCCAGTCTTAACAACTCAGTGCCTACACTGACTCTGCACCCCAACATCTAGCACCCATAACCAGCGCTCTGTACCATATGGCTCTGTCCCTTAATTTGGGCCTCTATATCTACATCCTGCTATCTGCCATCTGCTCCCATGTGTGGAGCTCCTGCTTTGATGGCTGCCACCCGGCCCTAACCTTGCACTGTTGGGGAAGTCTGCCCCACTCCTTCTGCCCACCCTCAGCTCGGGGACCTGCAGCATGTTTGAACTTTCCTGCACTGGGCCCTTTGGCCCTGCCTGTGCTGCCGCCTGTGTCTCCATGGCCTTCCCCATTGGGAGGTCCACTGGGGCTTCCTGCCCCTGTATCAAATGCTGTATTCCAGCCTTCGTACCCGCGCCAGCACATCAGGGATAAACCCCGCCCCTTCAGGCTCCCCAGAGCCGTCATCAGTGATCGAAGGAGCAGGTGCCTGCAATTGGGCCCCGAGGCTGGAACGCTTCCCGCCCAGCTTCCCATTGCCAGTAGAGCGCCGAGCGCCCTGGCCCCTCCCACGTGTGGACTTGTCCCCCCACCCGTTACCTATGGGCGATGTGCAGGCAGCAACCGCTGCCGCCACCCCGACCGAAGCAGAACGCGTTGGGCTGGGTACCCCGGCTTAGGCCGGCCCTAAGACTCCGGGCATGAGTAGATCCTTTCGGCTGGCTGCACCCAACGTGTGCAGCACCGCCCTCACCTCTGCTGTCAAAGGCATGACCATGCTTCGCAGGTTCAAACTTTACTTCCCACAAACTTTGCTCTCCCCTACAGTCGCTCCCTTCCACCCTTTGGTGCCCAGAGTCAGGAAGAGGCAGAACATACCTTTCCTGACTCTTCTAAGCTAAAGTAACTCCCACCCCTTCACCTCCATTGTCCTATCTCTGCCTACTTCCTCTTTGGGGGCATGAAGAATCCCGGGGAACACTAGTCTCGACCCTCTTCCCCCAACGGCCATCACTGTAGAAGTAGCTGCCAAGAAAAAACTGCATTTCGGGAAATTCAGCTTTAGAACAAGTTTCTTTTCTACTAGAATTCAGTATATAATGTCAGTGAATTGCACTTAAATCACAGCCGGGGAACATTTCCACGAAATGTGTCCCTGCTATAAAAAGGCGACGTCGCCTGCCAGTCTGCGATACGTCTTACAAACTGGTGAACATTCTAACACTATTATTAATCCCTTTGTAAGATAAACTGGCATGTTCTATATGATGAAATGCATTTATAACTCAGAATTGGGTATAGTACAAGAAGCCATTGTTCTCCTCCCTCTGCATGGCAGCCAGAAATTCAAACTTTCTGCAAACTTTTGTTGGAAATGTATAAGTTCATAGATGAGATT